>NC_053392.1:430074930-431274930 GCF_905171765.1 Bufo bufo | reverse complement strand
ACGGGCTTGGGAGACGGCAGCCACATGTCTTAGACCGGCTATCGCAGCCACTTGGGTATCTAGGTCTCTCAGTCTTTGGTTAGACCAACTGGAAATTCACCTTAAAGAAAAGAAATCCAGAGAAGAGATCCTAGCTTCACTACTGCAGATTTTTTAACAGACGCATCTACAGACGTCATCCGGTTTGCTGCAAAGTCCTCTGCTATGACTAACGCAGCTAAAAGGGCAATATAGCTCAAATCTTGGAAAGGGGATCACGGCTCAAAAGCTAGACTCTGCTCCCTTCCTTGTGAAGGCAACAGACTTTTTGGATCATGTCTGGACGACATCCTAGAAAAGGCGTCAGACAGGAAAAAAGGGTTTCCCATTCCTCAAAAGAATTCCTTTTTTCGTAAACCCCAGCATGGATTCAGGAGACAAAGAGGAAGGCCATACGACAAAAAAGAAAAGGACAGATTTTAGAGGAAATCAGGAGAATTTCTTTTAGGACCCAAGATAGAAGACCTAAAGAGAAGCAATGACGCCAGACTCCAGGTTGGGGGAAGACTGTCATCCTTTCTCCCGGCTTGGTTAAGGATTACTCAGAACAAGTGGGTTCTGGGGGGATAGGGAAGGGATTCCTATGGAGCAAGGTCATCCCTTCTGTGGTGGACCTCCCAAAGAAACCTTTCAGAAGAAAGACCCTGGTCCTTTCCGAACCCAATTTTGATAACAACGGATGCCAGTCCCTGGGGATGGGGCGCACATTCAGAAGGAAGATGCTGGCAGGGAAGGTGGGATTTAAAAACAAGGAATTCCACTTCAAACTTCAAAGAACTGAAAGCAGTGGAAAGGGCTCTAAAAGTAGCGATTCCAGAGATCTCGCACAGGAAGGTGGTCTTTTATTTCGACAACTCAACAACAGTGGCTTATATAAACCACCAGGGGGGGGACGCGAGTGGCGTCCCTTCTTTCCCTCTGCCACAAAATTTTTCAACTAGCAGAAAGGAGGAATCTTTTTCTATCTGCGATCCATCTAAAAGGGAAAGAGAATGTCCTAGCAGATTACCTAAGCCGAAACAAGCTCAGTCAAGGGGAATGGAGTCTGAACGCAGAAACTTTTTCTCAGATTGCAATAAGATTTGGACTTCCAACAATAGATCTGTTTGCGTCCCGGAAAAACAAAAAGGTGGAAAGATTCTTCTCCCTCAACTATTCAGAAAATCCTACAGCAATAGATGGTCTGGCACAGGACTGGAATCAGGAGTTCGGGTACGCCTTCCCTCCATTTGTCCTGATTCAAGTCCTGAAGAAAGTACAGAGGGAAGGAGTCTCCATCATACTAATAGCTCCAAGATGGCCGAAGAGGAGCTGGTATTCAACTCTGATAAGCCTGACAACGGGTCCTCCTTGGTTCATTCCTCCAAGGGAGGATCTTCTCTCCCAGGGTTCTGTCCTTAACCCCAATCCAGAGATTCTCCAGCTGGCAGCTTGGAAATTGACAAGGAAATCTGGTTAGGGAGAGGCCTTTCCGACAGTAGTCTCAACATTATTAGGTAGCAGGAAGGTAACAACAGCTAGGAAGTATAAACGGGTCTGGAAAATCTTTTCCTCCTTTTTAGGATCCAATCCAGATCCTTTCATTCCTCCCGAAATCCCAAAGATCCTTGACTTCCTGCAGGCAGGTTTAGATAAGGGACTCAAGGCATCCACCTTAAGAGTTCAAGTAGCAGCATTGAGCTATTTTTTTTACTACAAACTAGCGGTCCATCCTTGGATCAAACGCTTTCTGTCAGCAGCTGCCAGACTCCATCCTTCTATAAGACCCCTATCCCCTCCATGGGACCTAAATAGGGTATTGACAGCTCTTTCCCAAGAACCTTTTGAGCCTCTGTCTGATCTCCCGATTGACATTCTCTCCATAAAAACAGTCTTTCTTTTAGCTATCACCTCTGCAAGAAGGGTCTTGGAGATCCAAGCATTTTTGGCCTTTCCTCCCTATACTACGATTCAAGAGAATCAAGTAATTATTAGACCCTTGCCATCTTTCCTGCCTAAGGTAGTTTCAGACTTCCACAGAAATCAGGATATTGTATTACCTTCTTTTTTTCAGAATCCTTCCAACAGCTCAGAACAAAAATTCAACTGTCTAGATGTTAGAAGGTGCCTGATAGCATATCTAGAGGCAACTTCTTCTTGAAGGCTGGATGAGAATCTTCTGATCCAGTTTTTGGGGAAAAAACAAGGGACGCAAAGTATCCTCTGCTGTCATCTTCTAGATGGATTAAAAAGGCCATAGTAAAAGCTTATGTTTCCTTGGGGCTTTCCCCTCCGTCAGGCTTTGGGGCCCACTTTACTAGAGCAGTCTCGACCTCCTGGGCAGAAAGGGGGGATGCCTCCTTGGCGCAGATTTGTAGAGCAGCCGCGTACATTCCTTAAACATTATAGACTGCAGCTTCACTCTGATGCATCCTTTGGTAAGAAGGTTCTTCAGGCTGTGATCCCTCCCTAAGTTCCAATTTAAAGTCTATCTCGCATGGGGTGCCGTCATGGGTGAGGGGAAAACAATATTGCTTACTGGTAATCGTTTTTCTCGATACCCATGATGGCACCGCCTCAGGACCGCCGAACGCAGGATTGCGTTCCGGAGGCGGTCGATTTGGTCCTCCTTGACGCGCTGGCGCGTCATATCGCGAGACGCGAGATTTCCTGTGAACGCGCGCACACAGGAGCGCGCGTTCACAGGCTCGCAAGGTAAACGAGTGGATCTACAGCCTGCCAGCGGCGATCATTCGCTGGCAGGCTGTAGATGCGATTTTTTTTAACCCCAAAAAGGTATATTAGAAGCTGTTTTGTTAACAGCGTCTAATATACCTGCTACCTGGTCCTCTGGTGGTCCCTTTTGCTTGGATCGACCACCAGAGGACACAGGCAGCTCTGTAAGTAGCACCAAACACCACTACACTACACCCCCCCTGTCACTTATTAACCCCTGATCACCCCCCTGTAAGACTCCATTCAGACGTCCGTATGTGTTTTGCGGATCCACGGATCCGCAAAACATATACGGACGTCTGAATGGAGCCTTACAGGGGGGTGATCACCCCATATAGACTCCCTGATCACCGCCCTGTCATTGATCAGGTAAGGCTCCATTCAGACGTCCGTATGTGTTTTGCGGATCCGCAAAACACAGACACCACGGATCCGCAAGACACGGACACCAGCAATGTGCTTTCCGCATTTTGCGGATCCGCACATTTCCAGAACTATATAGAAAATGCCTTTTCTTGTCCGCAATTGCGGACAAGAATAGGACATGTTCTATAGACTCTACAAAAAACGCAGTGTTCGCCCGATCGCCCGATCAGGCGTTCACAGGATCGGAAGGTAAGCAAGTGGATCTCCAGCCTGCCAGCGGCGATCGTTCGCTGGCAGGCTGGAGATGCGATTTTTTTAACCCCTAACAGGTATATTAGACGCTGTTTTGATAACAGCGTCTAATATACCTGCTACCTGGTCCTCCGGTGGTCCCTTTTGCTTGGATCGACCACCAGAGGACACAGGCAGCTCAGTAATAAGTAGCACCAAACACCACTACACTACACCCCCCCCCCCTGTCACTTATTAACCCCTTATTAACCCCTGATCACCCCATATAGACTCCCTGATCACCCCCCTGTCATTGATCACCCCCTTGTAAGGCTCCATTCAGACGTCTATATGTTTTTTACGGATCCACTGATACATGGATCGGATCCGCAAAACACATACGGACGTCTGAATGGAGCCTTACAGGGGGTGATCAATAACCCCTTATTAACCCCTGATCACCCCATATAGACTCCCTGATCACCCCCCTGTCATTGATCACCCCCCTGTAAGGCTCCATTCAGACATCCGTATGTTTTTTACGGATCCACGGATACATGGATCGGATTCGCAAAACACATACAGACGTCTGACTAGAGCCTTACAGGGGGGTGATCACCCCATATAGACTCCCTGATCACCCCCCTGTAAGGCTCCATTCAGACGTCCGTATGTTTTTTACGGATCCACGGATACATGGATCGGATCCGCAAAACACATACAGAGATCTGAATGGAGCCTTACAGGGGGTGATCAATGACAGGGGGGTGATCACCCCCCTGTCATTGATCACCCCCCTGTAAGGCTCCATTCAGACGTCCGTATGTTTTTTACGGATCCACGGATCGGATCCGCAAAACACATACAGAGATCTAAAACAAAAGGTGCGGGAACCGCGCTGTAAACAAACAATAAATGTCAGTGATAAAATCCTGTAAAAAAACTGAGATATAAAGTTCAAACCATTGCCAGGGATGAATACACGGAACCTGAATGTTCATGCAAAGGTGGTGACAAGTTCTTCTACTCCTGGTCCTTGGATAAGTCTCAGAAAAACTTTAACCAGACTTTAATCCGGAATAGAAGAAACAGGTGCTGAGGTCACACAGCTTGTACTAATCCCCAGATCTCATACAAAGATTCCAACCGCTGGATCCAAACACCGGACCTTCAAAAGGAATAAAGCAAATAGTGCAATACCTTCGGTATCTTCAATAGTAAGGATTTTATTATACTTACAACAGGTAAGATTTAAAGTTTGCACATAAAAATTGCCCGACCCGGGTTTCGCTGTTCGCTTCTTCAGGGGCTGCGGTATACAAACCACTGCAAGCCACGAGCAGAAGTAGCCCTCCGCCCCGGAACTGAAACGGGCTTCCGTATTCAGTGACATGTCAATCATTTTCAAACTTAAAACATACATTGACACAATCGTTTAAGATCACATAAAAAACACATTGAATTACATAGTAAAAATACACGTGCGTGAATAGAATGACTAAAACATATAAATATCGCTAAAATTACGTATAAAATTATTAAAACAGAAAGGTATCAAAACGGATCAAGCCATGCATACTGCCTTAATGTCCCACTCGATATTTAATCCTTGTGGCTGCAAGGTATCCATTTCAAATATCCACTGAGCTTCTTTTTTATTAATTTGTGTGGCAGGATTGCCACCTCGCCAGTATTGTTTAACTATTTCCACACCGCAAAATTTTAAACCACTAGGATTTTTTCCATGAAATCTTTTAAAATGGGCTGAGACACTATGAGTCTCCAAGCCCTTCTTTATGTTTCTAATGTGTTCTGACACCCGTACTTTTAGCTTCCTGAGGGTCCTACCTATGTATTGGAGCCCACAAGGGCACTCCAACACATAGATGACCCCCTTAGTCTCGCAAGAAATATTTCCTTTAATCTTAAAGACAGTTTTCTTAGAGGTAGAACCGATCTCTTTAATTTTTGATTTTTTCTTTTCTTCCCTAGAGCGGTTTTTACAACAGGGACAAAAGCCGCACCATGTGAATACACTGCAAGGTTTAGTAGTGCTGGGAATATCTTTTATAAAACTATGCACAAGGCTATTCCGAACAGTGGGTGCTCTTTTAAAAATAATGGGGGGTTTATTTGGAATAAGGTCCCCAATGGTGCGATCATTTTTCAACACATTCCAATTCTGTTGTATAATTTTTCTAATCTGGGGGCAAATAGTAGAATAGGAAGTGGAGAAAGCGAATTGATATTTCTCTTTCATAGAGTCTGAATATTCTTTAGAGTCCTTTTTTTTGGTTATTTTATCCTTATCTAATTTTATTTCTTCCCTTTGTTCATACAGTATTTCTTTTTCATATCCCTTCTCAATGAACCGATCTACAATAATACTACTTTGATCTTCATAATCTTTGACGTTGGTACAATTTCTTCTGATGCGTTTTAACTGACCTTTCGGTACATAACCAGGGCTTATAGTGACAACTGCTCCTGTCTATGTACCCATTTCGGTCAGTCGGTTTAAAAAATGTTTTAGTTACAATTTTGCTATTTTCTAATCTGATCTCTAGATCAAGAAAGTAAATGGCACTTTTGCTAATTTCTGCAGTGAATTTAATATTCCATTCATTGGAATTTAATCCTGAAATGAAATGCTTCAATCCTTTTTCACTGCCTTCCCAGATGCCTAAGCAGTCATCAATATATCTCCTCCAAAACCGAAGACTGCCGGCATCAGTGTCACTCTTTAGAGCAGGGGAGATAGTGAAATGCTCCCAATATGCCATAAAGAGGTTCGCGAAACTGGGTGCGAACCTCTTTATGGCATATTGGGAGCATTTGACTATCTCCCCTGCTCTATAGAGTGACACTGATGCCGGCAGTCTTCGGTTTTGGAGGAGATATATTGATGACTGCTTAGGCATCTGGGAAGGCAGTGAAAAAGGATTGAAGCATTTCATTTCAGGATTAAATTCCAATGAATGGAATATTAAATTCACTGCAGAAATTAGCAAAAGTGCCATTTACTTTCTTGATCTAGAGATCAGATTAGAAAATAGCAAAATTGTAACTAAAACATTTTTTAAACCGACTGACCGAAATGGGTACATAGACAGGAGTAGTTGTCACTATAAGCCCTGGTTATGTAACGTACCGAAAGGTCAGTTAAAACGCATCAGAAGAAATTGTACCAACGTCAAAGATTATGAAGATCAAAGTAGTATTATTGTAGATCGGTTCATTGAGAAGGGATATGAAAAAGAAATACTGTATGAACAAAGGGAAGAAATAAAATTAGATAAGGATAAAATAACCAAAAAAAAGGACTCTAAAGAATATTCAGACTCTATGAAAGAGAAATATCAATTCGCTTTCTCCACTTCCTATTCTACTATTTGCCCCCAGATTAGAAAAATTATACAACAGAATTGGAATGTGTTGAAAAATGATCGCACCATTGGGGACCTTATTCCAAATAAACCCCCCATTATTTTTAAAAGAGCACCCACTGTTCGGAATAGCCTTGTGCATAGTTTTATAAAAGATATTCCCAGCACTACTAAACCTTGCAGTGTATTCACATGGTGCGGCTTTTGTCCCTGTTGTAAAAACCGCTCTAGGGAAGAAAAGAAAAAATCAAAAATTAAAGAGATCGGTTCTACCTCTAAGAAAACTGTCTTTAAGATTAAAGGAAATATTTCTTGCGAGACTAAGGGGGTCATCTATGTGTTGGAGTGCCCTTGTGGGCTCCAATACATAGGTAGGACCCTCAGGAAGCTAAAAGTACGGGTGTCAGAACACATTAGAAACATAAAGAAGGGCTTGGAGACTCATAGTGTCTCAGCCCATTTTAAAAGATTTCAT
The DNA here is from genome assembly GCF_905171765.1 of Bufo bufo. NCBI lineage: Eukaryota > Metazoa > Chordata > Amphibia > Anura > Bufonidae > Bufo > Bufo bufo. Next base: position 431,267,718 of record NC_053392.1, on the reverse strand, counting down.
GGAAAAAATCCTAGTGGTTTAAAATTTTGCGGTGTGGAAATAGTTAAACAATACTGGCGAGGTGGCAATCCTGCCACACAAATTAATAAAAAAGAAGCTCAGTGGATATTTGAAATGGATACCTTGCAGCCACAAGGATTAAATATCGAGTGGGACATTAAGGCAGTATGCATGGCTTGATCCGTTTTGATACCTTTCTGTTTTAATAATTTTATACGTAATTTTAGCGATATTTATATGTTTTAGTCATTCTATTCACGCACGTGTATTTTTACTATGTAATTCAATGTGTTTTTTGTGTGATCTTAAACGATTGTGTCAATGTATGTTTTAAGTTTGAAAATGATTGACATGTCACTGAATACAGAAGCCCGTTTCAGTTCCGGGGCGGAGGGCTACTTCTGCTCGTGGCTTGCAGTGGTTTGTATACCGCAGCCCCTGAAGAAGCGAACAGCGAAACCCGGGTCGGGCAATTTTTATGTGCAAACTTTAAATCTTACCTGTTGTAAGTATAATAAAATCCTTACTATTGAAGATACCGAAGGTATTGCACTATTTGCTTTATTCCTTTTGAAGGTCCGGTGTTTGGATCCAGCGGTTGGAATCTTTGTATCAGATCTGGGGATTAGTACAAGCTGTGTGACCTCAGCACCTGTTTCTTCTATTCCGGATTAAAATCTGGTTAAAGTTTTTCTGAGACTTATCCAAGGACCAGGAGTAGAAGAACTTGTCACCACCTTTGCATGAACATTCAGGTTCCGTGTATTCATCCCTGGCAATGGTTTGAACTTTATATCTCAGTTTTTTTACAGGATTTTATCACTGACATTTATTGTTTGTTTAGAGCGCGGTTCCCGCACCTTTTGTTTTAGCCATTTAGGAGATTGAACCAACTCCATTAAGGGTACCGCTGCTTTTTGTCTATTACTTCCATACCAGATAACTTTATCTTTTACATACAGAGATCTGAATGGAGCCTTACAGGGGGTGATCAATGACAGGGGGGTGATCACCCCATATAGACTCCCTGATCACCCCCCTGTAAGGCTCCATTCAGACGTCCGTATGTTTTTTACGGATCCACAGATAAATGGATCGGATCCGCAAAACACATACAGACGTCTGACTAGAGCCTTACAGGGGGGTGATCACCCCATATAGACTCCCTGATCACCCCCCTGTCATTGATCACCCCCTGTAAGGCTCCATTCAGACGTCCGTATGTTTTTTACGGATCCACGGATCGGATCCGCAAAACACGTACGGACATCTGAATGGAGCCTTACAGGGGGGTGATCAATGACAGGGGGGTGATCAATGACAGGGGGGTGATCAGGGAGTCTAAATGGGGTGATCACCCCCCTGTCATTGATCACCCCCTTGTAAGGCTCCATTCAGACGTCCGTATGTTTTTTGCGGATCCGATCCATGTATCCGTGGATCCGTAAAAAACATACGGACGTCTGAATGGAGCCTTACAGGGGGGTGATCAATGACAGGGGAATGATCACCCCATATAGACTCCCTGATCACCCCCCTGTCATTGATCACCCCCCTGTAAGGCTCCATTCAGACATTTTTTTTGGCCCAAGTTAGCGGAATTTTTTTTAACATTTTTTTTTCTTGTCTCATATTCCACTAACTTGTGTCAAAAAATAAAATCTCACATGAACTCACCATACCCCTCACGGAATCCAAATGCGTAAAAATTTTTTGACATTTATATTCCAGACTTCTTCTCATGCTTTAGGGCCCCTAAATGGGGTCACTTGTGGGGTAGTTATACTGCCCTGGCATTCTAGGGGCCCTAATGTGTGGTAAGTAGTTTGAAATCAAAATGTGTAAAAAATGACCTGTGAAATCCTAAAGGTGCTCTTTGGAATGTGGGCCCCTTTGCCCACCTAGGCTGCAAAAAAGTGTCACACATGTGGTATTGCCGTACTCAGGAGAAGTTGGGCAATGTGTTTTGGGGTGTCATTTTACATATACCCATGCTGGGTGAGATAAATATCTTGGTCAAATGCCAACTTTGTATAAAAAAATGGGAAAAGTTGTCTTTTGCCAAGATATTTCTCTCACCCAGCATGGGTATATGTAAAATGACACCCCAAAACACATTGCCCAACTTCTCCTGAGTACGGCAATACCACATGTGTGACACTTTTTTGCAGCCTAGGTGGGCAAAGGGGCCCACATTCCAAAGAGCACCTTTCGGATTTCACCGGCCATTTTTTACAGATTTTGATTTCAAACTACTTTGCACGCATTTGGGCCCCTAAAATGCCAGGGCAGTATAATTACCCCACAAGTGACCCCATTTTGGAAAGAAGACACCCCAAGGTATTTCGTGATGGGCATAGTGAGTTCATGGAAGTTTTTATTTTTTGTCACAAGTTAGTGGAATATGAGACTTTGTAAGAAAAGAAAAAAAAGAAAAAAATCATCATTTTCCACTAACTTGTGACAAAAAATAAAAAGTTCTATGAACTCACTATGCCCATCAGCGAATACCTTAGGGTGTCTACTTTCCGAAATGGGGTCATTTGTGGGGTGTTTGTACTGTCTGGGCATTGTAGAACCTCAGGAAACATGACAGGTGCTCAGAAAAATGTAGTGAATAAACCGGCACTCCGTAATATCTTTGCAAAAGATTTCTTTATTCGTCACCCACATGTGACGCGCGTTTCGGCACTAACATGTGCCTTTGTCAGACAACAGGTGATAGTAGCTCATTCCCACAAGTTAAACAAACCTTTTAAAATGTTTTTAAATAACCCGCCCCTGATCACATGACCGGTCACAAAATTGTGACTGAAGGCAACCTGCCTCCTAGTCACATGACTGGTCATGTGATTGTGATATCATGTTGCTACGTGACACCGATTCAAACAAAATTGGATATACATAAAGATAAAGCAAGGCAGAGTATGTGTCTAAACTTATACATTATTATAAAGCCTGAATAATTAAGTCGACAATCTATTATGTGAACCAAGTACACAATCTATTATAATAAATGTGCCATACGTTCCACAGGTTGATTTCAGATGAAGCTGTTCAATGTGTACTCCTTGTTTAAACCCTTGGGGGCAAGTGTCTCAAGCCGGTGGATCCAATATGCTTCACGTTGGTGGAGCATCTGGATCCGATTTCCTCCACGTCGAGGTAAGGTCACTTCGACGTGGAGGAAATCGGATCCAGATGCTCCACCAACGTGAAGCATATTGGATCCACCGGCTTAAGACACTTGCCCCCAAGGGTTTAAACAAGGAGTACACATTGAACAGCTTCATCTGAAATCAACCTGTGGAACGTATGGCACATTTATTATAATAGATTGTGTACTTGGTTCACATAATAGATTGTCGACTTAATTATTCAGGCTTTATACTAATGTATAAGTTTAGACACATACTCTGCCTTGCTTTATCTTTATGTATATCCAATTTTGTTTGAATCGGTGTCACGTAGCAACATGATATCACAATCACATGACCAGTCATGTGACTAGGAGGCAGGTTGCCTTCAGTCACAATTTTGTGACCGGTCATGTGATCAGGGGCGGGTTATTTAAAAACATTTAAAAAGGTTTGTTTAACTTGTGGGAATGAGCTACTATCACCTGTTGTCTGACAAAGGCACATGTTAGTGCCGAAACGCGCGTCACATATGGGTGACGAATAAAGAAATCTTTTGCAAAGATATTACGGAGTGCCGGTTTATTCACTACATTTTGCTGGGGATCCGACCTGTTAACCGTGCAACCGGACCTTCACGTAAGCACAGTGCCGTCCATTTCTTTGAATTTAATATGCCAGGTGCTCAGAAAGTCAGAGCTGCTTCAAAAAGCGGAAATTCACATTTTTGTACCATAGTTTGTAAACGCTATAAATTTTACCCAAACCATTTTTTTTTTTATCAAAGACATGTAGAACAATAAATTTAGAGAAAAATTTATATATGGATGTCGTTTTTTTTGCAAGATTTTACAACTGAAAGTGAAAAATGTCATTTTTTTTGCAAAAAAATCATTCAATTTTGATTAATAACAAAAAAAGTAAAAATGTCAGCAGCAATGAAATACCACCAAATGAAAGCTTTATTAGTGAGAAGAAAAGGAGGTAAAATTAATTTGGGTGATAAGTTGTATGACCGAGCAATAAACCGTGAAAGTAGTGTAGTGCAGAATTGTAAAGTGGTCTGGTCATTAAAGGGAACCTGTCACCGGGATTTTGCGTATAGCGCTGAGGACATGGGTTGCTAGATGGCCGCTAGCACATCCGCAATACCCAGTCCCCATAGCTCTGTGTGCTTTTATTGTGTAATAAAACCGATTTGTTACATATGCAAATTAGCCTGAGATGAGTCCTGTCCCTGACTCATCTCAGGGACAGGACTCATCTCAGGTTAATTTGCATATGTATCAAATCGTTTTTTTTTTTACACAATAAAAGCACAGAGAGCTATGGGGAATGGGTATTGCGGATGTGCTAACGGCCATCTAGCAGCCCATGTCCTCAGCTCTATACCCAAAATCCAGATGACAGGTTCCCTTTAAGGGGGTTTAAGCTAGGGGAGCTGAGGTGGTTAAATTCCCTTCCCTAAAAAAAAAAAAAATAATAATAAAAAAATATATATAATAATAATAAAAAAAAAAAAAATATATATATAAATATAGGATCCAGAAAATGAGCGGCACTCCGGTAAGTTAAGAACAAGTGATTCCTTTATTCACCCATAAGGTGCAACGTTTCGGCTCCAAAAATGAGCATTTTTCAAGCAGAGATACAATACAAGTGATGGCAGTTATAAGTGAATCAATCAATGTACAAATCATGTGACAACACTCCACCCAGTGGGTGTGTTACAAGGATGTGTCAATAACATAATGACAGATGAAAATACAATAAACAAAATAATGACAGTGAAGATACAATGTGAAACAGGTTGTGAGGCAAGGGACATGATCATGCATGTCACATATCTGCATACATAGTGTTAATAAAGTGACAAACTCATCGATCAGATACACAAAACTGATCGAATCGTGCATCTAATGAACATGTGACATACAGGGGGAGGAGCAGGGAAGCGATCGTGCAGACATACCCAGCCGGCGGGAGGCTCATTCCATGCAGCTGTTCGGCGTTGTGTATACCATACTGCGCAGGCGCGGCGCTACACCAATCAAGTGGTGCCCTGTAGAGATCTGGTATCAGAGCGCCATCTTGGTAACTGGAGAAGTACCCATGAACCATACATCCCTGTGAAACGCATCAGACCCACTGTAGAATTGAGTATTGCGAGTAATAGCTCTATACACACAGCTCTATACGGAGTACAATTTATTTCTTCCACTGGGGCTTGGTGGAGGTGTGAACCTTTTATCTTCTCAGGTTTCCTGTCCAGGTGGGAGGTCCTGAGTCGCATGGGGTGCAGTCATGGGTATCGAGAAAAACGATTACCGGTAAGCAATATTGTTTTCTTCACCACTTTTGCTGTATGTTTTGGGTCATTGTCATGCTGAAATGTCCACTGGTGCCCAAGGCCAAGTTTCTCTGCAGACTGCCTGATGTCGTTGAGAATCCTCTTGTATTGCTCTTTTTTCATGGTGCCGTTTACTGTGATTAGGTTCCCTGGTCCATTGGCTGAAAAACACCCCCAAAGCATTAGGTTCCCGCCACCATGTTTGACAGTGGGGATGGTGTTCTTTGGGTTGAAGGCTTCTCCTTTTTTTTACGCCAAATGAAGGAAACATCATTGTGACCAAACAATTCAATTGTTGTTTCATCTGACCATAACACAGAAGACCAAAAGTCTTCTTTGTCCAGATGAGCTTTTGCAAAGGGCAAGCGAGCTTTTGTGTGCCTTATCTGGAGAAGTGGCGTCCTCCTTGGTCTGCATCCGTGGAACCCAGCAGGGTGCAGTGTTTCCGTTGGATTGTCTGCCTTGAGACATTGCCACCAGCTGTTGTGCATTTTCATAAGTGTACAATGTATTTGATGATATTATATTCAATATGGATGATCATTGCCTTTAAAGGGAACCTGTCACCGGGATTTTGTGTATAGAGCTGAGGACATGAGCTGCTAGATGGCCACTAGCACATCCGCAATACCCAGTCCCTATAGCTCTGTGTGCTTTTATTGTGTAAAAAAAACAGATTTGATACATATGCAAATTGACATAAAAGAGTCATATCTTACTTGTGTGACCAGAGAAGAGTCATATTTTCTCATCTCAGGTTATTTTGCATATGTATCAAATCGTTTTTCTTACACAATAAAAGCACACAGAGCTATGGGGACTGGATATTGCGGATGTGCTAGCGGCCATCTAGCAACCCATGTCCTCAGCTCTATACCCCAAATCCCGGTGACAGGTTCCCTTTAACAGCATGTGATCAGCATGAACCTAAAAAAAAAAACAAGATGGGTTCATGGCAAGTTCAATGTGTTAAAAGTGAATATATAGAGAAGACTACACTTTTATTATTGTTTAGAGACATGGATTTATCTACACTGGTTTCTCTAAACTTGTCTGTCTGAGGAACAATGGGTGTTTCATGGCTAAGAGACGTCCATAAAACACATCTGGTGTGGAATAGATATCTATTCATATATTCACATACATATATATATATATATATATATATATTCCTGTGTGCATTCATTTAGCGTTTGAACTTGTTAATGATTCATATATACTATGCAATATTGATGTATTATAACCGAATATTATTAATGTATCTTTATGTGTCTGTATCTCACTGAGAGGATATATTCTAGGGGATATGGAGAGTGTTTAAGTTGAAATTTCTTAAATAGGGTTTATTTTAGAGGAGCTGATGTTATTTCAAACATCATTACTCAATAGCTGAGACAGTTAAGATACACAAACCAGGAGAAAACTTTCTAAGAACCATTATACCCTTATCTGCCCCATAAATTCAGGGATTAGGGAAACTTCTGATACCGCCAGTCAGTCTGAGCAAAGTGTCAGAAAGAGTCCCTCCTAATTGATTTAAGGTGGAAGAGATCAAAGTTTAAGTGGTAATAAAGCAATATATATATATGTTAATTCTTAAAATATTTAAAATTGTTATATGATACAACAGTGCCATCAAGTGGTAGATGGGCAGAAGTGTCTAAGGAATGTCAATTAAATGACATCATTCCCATGTTTAACATAAGTCACACCCACCTTATCTAATTGGAAATCCCTAATCCAAGAGGGGATGGGCATAGATAAGGATTGGAATATCTGATCCAGTTTTGGGAGATCAGACACACTTCACAAAATGACACTTCACAAAAAGGGGAACACTTCACAAAGGATCATTTCACAAAGATTCATTCATCAGCATCACTTCACACGTCAGGAACGTACCACAGGACGGGACATATCTAAATCTTGCAAAGCTGGGTCCATTCTAAAAGCTCTTTATCCCAAAGCCAGGGGTAATGTATAATCTATTTCATTTGCAGTAATTATAAATCGCTCCAATTGGCATATAGTTGAGACCCCATTATTAGTGGGTCAATAGTGTTAAAACAATAATTTTATGGGAAACTTTAATGAACGTGCACATCATTAGAATTCCTGTAATATTGCTATCAGAGTGGGATCTCTGATCGGATTTTATTATCCGTAGTTAGGCCAACGAGCGTATTTATAAGGTGTCTCTTACTGCCATATTCTTTGATTGAGCATAAGGGATTTTCCACAGATTCATTTCTATTGTTTTGTTGTTATTGTTACATTATAATATTTTGATAATCAGTACACTAATCGGTAATAATTTGATAAAAGAAAAAGAGTAGTATTGTATTGTATTTGGTGTACTAAATTAAGTGAGCCCGGTGTAAACGGTGGAGCATCATCTTGTGGTCAATTTTGATATTATCCTTGTATTCATTTGTATGCCATTTTTACTGCATGTATTTATTTGTAATAAATTATATTTTATATAATTAATTGCACCCCGTTTCATTATCTGCACAAATTAACTTTAGATCTCGTCAATAAAAGAACTGGCGTTTATATGTCCGCCAATTAAATTTTTAATTTTTCATATTTCATAAAAATATGAAATCATAATTTTTATGATTTCATATCTTATATGAAATAAATACCCGACACAGCAGAGCCCAGATTCATCAGGATGGCCTTAGTGGTGATCCTTGGATTCTTTTTCCCCTCTCTAACTATCCTCCTGGCTAGCACAGGTGTCACTTTTGGCTTCCGACCACGTCCTCTGAGATTTTCCACAGTGCGGAACATCTTGTATTTTTTTATAATACTTTGCACTGTAGCCACTGGAACTTGAAAACATTTAGAAATTGCCTTGTAGCCCTTTCCTGTCTTGTGAGCCGTCACAATGCGCAGCCGCAGGTCCTCACGGAGCTCCTTTGTCTTAGCCATGACTGTCCACAAACCAACTGCAGAGAGCTGCTGTTTTTCACCTGTTGAGTTGATTAAAACAGCTGCTCCCAATTAATCAGGGTAATTAGGATGCTTTAGAACAGCTTGGACTATCTGGAATGGTATAGAACTTTTGATTTTCCCACAGACTGTGACAGTTTGTGAAAGGTATGAATAATTTTGGACTGGACACTTTTTGCTTAAATGTAAATAAAAGCTTTGAAATGTTTTTTTTTTTTTTTTTTTACACAATAACATTGTCTTATTATCTTTTGGGAGACACCTATGTCATTTCCCGTAAAAAAATTACTTGCTGGTTGAATAAAAGTAACTAAGTCAAAATTTGCCAGGGGTATGAATAATTATGGTCAGCACTGTATAGTTTTTATTTTTTATACTTCCAAACTGTTGAGTTAAAATAATAAAAAAAAATGAATTTAAAATAATTAAAAAGAGTAACTAAACTTTTAATTAACTTTTGGGAGGGAAAAGTATATTAAAAAACACAAAATACATTAATAAAGTATATGACAAAAAGTATTATTTGGGCATTTAGGACATTTTACCAAAAACTTAATTAAATGTTTAGTTACTCTTTAACCACTTGCCGCAACTGTAACGCCGAAAGGCGTCATCGCGGCGGCTCCCCCAGGCTACGCTAACGCCGATTGGCGTCATCTCGCGTGAGCCGAGATTTCCTGTGAACGCGCGAGCTCACAGGAACGGAAGGTAAGAGAGTGGATCTCCAGCCTGCCAGCGGCGATCGTTCGCTGGCAGGCTGGAGATGTGTTTTTTTTTTCAACCCCTAACAGGTATATTAGACGCTGTTTTGATAACAGCGTCTAATATACCTGCTACCTGGTCCTCTGGTGGTCCCCTTTGTTTGGATCGACCACCAGAGGACACAGGTAGCTCAGTAATATGTTGCACCAAGCACCACTACACTACACCCCCCCCCTGTCACTTATTAACCCCTTATTCACCCTTGATCACCCCTGATCACCCCATATAGACTCCCTGATCACCCCCCTGTCATTGATTACCCCCCTGTCATTAATCACCCCCCTGTAAAGCTCCATTCAGATGTCTGCATGATTTTTACGGATCCACTGATAGATGGATCGGATCCGCAAACCGCATACGGACGTCTGAATGGAGCCTTACAGGGGCATGATCAATGACTGTGGTGATCACCCCATATAGACTCCCTGATCAACCCCCTGTCATTGATCACCCCCCTGTAAAGCTCCATTCAGATGTCCGCATGATTTTTACGGATCCACTGATAGATGGATCGGATCCGCAAACCGCATACGGACGTCTGAATGGAGCCTTACAGGGGCATGATCAATGACTGTGGTGATCACCCCATATAGACTCCTTGATCACCCCCCTGTAAAGCTCCATTCAGATGTCCGCATGATTTTTACGGATCCACTGATAGATGGATCGGATCCGCAAAACGCATACGGACGTCTGAATGGAGCCTTACAGGGGCGTGATCAATGACTGTGGTGATCACCCCATATAGACTCCCTGATCACCCTCCTGTCATTGATTACCCCCCTGTCATTGATCACCCCCCTGTAAAGCTCCATTCAGACGTCCGCATGATTTTTACGGATCCACTGATAGATGGATCGGATCCGCAAAACACATACAGGCGTCTCCCTGGAGCCTTCCGGGGGGTTGATCACCCCATATAGACTCCCTGATCACCCCCGTCATTGATCACCCCCCCTGTCATTGATCACCCTCCCTGTCAGGCTGCATTCAGATGTCCGTATGATTTTTACGGATCCACGGATACATGGATCGGATCCGCAAAACACATACGGACATCTAAATGGAGCCCTATAGGGAGGGTGATCAATGACAGGGGGGTGATCACCCCATATAGACTCCCTGATCACCCCCCTGTCATTGATCACCCCCCTGTCATTGATCACCCCCCTGTCATTGATCACCCCTCTGTCCATTCAGACATTTTTTTGGCCCAAGTTAGCGGAAATTATTATTTTTTTCTTACAAAGTCTCATATTCCACTAACTTGTGTCAAAAAATTAAATCTTACATGAACTCACCATACCCCTCACGGAATCCAAATGCGTAAAAAATTTTAGACATTTATATTCCAGACTTCTTCTCACGCTTTAGGGCCCCTAGAATTCCAGGGCAGTATAAATACCCCACATGTGACCCCATTTCGGAAAGAAGACACCCCCAGGTATTCCGTGAGGGGCATATTGAGTCCATGAAAGATTGAAATTTTTGTCCCAAGTTAGCGGAAAGGGAGACTTTGTGAGAAAAAAATAAATAAAATCAATTTCCGCTAACTTGTGCCAAAAAATTTTTTTTTATATGAACTCGCCATGCCCCTCATTGAATACCTTGGGGTGTCTTCTTTCCAAAATGGGGTCACATGTGGGGTATTTATACTGCCCTGGCATTTTAGGGGCCCTAAAGCGTGAGAAGAAGTCTGGGATCCAAATGTCTAAAAATGCCCTCATAAAAGGAATGTGGGCCCCTTTGCGCATCTAGGCTGCAGAAAAGTGTCACACATCTGGTATCGCCGTACTCAGGAGAAGTTGGGCAATGTGTTTTGGGGTGTCATTTTACATATACCCATGCTGGGTGAGATAAATATCTTGGTCAAATGCCAACTTTGTATAAAAAAAATGGGAAAAGTTGTCTTTTGCCGAGATATTTCTCTCACCCAGCATGAGTATATGTAAAAAGACACCCCAAAACACATTGCCCAACTTCTCCTGAATACGACGATACCACATGTGTGACACTTTTTTGCAGCCTAGGTGGGCAAAGGGGCCCACATTCCAAAGAGCACCTTTAGGATTTCACAGGTCATTTACCTACTTACCACACATTAGGGCCCCTGGAAAATGCCAGGGCAGTATAACTATCCCACAAGTGACCCCATTTTGGAAAGAAGACACCCCAAGGTATTCTGTGAGGGGCATGGCGAGTTCCTAGAATTTTATATTTTTTGTCACAAGTTAGCGGAAAATGATGATTTTTTTTTTTTCCCTTGCAAAGTCTCATATTCCACTAACTTGTGACAAAAAATAAAAACTTCCATGAACTCACTATGCCCATCACGAAATACCTGGGGGTGTCTTCTTTCCAAAATGGGGTCACTTGTAGGGTAGTTATACTGCCCTGGCATTCTAGGGGCCCAAATGTGTGGTAAGAAGTTTGAAATCAAAATGTGTAAAAAATGACCAGTGAAATCCGAAAGGTGCTCTTTGGAATATGGGCCCCTTTGCCCACCTAGGCTGCAAAAAAGTCACACATCTGGTATCTCCGTATTCAGGAGAAGTTGGGGAATGTGTTTTGGGGTGTCATTTTACATATACCCATGCTGGGTGAGAGAAATATCTTGGCAAAAGACAACTTTTCCCATTTTTTTATACAAAGTTGGCATTTGACCAAGATATTTCTCTCACCCAGCATGGGTATATGTAAAATGACACCCCAAAACACATTCCCCAACTTCTCCTGAGTACGGCGATACCACATGTGTGGCACTTTTTTGCAGCCTAGGTGGGCAAAGGGGCCCACATTCCAAAGAGCACCTTTCGGATTTCACTGGTCATTTTTTACACATTTTGATTTCAAACTACTTACCACACATTTGGGCCCCTAGAATGCCAGGGCAGTATAACTACCCCACAAGTGACCCCATTTTGGAAAGAAGACACCCCAAGGTATTCGCTGATGGGCATAGTGAGTTCATAGAAGTTTTTATTTTTTGTCACAAGTTAGTGGAATATGAGACTTTGTAAGAAAAAAAAAATTAAAACAAAATCATCATTTTCCACTAACTTGTGACAAAAAATAAAAAGTTCTATGAACTCACTATGCCCATCAGCGATTACCTTAGGGTGTCTACTTTCCGAAATGGGGTCATTTGTGGGGTGTTTGTACTGTCTGGGCATTGTAGAACCTCAGGAAACATGACAGGTGCTCAGAAAGTCAGAGCTGCTTCAAAAAGCGGAAATTCACATTTTTGTACCATAGTTTGTAAACGCTATAACTTTTACCCAAACCATTTTTTTTTTTACCCAAACATTTTTTTTTTTATCAAAGACATGTAGAACAATAAATTTAGAGAAAAATTTATATATGGATGTCGTTTTTTTTGCGAAATTTTGCAACTGAAAGTGAAAAATGTCATTTTTTTGCAAAAAAATCGTTAAATTTCGATTAATAACAAAAAAAGTAAAAATGTCAGCAGCAATAAAATACCACCAAATGAAAGCTCTATTAGTGAGAAGAAAAGGAGGTAAAATTCATTTGGGTGGTAAGTTGCATGACCGAGCAATAAACCGCTAAAGTTGTGGAGTGCCGATTTGTAAAAAAGGGCCTGGTCTTTAGGGGGGTATAAACCTGTGGTCCTTAAGTGGTTAATAATATAATCGTAATAACAAAAACACCTTGCCAAGACTATAGCTCTGCAGCTGTGATGTATGGTAGTGCCTGGCTACAGCACGGATGACCCATATATCAGAGCAGCAAATCCGTGGTCTCCGGCTACAGCAGTATACTGGGTGCAATTGCTACAGCCCACTGAGCAGCGCTGGATTGGTAGGGCTTGGGAAATTAAGGCAATTTGTATTTATTCAATTATAATATATTAGTTGGATGCACAGGGTGGTTGAACCGCCAACCAGGGTGCTCACAGTCTTGCAGCGTCACCCCGCTGCTAAGAAAGACAGAAATATAGAAAAAATGACTGGGCACACCTAGGATATTTAGTAGCTGGTGTTTATTGTTACTCAAATATAAAATATGGATCCAATAGGGGGATGTACAACATATAATTTAATGGTGTGTACTTAAATAGTTAAAACGTTACCTATAGATAAAACAATATTCAAGGCAGATATTCTGTGTATTCTGCGGCCGAGGTGCTGCTGATTTGGTTACCCAATAGTGGTATTGTGACCCAACAGCCTCATCTCAGACGCATTATGAACAGAAATACTGAATAGAAAAAATGTGACAATAAATAGACAGCATAACACAATATTAGTAAAGCGTATTAGATGAAAAAAGTAAAAAATGTATAAACACCGGATGATGTAAAGAGTTGTCCTCAAGAAATCCGAATATAGTCAAGTCCCACTAATATAGGTAGCCAATTTGGACTAAAAGATAATACTGTACAGTAAATTGGCGGTCCTCAGATGCAATGATACTTTGCTCCGTCACTGACTCAGCGGCGTCCCGCTTTCAGTCAGAAAAGGAATCCAGCATTAAGTAGTAGTTAGTGAAGGAACGCTCTTACCATGGTTGGAGGGATCTCACAGGTCAGAGAAACCTCTGCCGTCTGTCGGAACTTTTAATCCCGATTTTCTTGTTGCGGTCAGGTAAAAAACCCGTAGTGGGTAGTATGGATCACCTGTTGGCAGTTGGATTTTCTGCACGAGGTCCCGCTTGTTGAGATCTGGATGAGATGTCCCAGCTTTTCGGGCAAAAGTTTCAGACCGGCTTTATTTCGTAAGGCGGCTCAGAGTTGTTCCTTAATAAGTTCAATGCGGTGCACTCGCATAGAGTTGGGGGGTCAGACCAGACGCGTTTCGGGGCTAGAGTATCCCCTTCCTCAGTGGCTTTTCTGACCTCCCCAAAAGACCCTTCTTTTATACTCAGCAAAGGAGTCAAAAACCCGGTTCGGATTTTGGTTCCGGAAGTCCTGTGAAGGGCGTTATCCAATCAGGAAATATTTCCATTATCACTGTGGTATAGCGGATTTTCGTATTTTATTTCTTTAACATTGGTGTGTGTCCACATATCTAAACTCATTTATAACTTGTGGAATTGTTATGTTAGGTGAATGGCAATAACTTTATGCCGCTGCGATTCCCCTGTGCTTTTGTAAAACGTCCGAACAGTAGCATAGTGACCATTATAAACATAAATAGATAATAAATCATGTATGAACAACATTTTAAAAGTGGTATCAATATTTGTATATGTGTTCAATCAATCAATTTACTAAAGAATAATACAAAACGAAAAGGTTAAAAAACGAAAGTGGAGGATTCCTAGTCAAATAAGTGTTAGAGGAACATATATACTACGAGGCTATCAGTATATATATTGGTATGATAAACAGATTATATATCTATATACCTATAGCCTCTATGTATGAATATTTATAAATATTTAATATCACTCATTAGTTCATTAATTTATATGAAGTCTTCTCTAAAATTTCAAAAAGTGAACAATCTATATATTTGATGATGGCCAAAAATTTGCATAAAGTAGTAAAAACATGTATAAATATTTGGTTCATTTTCACAATATATTTTTGAAAAATGTTTTTGTTCGTTCTCAACGTATATTTTTATATATAAAACCATCAATGTGTATTTCTAAAAGGCAAAAATTTATATTTCTAAAAGGCAAAAATTTGTATGTATGGATCATAAATATGATAAAAAAAATATGATAAAAAAATATATAATGTTAAAAATGTTAAAAAATAAATATCTGTTGTTTATAAAATTTAATGATGATCTCATAAATTCCCACACAAATAGTAAAAGTTCATAAATATTCACAAAAAAGATAAATATATAACAACTATTTTTGATTGTTTTTTGTAAAATATTTCTGATTCTTTATAAAAGAATTTTTTTCAAAGAAAATTCGATTGAATACCATGCTCAGTCAGTCGATGTTGTGAGATAAGGGACTGCCGTCGAGGGGGAGCCAGCCGGGGCAAAAAGCTACTCGGCATAGCTCACCCTCAAAGACAGGCCCCAACCCATATTTATAAAAAGCCAAAAATTTCATACTCTGCATTTAAACCATCAGGGATCATAGTTTCCATCTCAAAGATTCTCTGTGTCTCTAATCTTGACATTTTGCTGATGTGATTCCCTTTTCTCCAGCTTTTTGGTACCTTATCTATTGCTGCAAATTTTAGATTGGATGGGTCACTATTATGGGCAATTTTAAAATGTTTAGAAAGTGAATGAGTTTCTACGCCCTTTTTAATATTTGATATGTGTTCAGAAAGGCGTTTTTTAAGGGTTCTTTTGGTCCTGCCTATGTATTGGCGTTTACATGGACATTCTATCACATAGATAACATTTTCCGTACTACAGGTTAAAAATTCCTTTATAATGTGTTTATGTCCATTGGTGGTTGCAGTTATTTCTTTAGTTTGTTTTGTAAATGATGTTAGTTTGCAATTGCCACATTGGCCACATCTGAAAAAACCTTTTAGATCCATCCATTTTTGTATTGATGGGATATTTTTTTGTTGTTCATCCTCCTTGACTGTGGGGGCTATCTTATTGCCTAATGTTGGTGCTTTGGTAAAAACAATCAAGGGTTTTGGTGGAATTATTGTACCTATAGTTTTTTCTTTTTTGATAATATCCCAATGTTTGTATATGATGTTTTTTTATCTTGCCATGTTCACTACTATATGGTAATATTATTTTTACTTGATTGTCCATATTCTCTTTGCGGTTTTTAGTTTTACCATTAAAAAACTCCTTTCTATCCATTTTAGTGACTTTGTCCAATGCCAAATTCAAAATTTCTTCTGGGTATTCTTTTTTTAAAAATTCTGACTTCATTTGCTCTGCCTCAATTTGGAACTGGTCCATCATTGTACAATTACGTCTCAATCTTTGGAACTGTCCCTGCGGAATGTTAGTGAGCCAGCTTGGCAGGTGGCAGCTGTTAAATAAGATATAACTATTTCGCGTTGAGGGCTTGATGAACGTGCACGTTTTAAGTACATTTTCGTCTACATAAATTTTCAAATCTAAAAATTCTAAACTTTCTTTACTATTAATTCCCGAAAATTTAAGATTGAGATCATTATGGTTAATATCGTCTAAAAACTGGTTGAGTGATTCGGGGCCTGATTGCCAGATAAAAAACACATCATCGATGTATCTCTGCCAGAGCACCAGGTCCGTCCCCAGTCTAGGGGCCACGACCCGTTCTT
Organism: Bufo bufo; assembly: GCF_905171765.1. Classification (NCBI taxonomy): domain Eukaryota; kingdom Metazoa; phylum Chordata; class Amphibia; order Anura; family Bufonidae; genus Bufo; species Bufo bufo. The sequence continues at coordinate 431,251,301 of NC_053392.1, read as the reverse complement.
CCCAATCTGCCATGAATAAATTGGCATAACTGGGGGCGAACCTGGTGCCCATGGCAGTACCCCGAATTTGCAAATAAAATGATCCATTAAAATAAAAATAGTTGTGTTTTAGAATAAAATCAATACCCTCAATTATAAAATCTATCTGTTTCTCTGTTAGTCTGCCTTCCGTTATAAGTTGTTTTTTTGTTGCTTTTTTACCTTGTTCATGGTCTATGACCGTATACAAGGATTGGACATCTAGAGAACCCATTATCCAGTGTTTTTCAAATTGCATATTTTCTATTTTATGTATAATTTGTGTTGTATCTTTGACATATGAAGGTGTTTTTTTCACTTTAGTTTGAAGTAAAATGTCAATATACATTGAAAGATTAGCTGTTAATGATTCTATCCCTGAGATAATGGGGCGTCCTGGTGGATTTGATTTGTCCTTATGTATTTTCGGAATGCAATAAAACGCTGGTATTCGTGGGTATTTGTTTAAAATAAAGTCATGTTCCTCATTATTTAAAATTCCACTATCCATCCCCCTCTTACAGAATTTCCCTAAATTTATATAAAATTGATCAGTTGGATCATTTTTTAAAAGTTGGTATGTACCAATATCAGCCAATTGCCGTAAGCATTCCGCATTATATTTTTTAATATCCTGAATCACTATAGAGCCTCCTTTGTCCGCTGGCCGGACAATAATGTTATTGTCCTTTTGTAGATGTTTAAGTGCAGTAATTTCTTTTTGTGTCAGATTGTTGCGTTTGTATTTTAAATTACTTTTTATCTTTTTTACATCGTTCATCACACATTCTTTAAATGTGATTAGTTCTTGACTAAGCTTATTTCGTGGATACTTTTTTGATTTATTTTTCAAAGCAGTGTGTATAATTGAATCATTATCCATGGAGGGAGTAATTGCTCGATTCATTGGGTTTTTTAGGAAGTATTTTTTTAAACATAATTTCCTTATGAATTTTTCCACTCCAATAAAAGTTTCAAATTTATTAAGTGGTTTTGTTGGAGCGAATTTAAGACCTTTGTTGAGAAGTTGTTTCTGTGTATCTGATAGGGTTACTGAGCTTAAGTTAATAATGGCATCATTTGTAATTATGGGTGATGTCTGTAGTGATAGTGTCTTTTTTCTCCTTGTTCCTCTTCGTGTCTTCCCCTTTCTGTATCGTGATGTCTCACCCTGTGTGTTTGATTGTGGTTGTGATACTCGTCCTGTGAATTGTGTCTCCTCGTGTTTTGGGTCTTGTGTGTCTGTGAGGTGTTCTGGGTTTTGTTTCTCAAATTGTATTGGTGGTCTATATACGTGTTTTTCTGTGTGGTTTGTGCCCTCGGTGAAGGTGATCTTTGTCTTATACGTGCACGGTGATGTGGGGGAGTGCGGTCTAAAAAATGATTTGTTTCTTCTAATATTTCAAATCTATTATACGTGGGTATATTGAAGTGTTCATTTCTTATTGATTCTTGTTCAATCGTGTCTGTTTCTTTTACAGTGTTACTAGTTGCTCTTGTCATTAATCTGTGCTCATCATGACCTTCCCTATTAGTGATTTCCCTATCAATTCTCCCTCTTCTCTTAAAGTTCAGCTTTTTTACTTTTTTGTCTATTATTTCCTGTTCTATTCTGTCTAAATTTTGACATATGTTAGTCTGAATTAAACTAATTTCCTCATTCCTAGTGAATTTGTCTATTATTGGTTTTAGCTCAGAGATACGTTTAGTAGTGTCTTCTAGTATCTCTGTGCGTCTTTTAATAATTAACTTTGTACATGCGACTGACTGTCCATGGAGTAAATCCTCCCACTCTTTGTCAAATTCCACACTACGCAAATCTTGTGCAGGATATTTAGTAATCAATAATCCTTTAGGGATTTTGTCAATTTCAATGCATCTTTTTAATGTCTTAATTTCCCACCGTTGTTTTAACTGGCGGATTAATAGTGTTTCTAATTCTCTAAAAGTATTAGTGATACATATTTCAGAGTTGACGGTATCTATGTTGACACTATCAAAAAGGAAATTGTCCACTTTTTGTTTCTTGGTCTCCATATGATCCCAAATATCCATGGTGGATCAGCCAACCGTGCTATCCACTAGGGTTCTCTAGATGTCCAATCCTTGTATACGGTCATAGACCATGAACAAGGTAAAAAAGCAACAAAAAAACAACTTATAACGGAAGGCAGACTAACAGAGAAACAGATAGATTTTATAATTGAGGGTATTGATTTTATTCTAAAACACAACTATTTTTATTTTAATGGATCATTTTATTTGCAAATTCGGGGTACTGCCATGGGCACCAGGTTCGCCCCCAGTTATGCCAATTTATTCATGGCAGATTGGGAAGAACGGGTCGTGGCCCCTAGACTGGGGACGGACCTGGTGCTCTGGCAGAGATACATCGATGATGTGTTTTTTATCTGGCAATCAGGCCCCGAATCACTCAACCAGTTTTTAGACGATATTAACCATAATGATCTCAATCTTAAATTTTCGGGAATTAATAGTAAAGAAAGTTTAGAATTTTTAGATTTGAAAATTTATGTAGACGAAAATGTACTTAAAACGTGCACGTTCATCAAGCCCTCAACGCGAAATAGTTATATCTTATTTAACAGCTGCCACCTGCCAAGCTGGCTCACTAACATTCCGCAGGGACAGTTCCAAAGATTGAGACGTAATTGTACAATGATGGACCAGTTCCAAACTGAGGCAGAGCAAATGAAGTCAGAATTTTTAAAAAAAGAATACCCAGAAGAAATTTTGAATTTGGCATTGGACAAAGTCACTAAAATGGATAGAAAGGAGTTTTTTAATGGTAAAACTAAAAACCGCAAAGAGAATATGGACAATCAAGTAAAAATAATATTACCATATAGTAGTGAACATGGCAAGATAAAAAACATCATATACAAACATTGGGATATTATCAAAAAAGAAAAAACTATAGGTACAATAATTCCACCAAAACCCTTGATTGTTTTTACCAAAGCACCAACATTAGGCAATAAGATAGCCCCCACAGTCAAGGAGGATGAACAACAAAAAAATATCCCATCAATACAAAAATGGATGGATCTAAAAGGTTTTTTCAGATGTGGCCAATGTGGCAATTGCAAACTAACATCATTTACAAAACAAACTAAAGAAATAACTGCAACCACCAATGGACATAAACACATTATAAAGGAATTTTTAACCTGTAGTACGGAAAATGTTATCTATGTGATAGAATGTCCATGTAAACGCCAATACATAGGCAGGACCAAAAGAACCCTTAAAAAACGCCTTTCTGAACACATATCAAATATTAAAAAGGGCGTAGAAACTCATTCACTTTCTAAACATTTTAAAATTGCCCATAATAGTGACCCATCCAATCTAAAATTTGCAGCAATAGATAAGGTACCAAAAAGCTGGAGAAAAGGGAATCACATCAGCAAAATGTCAAGATTAGAGACACAGAGAATCTTTGAGATGGAAACTATGATCCCTGATGGTTTAAATGCAGAGTATGAAATTTTTGGCTTTTTATAAATATGGGTTGGGGCCTGTCTTTGAGGGTGAGCTATGCCGAGTAGCTTTTTGCCCCGGCTGGCTCCCCCTCGACGGCAGTCCCTTATCTCACAACATCGACTGACTGAGCATGGTATTCAATCGAATTTTCTTTGAAAAAAATTCTTTTATAAAGAATCAGAAATATTTTACAAAAAACAATCAAAAATAGTTGTTATATATTTATCTTTTTTGTGAATATTTATGAACTTTTACTATTTGTGTGGGAATTTATGAGATCATCATTAAATTTTATAAACAACAGATATTTATTTTTTAACATTTTTAACATTATATATTTTTTTATCATATTTTTTTTATCATATTTATGATCCATACATACAAATTTTTGCCTTTTAGAAATATAAATTTTTGCCTTTTAGAAATACACATTGATGGTTTTATATATAAAAATATACGTTGAGAACGAACAAAAACATTTTTCAAAAATATATTGTGAAAATGAACCAAATATTTATACATGTTTTTACTACTTTATGCAAATTTTTGGCCATCATCAAATATATAGATTGTTCACTTTTTGAAATTTTAGAGAAGACTTCATATAAATTAATGAACTAATGAGTGATATTAAATATTTATAAATATTTATACATAGAGGCTATAGGTATATAGATATATAATCTGTTTATCATACCAATATATATACTGATAGCCTCGTAGTATATATGTTCCTCTAACACTTATTTGACTAGGAATCCTCCACTTTCGTTTTTTAACCTTTTCGTTTTGTATTATTCTTTAGTAAATTGATTGATTGAACACATATACAAATATTGATACCACTTTTAAAATGTTGTTCATACATGATTTATTATCTATTTATGTTTATAATGGTCACTATGCTACTGTTCGGACGTTTTACAAAAGCACAGGGGAATCGCAGCGGCATAAAGTTATTGCCATTCACCTAACATAACAATTCCACAAGTTATAAATGAGTTTAGATATGTGGACACACACCAATGTTAAAGAAATAAAATACGAAAATCCGCTATACCACAGTGATAATGGAAATATTTCCTGATTGGATAACGCCCTTCACAGGACTTCCGGAACCAAAATCCGAACCGGGTTTTTGACTCCTTTGCTGAGTATAAAAGAAGGGTCTTTTGGGGAGGTCAGAAAAGCCACTGAGGAAGGGGATACTCTAGCCCCGAAACGCGTCTGGTCTGACCCCCCAACTCTATGCGAGTGCACCGCATTGAACTTATTAAGGAACAACTCTGAGCCGCCTTACGAAATAAAGCCGGTCTGAAACTTTTGCCCGAAAAGCTGGGACATCTCATCCAGATCTCAACAAGCGGGACCTCGTGCAGAAAATCCAACTGCCAACAGGTGATCCATACTACCCACTACGGGTTTTTTACCTGACCGCAACAAGAAAATCGGGATTAAAAGTTCCGACAGACGGCAGAGGTTTCTCTGACCTGTGAGATCCCTCCAACCATGGTAAGAGCGTTCCTTCACTAACTACTACTTAATGCTGGATTCCTTTTCTGACTGAAAGCGGGACGCCGCTGAGTCAGTGACGGAGCAAAGTATCATTGCATCTGAGGACCGCCAATTTACTGTACAGTATTATCTTTTAGTCCAAATTGGCTACCTATATTAGTGGGACTTGACTATATTCGGATTTCTTGAGGACAACTCTTTACATCATCCGGTGTTTATACATTTTTTACTTTTTTCATCTAATACGCTTTACTAATATTGTGTTATGCTGTCTATTTATTGTCACATTTTTTCTATTCAGTATTTCTGTTCATAATGCGTCTGAGATGAGGCTGTTGGGTCACAATACCACTATTGGGTAACCAAATCAGCAGCACCTCGGCCGCAGAATACACAGAATATCTGCCTTGAATATTGTTTTATCTATAGGTAACGTTTTAACTATTTAAGTACACACCATTAAATTATATGTTGTACATCCCCCTATTGGATCCATATTTTATATTTGAGTAACAATAAACACCAGCTACTAAATATCCTAGGTGTGCCCAGTCATTTTTTCTATTTTTCTAAATTTGTATTTATTAACATTCACTCAGAAGTTTAGCAGAAAAAAAAACCCTTGGGAAACCCCCTTGAAGCCTAGAATAGTCTGGTCCTTAAAGGGTTAATAGGTTCACTTCCCCGCTGCCAAAAAGATACATTGTGATACTCAAAAGGTACATCAAAAAGGGGCAGGAAATCCATAGGAAATTAAATAGAATATACAAAAAAAATAATAATAAAAATCACATTTGGTTTGCAACAATAGTCGCACAGCCGCCGCGTCCTTCTTAGGAAGCACGCTCTATCTGGGCGCAAGGACCGCACTGACGTCGTACGTACAAATCATGTGAGCCGCCATTGTTGTGAGTGGGAGGGCCGTTTTCAGCGTTTATTGTATCTTGAGGGGCGGGGTCGGGGGCGTGGTGAGGACGCTCGGGGCGGGGTTGGGGTCTTGTACTAGTGGAGGTGCGCTGTTGGTTGTGACGCTGGTGCATCATGGCTGCCGTCATGTCACCGGCCAGGGCCCCGTGCGATAGCGATCCGGCCACTCCTGCGGCGCCGTCCCTGAAGGTGAGCTAGGCAGAGGGGGCTCTGTGCTGACTGCATGGTGGACTGAGCCAGCTCTGACTCCCCTATCAGTTTTCCCCTCAGAGTAGATGAATTGCATCCATGTTGAGGGGCGGGAGGGGAACCCCTGGGAGAGGGCTGCCATCAGTTACGCTTATTAAAAGTGATTTCCGGGATTATGGCAGTTTTTTTTACCTAAACCTCAGGAAAGGACTGCTACTTTCCTGGTCCCACCTCTCTGTTCCTGTGTCTGGTAATATTCCTCCTGCCCCAGTCCTGTAACCGGGGTCTCGTGTGCTGCTGCAGCCAGTGATTGGCCTCAGAGGTGAGGAAGCGGCATGTCACTAGGCTGGGTCATGTGTTACTTGGGTACACATCACTGCATTGGCTGCATCTTCGCCTGTGACCCTGTCTGTACCCTGGCCGAAAGTAAACGCCGGGGATTGGTATATCTTGTAACTGAGCGGATGGTGTGTATGATTTTCATCAGGTACCACACGCTTTGGGGCTAGTTAAAGGGAACCTGTCACCGGGATTTTGCCTATAGAGCTGCGGACATGCGCTGCTAGATCGCCGCTAGCACGTCCGCAATATACATTCCCCGTAGGTCTGAGTGCTTTTATTTAGGCAAAAAAACGATTTTACATATATGTAAATGAGGCAAGTAAGGAGCCCAAGGGGCTGTTTCTAACGTTTCTGGAGCCCAGCCACACCCACTGTGAAGGACCCCAGCACTGCCCGCATCCTCTGAATCTCCTCCTTGCTCCCGAGCATGCGTGAGATTACGGCGCTCTAGCTTGGTGACCTCGGTGAGCAAGTAGGAGATTCAGAGGATGTCGGCAGTGCTGGGCTCCTTCACAGTGGGCGTGGCTGGGCCCCAGAAGCGTTAGTAACAGCCCCTTGGGCTCCTTACTTGCCTCATTTACATATATAAAATCGTTTTTTTGACACAAAAGCACTCAGAGCTATGGGGACTGGGTATTGCAGATGTGCTAGCGGCCCATGTCCGCAGCTCTATACCCAAAATCCAGGTGACAGGTTCCCTTTAAAAAGGGCCATAATCCTGGAACACCCCTTCAGAGGGGTTGGCCAGGCTGTACTAAACTATGGCCTATCCTCAGTTGTAGATCTGTCAGCGCTGGAAGTACACAGCCCCATGGTCCTTGCAGTGGACAGTGCTTCATACTGCAGCACTGCTCCCATTGCAGTCAGTGGGAGCAGCGATGAGCGCCGTCCACTGTAAGGTTGATGTGTACCTCTGGCACAGTGAAGCTACACCCGAGCAACTGATCGCTGGGGATTCAGGGTGTCGAAACTGCTGATCATCTAGTGATGGCTAATTCTGAGGATAGGTCATCACTTAGTAAAGCCTGGACAACCCCTTTAAGCTTTTTTTTTTTTTTTTTTGCATTCATTAACTTGAAAAATCACATTAACATATAGAATAGGTCATTATTTTGTGTGGTGCATTTCATACAAGTTCAAAATGCAGCATGCCACATGACTGTCCTATTCTCCCCATAGAAATCAATTGAGGAATGGTATTGTACATGTGGATGCTGTGTTTTATGGATCTGTAATATGGAGCACAGTTCTGGTGATGCGAAATACTAAATGTAGACATGTGACTTTTAATGTATTGATGACCTATCCTCAGGTCCAACATCCGGGACCCCCGTCCCCTGCCGATCAACTGTATGAAGGAAAGGCGCAAGTGTGCTGTCTCGCTTCCTATGGCAAGCAGGAAGAGAGAAGGCAGAAGGCACGCCTTACCTTCATATGGATCCCCGCTGATCTGATATTGATGACCTATCTTGAGGATAGGTCATCAATACTGAAAAGCCTAGAGAGCCCCTTTAACATTTCAGTTCTGATGTTGGTTCACACTAGCATAATGTGGGGGCGCCCATATTATGGTAACAGGTCCTGCCCGCAGGTGTAATGATTCAAACTGAAAGGGTCATAGAGATCCGTGGTCACGAGGGTACGCCAAACGATGAAGATGGCCACGCCCACCCACAGTCATGCCGCTGCTGTGGGTGTGTGCGGCTTTGGCGCTTAGAGCCGCTGTAATGTTTGAGACGGCAGAGTGGGTTTGTTTTGGTGGCCAGCCCAGGGATGTCTGCAGGCTCCCAGTATATGTAGTTATCCACTTTCTGCAGCTAGCTGTCATTTTGACTTCTTTGACTCCTATGTTGATGGGATATTTGTCTTTTTTTTTTTTTTTTTTTATGTTTCAGGAAGATAATTCAAATGATGGAAGAGATCTGGAGGAAAACTCCAATGATGGAAGTCAACCCCCCAAGAGAAGGCGTACAGTATCTGGAGAAAGCTCCCCAAGCTGTGAAAATTCGAACCAAGATTTTGGGTAAATGTATTTGTTCTCCTTCCTGCAACCCCCTCCCCTTATTTGGACACCACTAGAACATAAATTGGTCTTTTAATCCAGGGATGCCCAACCTGCGGCTCCCCACCTGTTGCAAAACTACAATTCCCAGCATTCGTGCAAAGCCTTCAGCTGTTAGGACATACTGGGAGTTGTAGTTTTGCAACAGCTGGACGACGGCAGCTTGTGCTGTATACACAGAGACCAGGGTGACTACTGAAGTGTCAGCTGAAATAACCAGTCACAGGGCTGATAGTGTTCTGCTGAGACCCATGACATGGGTAGCTGCAAATACAGTGGAGGAGTTTAAGCATGCATGGGATAGGCATAAGGCCATCCTTCATATAAGATAGGGCCAGGGGCTATCCATAGTATTTAGTAGGGGTGCACCGAAATTTCGGCAGCCGAAAATATCGGCCGAAAATGCACCTAATCCACTTCGGCTGATATTGTTACATATCGGCCGAAAATATGGCGTGTGGGATTTGTCACCCACCATCTGCGGGCGGGCGCCGGGCGGGCGGTTTACTTTGTCACTGCATCTTTATTTTACCTTACAATCGTGACGCTCCAGTAACAACTCTGCAGGCAGAGCGGAGGGCGGCGTAACGTCACTTACTCACGTGACGCGCCTGCTCCGCCTCCTTCATTCATAAAGTGGGCGGAGCAGGTGCGTCACGTGAGTAAGTGACGTTACGCCGCCCTCCGCTCTGCCTGCAGAGTTGTTAGTTACTGGAGCCTCACGATTGTAAGGTAAAATAAAGATGCAGTGAGTGATGCTGTGAGCAGCAGGGCCGGGGCTGTTATGGGTAGGGGGATCGGTCTATGGCACTGCTATGGGGAGGGGGGATCTGTGCACTGCTATGGGGAGGGGGGATCTGTGCACTGTTATGGGGAGGGGGGATCTGTGCACTGTTATGGGGAGGGGGGATCTGTGCACTGTTATGGGGAGGGGGGATCTGTGCACTGTTATGGGGAGGGGGGATCTGTGCACTGTTATGGGGAAAGGGATCTGTGCACTGTTATGGGGAAAGGGATCTGTGCACTGTTATGGGGAAAGGGATCTGTGCACTGTTATGGGGAAAGGGATCTGTGCACTGTTATGGGGAAAGGGATCTGTGCACTGTTATGCCCATAACAGTGCACAGATCCCCCTCTCCATAACAGCGCCACCCACAGATCCCCCTCTCCATAACAGCGCCACCCACAGATCCCCCTCTCCATAACAGCGCCACCCACAGATCCCCCTCTCCATAACAGCGCCACCCACAGATCCCCCTCTCCATAACAGCGCCACCCACAGATCCCCCCTCTCCATAACAGCGCCACCCACAGATCCCCCTCTCCATAACAGCGCCACCCACAGATCCCCCTCTCCATAACAGCGCCACCCACAGATCCCCCTCTCCATAACAGCGCCACCCACAGATCCCCCTCTCCATAACAGCGCCACCCACAGATCCCCCTCTCCATAACAGCGCCACCCACAGATCCCCCTCTCCATAACAGCGCCACCCACAGATCCCCCTCTCCATAACAGCGCCACCCACAGATCCCCCTCTCCATAACAGCGCCACCCACAGATCCCCCTCTCCATAACAGCGCCACCCACAGATCCCCCTCTCCATAACAGCGCCACCCACAGATCCCCCTCTCCATAACAGCGCCACCCACAGATCCCCCTCTCCATAACAGCGCCACCCACAGATCCCCCTCTCCATAACAGCGCCACCCACAGATCCCCCTCTCCATAACAGCGCCACCCACAGATCCCCCTCTCCATAACAGCGCCACCCACAGATCCCCCTCTCCATAACAGCGCCACCCACAGATCCCCCTCTCCATAACAGCGCCACCCACAGATCCCCCTCTCCATAACAGCGCCACCCACAGATCCCCCTCTCCATAACAGCGCCACCCACAGATCCCCCTCTCCATAACAGCGCCACCCACAGATCCCCCTCTCCATAACAGCGCCACCCACAGATCCCCCTCTCCATAACAGCGCCACCCACAGATCCCCCTCTCCATAACAGCGCCACCCACAGATCCCCCTCTCCATAACAGCGCCACCCACAGATCCCCCCCACCATAACAGCGCCACCCACAGATCCCCCTCTCCATAACAGCGCCACCCACAGATCCCCCTCTCCATAACAGCGCCACCCACAGATCCCCCTCTCCATAACAGCGCCACCCACAGATCCCCCTCTCCATAACAGCGCCACCCACAGATCCCCCTCTCCATAACAGCGCCACCCACAGATCCCCCTCTCCATAACAGCGCCACCCACAGATCCCCCTCTCCATAACAGCGCCACCCACAGATCCCCCTCTCCATAACAGCGCCACCCACAGATCCCCCTCTCCATAACAGCGCCACCCACAGATCCCCCTCTCCATAACAGCGCCACCCACAGATCCCCCTCTCCATAACAGCGCCACCCACAGATCCCCCTCTCCATAACAGCGCCACCCACAGATCCCCCTCTCCATAACAGCGCCACCCACAGATCCCCCTCTCCATAACAGCGCCACCCACAGATCCCCCTCTCCATAACAGCGCCACCCACAGATCCCCCTCTCCATAACAGCGCCACCCACAGATCCCCCTCTCCATAACAGCGCCACCCACAGATCCCCCTCTCCATAACAGCGCCACCCACAGATCCCCCTCTCCATAACAGCGCCACCCACAGATCCCCCTCTCCATAACAGCGCCACCCACAGATCCCCCTCTCCATAACAGCGCCACCCACAGATCCCCCTCTCCATAACAGCGCCACCCACAGATCCCCCTCTCCATAACCGCGCCACCCACAGATCCCCCTCTCCATAACAGCGCCACCCACAGATCCCCCTCTCCATAACAGCGCCACCCACAGATCCCCCTCTCCATAACAGCGCCACCCACAGATCCCCCTCTCCATAACAGCGCCACCCACAGATCCCCCTCTCCATAACAGCGCCACCCACAGATCCCCCTCTCCATAACAGCGCCACCCACAGATCCCCCTCTCCATAACAGCGCCACCCACAGATCCCCCTCTCCATAACAGCGCCACCCACAGATCCCCCTCTCCATAACAGCGCCACCCACAGATCCCCCTCTCCATAACAGCGCCACCCACAGATCCCCCTCTCCATAACAGCGCCACCCACAGATCCCCCTCTCCATAACAGCGCCACCCACAGATCCCCCTCTCCATAACAGCGCCACCCACAGATCCCCCTCTCCATAACAGCGCCACCCACAGATCCCCCTCTCCATAACAGCGCCACCCACAGATCCCCCTCTCCATAACAGCGCCACCCACAGATCCCCCTCTCCATAACAGCGCCACCCACAGATCCCCCTCTCCATAACAGCGCCACCCACAGATCCCCCTCTCCATAACAGCGCCACCCACAGATCCCCCTCTCCATAACAGCGCCACCCACAGATCCCCCTCTCCATAACAGCGCCACCCACAGATCCCCCTCTCCATAACAGCGCCACCCACAGATCCCCCTCTCCATAACAGCGCCACCCACAGATCCCCCTCCCCATAACAGCGCCACCCACAGATCCCCCTCTCCATAACAGCGCCACCCACAGATCCCCCTCTCCATAACAGCGCCACCCACAGATCCCCCTCTCCATAACAGCGCCACCCACAGATCCCCCTCTCCATAACAGCGCCACCCACAGATCCCCCTCTCCATAACAGCGCCACCCACAGATCCCCCTCTCCATAACAGCGCCACCCACAGATCCCCCTCTCCATAACAGCGCCACCCACAGATCCCCCTCTCCATAACAGCGCCACCCACAGATCCCCCTCTCCATAACAGCGCCACCCACAGATCCCCCTCTCCATAACAGCGCCACCCACAGATCCCCCTCTCCATAACAGCGCCACCCACAGATCCCCCTCTCCATAACAGCGCCACCCACAGATCCCCCTCTCCATAACAGCGCCACCCACAGATCCCCCTCTCCATAACAGCGCCACCCACAGATCCCCCTCTCCATAACAGCGCCACCCACAGATCCCCCTCTCCATAACAGCGCCACCCACAGATCCCCCTCTCCATAACAGCGCCACCCACAGATCCCCCTCTCCATAACAGCGCCACCCACAGATCCCCCTCTCCATAACAGCGCCACCCACAGATCCCCCTCTCCATAACAGCGCCACCCACAGATCCCCCTCTCCATAACAGCGCCACCCACAGACCCCCCTCACCATAACAGCGCCACCCACAGATCCCCCTCTCCATAACAGCGCCACCCACAGATCCCCCTCTCCATAACAGCGCCACCCACAGATCCCCCTCTCCATAACAGCGCCACCCACAGATCCCCCTCTCCATAACAGCGCCACCCACAGATCCCCCTCTCCATAACAGCGCCACCCACAGATCCCCCTCTCCATAACAGCGCCACCCACAGATCCCCCTCTCCATAACAGCCCCACCCACAGATCCCCCTCTCCATAACAGCGCCACCCACAGATCCCCCTCTCCATAACAGCGCCACCCACAGATCCCCCTCTCCATAACAGCGCCACCCACAGATCCCCCTCTCCATAACAGCGCCACCCACAGATCCCCCTCTCCATAACAGCGCCACCCACAGATCCCCCTCTCCATAACAGCGCCACCCACAGATCCCCCTCTCCATAACAGCGCCACCCACAGATCCCCCTCTCCATAACAGCGCCACCCACAGATCCCCCTCTCCATAACAGCGCCACCCACAGATCCCCCTCTCCATAACAGCGCCACCCACAGATCCCCCTCTCCATAACAGCGCCACCCACAGATCCCCCTCTCCATAACAGCGCCACCCACAGATCCCCCTCTCCATAACAGCGCCACCCACAGATCCCCCTCTCCATAACAGCGCCACCCACAGATCCCCCTCTCCATAACAGCGCCACCCACAGATCCCCCTCTCCATAACAGCGCCACCCACAGATCCCCCTCTCCATAACAGCGCCACCCACAGATCCCCCTCTCCATAACAGCGCCACCCACAGATCCCCCTCTCCATAACAGCGCCACCCACAGATCCCCCTCTCCATAACAGCGCCACCCACAGATCCCCCTCTCCATAACAGCGCCACCCACAGATCCCCCTCTCCATAACAGCGCCACCCACAGATCCCCCTCTCCATAACAGCGCCACCCACAGATCCCCCTCTCCATAACAGCGCCACCCACAGATCCCCCTCTCCATAACAGCGCCACCCACAGATCCCCCTCTCCATAACAGCGCCACCCACAGATCCCCCTCTCCATAACAGCGCCACCCACAGATCCCCCTCTCCATAACAGCGCCACCCACAGATCCCCCCCGCCATAACAGCGCCACCCACAGATCCCCCTCTCCATAACAGCGCCACCCACAGATCCCCCTCTCCATAACAGCGCCACCCACAGATCCCCCTCTCCATAACAGCGCCACCCACAGATCCCCCTCTCCATAACAGCGCCACCCACAGATCCCCCTCTCCATAACAGCGCCACCCACAGATCCCCCTCTCCATAACAGCGCCACCCACAGATCCCCCTCTCCATAACAGCGCCACCCACAGATCCCCCTCTCCATAACAGCGCCACCCACAGATCCCCCTCTCCATAACAGCGCCACCCACAGATCCCCCTCTCCATAACAGCGCCACCCACAGATCCCCCTCTCCATAACAGCGCCACCCACAGATCCCCCTCTCCATAACAGCGCCACCCACAGATCCCCCTCTCCATAACAGCGCCACCCACAGATCCCCCTCTCCATAACAGCGCCACCCACAGATCCCCCTCTCCATAACAGCGCCACCCACAGATCCCCCTCTCCATAACAGCGCCACCCACAGATCCCCCTCTCCATAACAGCGCCACCCACAGATCCCCCTCTCCATAACAGCGCCACCCACAGATCCCCCTCTCCATAACAGCGCCACCCACAGATCCCCCTCTCCATAACAGCGCCACCCACAGATCCCCCTCTCCATAACAGCGCCACCCACAGATCCCCCTCTCCATAACAGCGCCACCCACAGATCCCCCTCTCCATAACAGCGCCACCCACAGATCCCCCTCTCCATAACAGCGCCACCCACAGATCCCCCTCTCCATAACAGCGCCACCCACAGATCCCCCTCTCCATAACAGCGCCACCCACAGATCCCCCTCTCCATAACAGCGCCACCCACAGATCCCCCTCTCCATAACAGCGCCACCCACAGATCCCCCTCTCCATAACAGCGCCACCCACAGATCCCCCTCTCCATAACAGCGCCACCCACAGATCCCCCTCTCCATAACAGCGCCACCCACAGATCCCCCTCTCCATAACAGCGCCACCCACAGATCCCCCTCTCCATAACAGCGCCACCCACAGATCCCCCTCTCCCTAACAGCGCCACCCACAGATCCCCCTCTCCATAACAGCGCCACCCACAGATCCCCCTCTCCATAACAGCGCCACCCACAGATCCCCCTCTCCATAACAGCGCCACCCACAGATCCCCCTCTCCATAACAGCGCCACCCACAGATCCCCCTCTCCATAACAGCGCCACCCACAGATCCCCCTCTCCATAACAGCGCCACCCACAGATCCCCCTCTCCATAACAGCGCCACCCACAGATCCCCCTCTCCATAACAGCGCCACCCACAGATCCCCCTCTCCATAACAGCGCCACCCACAGATCCCCCTCTCCATAACAGCGCCACCCACAGATCCCCCTCTCCATAACAGCGCCACCCACAGATCCCCCTCTCCATAACAGCGCCACCCACAGATCCCCCTCTCCATAACAGCGCCACCCACAGATCCCCCTCTCCATAACAGCGCCACCCACAGATCCCCCTCTCCATAACAGCGCCACCCACAGATCCCCCTCCCCATAACAGCGCCACCCACAGATCCCCCTCTCCATAACAGCGCCACCCACAGATCCCCCTCTCCATAACAGCGCCACCCACAGATCCCCCTCTCCATAACAGCGCCACCCACAGATCCCCCTCTCCATAACAGCGCCACCCACAGATCCCCCTCTCCATAACAGCGCCACCCACAGATCCCCCTCTCCATAACAGCGCCACCCACAGATCCCCCTCTCCATAACAGCGCCACCCACAGATCCCCCTCTCCATAACAGCGCCACCCACAGATCCCCCTCTCCATAACAGCGCCACCCACAGATCCCCCTCTCCATAACAGCGCCACCCACAGATCCCCCGCTCCATAACAGCGCCACCCACAGATCCCCCTCTCCATAACAGCGCCACCCACAGATCCCCCTCTCCATAACAGCGCCACCCACAGATCCCCCTCTCCATAACAGCGCCACCCACAGATCCCCCTCTCCATAACAGCGCCACCCACAGATCCCCCCCTCCATAACAGCGCCACCCACAGATCCCCCTCTCCATAACAGCGCCACCCACAGATCCCCCTCTCCATAACAGCGCCACCCACAGATCCCCCTCTCCATAACAGCGCCACCCACAGATCCCCCTCTCCATAACAGCGCCACCCACAGATCCCCCTCTCCATAACAGCGCCACCCACAGATCCCCCTCTCCATAACAGCGCCACCCACAGATCCCCCTCTCCATAACAGCGCCACCCACAGATCCCCCTCTCCATAACAGCGCCACCCACAGATCCCCCTCTCCATAACAGCGCCACCCACAGATCCCCCTCTCCATAACAGCGCCACCCACAGATCCCCCTCTCCATAACAGCGCCACCCACAGATCCCCCTCTCCATAACAGCGCCACCCACAGATCCCCCTCTCCATAACAGCGCCACCCACAGATCCCCCTCTCCATAACAGCGCCACCCACAGATCCCCCTCTCCATAACAGCGCCACCCACAGATCCCCCTCTCCATAACAGCGCCACCCACAGATCCCCCTCTCCATAACAGCGCCACCCACAGATCCCCCTCTCCATAACAGCGCCACCCACAGATCCCCCTCTCCATAACAGCGCCACCCACAGATCCCCCTCTCCATAACAGCGCCACCCACAGATCCCCCTCTCCATAACAGCGCCACCCACAGATCCCCCTCTCCATAACAGCGCCACCCACAGATCCCCCTCTCCATAACAGCGCCACCCACAGATCCCCCTCTCCATAACAGCGCCACCCACAGATCCCCCTCTCCATAACAGCGCCACCCACAGATCCCCCTCTCCATAACAGCGCCACCCACAGATCCCCCTCTCCATAACAGCGCCACCCACAGATCCCCCTCTCCATAACAGCGCCACCCACAGATCCCCCTCTCCATAACAGCGCCACCCACAGATCCCCCTCTCCATAACAGCGCCACCCACAGATCCCCCTCTCCATAACAGCGCCACCCACAGATCCCCCTCTCCATAACAGCGCCACCCACAGATCCCCCTCTCCATAACAGCGCCACCCACAGATCCCCCTCTCCATAACAGCGCCACCCACAGATCCCCCTCTCCATAACAGCGCCACCCACAGATCCCCCTCTCCATAACAGCGCCACCCACAGATCCCCCTCTCCATAACAGCGCCACCCACAGATCCCCCTCTCCATAACAGCGCCACCCACAGATCCCCCTCTCCATAACAGCGCCACCCACAGATCCCCCTCTCCATAACAGCGCCACCCACAGATCCCCCTCTCCATAACAGCGCCACCCACAGATCCCCCTCTCCATAACAGCGCCACCCACAGATCCCCCTCTCCATAACAGCGCCACCCACAGATCCCCCTCTCCATAACAGCGCCACCCACAGATCCCCCTCTCCATAACAGCGCCACCCACAGATCCCCCTCTCCATAACAGCGCCACCCACAGATCCCCCTCTCCATAACAGCGCCACCCACAGATCCCCCTCTCCATAACAGCGCCACCCACAGATGAATTTCTTTCATGAAAAAGAATTATTAATAAAATCATTAAAAAAAGTATTTTAAAAGTATTTGGGCAAAAAGGCAGTTTCGGTTTCGGTTTTCGGTCAAGGGCATCCTGAATTTTCGGTTTCGGACCAGAATTTTCATTTCGGTGCACCCCTAGTATTTAGTATATTGGGCAGACTGGATGGGCCAAATGGTTCTTATCTGCCGACACATTCTATGTTTCTATGCAGTGATGCCGGCTCGTATTGTGTGTATGCACCTCAAATAAAGAAAAACCTCGTATATAGTCCTGAGGCAAAATATCCTACCTGCTTTTGTGTTTTATAGCTCCTATGCAAACCTTTTACATTTCTACATTGCAGAATCCAATCCTGTCCCAGCGTCTTTACATGTTGGATTGGTCTGCAATTAGCTCAGCAAAAACGGTTTCTAAACTTAAAAAGTCATCAGCTGCACATAAATCATATAGATAATGGGGCTTGTTGTCCAGATACAAGGCAGAGATAGCATATTATACCCCTGCCTTCCTGATCTCTCTATATACGGGGGTCAATAAATAAAGGGGTTATCGGGGAGTTTGATATTGATGGCTTATCCTCAGGTTGGTGGGCACCCTACACCCCACCGATCAGCTGTTTGAAGAGTCTGCTGTGGTGACCGGCGCTCTGCAGTCTCCTCATAGTTTAGCAAGCACAGCACCGTGTATTGGCGCTCAGGCCCATTCACTTGAACGTCACTGCGCTGCGCCTAGGCCATTTGACCGATGTAAGGTAACGTCACTAGCCCAGGAAGAGGCCTAAGTGCTTACGGATTGCTGGAGCCTCAGGAATCATTAGTATTGCTGTGTCCTATAATGCCTGAATTATTAAAATAAAATTTTTAGCCCATAAAATCAATGCCATAATAGGAAAAAAAATCAATATAGCTAATTTGCTGTTTTTTTCATCACTTCACCTTCCCCAAAAAATTGACGAAAAACTCACACAAACTCCAAAATGGTATCATTGTAAACAACAGATTGTCCTGCAAAAAATGAGCCCTCTTACAACTCAATAGACTTAAATATAAAAAGGTTATTAGGTCAGAATGTGGCGATGAAAAGAAAAATCTAATTTCGTTTTTCTTGTGTTGTAATATTTTAAAAATATCGAAATGTGGTTTTGCTAATCATTCTGACCCGGAGAATGAAGGTAATAAATGGCTTCAGATGGCGACCAGAATTTTAGAATTGCAAAATGACGACAAGACTTTGTAGTGTTGTGTGCATGAGACGGCTTCTTATGAAAGTACTAAAATTAATTACACAGGTTATAATTTCTTTCACCAGCTCCAGCTATTTCCCTGCTGAAAATTTAGTTGAATACAAATGGCCATCGGATGAGACCGGGGAGTACTATATGTTACAAGAGCAAGTCAGTGAATATTTGGGTGTCACCTCTTTCAAGCGTAAATATCCAGGTAAGACTTGGTTTGTTCTCCTCATTCTAGAATGCAAGGATCACCTCCAACCGGGTCCTCAATATAAGAAAACTGGTGGGCTTGCTCCAGCATAGTCCGGGCTAGGGTCTCATGCACAATGTACGGCACTTGATCCAGGAGGTTCATTTGACCGGGGAGCGCAGTGCTGGTTCACTACCCAAAATTGAATAATTATCAATGGAAAAGTTGTTATTCACATCAGGTTGGGGGTGGGGGGGGGGGGGGGGGTTTGGGCATGAAATAATAATAATAAAAAAAAAGTATGACTTTTTGTTATTTTATCACGCTCCGCTCTGTGTTTTTATTTAACGTGGATAGCCCCTTTTTGTGAATTATAAGGGTTAGTAGAGTTTGAAAAAAGTATCCCATTGTGGGAAAACCAATTTTTTTTTTTTTTGCGACCAAATATTAAAGTACATAGTGAACATAAAATACAGTACAAGCAATGGCCCGCGGGAGGGAAGCTTAAAGAGGACCTTTCATTACAATAAAAAATCTAAACTAAGCATACAGACATGGAGAGCAGCGCCAAGGGATCTCCCTGCACTTACTATTATCCCTGGGCGCCGCTCCGTTCTCCCGGTATAGGCTCCAGTATCTTCAGATTTTCGGCTCAACTGGGAGGAGCCTGCCGTTGTTCTCCTGGGCGTCTCCTTCTCCCAGCTCATAGCCTGGGAGAAAAAAAACTCTCAGGCTATGAGCTGAGCGCTGCGATTGGGAGAAGGAGACGCCCAGGAGAACAACGGCAGGCTCCTCCCAGTTGAGCTGAAAATCTGAAGATACTGGAGCCTATACCGGGATAATAGTAAGTGCAGGGAGATCCCTGGGCGCTGCTCTCCATGTCTGTATGCTTAGTTTAGATTTTTTCTTGTAATGAAAGGTCCTCTTTAAGTGGGAAAGGGGCCCTGGCCTAATTTTAAGCCAAAACATGGCACAGATTTTGTTGCAAATCAAACCAACCAGTAGGTAGTATAAAGTTAGACAAAAATGTCTAACCGTTCCCTAAATTTATCAGCCAGTCTGAAACAATGATGTTAAATTTAGAGCATCTTTAGACTGCAGGTCTAAGGCTTTGGCTTTTTTCCGCCGAATTTGCCATGGACTCTGTATTCGAGCACAGTGTAACGGCCTTCCATTGATTTCAACGGGAGGTCGTGCTGCTGATCCTGCAGCTATCACTTCTTCTGCGCCAGGAGGCACATGTCTTTTCTTGGAGTGGTGTCCACAAGGGTGCCGCTGAAAGTCGCAGAGGGTGTCTACTGCATTCAAAGTGAAAAACCGCAGCAAAATCCAGTGTGAGCTACCCTTAAGAGAAGATGTAAACCGTCAGATGCGCTGAAAAGTGATCGTTGTCCACTCACTTAGCTGCCTTTACAGCAATGATCGCTCTTGTATGGGCATGCGTGATCGCTAGTACAATCACACAGGTCCATGTGCTGCTGACAAGCGATCTTTCTCTGATGATTGGATCATCCATCATACTAGCCTTTGCTCGTTTGTTGACTAATCGGCAGCATATATTCATTGGTCAATTATCAGGCACATTAATTTATCTCGTTCTGATAATTAACCTTATCTAGATTCCTAAGGCTAGGTTTACATGGAGACATTTTTATAATAGTCTATAGTTGTTGCACTGGGACATGCTGCGACGCGACAGTCGCAAAAAATCCATTCGAGATGGATTTTTCTGCAACTGTCACCTCGCAGTCACAACATGTCGCATTGCGACACCATAGACTATCATTATAAAAATTGTTGCGCAACATTGGTGCGACAAATGTTGCAGTGTAGTTGTGCCCTATCTGTCGCGTGACGCATGTCGTTGTGTAGACCTAGCCTAAACCTTCTCCATTGCATATTTATTTGAAAAATTTTGGTAGGTTTGCAGGATAATTGATGTTTGGCATAAAAAAAACATTAAATGGTTGTAAAAATTGCTATTGTGAAACATTTTTTATGTGCACTTAGAAACAGTGAAAAAGTTTGGGTGTGTATAAATAATGTTTTTGTCACTTTATATGTAAGTATTTTGTAATCCTCCTTTCCAGGCTGTGTCACTCTGGTTGATGTTAACTTGTTACACTAGAGGGGTCGCCTGAGATAACTAAAAATCTTGGACAAGCTCTTCAATTGCCTAAAGTAGCAAATGATGGGACATATACATTGAAGTACTTGCAACTGCTGCAGCCAATGAATGTCCTCAGTGGTCTACAGCAGAGGACAGTGATTGGCTGCAGTGGTCACATGCTGTACAACAGCACATCAATGTGCACACAATGTCTGTCGATGACATGTACAGTAAGAATTCTCCTTACACCATGTTGATGGATGGATGAAATTGTGGGTGATGCAATAATTTTAAATTACGTTGAGTCCTGATATGTGTTCCCCCGGAGAATTTACATGATATGGTGCCATCTTTAATACGCATCTGGAGAAACCAAACAACACCATTATGGAATTGGACAGAGTATCTGGCCTGCGGCTTACTGAATCCAACAGACCGTGTGATGTAGTTTGTTGAGTACATTTCTATAGACAAAAGGAAGTAATTTTATGCAAGCCATGGGAAAGGGTGGCAATCGCCCATGATGATGCATAGATTCAATACTGCCTGAAGCTTCCAGTCAGACTCTTTCCATGTGTCAGGTCACTTCCCCAGCACTAGAGGCAACAAAATGTGCAGGAGCCTTTTACTGCTTGATTTCTCCATTTCATGTTATTCTACTGAAACAATGCCGAACATAATCTTTGGCTTTCTGGTGAATTTTTATGGAAAACATAAAAAGTTCACGCTACAGTGATATTGTATCATGAAAGTAGGACATTTAAGTAGAAGCAGCAATGGTGATTTCCTCATCTCAAACTATTTATTGAAACAAAAGCCAACAGTGGTTTTTGATAGGATTCAGGTCTGGAGACAGTTCAGGCCACTCCATTTGAGGTACCCCAGTCTCCAGCAGTTGTTCCCTAATGATTCAACCTCAATGAGCTGGCGTATTGTCGTCAATAAATATTAAATTAGGCCTGTGCTGTTCATGCAGAGGCAGAATGACTGGATTAATGATCAAGTAGTATGGGCTTGTCACTGTACCATTCACAAAGTGTAGGGCAGTTCTGTATTGACTAGACACACCTGACCACACCAAAGGCAAACAGTGGCTGATGCATAGCGCTTTCCTTGTCTTCTCCAACATCTGTGGTGGCCATAATTTCTGCTCAGCGTGAATTAGGGCTGTTGTGGGTATCGAAATTTCGATACCCAATCAATACTTTTGTCCCGGTATCGATACGATACCGAGATTTCAATTTTTTTTCCCCCTCCCCTCCATGATGGCACCTTACTAGGAGATTATCCTCCTCCTCCAGCCAGGCAGGGACAGGAAGGTTCAAAAGGGCCCGCCTCCTCACTTATCTTCAGTGTCTTCCTGTCCCTGCCAGGCGGAGGATAGGAGCTATCGCATGATGGCGGGTGCATTGCGCCAGCCACGGGCTTACCTTGGGCAAGTAAGTCCGTTCCATGGAGTGTCTGCCGCGGTCTTTTTTGTTAAAACTCTCTTGCGCGCCAGCGCGTAGTGGCAGGCTGCGGCACCCGGACACTCAAAGGATCACTTCCGGGTTCTAGGCCGTCCGCTGCCCGAGATTCTCGGTGCCGGCGGGTAACGTCATCCGGGGGCCTAATAGGGGTGGTTTGAGAGTTGCCGGCCTGGATGAAGTCTGAGGTCCTGGGGAGACTTCCGGCCATATGTTTTTGAAAAACTGGCGCCCTGGTCAAGTCGTATGTCGCCCTCTGACCAGAGAAGTCACAAGCCTTTCTGCAGCCTCGGCCATCCACACACATGGATCCGGAGGAAGCTATGAACCAGCCTGTAGCAGTGAGTGACATCCAGGTTGTGAGTATGGAATGCTGCTTGCACATGCTGTTCATCTGACGATATAAACGATCTATTAAAAGCGGTCAGGGATACCATGGAAATTAAAGAAGAAAAAATGCATAGATCTGCCCAGGATAGAATGTTTTCAGTATTAGAAGAGATATAGACGGTGTGGAGAGGACAAAGGAAGAAAAGCCCTTCACACCCGTGGAGAAAAAAGTTTGAAACACGTACCAGGCGCCAGATCACTCGGTCATTAGTCGTGATGAAGATACAGATTGATTCTTATTTGTGTATAAGATATAAAGAAGACCTTCACCTAGGTCTATTTGAAGAGCTCGGAGTTTAGGAAAAACACCTCAGCTCTATAGTGGTGATGTTGGAGATCTAATAATAATAATAATATCAAATGCACTCACTTCACAGGGGGAAAAGTCACCAGGATAAACTCAAGACACCTGGGACTATTTTTTCCCCCCCGGCCAGGATTGCATGTGGAGATGTAAATAATTGAACGCCGCCTACACACGTGGCTTCTGGTCAATCATTTTAATAATATAAGGCTCAACGCGTTTCGAGGGTCTGAGGCCCTCTTCTTCAGGAGAAATAAATAAATTTGGTTACAACAGAAAAATTATATATATATATATATAATCTACAATAACAAATGACATAATTTTTTTTTATAGAGTTGTGTAAATAAATAAATATATAATAAAAAAAAAATATATATATATATAATACACAACCATACTCATGTGGAGGGTACTTTACCTCAAATTCTTCATTAAGTATATGGAATGGATCATAAAAATATGTATATGGATAATATATATCAAGTCTATTCATAGTATATGAGCACATACCAACTGTGGGGATAACTTGAGCCACCAAATCGGAGTGAAGTTGGCCCTTCTCTCTCCTTTCTTCTCCCCCCTAAAAAAAGACCCTTATTTATACATTAACCTCTCAAATCCAGCTCCCATACCTACACCTAACAACCGGAAGAAAATGGCGGTGCGTTCCACAGTGGAACGCATCGCGGTTAGAAACATCTAATGTTTTTAGAAACATCTAATGTTTTTAGATCTAAAATAATAAAACTAGGGACTGCTATGTTATTGTAATAAAAGAAAATAAAAGATTACAGACTAGATATAAATCAGAAAACCCCAGAAAAAGATTTAATTCGATTCACACAAACAGGAAGTAGGAGGTTCCAGAGACCACAACCGAAATACACGTGCAAACTATAAATACTTCACTGTAGTAACTCATCCCAATGACTCCAGACTGGTCTCAGAATCTGCTAAAGCACTCCTGAAGGTAGAGATCACTTTAATCTTCTTTGGACTTATTATTATAGAAATAAATATAATTTTATTTTAGGTTATTTCTATGTAGATTTTATGTGTATTTATTTTTTTATCTATATCCGTATCCTGGTTGGACAGCATATATGTGTTCATCATTATACATATGAATATTTATATATATAATTTTTTATTTTTTTTATATTTCTATCAAGGTCCTATTGGGTTTTCTCTATTTATTTTATTGGGTGTATGTGCTCATATACTATGAATAGACTTGATATATATATTAACCATATACATATTTTTATGATCCATTCCATATACTTAATGAAGAATTTGAGGTAAAGTACCCTCCACATGAGTATGGTTGTGTGTGTATACATTCACACATAAGTATACACAATTTATTATATATATATATATATTTACACAACTCTATAAAAAAATAATTGTCATTTGTTATTGTAGATTATATATAATTAATATATATATATATATATATATATATATATATATATAAATTTTTCTGTTGTAACCAAATTTATTTATTTCTCCTGAAGAAGAGGGCCTCAGACCCTCGAAACGCGTTGAGCCTTATATTATTAAAATGATTGACCAGAAGCCACGTGTGTAGGCGGCGTTCAATTATTTACATCTCTACATGCGATCCTGGCCGGGGGGGGGGGAAATAGTCCCAGGTGTCTTGAGTTTATCCTGGTGACTGCCCCCCCTGTGAAGTGAGTGCATTTGATTTTATTATTATTATTTTATGATCTCCAACATCCCCACTATAGAGCTGAGGGGTTTTTCCTAAACTCCGAGCTCTTCAAATAGACCTAGGTGAAGGTCTTCTTTATATCTTATACACAAATAAGAATCAATCTGTATCTTCATTACGACTAATGACCGAGTGATCTGGCGCCTGGTACGTGTTTCAAACTTTTTTCTCCACGGGTGTGAAGGGCTTTTCTTCCTTTGTCCTCTCCACACCGTCTATATCTCTTCAAAAGTGGGCAAGGGTAATCCTTGACCCACTGAAACACTTGAGCTGCCTATCTTGTTCCATAATGACGAGCGTGTGTGTATATGTGTAATATATATATATTATTATTTACACCTCCGCCCCCTGGCGCCTCTGATAGCCTCTACTCTAGGTACCCATTTTGCGACTCCTGGTCTGCTTCTAAGACCAGGGAGTTCAAACTGTACCATAATCCTCTTTTTGTATTTCTGCATTTTGCTTTTCAGTACTAGAAACCAGGAAAGAGTATTTCCGGTACACAAAAATCTGCAGTCTCTTATTTTGAGGGAGTGGAAAAATCCAGACAGGAAAGTTTTCCTACTCCGAACAATTAGGAAAAGGCTACCCTTCGACGAAGAAGAATTATCCCCGTTCTTAAATTGTCCTAAAATAGATGTATCACTCTCCAAAATGGCTAAGGGTTCTTCCTTAACGTTTGAAGATACGGGTTCATTACGTGACCCTATGGATAAAAAGGTGGATGCTAACCTTAGGAGAACCTGGGACGCGGCCGCGTCTTTATTTAACCACCTCCCGACCGCCTAACGCAGGGATGCGTCCTGCGGGCGGCCAGGTTATTCCTCCTGGACGCATCGGCGCATCCTCTCGCGAGATTACGAGCATAGCCGGCCCGCGCATGCGCAGTGCGGGCCAGGAAAAGGCGCAGGAGAAGTTCGTCACCAGCCTGCCAGCCAATGATCATCGCTGGCAGGTTGCTGACTTTTAAAAAATCAAATCACAAGCCATTTAACACATTATATTTATAAATATAATGTGTTAAATGGCTTCTGTGCTCTCTGCTGGGTCCTTTTCATCGGTTGGTCCCAGCAGAGAGCACACATCACTGTGAGTACACCAAGCACAACAAATTTAGCCCCAGATCACCCCAATTAACCCCTTGATCACCCCTGTCAATCACTAGTGAAAGGGGAAAAAAGTGATCAGTGTAAACTGTCACTTTTTTTTTTCTCACCAGTATTGACTGTTAGGTTTAGGCCCCTTTGGTAGTTAGCGCCCAGCCCACCGCACCGTACTGCAGTCACCGATTCTCTGATTAGCGTATCGCTAATCAGCATTGGTACTTTTATAGTATCTAAGTGATCAGAACTGATCAGTCAGATCTATAATAGTATTAGTGTCACCTTAGCTCGCCCTCCACCCAAAACGCAGTGTTTGCCCGATCAGGCCTGATCGGTCACCCACACGTGCGTTCACCCACGCCCGCCCCGCCGCAGTGACAAAATTATTATTTTTTTTTTTTTATCACTGCACAATCACTACACAAGCGCTGCGGCGATTAATAAAAAAATATCAGAACTGATTTTTTTATCGCAGCGGCTTCCTGTACTTCGCTAGCCTCCCATTTGTAAGACAGGCTTGCTTTTTTTTTCTTGGATAGTCTCAGGGAATACCCCCTAAATTTAGTTGACCAAATGGCAAGTAAGGGGTATTCTTCTGAAGAGGCCTACAGGCTTCTGACCCAGTCGGATGAGAAATGGGAACCTTCATCTGACGAATCCAGCGGGTCATAATACGAACCTGTAGAAAGCAGTGGCAGTCTGACCCAAAGTTCGGACGATGAGGTTGAGGTCCCTGATACCACCAGGCGTACCCGGCCCCGTGTTGCTAGACCACAGGTTGCCCATTCTTTCCGGTGGAAACCCGTCCAAGTTTCCGAATTTAAAACTTTTCTGGGCCTTCTCCTCAACATGGGCCTGACAAAGCCTGACAAGCATGAATTGCGGTCATATTGGTCCACGAACCCAATTTATCACATGCCCATGTTCTCTGCTGCCATGTCCAGGACACGATTTGAGACCATCCTGCGTTTCCGGCACTTTAGTGATGAAAGCACCTCTTGTCCCAGAGGCCACCCAGCTTTTGACCGGCTCCACAAAATTCGGCCCCTCATAGACCACCTTAACACCAAATTTGCAGATTTGTATACCCCTGAGCAAAACATCTGCGTAGAAGAGTCCCTCATACATTTTACCAGGCGCCTTGGCTTCAAACAATACATCCCAAGCAAGCGCGCCCGGTATGGGGTCAAATTGTATAAGCTCTGTGAAAGGGCCACAGGCTATACGCACAAATTGTGTCTGAGGGTAAAGATCAGACCCTGGAGCCGGTCGGTTGCCCTGACTACCTGGGGAGCAGTGGGAAGACAGTCTGGGACTTGGTGTCACCCTTATTTGGCAAGGGGTACCACCTTTATGTGGACAATTTCTACACAAGTGTGCCCCTCTTCAGGCATTTGTTTCTAGAACAGATTGGCTGCTGTGGCACCGCGCGACCTAGTCGCCGGGGCTTCTCCCAACGGCTCGTTACCACCCGTCTTGCAAGGGGGGGAGAGGGCTGCCTCGTGTAACGAAGAACTGCTCGCGGTGAAATGGAGAGACAAGCGTGACGTTTACATGCGCTCCTCCATTCACGCAGACACGACAATCCAAATTGAATGAGCAACCAGAGTCATTGAAAAGCCCCTCTGTGTCCACAACTATAATTTTGCTCATTGGAGGGGTGGACTTCAATGACCAGATGTTGGCTCCTTATGTACTCTCCCGCAGGACCAGACGCTGGTAGAGGGAAGGTGTCTGTATACCTAATTGTACAATAGTTTTGTTCTCTACAAGTAAGGCTGGGAGAACAAGATCCTTCCTCAAATTTCAGGAAGAGATCATCGAGAACCTCCTGTATCCAGGAGGCTCCGTGGCCCCAACCACCAGTGTAGTGAGCCGTCTACACGAGCGACATTTCCCCAATGTCGTTGCTGGTACCTCAACCCAAGCGCCACCCCGAAAAAAATGTCGTGTCTGTAGCAGGAGTGGAATAAGGCGTGACACCCGCTATTTCTGTCCTGACTGCCCTGACCACCCTGCCCTATGCTTAGGGGAGTGTTTCCGGAAGTACCACACACAGGTACACTATTAGTATAGGGATTGCGTGACACAGGACAGGCACACAGGGGTCTTAGGGCCCTTTTACACAGAGCTGCTGCAAACCTCTCCTTTCACCTGGGACAAAGTGCATAATGTAGTTCGCCACATCTCTGGGCGATTTGCGCTTTGCACATTGTCCCATGGGGAAGGAGAGGTTTGTCCTATAAAGGTAAAAAAAAAAAATCACAGGTAAGCAAAAAAGTTAATGTTCCAAAAGTTCAATAAAGTTTATAAAAGTTAATGTTCTGTTTCAAATGTTATATAAATTTAATGTAAATAAATTTATTGCGTTGCGGGCATACATGTAATGATTGCGGAGACCCTCAAATGCCAGGGCAGTACAAACACCCCACAAATGACCCCATTTTGGAAAGAAGACGCCCCAAGGTATTCACTGAGGGGCATATTGAGTCCATGAAAGATTGAACTTTTTGTCCCAAGTTAGCAGAAAGGGAGACTTTGTGAGAAAAAAATAAAAATAATCAATTTCCGCTAACTTGTGCCCAAAAAAAAAATCTTCTATGAACTCGCCATGCCCCTCGCGGAATACCTTGGGGTATCTTCTTTCCAAAATGGGGTCACATGTGGGGTATTTATACTGCCCTGGCATTTTAGGGGCCCTAAAGCGTGAGAAGTAGTCTGGAATCCAAATGTCTAAAAATGCCCTCCTAAAAGGTACTCATTGGAATTTGGGCCCCTTTGCGCACCTAGGCTGCAAAAAAGTGTCACACGTGGTATCGCCGTACTCAGGAGAAGTAGGGCAATGCGTTTTGGGGTGTATTTTTACATATACCCATGCTGGGTGAGAGAAATATCTCTGTAAAATGACAACTTTGTATAAAAAAAAATGGGAAAAGTTGTCTTTTACAGAGATATTTCTCTCACCCAGCATGGGTATATGTAAAAATACACCCCAAAACGCATTGCCCTACTTCTCCTGAGTACGGCGATACCACGTGTGACACTTTTTTGCAGCCTAGGTGCGCAAAGGGGCCCAAATTCCAATGAGTAACTTTCCGATTTTGCGGGGCATTTTTTACACATTTGGATTCCAAACTACTTCTCACGCTTTAGGTCCCCTAAAATCCCAGGGCATTATAAATACCCCACAAGTGACCCCATTTTGGAAAGAAGACACCCCAAGGTATTTCGTGAGGGGCATGGCGAGTTCATGTAAAATTGTATTTTTTGTCACAAGTTAGTGGAATATTAGACTTTGTAAGAAAAAAAATAAAAATAAAAAAATAATAATTTTCCGCTAACTTGTGACACAAAATTAAAAACTTCCATGAACTCACTATGCCCATCAGCGAATACCTTATGGTGTCTACTTTCCGAAATGGGGTCATTTGTCGGGTGTTTCTACTGTCTGGGCATTGTAGAACCTCAGGAAACATGACAGGTGCTCAGAAATTCAGAGCTGCTTCAAAATGCAGAAATTCACATTTTTGTACCATAGTTTGTAAACGCTATAACTTTTGCGCAAACCAATAAATATACACTTATTGCATTTTTTTTATTTTTTTTATCAAAGACATGTAGAACAATTAATTTAGAGAAAAATTTATATAGAAATGTAGTTTTATTTGAAAAAGTTTACAACAAAGAATGGTCAGAACTCTGGAAACTGAAATTTAATGTGGATAAGTGCAAGATAATGCACCTGGGGCGTAAAAACCCAAGGGCAGAATATAGAATATTTGACACAGTCCTGACCTCAGTATCTGAGGAAAGGGATTTAGGAGTAATTATTTCAGAAGACTTAAAGGTGGGAAGACAATGTAATAGAGCAGCACGAAATGCCAGCAGAATGCTTGGATGTATAGGGAGAGGTATAAGCAGTAGAAAGAGTGAAGTGCTTATGCCGCTGTACAGAACACTGGTGAGACCTCACTTGGAGTATTGTGCGCAGTACTGGAGGCCATATCTCCAGAAGGATATAGATACTCTAGAGAGAGTTCAGAGAAGAGCTACTAAACTAGTACATGGATTGCAGGATAAAACTTACCAGGAAAGGTTAAAGGACCTTAATATGTATAGCTTGGAAGAAAGAAGAGACAGAGGGGATATGATAGAAACTTTTAAATACATAAAGGGAATCAACTCGGTAAAGGAAGAGAGCATATTTAAAAGAAGAAAAACTACCACAAGAGGACACAGTTTTAAATTAGAGGGGCAAAGGTTTAACAGTAATATAAGGAAGTATTACTTTACTGAGAGAATAGTGGATGCATGGAATAGCCTTCCTGCAGAAGTGGTAGCTGCAAATACAGTGAAGGGGTTTAAGCATGCATGGGATAGGCATAAGGCCATCCTTCATATAAGATAGGGCCGGGGGCTATCCATAGTATTCAGTATATTGGGCAGACTAGATGGGCCGAATGGTTCTTATCTGCCGACACATTCTATGTTTCTATGTTTCTATGTTAAAGTGAAAAATTTCATTTCTTTTGCAAAAATTTTGATTAATAACAAAAAAAAGTAAAAATGGCAGCAGCAATGAAATACCACCAAATGATAGCTCTATTAGTGAGAAGAAAAGGAGGTAAAATTTATTTGGGTGGTAAGTTGTATGACCGAGCAATAAACCGTGAAAGTAGTGTGGTGCAGAATTGTAAAAAGTGGTCTGGTCATTAAGGGGGTTTAAGCTAGGGGAGCTGAGGTGGTTAAACCTAATATCGCGGCCACATCCATAGCTAGATCCCTAAAAAGTTTGCTGGTACAACTGGAAGCATTACTAAAATCCAATACCCTATAAGAAAACTTTGCAGACTCCTTCCCTCTCATTAAAAGCCGAAGATTTTTTGGTCAGACACAACAGCGGATTCTGTTAGGCTGACCGCAAGAGCTACGGCCCTAGCTAACAACTCTAGAAGGGCACTTTGGTTAAAAGCTTGGTCTGGAGACAGGCTCCAAGGCAAAATTATGCAACATCCTGTTTTATGGTAATCTTCTCTTTGGTCAGGACTTAGATAAAATTCTAGAGAAAGCCTCTGATTTCAAAAAGAGTTTCCCGGAGGATAAAAAGTAAAGGAAAACTCCTTTTTTTTTTTTCGTCCCCAAAAAAAGGGTAGTTTTCAAAACAAAAGGAGTAAAACAGAAAACTGGAGATTGGGAAAACAGAAAGGGAAGGGTTTTATGTTCTCTCCCCGTTCTGAGGAGTCTTCCAAAAAATGACGCTAGAGCCCCAGTGGGGGGAAGACTGGGAAAATTTGTGGAGTGCTGGGAAAAATACTCATGCAGCCGCTGGTTATTAAATACCCTCCACGAAGGGTACAGTATTCCCTTTGTCAAAAGTCCCCCACTTTATTTGTTCAGACTCCAGTTCAAAGCTCAGAACATCTTCAGCTTTGCATGGAGCAAGAAATCGAACTGCTAGTTCAGTTGAACGGTCTTGTTCCGGTACCGACGAATCAAGTCGGTCTGGGCTGTTATTCCAGGGTTTTTATGGTAAGAAAGCCAAATGGGAAAGTGCGTCTTATCATAAATATGAAAATGCTGAACAAGTCCATAAAGTACAAAAAATTCAAGATGGAATCTATAAAAACCACGGTCAGTTTTACAAGAAGGGGCGTTTCTAGCATCCAGAGACTTAAAAGATGTGTATTTTCACGTACCCATTCATCCAGAGTCACAACAATTTTTGAGAATAGCGGTATGGGTCCAAGGGCATCTAAAACATTTTCAGTTTCAAGCACTACCGTTTGGGATAACAACTGCCCCCAGGGTTTTTACGAAAATTATGCTAGAGATGATAACCCCTCTGAGAAAGGAGAAAGTAATGATAGTTCCATACCTGGACGACCTTTTGATAGTGGGGGACTCCCAGAAAGACCTAGAAACCAATCTATCCAAAACGATAGACAGACTGGAGCAACTGGGTTGGATTTTAAATCGGGAGAAGTCTCGCTTAGTTCCCATGCAAAAAATTGTCTTTTTGGGAATTCTCATAGACTCAGTGAGTCAAAAATGTTTTTTACCAGTAGAGAAGGTCGCAAAAATCCAATCCCAAGTAAAACAATTCAGAAAACAAAAATCCCACACCATAAGGCAAACGATGGCCCTGATAGGGTCTTTTACAGCTTGCATCCCGGCAGTGATGCACAAATACATTCCCGTCCTCTTCAGAGATTTACGTTAAAAAAAAAATGGAACCGGAAACAGGATTCCCTAGACAGACTAATAGCGATTCCGGATCACATTCTGTCCTCACTAAAATGGTGGGAATTACATTTTTAAACCTGCAGAAGGGAGTACCATGGATAGTGAGAAATCAGTTGATCCTCACCACGGATGCCAGTCTCTGGGGCTGGGGAACGCATCTCCAAGCATTGTCGGCCCAAGGGGAGTGGTCCCAATCCCAGAAAAAATACTCGTCAAATCACCGGGAACTTCTGGCGGTTTGGGGTGCTCTAAGTTACTTCTCAGAGGAGCTAAAAGGTTCCAATGTACAAATAAAATCCGACAACAAGACGGTTGTAGCGTATATAAACCACCAGGGAGGAACGAAAAGTGAGCGACTACAAGCCCTAACCAACAAAATTTTCTTGTGGGCAGAGGAGAATCTCCTCTCCCTATCAGCGTTTTTTTTTTTTTTAAAGGGGACACAAAACATCCAAGCGGATTTCAGCAGGAAATTAGATCCGGGGGAGTGGAGTTTAAAAGAGGAAATTTTTCAAGCCTTAACACAAAAATGGGGTCTTCCCCAGAGACTTATTTGCAAACAAGACGAATTCGAAATTACCAGCTTTATTTTTTCCCTAGATCCAAGGGATCGAGGAGTGCAGGGACGGATGCACTGGCTCTTCCTTGGAAATTCCAACTGGCATATTGCTTACCGCCTCTGTTTCCAAGGTTACTCAGAAAAATAAAAGGAGAGGACCAATGTAATTCTAATTGTACCCAATTGGCCGAGGAGATCTTGGTTTCCTCTCCTGGCAAAAATGTCCACGGAGGAACCATGGATTCTACCCTGGTCAGAAGACCTCCTAAGTCAAGGGCTGGTTCTACACCCAAAGACGCAAAGTCTGCACCTCTCGGCTTGGATCCTGAAAGGGCAATCTTAAAATCTAAGGGTCTGTCTGACAGAGTAATCAATACCATGCTAGCCAGTAAAAAGAAGTCACAAATAGAATTTACCGTAAAATCTGGAACAAATGTTTCCTGGTGTTCAGAAAATCCTTCTAACTCAGCGGGAAGTATTTTGTCTATTCTAGACTTTCTCCAAGAAGGCTTTAATAAGGGTTTAAAACCTAGCACTCTTAGAGTACAAATTTCAGCATTAAGCGCCTATTTAGATGAAAAAATAGCTGGATCATTTGCTTTATGAATGGAACCGACAGGCTCAGACCCAGAGGTAGAACTCTGGTCGCTTTGTGGGATTTAAACACTGTTCTTTCTGGTCTCGCTAAATCCCCTTTTGAACCCTTGGAATCAGCAAATATCAGATATCTGACCCTTAAAACAGTATTTCTAGTTGCCATTACTTCTGCACGTAGGGTTAATGAGATACAAGCCTTCTCAGTTAAAAAACCCTTCATGATTGTCAGGGATGATAGGAATCGTCAAATCAAAAAGGACTATTCTATCTGCCTAAGGTGGTCTCGGAGTTCCATAGGATGGAGTAGGTGGTTCTTCCTTCATTTTGTGAAAGTCCCAGATCTAAAAAAGTCTTTCACACTTTGGATGTCAGAAGGTGTGTTCTGAGGTATATATCAGAAACTAAAGCTTGGAGAAAATCTAATAACCTCTTTATCCAATTCTTAGGGGGTAGGAAAGGATTAAAAGCATCCAAACCTTCTATTGCACGCTGGCTAAAATCGGCCATCTCAGAAGCCTACATAGCAATAGGAGAACGACCCCCGGTAAATATCAAAGCTCATTCTACAAGGGCAGTATCGACTTCATGGGCAGAAGAAGCATCCGCTTCCTTGGATCAAATCTGTAGGGCAGCAACTAGGGATGTCCCGATACCATTTTTTTAAGACTGAGTACGAGTACCGATACTTTTATTTAAGTACTCACCGATACCAATTACCGATACTAATTTTAACAATAAAATACACACACATGTATTTTCTGACCACTGACCAACCAAAAGGCCCAAAAACAGAACTATAACATTCCAAGGAGACATTATACTGTATGGGGCAGCCACAAGGAGACGTTACACTGTATGGGGGCAGCCACAAGGAGACGTTATACTGTATGGGGGCAGCCACAAGAAGACGTTATACTGTATGGGGGCAGCCACAAGGAGACGTTATACTGTATAGGGGCAGCCACAAGGAGATGTTATACTGTATGGGGGCAGCCACAAGGAGATGTTATACTGTATAGGGGCAGCCACAAGGAGATGTTATACTGTATGGGGGCAGCCACAAGGAGAGGTTATACTGTATGGGGGGCAGCCACAAGGAGACGTTATACTGTATGGGGGGCAGCCACAAGGAGACGTTATACTGTATGGGGGCAGCTACAATGAGACATTATACTGTATGGGGGCAGCCGCAGGGAGACATTATACTGTATGGGGGCGGCCACAAGGAGACGTTACACTGTATGGGGGCGGCCCCAAGGAGACGTTATACTGTATGGGGCGGCCACAAGGAGACGTTATACTGTATGGGACGGCCACAAGGAGACGCTACTGTAAGGAGTCAGGAAAACAATTTTTGAAGCCCCCCCTCCTCAGTATAATAGTCTTGTGGCCATCATACAGTAATGTATATTTCTTCTTGCCCTAATGCCTGCTTTTAGAGATCAATGTGCAGCTTGCAAGCAGGAAGGGAAGGACCAGGGCCATAGAAGACAGACACTATCACCAGGGACTTGCTCCTGGCAAACACAGCTCTGCTGCAGTGAATGCAGTGGAGCAGACTGATGTAATTACAATGTATAGTTATTGCAGGGACTCAGAGAATCGTCTGAGAGTTTATTAGTTAAAAGAATCTAATGAGTCAGAGACTGTGTCACAGAGTCCCTGCCAGACTTCCTGCTCTGCTACATGCACCCTGTACACACCCAGCTCCACTACATGCTATGCTAATAATGCCCCCCCCCCCTTCCCCCCCGGACGTACTTACAGGGACGGGAGCCGCAGAGCAGGAAGCCTGGCAGGGACTCGGTGACACAGTCTGTGACTCATTGGATTCTTTTAACTAATAAACTGTCAGACGATTCTCTGAGTCCCTGCACTACGCTCCCTGTGCTGTGAGTCTCTGATTGGTTGGAGGGCGGGGAGGGGCTAGCTTCCACTGTCGGCTCCTATTACACAGTGCCTGCTGCTGCCCTCTGAAGCTGTTAGCTGTGCGAGGTGCAGGGGCAGGCTGCGGACTGACAGACACATAGAAGCGGCGCACAGGTATCGGCAGTGGTATCGGGGACATTTGCACGAGTACATGTACTCGTGCAAATGCCCGGTATCGGTCCCGATACCGATACTGGTATCGGTATCGGGACATCCCTAGCAGCAACCTGGTCAAGTCCTCATACCTTTTGTAAAACACTATAGGATAGATATTGATTCCAAAAGAGACCTATCCTACGGTAGGAAAGTTTTACAAGCAGTAGTCCCTCCCTAATTCATTAATCTGTTAGCTCTCCTAGTAAGGTGCCGTCATGGAGGGGAGGGGAAAAGTTGAACTAGTCTTACCGGTAATTCCTTTTTCGCGAATCCTCCATGACTGCACCGCTTATATTCTCCTCCCCCCAACCCCCCCCCCCCAAAAATAAAATTCTAAAACTAGTTATGAAATTAAATAATTGGTCTAGAGTTATATGTATGCGATTTAATATGTATAACAAAGAATAGTTAAGTCACTGGTGAAGGTCATGAATGAGTGTGTAAGTTTAGGGTCTGTCATGTCCAGAAGACACTGAAGATAAGTGAGGAGGCGGGCCCTTTTGAACCTTCCTGTCCCTGTCTGCATGGAGGAGGAGGAGGAGGATAATCTCCTAGTAAGGTGCCGTCATGGAGGATTTGCGAAAAAGGAATTACTGGTAAGACTAATTAAACTAGTATCTCTGAACATCAGCGCGCTGCTTTGAGCGCGCTCATGTTCCCTCAGCAGCACAGGGGAGAAGGAAGCTGTTCTCCCTCCCCCTGTGCTGCTGCCGCTGCCACCAATGAAGGCGGGCGCACTGCGCCACCAATGATTCCTGGGAGCTGCTCCGTTCACCCGCTGTGCCCCATTACTGTCGCCTTCTCTAGTGGGGGTTCCTTCTCCCTGCGCTACGCTGTGATTGGACAGCGCTACAGCCAGGGAGAAGGAACACCCACTAGAGAAGCTGATGTCTCCTCCCCAATGCTCCGATAGTAATTTAGCATATGGAGCAGGAGAGGAGACAGTAATCGGGCACTGCGGGCGAACGGAGCGGCACCCAGGACTAATAGTAAGTGCTGGGACATCTCTGGGCGCTGCTCTGTGTAGCCTAATACTTAAAGTCTGGACCCAGGAAAAGTAGTCTTTAACACATAATACAGGAGGCGGGTGACTGCAGCAGAATCGCATTGCCGGCACCCTGCCCCTGACAAGGAGCTGCGATCAGCGGCAGTTAACCCCTCAGGTGCGGCACCTGAGGGGTTAACTGCCGCTGATCTGCCAGTACCTGCCTCCTGTATTAAGGGGTAATTATCATTGGTGGCGCAGTGTGCCCCCCTCAACCACCCACCCCATTAAAATCATTGGTGGCACAGTGCGCCAGCCCCTCTCAACCCCCAGTATTAAAATCATTGGTGGCAGTGGCCACAGGGTCCCCTCCCCTTTCCCTCATTCGTGGTGCAGTGGCAGCTTCTGGTCGGAGCCCCAGCTATAATCCTGGGGCTCCGATCAGTTACCATGGCAACCAGGACGCTACTGAAGCCCTGACAGCCATGGTAACATCCCTGATGCTGTGTGCACAGAGCACAGAGCAGCAGGGACAATGTAAAGTCCTTTTCACCCTGATGGAGATCTATCAGGGTGAATAGGACAAGGGATGAAAAAATTCCCAGGTTCTGGCCCCTAAGGGGGGAAATTTTTTCGCATGGTATCGAGTATCGCAATACTTTTTCATGGTATCGAAACCGAATAAAAAATTTGGTATCGCAACAACTCTAGCGTGAATTGCCTTTCATCAGTGAACAGCACTGAGGCCCACTGATCCCTCGTCCAGCGTAGATGATCCCTGACCCATTCAAGATGATGACGCCCGAGGTCAGGTACCCTTGCAGGTCATCTAGCACGCAGACCACACTGATGTAAATAATTTCAAATGGTCTGACGTGACACTTGGGTACCTCTCACCTCCATTAAATGTGCCTGGAGTTGTGTGGCATTCATCATCTGCTTCCGCAGGACATTGTTAACAATGAAACAGTCATCAGTGTGGGATGTGGCTAAAGGACTACTATGACTTCCTGTGACTCTTCCAGTCTCTGTGTATTTCTGTTGCAACCTGCTGATAACACACGGTGACACTCTAAGCTTAGTGGCCACTTCCGTCTGAGAAGATCCTGCTTGAAGCCTTGCAATGGTGAGGTACTTTATATCAGTAGACCACTGAGGACATTCATTGGCTGCAACAGTTGCACGTACTTCAATGTATATGTCATGGACAAGCAGCAGGATGACGAGTGCAGTGCTGAAGAAAAGGGTGAGTATAACATAATTTGCTACTTTAGGCAATTGGAGAGCTTGTCCAAGATTTTTATTTCTCAGACAACCCCTCTAGTGTAACAAGTTAGCATCATTGAGAGTGACACAACCTGGAAAGGATGATTATAAAATCCTGTGGATCTTGCACACAGCTGTGGTTTTGTGTGTCCCAGCCTTGTGGAGAAAAGCAGACATGCGGGAATGGTTTGCGCAAAGCTAGAGGCCGCCGAGCTTGGCCTAGGTCTGGCAGGTTTTGAGCCTGTGCCCACAGAATTGGTGACATCACCAGTTCCTGAGCTGTCCACACAATAAGCAGATCAAGCCCTGCAAGTTTTTGGGGAAGTTTTGATTGTACTTTATCTCTGCTGTTTCTCCTGGGGCCAGTGCCCTGTTCCTCTGATGTCATCTCCTCCTTGTCTCCTATACAACACACAAACGTCATGGCCCTTAACCTCCCTGACACTTTTATCAGACTGATATTGTGGGCTCCCCTCCCGATTTCCTGCTCTGCGTTTGTCCCGATTGCTACTGTTTCTGCCACTACCGCGACTGCCACCACCATGGTTACAAGTGCCACTACTATTGCTGGCCGGATGGCTGTTGCTGCCACTGCCCACATACTTACTTTCGAATGACGAGGCCTAGGTCTTTTGTTTTCCAATCTTCTGTTGTCCAGACATTTTATTATGAGGTACGAACAGTACTATATACACTGCTCAAAAAAATAAAGGCAACACAAAAATAACACATCCTAGATCTGAATTAATTAAATATTCTTCTGAAATACTTTGTTCTTTACATAGTTGAATGTGCTGACAACAAAATCACACAAAAATAAAAAAATGGAAATCGAATTTTTCAACCCATGGAGGTCTGGATTTGGAGTCACACTCAAAATTAAAGTGGAAAAACACACTACAGGCTGATCCAACTTTGATGTAATGTCCTTAAAACAAGTCAAAATGAGGCTCAGTAATGTGTGTGGCCTCCACGTGCCTGTATGACCTCCCTACAACGCCTGTGCATGCTCCTGATGAGGTGGCAGACTGTCTCCTGAGGGATCTCCTCCCAGACCTGGACTCAAGCATCTGCCAACTCCTGGACAGTCTGTGGTGCAACGTGACGTTGGTGGATAGAGCGAGACATGATGTCCCAGATGTGCTCAATTGGATTCAGGTCTGGGGAACGGGCGGGCCAGTCCATAGCATTAATGCCTTCGTCTTGCAGGAACTGCTGACACAC
Organism: Bufo bufo; assembly: GCF_905171765.1. NCBI lineage: Eukaryota > Metazoa > Chordata > Amphibia > Anura > Bufonidae > Bufo > Bufo bufo. Next base: position 431,212,350 of record NC_053392.1, on the reverse strand, counting down.
TCAAGCCACATGAGGTCTAGCATGGTCTTGCATTAGGAGGAACCCAGGGACAACCGCACCAGCATATGGTCTCACAAGGGGTCTGAGGATCTCATCTCGGTACCTAATGGCAGTCAGGCTACCTCTGGCGAACACATGGAGGGCTGTGCGGCCCTCCAAAGAAATGCCACCCCACACCATTACTGACCCAATGCCAAACCGGTCATGCTGGAGGATGTTGCAGGCAGCAGAACGTTCTCCACGGCGTCTCCAGACTCTGTCACATGTGCTCAGTGTGAACTTGCTTTCATCTGTGAAGAGCACAGGGCGCCAGTGGCGAATTTGCCAATCTTGGTGTTCTTTGGCAAATGCCAAACGTCTTGCACGGTGTTGGGCTGTAAGCACAACCCCCACCTGTGGACGTCGGGTCCTCATATCACCCTCATGGAGTCTGTTTCTGACCGTTTGAGCAGACACATGCACATTTGTGGCCTGCTGGAGGTCATTTTGAAGGGCTCTGGCAGTGCTCCTCCTGTTCCTCCTTGCACAAAGGCGGAGGTAGCGGTCCTGCTGCTGGGTTGTTGCCCTCCTACGGCCTCCTCCACGTCTCCTGATGTACTGGCCTGTCTCCTGGTAGCGCCTCCATGCTCTGGACACTACGCTGACAGACACCGCAAACCTTCTTGCCACAGCTCGCATTGATGTGCCATCCTGGATAAGCTGCACTACCTGAGCCACTTGTGTGAGTTGTAGACTCCGTCTCATGCTACCACTAGAGTGAAAGCACCGCCAGCATTCAAAAGTGACCAAAACATCAGCCAGGAAGCATAGGAACTGAGAAGTGGTCTGTGGTCACCACCTGCAGAACCACTCCTTTATTGGGGGTGTCTTACTAATTGCCTATAATTTCCACCTGTTGTCTATCCCATTTGCGCAACAGCATGTGAAATTGATTGTCACTCAGTGTTGCTTCCTAAGTGGACAGCTTGATTTCACAGAAGTGCGATTGACTTGGAGTTACATTGTGTTGTTTAAGTGTTCCCTTTATTTTTTTGAGCAGTGTATAATATATATGTGTGTATGTGTATATATTTTGTGACCATGATTCTGGACTTTTATCTGCAATAATATTTTAGTAGTAGTTCAAATAAGGACTCCAGAGAGCTACCGTATTTTTCAGACTATAAGAGACACGCAGTGCGTCTTATAGTCCAAATACTAATGGCCGCTTCCAATATGGAATCTGTCATTAGCGTGTGGGAGGAACTGGGAGGTGAGGGCAGCGCTGGGCTGGCTTTACTCAGCTTCCCTGGTCATCTTCTGGGTCCCGCTGTGCACTGTGTCTTCATCGCGCACAGCGTCAGGGCGTAGTGCATGTAGGTACGCACTATATGGCCCTGATTTATCCTACCTTCACTCCAGAATTCTGGCATCAAAAAGTCGCAAAATAGGGCTTTTGCGACTTTTTTTGCACTCTCTTACGCATAATTTATGCGATTTGTGCAAAAACTTTACTTTTTACACTCTCGCTAAATTTTGCGACTTTTTGTATGTGTACACCACTCACTCCAGTTTTGTAATATGGGTGGAAAAGTGGGCGTGGTGAGCTATGTTAATGAGTTTCACTCCAGATTTATCATTGAGACTTTTAAAAAAAAAAGTCGCAAATAAGTCGCAATCTCACTCCAGGAGGAGGGTGGAGTAGGAAAACTGGAGTAGCTTCTCTAGACAGAAGTGTTAGGTTTAAAGGGAACCTGTCACCGGGATTTTGTGTATAGAGCTGAGGACATGGGTTGCTAGATCGCCGCTAGCACATCCGCAATATCCAGTCCCCATAGCTCTGTGTGCTTTTATTGTGCAAAAAAACCGATTTGATACATATGCAAATGAACCTGAGATGAGTCCTGTCCCTGACTCATCTCACGTACAGGACTCATCTCAGGTTCATTTGCATATGTATCAAATCGTTTTTTTGACACAATAAAAGCACACAGAGCTACGGGGACTGGATATTGCGGATGTGCTAGCAACCCATGTCCTCAGCTCTATACACAAAATCCCGGTGACAGGTTCCCTTTAAGGACAAGGCAAATTTATCAAACATGCAACATTTGATAAATGTGGCACAAAGTACTCCAACACAGACTAAAGCAAAGCTGACTTCAAATATTCTCCTAATGATCAATTCCCCCCATGACTTGACGCTGTGCTCCGTCATGTCACAGTACACAGTGGGAACCAGAAGAAGCAATCGAGCAGTGTGTCCTGGATCTGCGGCACTGTCTGGAGTAAGTGACGTAAGATTTATTTTTGTAATGTCTTATGGGGGTCCAATCTGAGTCTGGTGGGTGCGATTTAAGGGTGCTGATCTGAGTCTGAGGGGTCAGATCTGAGGCTAATGGAGTTTGGGGGGGTTGGATCTGAGGCTGGGGGGGTGGGTATGATGGGAATCTGAGGTTGGGTGGTTGTATCTGAGGCTGATTGGGGGTTTCAGGAGGGTCTGAAGAATAGGGCCTGATTCGGGGGTCTGCTCTGAGGTTTGATGGGAATTATTATTTTTTTCTTATTTTCCTCCTCCAATCTTAGGTGCGTCTTATAGTCTGAAAAATATGGTATTTTTTTATTTTCCTACTGCCCCTCATTCCCCTGCTGTCAGTACTCAAAGCTGAACTGAAATACACAGCCTGGATGGCTGTGCCATATTAACATAATGGAGAGCCCTTTAAGAATGTATTTCAGTCCAGATTTAAATGCTGATAGCAGTAGAAAAACTTTAAAAATAGCGATCTGGACCCCTTATTTGCAGTATTATTCATGTATTACTGCAGATAATAGTCCAAGATCATGGTGATTCGATGAGGTCAGAAAAAGCAGAGACTTAAATGTATCAGTTACAAGTTTTGCTTTATCTTTCCCTACAAAACTATGGGGATTTATCAACATTGGCATTCCCATACACCAGTCTTGATCCCTTGTGTGCCTCTTAATAAATTAGGCACATCTCTTGTGCTCCATGCCAGCTAGGGACTGGCGTAGACTCGAGCTATAACACCGCCCCCTTTCTCACAACATTAGTGGCAGGAAACTTAAAATGTTGCAAATTATGGCTCAAATATGCCGAGCGGCCTAACTTGTGACTTTTTAATGCCCCAACGGTGGCGTAAAAACTTTTGCTAAGTTTTCCCCATATATCGCTCTGCTCGGTTCTTCCTGCTTTATAACTCCAAACTGATAGGGAACTTAGATTGTGAGCTCCTCTGGAGATATTGTGATGCTGATTTCTGTACACCGCTGTGGAATATGTCTACGCTATAGTGAGTAAAATAAAGAACATGCTGCCTGCATACTGCACTTCATGTCGTGATGACAGGTTCTCATATGAAAATAATTGTCTTAAGTGTACGTGTCGCCTTCTGTAGCCACCCTCCCCAGTGCTACAGCGTCCACAACCCATCATGTAAAATAACTACATGCTGTTCCTTACTGGAAAATAAAATGTTGTTCTGTCTTGGCATGTTTGCTTCGCTGTTGTTGAATCTGAAATTGTAAACCTTTTTCTTAAAAGATTTAGAACGAAGAGATCTTTCACACAAGGAGAAACTTTACCTGAGGGAGCTCAACGTCATTACAGAAACTCAGTGCACATTAGGTAATTACAGACAATGTCCTTTTTTACCATTGTATTTCCTAAGTATAGATTTGTGTGTTTGCTGCTTCTGAATTCATTCATCAAATAAATACTAAAGGCAGCAAGTTAATAAATTAATAAAAAATCTGTATACTGTATATTGCAGTTGACTTCAAAAAGATTACACAATCCATTATCAACCTAAAATACATGTATAAACCTGCCGAAAACATAATTTCAGGGAGCTCCCTGGCAAATGAAGTTGGGGAGTGAAGGATTGGACATGTTGAATACTTTTTTGTTCAGTGAAAAGCCCTGGGAAGAAAGAGAGGAGATGCAGGTTTCCAAGCAGACATAAGTGTACTGTGTTCCTGAATGCTGCCGCGCCGCTTCTCTTCAAATCTTCCCTTTGCTGGTCACAGATGCATTGGGAAGGTAGAGGGGAGTGCTGGCAGCAGATACACTGTAGGAAAGAATGTAGCATTAGGTTTATTAAAGGGGTTCTGCAGTTTGTTTAACCTGATCTATCCTCTTGATAGATCATCATCATCATCATCTGATCGGCGGGGGTCCAACACCCCTGCCAATCAGCTGTTTGAGAAGGCAGAGGCGCTCCAGGAGCGCCGCAGCCTTCTCACTGTTTACCGCAGGCCCAGTGACGTCACGACTAGTATCAACTGGCCTGGGCGGGGCTAAGCTCCATTCAAGTGAACAGAGCTTAGCCCCGCCCAGGCCAGTTGATACTAGTCGTGACATCACTGGGCCTGCGGTAAACAGTGAGAAGGCTGTGGCGCTCCTGGAGCGCAGCTGCCTTCTCAAACAGCTGATTGGCATGGGTCCTGGGTGTCGGACCCCCGCCTCTCAGATGCTGATGATCTATCCAGAGGAACCCCTTTAAACAAACTGCAGAACCCCTTTAAGTTTTATTACACCTTTTAGGCCTAAGGCTAGGGCTACACAACGACATGTCGCACAACAATTTTTATAATTATAGTCTATGGCAGGGATGGCCAACCTGAGGCTCTCCAGCTGTTGCAAAACTACAACTCCCAGCATGCCCAGGCTGCCTACAGCAGGGCTTGGTGGGAGTTGTAGTTTTAAAACAGCTGGAGTGCCGCAGGTTGTCCATCCCTGGTCTATGGTGTCGCACTGCGACATGCTGCGACTGCCACATGACGGTAGCCAAAAATCTATCCAAGATGGATTTTTCTGCAACTGTCACGTCGCAGTGCGACACCTTAGACTATCATTACAAAAATTGTCGCGCAACATTGTACAGGTACAGATCTTATGTCTTACCTTATGTCTGTTGAGGCTCCAATCCTGGTTTTGGCTCGCAATCACTGATAGAAATCACTGACCAAAACACTGACGTGTGCATGAGGCTTTAGGGAGACAGGACTGAAGGCAGTACCAACACAAACAGGGTAGGCAGAGACTGGCTGAGAAGCCTGCCTCTGCATCATGCAGTTATCTGTTGTCTCAGTTCAGAGAGGGAGGGTTGCCAGAGGAAGCACGAGGAACCAGGGTGCACAATGGCTCTCTTTGCATTTCGATAAGGCTATATTCACATGGCAAAATATGCAGCAGAAAAATCTGTGTCTTAAAAACAGGTTATTTATGGACACTTCTCTATTTTGGTGTTGTTTTTTTAGATGAGTTTTTTTTAAAAGTTTTTCAGCTTCACTGTTGACTTCTATGGAAAATCACCATCAAATCCTCTTCAGAGAAGCAACCTTTCACTTCTCAAGTGTTTTTAAAATTATCTGCTGAAAAAAACAACAAAAAAAAACATGGTTGTGCACATGGTTGAGTTTTTTTTTTTTTTACTTTGAACTCAATGGGAAGCTGTTGATTGTGTTTTGAATAAGTGGCAGGTATTGCCCATGTGAACAAAGGTTCTGTATTCACCCAGGGGTTTGTGCTGCACGGTTGAGAACAATGTGGCAAAAACACAGCAATTTAAGGCTATTTTCACACTAGCGGCAGGACTGATCCGACAGGCTGTTCACCCTGTCGGATCCATCCTGCCGCTATTTTGCCATGCCGCCGGACTATAATGTGGACGGGGGGCAGAGCTTCGGCGCAGCAGGGCAGTGCACGGCAAATGGCCGCTGGACTAAAATTACTGCATATCCGACTTTTTAGTCCGGTGGCCTCTCACCACACACTGCCGTGCTGCGCCGGAGCTCCGTCCCCATTATAGTCCATGGGGACGGAGCAGCAGTCCGGTGGCACAGCGAAATAGCGGCAGGGCGGATCCGACAGGGTGAACAGCCTGTCGGATCCGTCCTGCCGCTAGTGTGAAAGTAGCCTAAAATATAAGTTTTTCAGTTTTTGCCGTACAGTTCTCTGTGGGCGCTTAAAATCTATTCAGCAGCTATGTTTAAGTGGTTGAATAGAGGCTGCTCTATTACAGATGTGGCCGAGGGCGGTTCCCATATACGTTCCCTTCGTCTGTAGGTCCGGGCAATATCGCCTGAAATTTATTTTTCTATTTTCCAGATTGAAGGAGTTTTCTGGGATTTCAATATTGACCCCACTAATCATTTGTTTGAGTAGCTTCTGCATGGAATTACACAGCTTTGCAGTGGAAGAAGCATGGAACTACACTGCTGCTCCATCCAGTGGAGAGAGCTGTGTAGTTCAGCCTCTGGGGCAACTCCGAAACGGAGGGTGTTGGACCCCTGAGGATAGGCTATTAATATTAAAATCCAGGAAAGCCCCCTTTATTTTAATCTCCATTTTCTTTCATTCCTGCTCTGTGGCAGTTCTGTAGAGAAGAAATGGAGAACCAGGGGGACAGGGCTCATGTCCTCAGGATCTGTGCTTCTCCCTATATATATTGAATAGGGGATAACTTTAACCCCCGAAGTACCATGCCTATTTTGGTGTTGAGTCCAAAGGAATTTATTCATTTTCTGCATCTCAACAGATGTAATTTAACTTTATTTTTCCATTGACATAGCTGCATTCCACATTTTACGGCCCCTAATAAAACAATCCAATCCTTGTCCGTAATGCGGACAATAATAGGACATGTTCTGTTCTTTTGCGGAATGGCCATACGCACATGGAATAAACACTGAGTAATTTCCTTCTTTTTTTTTTTTTTTGCGGCCCCAGTGTAGTGAATGGTTCCGCATACGGGCCGCAGGAAAATGGAACCGACACAGCGAAAAATATGTTTGTGTGCGTGAGCCCTCATGGTGGGTGGTTGGGAAGGGGTTAAACTAAACTCCTCTAATAAGGATTTAGCTCTAATGAGTGTCCATGAGCTGTCAGGAGTTCAGAGATTAGAGCTTCACAGCCATCAGTGGCTTTCTGACTGATTATCTGTAAAATAGAAAGCAAGATTGTCTGCAGATATACTGAAACTGAAAGCTCTGGAACAAAAACTGTTGAAATTTTTTTTATAAAGATCAATTTATTTTTATTAATTTTTTAAGTCCAAAATGAGTAAAGTTGTGATTTAAAAAAATTGTCCCCCAAAGTTGTTCATAGTTTTTAACACATCTTTTAATGTCATTGCTTGGTTGCACTGCTGCTAGACTATCAGAATCCTCTCCCCTTGCCATTTTCAAAGGTCTGACAGCTCTGAAAAGTGATGAAGTTATTGACCTCATGATAAAAGAATATCCTACCAAGCATGCAGAGTACTCCATTATTCTTCAAGAAAAAGAGCGCCAACGCATTACAGATCATTACAAGGAATACTCGGTAAGTAGAGAAGTACAGAAACTTTCCATGGAAATGTCAGAGGGGCTTCCAATAACTTGTTTAGTTCAGTGTGATGATGATATTACATTTACTTTCTCCTGTAAACCAAGTATGATCAAATGTGGCTTTGCTAAGTGACAGCAGTAGGCAGAATATTGTTTTCAGCACCTGGATCTGAATACCGTATATGCCGGCGTATAAGACGACCTCCAACTTTTACATTGAAAATATAGAGTTAGGGATATACTCGCCGTATAAGACTACCCCTTTTTCAACACACACCAAAGAAAAATTTAAAAAGCATTAGATCTGATTTCAATATGGTAATTTTAATTAAAATAAGTATGACATGCTGTTTGCATGCCATCCCTGCATTCCACCACCATCCCTAGGTACCACCGCCATCCCATGGTATCACCACCATCCCTGCATCCCACCACCTTCCTTGTCCTCCCTCCCTGCCTCCCAGACCCTAAACATGTGCCACCTATACCCTGAACATGTTTTTGTTATGTTATTCTTCATATTCACATTCACATATGCACATCTGCGCCGCACTTAGATACGCCGCACGGAGATCTCGCACATGCGCAGGAGCGAGATGCGAGCGCCCGTGAGGATCCCGTGTATCCACGCTCGCCGCATGAAATCTCGCACATGCGTAGGAGCGAGATGCGAGCGGCCGGGAGGATGGCGGTACAAGGAGCATACAAGGTACAGAGCAGGGGGCGGTATACAAGGTACAGCGCAGGGGGGGCATATGCCGTGGGTTACATCGCAGCTCTCAGCTGCTGGGGATACAAGGCAATAGCCCGGGCTCTCTCTGTTGATAATTCAGGCGTCCCGGCACTGCAGCGCCTGCCATACCCGGCGTCAGGGCCGGCCTTAGGTGTTCAGGCGCCCTGTGCGAGCTAACCCTGTGGCGCCCCCCCCCCCCTTCCCCAAAACCCTTCCCCAAAACAAAAAAAAAACACTGCTTGTTGCTGGCATCATGGCATAGGCTGGCTGACTATCCAACCAAGTAGTTACCAGCCCACACACCCCAAAGGCCGGTGTAATGTTATACTTCCCTACTTCGTGAGATTTCCCTACCCTCGTCACTTACGGTCACACTGGACATGACGTGAGGAGGTGTGCAGCGCCGCGCAGGCGCACAACGACAGGTTAGGGAAATTTCACAGCAGAGTGCGCATGCGCCAGGAGCCTCGCCGGCGGTTAGGGTAGGGAAAAACTATGGGCCAATGCGCAGGCGCAGTGATCGGATGGATGTTCTCAGCTGAACACCGGCGGACACTGCGCATGCACCGGGAGCCTCACCAGCGGTTAGGGAAGGGAAAAATTACATACGGGCCAGTGCTTTTTCCCTACCCTAACCGCTGGTGAGGCTCCCAGCGCATGCGCAGTGTCGGCCGGTGTCCAGCTGAGAAAATTAGTTTCCAATGTAGTATTAATAACTAAACAATTAAATAATAAACATATTGCATTGTCTACTTACCACCAGGACAATAAGATTTTCTGGACTATGGCTGCAGTCTGGCTCTGGGGACTCCATTGTCACTCTCTTCTCCCTCCCTCCCTTGTCACTCTCTTTCTCTCCCCCCCCCCCCCTTCCCTTGTCACTCTCTCCCCCCCCCCTTCCCTTGTCCCCCTCCCCCCCCCCTTCCCTTGTCACTCTCTTCCCCCCCCCCCTTCCCTTGTCCCTCTCTTCCCTCCCCCCCCCCCCTTCCCTCCCTTGTCACTCTCTCCCCCCCCCCCCCCCCTTGTCCCCCTCTTCCCCCCCCCCCCCCCCTTGTCACTCTTCCCCCCCCCCCCCCCTCCCTTGTCACTCTCTTCTCCCCCCCTCCCTTGTCACTCTTTCCCCCCCCCCCCCCCCTTGTCACTCTTTCCCCCCCCCCCCCCCTTGTCACTCTTCCCCCCCCCCCCCCCCCTTCCCTTGTCACTCTTTCTCCCCCCCCCCCCCCCTTGTCACTCTTTCTTCCCCCCCCCCCCCCCTTGTCACTCTTTCCCCCCCCCCCCCCCCTTCCCTTGTCACTCTCATTATTCCCCCCCCCCTTCCCTTGTCACTCTCATTATTCCCCCCCCTCTCCCTTGTCACTCTCATTATTCCCCCCCCCCCCCCCTTGTCACTCTCATTCTACTCCCACCTCTAGTGTAGCGTGGCCGAGCTCTGTTCGATCCGCGGTACAGGAGCATTTGTTTCCTGTACCCGGCCGGACTGACAGGAAGTGCACACTAAGTGAGCACTTCCTGTCAGTCCGGCCGGGTACAGGAAACAAAAGCTCCTGTACCGCGGATCGAACAGAGCTCGGCCACGCTACATTAACAGCACACAGCAGGCGCAGGCAGGATTCTTTAGAGCGGCAAGCGCTCAGCCTCAGCCGCTCAGGCGGCGCAGCATGAGGGGCGCCGCCGGCCGCCCGAACTTATATAAGTAACTTTTATTTTATTTATTAGACCGCAACGGGCGCCGGGCGCCCCCTGCTAAGTGCAGGGGAGGGGGAGATGGAGGGGGTGGGGGGGCCCGCCCCGAGGGAGAACACAAGTGCCGCCTCGCCTGCCGCATATTACATTGTGAGCTGTCGGCCGCCCGGCGCCCCCTGTTGCTATGGCGCCCTGTGCAGCCGCACAGCCCGCACACCCCAAAGGCCGGCCCTGCCCGGCGTATAAGACGACCCCCCACTCTAGAAAATATTTTCTAGGGCTCAAAAGTCGTCTTATACGCCGGTATATACGGTACTTTTGTAATAGCATGTCATTAAATTTTTTTTAGCATAGCCACCCAGTTATTCAATAAAATGTATCTGTATAGCGCCTTCTGCTGTCCCTCTCCTTTTCCCTTTTCCTTTTCCCTTTCCCTCTCCCTCTCCCTCTGAGGGGGTCACACACACTCAGTTTAAATCTTCAACTGCCACCAGCTATTTGTTCTGTTAGAAGCTGTGGCAGCTATGGGGAAAAGTCTGCAGCAGAAAGGACATGAACCCTCAGCTGCCAACTTGATATAAATTTAGCAGAGCAAATTGGAGCAGTGAATGTCGAGTGCTGGTTCTAGCTTTGTTAGAAAGAAATAGATTTTAATTTTTTACATCAATCATTGCGTAACAGCTTTAAAGAGGACCTTTCATTGATTTCTTTTTTTTTTTTTTTTTTGTTCAGTTACTGTATTTTTCGCTTTATAAGACACACCTGATGATAAGACGCACCTAGGTTTTTGTAGAGGAAATTAAGAAAATAAACCAAATGGTGTGCTTTTTGTGGGTTTTGAACTAATGGGTGATCTGTGGAGGACACTTATTGGGTGATCTGTGGATGACTCTGTTATGGGGGGATCTGACCCCATTACATTGGGCCCCAGTTATAGCAGCCCAGCCATCACATATAAAGTGTATGCAGCAGCCCCTAGCAGTGCTGCTTTGCTAAACTAGCAGTAATGGCTTATCTGCAGTACTCACTATGCCTATAATGTCATGATGAACAGGAAAAAATAGGTGGTAGGACAGCACCACTAACTTGAATAAGCTCAAAAATACTTAGCGGCGGTGCTTGTGGCGTCAGGTCTCGGCCTCAGAGACCCCCCAAAGTTACCAGTAGAAATGAAGATGGTCACGGCACTCCAAAAGCTTCCTTATTCAGTGTTCTTTATTACACCAAAAGTACAGCAGCAACGTTTCGACAATATAGTCTTTATCAAGCTACATAAAAGTTTACAAGTGACCCACACTACATTTTATAAGGGTACAAATCCATACCAATTACTTAGTGGGTGTGCTCCAAACAACAAGCCCGCCCCCTCACAGGTACAGACAATCATATAATACAATATCCATAATCAAAATCAAATTAACAACAACAGTGTATAATAATATAAGGCATACCAAATGTTAGTGCGGAGGCTCCTATTCTGTAGCGTGTCCATGGTGTTCGGCGTCTTCCGCATACAACTGCGGCTGCGCGAGTATCCAGACGGGATTCGCATGGCCGACAGAGCGGTCATGTGATCAGTGACGCTCCTATTGGTCACCTGACAGGTAACGCGTCTAATTGCTGTCATGGTAACCCCAGGTCCTGCAAAGATAGTATATTGTCCCATGTGGTACTCTTTGTTTAATGCTATTCCAAATATGCGCAGCTAATATACAGACGCCGATCCCCACGGACATAATGCCAGACAGGTGATATCAATTAGGAAAATGTGATTTTATTTTTATTAAGACGACGTAGGTACCAAACCCTGCAGGATGTCTAAAGAGACTCATATCAGAACTACGGTTCAGTACCCCACTGGGCATACGTAAAGCGGAAATGTGTAACCGCACACACGAACACGAAGGAGACCCTTTCATAGAAACTCGGGGCTGTTCAAACGATGCGGCCCTATCAACCGATCGCTTTCAAGGGAATAGGTTCAAAATAGCATATAGGGTGAGATCCCGTGTGCTTTACGGTATAAAGTAACCAAACCGTTACTCCCCATAAGTGAATACCCAGGGGATGTATCGGCATGATATACCCAAGAATGATAGAGAGTAAATTGGACTAGGAATACTAAGGCCACAACCATCGCCCCCCTCTGTCAAAGAGAGACCACAGATGTCAGCCTTTGCCTGGTCTGGGTCCAACCGCTAAGTAAAAGACCCCTACCACGCCTATCCCCATTGTCTCCTGTTAATGTAACATAGTTTTATCATACTTTGTATGAGCATCACCCCATGCCAATGAACCTGAACAGAATCCGCATATATAGAACAGCTCCCCAGGTAAGTGATCAGGGATTAACAATCCTGCCCGTTGTATATGTGGTCCACATCCGCCACGCATACCCAGTCAATGTAATCCAAACCTAACATACAATTAGTACGATAATATAATAAACCTGCTGGATGGTTCCCAGGTCGCTGCTTCCAAAACACCTTGGTCCATCCTTTGCCCAAATCTCACATGGCAGCCTTATCTGTTAGTGATAAACAAAGAGAAGAAAGTAAAATTTGTTAATAATCTCGATATAATATCGGGTACTTCCACTTAATACATAAAAAAAACCTTATTATCACACCCCCATTGGCGACTTAAAAACTTAAAAGAGGGAGCCCACCTTGAACTCCCGATTGAGCCCCTTAGGCTCAATAGTGTCCAATTCAAAGATCCATCTGAGTTCCAGTCGTTTTAATAGTCGTTCCCGATCACCACCTCTCTGTGGTGCGGGGACGCCATCAATGATCCTGAACCTCAGTTGCGCAACGCTGTGTTTACATCTATAAAAATGTTCCGGGACCGGGGGTTCACCTTCCAAATTTTCGGACGTATTCTCAATCCTGGTAAACAATTTCCGGATGGAGTACCTGTGCTGGTTAATCCTCAGCTTGCAGGCCTGTGTGGTCTCACCCACATAGATGAGACCACACGGGCACTGCAATGTATAGATCACATAATCAGAGGAACATGTGTAAAAACCCTTTATCTCATATTTCTTTCCAGTATGTGGGTGAAAAAAAGTTTGTCCCTTCAATACATTATTGCAGTTGCAGCAACTGAGGCAAGGATAGCAACCTTTTCTGGAGATGCGCGATTTATCGGGCCTCTGCAGAAAAGAGTGTACTAACTGATCCCCCAGATTGTTTGACCTCCTGTAGGACATAAGCGGTGGTGTCTGGAACTCGACAATATCTGGGAAAGAGCGTGTCAGGATCTGCCAATTCCGTCTAAGCGTACCCGCTATTTGTTTGCTTAGAACCGAATGTGTGGACACAAAAGGTAGTCTCCTATTTTCAGTTTTCGTTCTGGTCATCCTCAACAGATGCGTCCGCGTCTGCTGCCTGACTTTGTCAAGATGTCTCTTGACCAATTTTTTGGGGTATTGTCTGGCTGTAAACTTTGAGCTCAGTACCTGCAATCTATTATCTACTTTATCTTCCTCTGAAATGATACGTCTCACAGAAGTTGGCTGTATGGGAGAGAACTCAACATGTTTTTCGGATGGGCACTATCAAAGCGCAACATATTATTTCGATCCGTTGGTTTAACAAAGATGTCTGTTTGAAGACCTCTTTCAGTCACATAAACCAATGTGTCTAGAAATTGCATAGAGTGTGGCGAGTCCACTCTAGTAAACTTCAGTTGCGTGTGGACGCTATTGATATGATCATGAAACTCCTGAAGGTCCGCGTCCGTCCCTGTCCATATGAGGAAGATGTCGTCTATATACCTCATCCACCCGGACACAAATCGGAAAAGGGTGGATGGGTATATAGACGACTCCTCCACATATGTCATATAGATATTGGCATATGTCGGGGCCATATTAGACCCCATGGCGGTCCCACGATTTTGGATGTAGAACCTGTCATCAAAACTGAAATAGTTACATGTCAATAAGATCTCCAACAGTGAACTAACAAATTCACATAGTTCCGCGGGATAGTCAGTGTGTCATAAAGCCCACTGTACCGCCTCTAAGCCCCTTTCATGTTCGACTGGTGAAGTGTATAGACTGGTGACGTCAAAGGACACCAGTCTATCACCCGCACCGAATGTTAGCTGTTGGACCCTATTGAGAAATTCAGTAGTGTCCCTCACATATGACTTTGCCCCTATAGCGGAAGTCCTCAACAATTTGTCGATGAACACAGCCGCAGGGGCAAAGACCGAATCAATACCTGCCACTATGGGACGTCCAGGTGGATTACACAGGTCCTTATGTATCTTTGGCAAGACATACAGGGTGGGTGTAACCGGGTGTTTCTGTATCAGATAGCTATGGAGTTTTGAATCAATGATGTTATTGGCATAAGCATTATCTACCAGTATTTTTATCTTTTTCATCACTCAGAATTTCGGATCCCCATTGACTTGTCTATAGACTTCTGTGTCTTGTAGTTGTTTCTCTATTTCAGCAACATACTTAGTGGTATTCATCACTACAATTGCCCCTCCCTTGTCGGCTGCTTTGATCGTAAGCTCTTTTCGCCGACTAAGGGAGGTCAACGCAGCTTTTTCCTCCTTGGTCAGGTTGGATCTCACCCCATCATCAGTTTGTTGTCTCAATCTGGTGACATCCGCCCGGACCAAGGACATAAAGGTGTCTATTGCTTTATGATATACCGGGGGTTGAAAGTCACTCTTAATGTGTAACCCCAAATCAGTCAAGGTTAGGATACTGTGTTCAATATCATCAGACCTCTGGAGGTAATCCATCCCTAGGCCTCTGAGTCTGACCATCGAAAAAAAACTCTCAACTTAATTCGCCTAAAGAAATGTAACAAATCAATCTCATTTTGAAACCAGTCAACCATAGATGTAGGGCAAAAAGAAAGTCCCTTATTGAATACTCTTAGTTCCACATCAGTGAGATCATAAGAGGAAATATTTATCACCAATTGAGTCCCATTCATGGTGTCTACTTCTGTGCACCTGGTTCCCACTGGTGGTTAGGCTGACCGCGTTGATCGGACATTTTGCCGTTTCTCGTCTGGTAGGCCGTCGCCTGCTTCCTCCGCTGGGGGTCTCAGGTCGTCCGCAAAAAGGCCTTCCTTTAAACCAGCCTTCCCAGCACTAGAGGGCCCAGTAAGCCCACCCTGCTGCTCCTAAGCCTATCTGCATGTCCCGATCGGGGAATCCCACTGATTCCTGCGCTTCGCCATTAGGGGTCGACACTGTCAGTTTGTCGCCCTTCCTTCGGGTTGGCGACCACCCCTCGGGTCCTTACCAAGGTCCTGGACCACTCATTGCGCTTCTTCGTACCAGGGGCATTCCTTTGCTGCCCTATCGGGACGATATCCCGATAAAGGCCCCCTCTCTACCGCAGGCCAAGGACAGCGTCCGGATCACTGTTCAGACTCTGGAACAGTTCGGCTGGCTGATAACTTTCCCAAACTCCTGCCTCTTCCCGTCCCAGAAGCTCTCCTTCCTGGGGATGATTTTGGACACCTCGGCCGCCAGAGTATTCTGCCAGCCTTCAAGTCCTCCCAGATCCAGGGGGCAGTGTCGCATCTGCTGCGCTCCCCGTGCCTCTCCATACGGGAATACATGCAGGTCTTGGGTCTTATGGTAGCCTCTTTCGAGGCCGTTCCATATGCCCAGTTTCACACTCTCCTGGGGCAACAGGAGATCCTTTACCTCTGGGACAAGACCTCTCGGGGTCTGGGCGATAGCGTCTGCTTGTCTCAGCGGGTTCGGGCAGCTCTCCCTTGGTGGCTGTCCCCGATGAACCTGAGGTCGGGGAGATCCTTTTTCCCATTCTCCTGGACGATCATCACCACCGATGCCAGCCTCCTGGGTTGGGGCGGCGTTCTCCAGTCTCGCACGGTTCAGGGGGTTTGTTCGACGGCGGAATCTCGCCTTCCAATCAGCATTCTGGAGCTGAGGGCGATTTTCCACTCCCTCTCCCATTGGACTCCTCTCCTTGCGGGCCTCCCGATGAGGATCCGATCGGACAGTGCTACGATTGTGGTCTACATCAACCATCAGGGCGGAACCCGCAGCCGGATGGTGGTGCAGGAGGGGACGAGAATTCTGACATGGGTGGAGTTGCACGTTCCAGTGTTGTCAGCAGTTTACCTTCCAGGAGTGGACAACTGGATGGTGGACTTTCTAAGCCGCATCAAGGTGGATCCAGGCGAGTGGTCTCTGAATCCAGGTGTATTCTAAGAAATCTCCCACAGATGGGGCCGTCCGGATGTGGACTTGATGGCATCCAGGCTCAACAACAAGCTCCCGGTGTTCCTGGTTTGCTCCCGGGATCTGAAGGCGTACGGGGTGGACGCGCTCCATGGCAGGACTTCAGTCTCCTCTATGTCCTCCCTCCGCTTTCTCTACTACATACGCAGGATTGGGCGGAAGGGTTTCCGACCATTCTCATCGCCCCAGAGTGGCCTCACCGCGCATGGTTCTCAGACGTGGCTTGGATGTGGCGGACTCCCCATTGCCTCTTCCCGACAGAAGGGTTCTACTGTCTCAGGGCCAGCTTTTCCACCGGAATTTACGGTCTCTTCGTTCAACGGCGTGGCTGTTGGACCCGCCATCCTGATGAAGAGGGGGTTCTCGGATTCAGTGATTAGAACCATAGTCAGTGCGAGGAAGGATTTCCTCCAGGATTTACTATCGAACCTGGAAGGCCTTCCTGACTTTTTGTGAGAACTCTGGGTTCCCTCCCCTTCGTTTTTCCATCCCGATGGTGCTGTCGTTTCTTCAGTCCGGGCTTGAGTTCCCTGGAAAATCTGGTTTCGACGCTGGCCGTCTTCTTTCAGAAGTCCCTTGCTCTTATGGGTCCTGTGAAGACAGTTCTTCAGGGGGTGGCACTTTCGATTCTCCCGTATGTTCCCACCTTGCCTCCTTGGGATCTTAATTTGGTCCTGCGCGCTCTGCAGATGGCCCCCTTCGAGCCTCTGAGAGGGGTCTCCCTTACTTTTCTCACCTGGAAGGTGGTCTTCCTTGTGGCCATAACTTCCATCAGACGGGTGTCGGAGCTGACCGCTCTTCTGGCCAGGAGCTTTTTTCTGTTTTTTTTTCTCCAGGACGAGGTTGTGCTCCGTCCGGTTCCCTTCTTTTTGCCTAAGGTGGTCTCTCCCTTCCACCTTGACGAGGATTTTGTTCTGCCCTCCTTTTGCCCTTCCCCGGCAAACCACATGGAACGCGCTCTACCTTCCCTGGATGTCGTACAGGCCCTGATGGGTATCTCGCGGCTTCCGTTTCCATCCACCATTCGAATTCCCTTCTTGTGATTCCCAGGGACCTCGTAGGGGTCTTGCGGCCTCCAAGGTCACTGTGGCGCGATGGATCCGCTCGGCTATTTCCACGGCTTATCGCGCTCGTGGTAGGGTTCCCCCGGCTCGGATTACCGCTCACTCCACTAGGGCGTTGGGGGCTTCCTGGGCAAGGCGCAATCGCACATCTGCGTCTCAGCTGTGTAAGGCGGCCGCCTGAGTTCCTCCTGCTGGAGTCGGGGGGGGGGGGGGGGGGGGTATAGCCCGAGGAGGAGGAGCTCTTTTGTATTTGCATAGTGTCCCTCCTACTAATACCTCTAAGCTATACCCATGGTCTGTGTCCCATGGTCTGTGTCCCCCAATGGAAAAGTTGAGAAAAAGATTTTACAGGTGAGTTTCACAAAAAATCTCCTTTTCCTCCTGACGCAGAGGATGTCCCCTTGTCACAGTCCTGGGGATAAATAGATGATGGGAGAGATCTCTCTACTGACCCCTGATACATTTATACATAGTAATTAGATCTCCCTTAAGCCATTTTTATCAAAATTAGGGTTTAGTTTTGCTAAATCTTTCTGGGTACTGTAGTCTAGCCATTACATTTTTTAGTTTAGTTTCCTGTCTTTGAACGCGCTCTGTCTTTCTTGTGTGCTGGTGCCCAAAATTTTACACAATGCTAAAAATGCAGTCTTTAAAGTGATAGAGCTATGTATGCGTCTCTGGCATCTAGGCCCTTTTGATGCAACCCATTATCTTATTGGCCTTGGCAGCAGCTGCCTGACACTGGTTTTTATAGCTTAGTTTGCTGTTCACTAAAATTCCTAGGTCCTTTTCCATGTCAGTGTTACCCAGTGTTTTACCATTTAGTATGTATGGGTGACTTGCATTATTCCTTCCCATGTGCATAACCTTACATTTGTCAGTGTTAAACCTCATCTGCCACTTATCTGCCCAAGCCTCCAATCTATTCAGATCCCTCTGTAGCAGTATACTGTCCTCTTCCGTGTCAATTACTTTACACAGTTTAGTGTCATCTGCAAAAATTTATATTTTACTGTGCAAGCCTTCTACAAGATCATCATTAATAAATATATTGAAGAGAATAGGGTCCAATACTGACCCCTGAGGTACCCCACTAGTGACAGTGACCCAATCTGAGTGTGTACCGTTAATAACTACCCTCTGTTTTCTATCACTGAGCCAGTTACTTACCCATATACTGACATTTTCTCCCAGTCCAAGCATTCTCATTGTGTATAATAACCTTTTATCTGGTACTGTCAAATATTTTTCACTTTTCAGCAGTCATTTCATCACCACAGACAGTTTTACAATGAAAGGTAACAGTGGTTCTACCATTCATGAGAGGTGATGTCACCGCTCACCCCCCCCCCCCCCCTCCCTGCACAGTTACTTCTGCACAGGTCACAGAGCATGCCTAGAACATTCTCCCATTGTAGTTAATAAGTAATTTCCAGTCTACGGGTTCCTATGGTCTGTGTAGCGGATATAAAGCAAATCTCTGACTGCTGTTAACAGCCTCTGCAAGATGACCGGCCCCCATAAGCAGAGTAAAAAAATTAAATTTTTAATAAAAAAAACGACAGATTGAATGTGTATAATCATCTGGTTTCAAATAGCAAAACATGGGTAATGCATTCCCTTTGTGAAGCTATTCACCTTTTAAAGGGGTTGTCTGCCTTTGGGACAGATGGCGTCACGTGCACTGCTGCAGCTTATGACTGGTTTGTGCAGTGATGTGTTCCCAAGCTGCATGTCACACTGCTGGGTCATGTGCTGCTTGGGGGACAAAACAGAGCGGTAGGGAGAAGAAGAGTATGGATTTTTCAAAAGGGACAACACTTTGCTACCACCCAGTCCCAAAACTGGACAACCCCTTTAAGGGTTAAGGAATAAACAACAACTCCAGCAGCACAAGGCCAAACAAAAAGCAGAGTTTATGGAGGCTGTGGTGAGGGCTGCAGACGGGTACTGTCCATAGTGGTCAGGTTTCATTAACCAGTAGATGTCTGTACCAGCAGGATCATTTAGCTAGTGACACTTGCCCTCTAGCAGTGGTACCCTCATGTGCTGCCCTGGTATAGAAAGTCTGTATGCGCCCCCTTGTCAGTCTCTTTATGGAGTTCATTATGCAACAATTCAAATAATTCTGAAGGTTTCCTGGATTTTGCAGGAGGGAAACTGTTTGTATGTTTAACTTGTATGTTCAATATTCTGACATATATTTTTCCCCAAGCACCTCCTGTGTGATTCTACCTCTTTAGGGTCCATTCACACGTCCGTAAGTGTTCTGCGGACCGCACATCACCAGCACTATAATAGAAAATACCTAATCTTGTCTGCAATTGCGGACAAGAATAGGACATGTTCTATTTTTTTTTTTTTGCGGAAGTGCGGATGCGGACCGCACATTCCGGCGCCATTGAAAATGAATGGGTCTGCACCCGTTCCACAAAATTGCGGAACGGATGCGTACCCATTTTGCATGTGAATGGACCCTTATGCAGTGAAGTAGGTATATGTGTCACTGGATATTATCACTGCAAATGTTGACACCCTATGTCAAACATAGCCTTTAATTATTTAAAGGATACTCAAGAATGGTGGCTCACTCCAGACGGGGTTCTGGATAAAGGTGCTACTAGCCCAATGTAGAGGATCACCCCTCCTCTAGTAGTATATAGCAAAAAGATCAAGGTGTAGGGCGAGCACTCAACACTTGGACCAAACAGATAGCGATTCGATAAAATTTAATTAAATCACAATGGTAAAACACGTGAACATATACCTTGAATCTACAATTAACATATAAAATCTGAATAAAAACTGCAATAAAAAATAATAATAGCAAGGAAATACTTGGTAGATGACCACAGTTCAGGATAATGACGGTGTCAGTCCCTTATGCAGACAACATAATAATAGCATATATCTGGATTATGGCACTTCAATGTCCAGAGCACGCTCAGAGATATGTAGTGCTGCGGGTTGTGAACCCCAGTCCAATGTCAATAGTGTCCTACAGTGGAACAGTTGAACCCTGCATCTCCTACTCTGGTGAGCAGGCGTATCCCAATGCCCTTAGACACAAATGGCAAACAATGTACAGTTGCCTTGCTCAGTCAAATGACATACCCGTCTCATAGGATTCACAGATGGAACTCTCCTACCTCCGTTAGTGTGGCTCGTCGATGCCTCTGCAGACGCGAGCGGGAGGTGAGCGGGAGGCGAGCGGAAGGTGAGCGGCGTGGGACGCTATCGGCGTCTTGCTTCTGGCTCCTGTGGGTTGCTGGTCTCAAATCTCGCGGGATTTCGGACGTAGTCTGTGTCCAGACAGTAGAGAGCGGTAGTTGATCAATTCTCAGCTCTATGTCCTGGATTTCAGATTTCTTCCGTTATGAGCTTCTCTGCATGGCCAGAAGCAAGACGCCGATAGCGTCCCACGCCGCTCACCTTCCGCTCGCCTCCCGCTCACGTCTGCAGAGGCATCGACGAGCCACACTAACGGAGGTAGGAGAGTTCCATCTGTGAATCCTATGAGACGGGTATGTCATTTGACTGAGCAAGGCGACTGTACATTGTTTGCCATTTGTGTCTAAGGGCATTGGGATACGCCTGCTAACCAGAGTAGGAGCTGCAGGGTTCAACTGTTCCACTGTAGGATACTATTGACATTGGACTGGGGTTCACAACCCGCAGCACTACATATCTCTGAGCGTGCTCTGGACATTGAAGTGCCATAATCCAGATATATGCCATTATTATGTTGTCTGCATAAGGGACTGACGCCATCATTATCCTGAACTGTGGTCATCTACCAAGTATTTCCTTGCTATTATTTTTTATTGCAGTTTTTATTCAGATTTTATATGTTAATTGTAGATTCAAGGTATATGTTCACGTGTTTTACCATTGTGATTTAATTAAATTTTATCGAATCGCTATCTGTTTGGTCCAAGTGTTGAGTGCTCGCCCTACACCTTGATCTTTAATTATTTAAAACCTGTCAATTACAATTGCTCTGAAAGCACAGAAATAATTCTTGTCCTGTAATGATATATAGGAGGGCTGTGGGTGAGCTCTCCAGGTTTACCTGTCCCTATAGTGACCCTACATGTGGAGCGACCATCCTGAAAGAGTTCCCCGACTCGGCAATGGCTGTCTACTGTCAGTCTGTTACACATCCATTAGAAAGGCCTGTGTGCTAAAAAGGGCATAATTGATTTAGGCCTAATTCACATGTGGGTGTTTTCATCAGAGATTTCCATCAGTTATTTGGAGCCACAACAAGGTGTAGCTCAAAAAACGCAGGACAGGAGAAAATCTTTCCATTATACCTTATCTCTGTGTAGGCTTTATTCACACATCATGTTCTCTATGGACATCACACATACCCATTGATTTTTAAAGCGTATATTCACACACCCGTGAGTTACCACAGTCCGTGAGGCTGTGGTTACTTCACAGAAGCATGCCCTATATTTGTTCGTCATACCCACTATAGTCTGTGGGTCTGTGAAAAATCACATAATACGGATGGCATCTGTGTTTCACAGATTGTTGCTAGGAAAAGCTCTTGAAATTAATTTTCTTCTGAGCATCGTCCGTGGCATATGGATGACATCTGGAGGGCAAAAAATGGACACATTGATCCATCATGGACATCTCACAGATGAACCACTGACCCTTTTGTCACTGATGCCAGAACATGGACATGTGAATAAGGCCTGACCGTGGAAAGCCATTGTTGAGTTGAGGCGCTCTTTTTGGTACATTTGCTCCACAGGTAGGTAGAGAGAGTGTTATGGCCTCCATAGCGGAACACTATAAAAACATTATTAAATAAAAACATGACAGAATTGCTGGTTTTTATCTATTCATTCCCTCTCTCAAAAAGTATATGTTAAGCAAAAGGTCCTATGTACCCCACAGTGGTCCGAATGAATATTGTAGTTCATCCCACCAAAAAACAAGTCCTCGTAAAAGTATGTCAACAGAAAAAAAGAGTTATGGCTTTTGGAATGTGCTGATGGGGAGGGGAAAAAAATGCATACTAAAGGCCAAAAATAGGGTTTTAAATTAATGACCTATTCTCAAGTAAGCTGTTCCTGACCTGCGGGGGTTCGGCACCCCTGCCGATCAGCTGTTTGAAGAGGAGGCAGCGCTTCATCCAAGCGCTGCTTCCTCTTCATTACACTACTCATCATCTCCCTTGCATCGGCGGTGTAGTGTTATTACAAGTACTTTCTCTATTCAAAATGTACACCAATGCCTCATCCAGCATGGAGGCAGGGCAGAATGCTGGATGCAGAGTGCTATCACATTTGTATTTTCCGTTTGTATAAGTATTTATAATTGCACTGCACTTCAGAGGCAACTGGCAGTGTAATAAATGGGAAGTAGAGTTTGAATGGAGCGCTGCCTCCTCTTTAAACAGCTGATAGGCGATGTTGGACCCCTGCCATTGTGATACTGATGACCTATCCCGAGAATAGTACAAGAGAATTTAGACTAGAACCTTCAGAATCACAGGTGCACATGAAGCAAACATAATTACAAAAAACAAAATGGCTGCACACCGTTATATATACAAACAATAGAGCTAAGAAATGGGGGTCGTTCTAAATAAGTGGTACAATACTGACTATAAATGAGTTAATAGAAGCTCTTAGCACACATACGCGTCGGGCCCATCTACCAGGTGTCAAGGTGGCTTCCGCAGATGGGTCCCTAACACTAAATATACTGCCTCTCTTTGGACTTACTTAAGCCTACAATATTCAGTCCCGTGTAGGAACCAGCTACAAACGTACTCTGTTCAGAAGTCCCAGGTAGATGGGTGTGTTCAGTCTAAAAGAGGTGCTACCCTCAATATATTGCAAGAAAATTTAGACTAGCAGAGTACGTATGTAGCTGGTTCCTACACAGCCCTGAATATTGTAGACTTAAGTAAGTCCAAAGAGAAGCAGTATATTTAGTGTTAGGGACCCATCTGCAGAAGCCACCTTGACGCCTGGTAGATGGGCCCGACACATGTTTGAGCAAATATGTGCGCTAAGAGCTTCCATTAACTCATTTATAGTCAGTATTGTACCACTTATTTAGAATGACCCCCCATTTCTTAGGCTACTTTCACACTTGCGTTCGGGGTTCCGCTTGTGAGCTCCGTTTGAAGGCTCTCACAAGCGGCCCCGAACGCATCCGTCCAGCCCCAATGCATTCTGAGTGGATGCGGATCTGCTCAGAATGCCTTAGTCTGGCTCCGCTTGGCCTCCGTTCCGCTCAGCAGGCGGACACCCGAACGCAGCTTGCAGCGTTCGAGTGTCCGCCTGGCCGTGGGGAGCCAAACGGATCCGTCCGGACTTACAATGTAAGTCAATGGGGACGGATCTGTTTGAAGTTGACACAATATGGTGCAATTTTCAAACGGATCCGTCCCCCATTGACTTTCAATGCAAAGTCTGGACAGATCCGTCTGACTAACTTTCACACTTAAATTTTTGGGTGAAATAATATAAGTGTGAAAGTAGCCTTAGCTCTATTGTTTGTATGTATAATGGTGTGCAGCCATTTTGTTTTTTGTAGCTATCCCGAGAATAGGCCATTAATATAAAATCGCTGCACAACCCCTTTAAAGAGGACCTTTTACCGTTCAGTAAATTCTCATTCCCCATAAATGAACAATTCTAGAGCACCTTTACTACAACTTCGTGTTCTGCTGTTCCTCTGTTATTCTGTTTAAAATTGTATGTGTTGCCAAAATCTAGGTGTTGCCATTTCCTTGCCAAAGGGGTGTGCCCCTACACAATCAGACAATGGCAGCAGCGATTGGACTGAGAATGTGTGCCGACACCCTCCACCACCAATTTACTCATGAATTTGTAGTAGGAATTACAAGTGGGACAACTCTGACTTAGAATTGGGATGAGTTTACAATTATTTACTGAAATGGACATGTAAGAAGTGGTGACTGGTCCTATCACCATGCATACATATAGAACTGATCATTGTGACTATAATGAGCCTTTTATCTTGCATGTGGCGGCAGTACCGTTGCTGTGTGTGCAGTGAAGATCTGAGTGGGAATGACTGGAAGAGATCTTCACTGCCCCGATGCCTGCCCCGGTCAATCTGAATGGAATGGCGAGGGGCAGTTGTAAAGTGATGCTCTGAAGGGTTAGGCCACCCCCTCAACGCTCCAAGCATCTAATTTGCATGTAACTTAAAATAAGAGTATTTTGCATCAGTAATTGCTGAGAGAAAGGACTCCTTTTAGGCACCATGATCACTCCTACCTGGCACTGTACCTGATAGGGCCGATCATGGTGACAGATGCTCTTTGAGGGTTATTATTTATTGAGTCTATAATGTGATCAGTTATGCTTTGCTTGTTACAAACCGTATGCACCTGTTTCTGTGCTCTGAGTTCATGGAGCTGGAAGTGTAATATCTTGCGTTCATACGACGGAGCTTCTCTGACCATAGAGTGGCATAATACTGATCACCTATCTTCAGGATAGATCATCAATGCCACCGCCTAGTGTTTCTGAAGTGATCATCCTTGCCGGGCTTGCTTTGTTTGGCTGCAACAGTGATATTCCTTATAATCCACGTGGCTGCTGCAGCCAATTACTGGCTTTACCGATCTTGCGCCATATACCACTGAGGCCTGTGATTGTATCTAGGAAGATGATGTTTTGGTTGTGGTGGGGATGATCGGAGCAGTGCTGGAAGCAGTGGGGGTGTAATTATTATATTTTATCACAGTTGCCGCATAGGGGGGCATCAGACAGCCCCTTTAATGCTCCAGGGTATGTCCTGATGTTAGAGATCATATGTAAATTGCATGGTTCATATAAAATCCAATCTAGCTAACCTTTTAGAAATGTTTATTCTTGGTTGTAGTGGGATTGGGCAGTACAATAAGTGGCTTTATAACAAGCACAGCACAAACTGTTTTTACACCAATATTTTTCCATAACAGATAACTACTGAAGAGATTCAGAATGAAGTATGTGATCAGGATGAAACAGGGAAAGTAATCAAAGTTTTACAGTACTTTTCTACTTTACCTTACATCGTGTGACTGAAATGATCTGTAAAATATATTCCTGTTTTTCAGCAACAGAACACACAAAAGGTGGAAGCGAGTAAAGTGCCAGAGTATATCAAGAAAGCTGCCAAGAAAGCCGCAGAGTTTAACAGTAACTTAAATCGAGAAAGGATGGAAGATAGAAGAGCTTACTTTGATTTACAGACGCATGTAAGACTTCAGCTTTCAGTTTGTAATAAGTGATATTTCTTTGATAGGCGAGATCTATGGCTGCCTTTTGTTTGCACTATGTACGAAGCCAGAAAAATGACTTAAAGGGGCTGTCAGACTATGTAAATGCCTTAGAAAAGGGGCAGAATAGCTAAAAACGAGCAGTACCCAGTGATCCCCAACTGCCATTCTGATGCTTACTGGGTTCCCATTGGTCTCTTGCTTTCTGGTCCAGTCTTGACACACCAAGGAAAAGCCTGCTCAGCCAATCATAGCTAATGAAATGGTTTCGGAAAATGGGCAACTAAGTCAGCCTCCTTCCGTTGTTACAGCCTTTGCATAGACAGAGGTTGTCTCACTTCAGCAAATGGCAATTAACATGTAGACAAAGGGGGTCATTTATTAAACAGAAATGCGACTAAATTAGGCATATTTCTGGGGCAGATTGTGGTTCAAATGACTTTTCCCAGCTCATTCCAGGTCTAAAAAAGTGGACGTGGAAGGGGACAGGCCAGCAGACCCGTCTCATTTACCATTTTCTACGCCTGTCTTAGTAGTAGAAAATGGTCTATAAGTAAGACCGCTAGGAAGCTGTCTTACATTTAGATGCGGCAGTGGATCCGCTGAAGTTATGTAGATGCTGGTGCTTCTACATAACTGTGGCGGATTTACCGCCAGTGCAGGGCTTTATAAAGACCGGCGTCTCAAACGCTGGTCATAATAAATCTGCCCCGAAGTTGATAGAAGGCACTTTCTAATGTATTGTGATTGTCCATATTGCCTCCTGTGCTGGCTTGATTCATTTTTCCATCCCATTATACACTGCTAGTTTCCATAGTTACGTCCACTGCTGCAGCTCAAATACGAGGTGGCTGGGAGAAGAGCTGCTGCGTATGCCTGCCTATACATACTCCCTCGGTCCCGACCACCAGAGAGGCCGGCACTTTTTCCTATAGTGTGCAAGCATGACCACCGTTGCTGAATTGCAGGGTGGTCATAACCCCTGGATATGAGCAGTGTGTAATGTGATGGAAAAATGAATCAAGACACCCACTTAAAGGGATTCAGTCACCTCGTTTTAGCTTTATAGAGCTGCGGACATGCATGGCTAGATCGCCATAGTCCCATAGTCCTTTTATTGTATTTAAAAAATGATTTAATAGATATGAAAATGAGCCTGGTAAGGTGCCCAAGGGGCTGAACTAACCTTCTTGGAGACAAGCCACGCCCCCTGTGAAGGAGCCCAGCACCGCCTGCGTCCTCCGAATCTCCTCCTTGCTCACAGTTAGATTGCCGTAATCTCGCAATGCGCGAGCTCGCTCTTGCGCAGTGCCGATAGTGTTCCTTCCCTGTGCTGGCATCAACCTCGGGGAATTAGCTGCACATGCGCGAGCTCGCGCACCGCGAGATTACAGCAATCTAACTGTGAGCAAGGAGGAGATTCGGAGGACGCAGGCGGTGCTGGGCTCCTTCATAGGGGGTGTGGCTAGGCTCCAAGAAGGTTAGTTCAGCCCCTTGGGCTCCTTACCAGGCTCATTTACATATCTATTAAATCATTTTTTAAACCCAATAAAAGCACACAGCGCTATGGGATAGGTATATTGCGGACATGCTAGCAGCGATCTAGCCGTGCATGTCTGCAGCTCTATAGGCTAAAACGAGGTGACAGAATCCCTTTAAGCTTTAGTGGTGACCTGTCTTAGGCATTGGGCCTTTCCTAGCATTTCTTGACCTATCATGGCTGAGCAGGAGGTGTGTGTATCTGGACTGGGCAATACCAGACTGCTCTGCCAACTAAAAACAATTTGCCCTTTAGCTTTCTGGCCACCTTGCTGTTCCCAGTGCCAAATGCACTTTCCTGTGCAGGAGCGATCGCAGAACAATTCTGCTTGGCAGAGTGAGCGCAGAGTACTGGGTGCTTAGGGTCTGATGCTGGAAGCTACATACGTATGCAGCCCCCTGCCAGCCGAAAAGCGTGGAGAGGATTTGGCGAGGCATGCAGTGACTGCTTGGATGGACTGGTGGAAGCTTTCTGTCCCTATTGGGGGGCCAAGTAAGGCATGCCTTAAAGTTTACTGTGGAAAGGGGCGGAGGGTGTGAATATAGACTGGGGAACAGGAACCGCTGTGGATGTGGGTGGGACAAGTGGGGCTTCTGAGGAAGTTTGGGTGGGAGGTCTGGATCACTATTTTTACTACAAGGGGAACAGCGGAAAACAGTAAATGCTGTGTAATGGCAGGCTCATACATTCTAATTTGCCGTGCAGAACCAACCCATTTGTTGCTGCCTCCTAAGCCTGTCAGGAGTACGGTTTAAAAGCCATAATTTGGTGGATCTGGTGTCAGTATTTTAGGTGGAGTCTGTACTATTGCATCCAGCTTTCTTTACCTTATGTTTATAGAGAGTTGTTCTTCCACTGGTAGAATCGCATCACTTGCTGCGGCTTCTCTTTAGTACTTGGGCTTTCTACCTCTGTCCTCTAGCATTTTTTACAGGGGATATATCTATCTATCTATCTATCTATCTATCTATCTATCTATCTATCTATCTATCTATCTATCTATCTATCTATCTATCTATCTATCTATCTATCTATCTATTAAAAATAAACTTATGGCAGCACCAATTCACACCATATAGGACGGGTGCTATGTCCAGGGAATTCACTGCTTACCCTTGCATACAGTCGGAAAAGGACAGCAACTCCAATAGTAGAAAAATGATTATTTATTGGGCCACAGTGGCACAGTGAGGCGACGTTTCGGCTCAAAATCCAGAGCCTTTCTCAAGCATCAAAACACATTATAAATAGGTGTACATAATTGAAACATAGCAATAATCAATACTCACAATTGGTGTACAAATCAATAGATGAAACAGTGCATGGTGATTATAACGGTGACAACATATGAGGACAAATCCAGTGATACATGATTATGTATACGATTTACAACAAATTAATGTAAACTAACATAATCAAAAAATATAGATATAAGTGGCACCAATATACATCAGCTGCTTCAAATCTCTTTAATCACATTAAATAAAAACAAGGAGGAGCAAGAGGGAACAATGGTCACATACCACAGAGTAAGCGTGTATCCACATCTCCGCAATGGCCACAGTTGGCGTCCAGCTCGATGGAGTGCGCAGGTGTCGAGATACATCTCGGCAAAATTGCGTCATGTTACGCCTAAATTCGGCGTCCCACGTCACAACCTGCGCCGCGGAATACATAATGTCCATTGCTCTTCAGTGCGCATGCTCACAGCACTGTGACCACAGACCCGCCATGTTTAGCACTGGACGGGTTGCCCATAGTTAGTTAATACATATAATATGTGGCTAACTGGAGGCAAAACGAGGGAACCACGCATCCCTGTCAAGGGGTCATGGTAACCCTACAATGGGCGTGCAATATGAGCCAGATCGGCACCCCGTGTCGATCGTGCACCAAGTGCCGCCCCAATAGCGCCTCCTAAAGATGCCACAAACAGGGTTCTCCTTATAGATATATATTATTAAAAAAAGTATGTGGGATCTGTCGGAACACAGCCCGACCCCAAAGTGCAATCCAATCCAGGTGAAACCAAATTATGGACAGAGTCAGATGTGGGACACAATGCATCTCAATGTGGCAGGACAGCATAGTCATTCCATTGCTCCTTTTCTTATATTGCCTAATCATCTGAAATATAAGATGAAAAAATTTTTTAAGAAAGAAAGAAAAATGTACGTTAGATCTTATAATGACATTTGTGTCTAATACCTACAATCAAGTGAAAGCCGAATAACAGATGGTACATGACATCATAGGGCAAACCACCCCTTTATGTACAAACCCCTAAATTGAAGTCCACATTGAGACCATTCGGTCTCAGAGTATTCAATGTATGTATCCACAATAGCTCTTTCCTTTTCAATAATAAATTCCTGTTGCCTCCTCGTCTGGGCAAAGGAATGTGGTCTATAATCCAGCATTTTAATTGGTGTTCTGTATGGTTCATCTCCAAAAAATGTTTAGGGATGGGTAGATCCCGGCGTTTTTTTCTAATAGTGGAGCGGTGATTGATTAATCTGGTTTTTAAATCGGTGGACGTCTCACCTACATACAGTAGTTTACAGGGGCAACTCAAAACGGTTCCCTCGTTTTTCCTCCAGTTAGCCACATATTATATGTATTCACTAACTATGGGCAACCCGTCCAGTGCTAAACATGGCGTGTCTGCGGTCACAGTGCTGTGAGCATGCGCACTGAAGAGCAATGGACATTATGTATTCCGCGGCGCAGGTTGTGACGTGGGACGCCGAATTTAGGCGTAATATGACGCAATTTTTCCGGGACGTATCTTGACACCTGCGCACTTCATCGAGCTGGACGCCAACTGTGGCCATTGCGGAGATGTGGATACACGCTTACTCTGTGGTATGTGACCATTGTTCCCTCTTGCTCCTCCTTGTTTTTATTTAATGTGATTAAAGAGATTTGAAGCAGCTGATGTATATTGGTGCCACTTGTATCTATATTTTGGATTATGTTAGTTTACATTAATTGTAAATCGTATACATAATCATGTATCACTGGATTTGTCCTCATATGTTGTCACCGTTATAATCACCATGCACTGTTTCATCTATTGATTTGTACACCAATTGTGAGTATTGATTATTGCTATGTTTCAATTATGTACACCTATTTATAATGTGCACTTCCACTTGTGTTTTGATGCTTGAGAAAGGCTCTGGATTTTGAGCCGAAACGTCGCCTCACTGTGCCACTGTGGCCCAATAAATAATCATTTTTGTACTATTGGAGTTGCTGTCCTTTTCCGAAAATAAATACATATACATATACATATACATATACATACATACATACATACATACATACATACATACATACATACATACATACATACATACATACACACATACACACACATACACACACACACACACACACATACACACATACACACATACACACATACACACACACACACACACACACACACATACACACATACATACACACACACACACACACACACACACACACACTGCTCAAAAAAATAAAGGGAACACTTAAACAACACAATGTAACTCCAAGTCAATCACACTTCTGTGAAATCAAATTGTCCACTTAGGAAGCAACACTGAGTGACAATCAATTTCACATTATGTTGTGCAAATGGGATAGACAACAGGTGGAAATTATAGGCAATTAGCAAGACACCCCCAATAAAGGAGTGGTTCTGCAGGTGGTCACCACACACCACTTCTCAGTTCCTATGCTTCCTGGCTGATGTTTTGGTCACTTTTGAATGCTGGCGGTGCTTTCACTCTAGTGGTAGCATGAGACTGAGTCTACAACCCACACAAGTGGCTCAGGTAGTGCAGCTTATCCAGGATGGCACATCAATGCGAGCTGTGGCAAGAAGGTTTGCTGTGTCTGTCGGCGTAGTGTCCAGAGCATGGAGGCGCTACCAGGAGACAGGCCCGTACATCAGGAGACGTGGAGGAGGGCAACAACCCAGCAGCAGGACCGCTACCTCTGCCTTTGTGCAAGGAGGAACAGGAGGAGCACTGCCAGAGCCCTGCAAAATGACCTCCAGCAGGCCACAAATGTGCATGTGTCTGCTCAAACGGTCAGAAACAGACTCCATGAGGGTGATATGAGGGCCCGACGTCCACAGGTGGGGGTTGTGCTTACAGCCCAACACCGTGCAGGACGTTTGGCATTTGCCAGAGAACACCAAGATTGGCAAATTCGCCATTGGCGCCCAGATGAAAGCAGGTTCACACTGAGCACATGTGACAGACGTGACAGAGTCTGGAGACGCCGTGGAGAACGTTCAGCTGCCTGCAACATCCTCCAGCATGACCGGTTTGGCATTGGGTCAGTAATGGTGTGGGGTGGCATTTCTTTGGAGGGCCGTACAGCCCTCCATGTGCTCGCCAGAGGTAGCCTGACTGCCATTAGGTACCGAGATGAGATCCTCAGACCCCTTGTGAGACCATATGCTGGTGCGGTTGGCCCTGGGTTCCTCCTAATGCAAGACGATGCTAGACCTCATGTGGGTGGAGTGTGTCAGCAGTTCCTGCAAGACGAAGGCATTGATGCTATGGACTGGCCCGCCCGTTCCCCATACCTGAATCTAATTGAGCACCTCTGGGACATCATGTCTCGCTCTATCCACCAACGTCACGTTGCACCACAGACTGTCCAGGAGTTGGCAGATGCTTTAGTCCAGGTCTGGGAGGAGATCCCTCAGGAGACCGTCCGCCACCTCATCAGGAGCATGCACAGGTGTTGTAGGGAGGTCATACAGGCACGTGGAGGCCATACACACTACTGAGCCTCATTTTGACTTGTTTTAAGGACATTACATCAAAGTTGGATCAGCCTGTAGTGTGTTTTTCCACTTTAATTTTGAGTGTGACTCCAAATCCAGACCTCTATGGGTTTAAAAATTTGATTTCCATATTTTTTTTTTTGGGTGATTTTGTTGTCAGCACATTCAACTATGTAAAGAACAAAGTATTTCAGAAGAATATTTAATGAATTCAGATCTAGGATGTTATTTTTGTGTTCCCTTTATTTTTTTGAGCAGTGTGTGTGTATGTATGTATGTATGTATGTATGTATATATATATATATATATATATATATATATATATATATATATATATATATATATTATAAAAACATTTTTTAATGCCTTGTTGTATACCTTAGGTAATCCAGGTACCTCAAGGAAAGTACAAGATTCTACCTACAGAAACAACTAAAGTAAGCCCCTACCCTGTTTCCCTTATACCCGGACAATTTCAGGAGTATTATAAGAGGTAAGTGTTTATTCCATAGCAATTTGCTCATTTTACTCATTCATCTGGATAAGTTTCTATTTTCTTGTAATGACTGTATTGTATTGATTGGGTTCTGCAGTTCTTTTAAAGGGAACCTGTCATCAACTTTATGCTGCCCTTACTAATGGCAGAATAAAGTAGAGACAGGTTAGTTGATTTCATTGGTCTGTCATTTATAAGTAAAAAGTAAGTGGTTGCCAAGAACCAACATCACATCATTGCAGCCCAGGCCTTAAAAAGAGTCAATTGAATTCCTGCTCTCCTGCCCATCTCCTGATGACTGACAGTCTTCTACCTAGTTTTCTCCCTTTCTCTCTTGGAGAGAACTGGCAATCATCAGCAGATGGACGGGGAGAGCAGGAGATTATGGATAACCATGACTCTTCTCATGTAGATTTGACTCTATTAAACTATAGCAATCATCTGCGTACTCCCTTCAAACTTCCATAGCAGGCAGGCCGTGCGGCAGCGTAACGTCACTCACTACGTCACGTGCCTGCTCCGCCTGCTTCATTTATAAAGTTGGAGGAGCAGGCACGTGACGACGTGAGTTACGCTGCTGCCCGGCCTGCTACAGGAGTTTCAAGTGAGTACGCAGAGGATTGCTATAGTTTAATGCCTACATGTTACATATGAATACTACAGTGAGCTGGGCCCTGTGTAATAGAATACAGTGACTGCATCGGGCCCCGCTGCCATTACAACACCAGATGCCGGCCCCCACCCCCTGTATTGGGGGTTATATACTGTGTGTGTATATCTCTATCTCTCTATCTCTCCCCCCCCCCCCCCCCATAACAGGGCGCCATCCACAGATCCCCATTAGTTCAAAACCCACCAAAAGCACACCTTTTCAAAATATTTTTTTTTCTTATTTTCCTCCTCAAAAACCTAGGTGCGTCTTATAGGGTGAAAAATGCTGTATTTTTAGCTCATGAGTGACACACCGCTGAAATCGCCATTTCTGTCACTAATTTTCGATCACCAGTGTAAGGGTTAATAAGACCGCAGAGTGCACCTGTCCTTGTTTTTGTTATATAATTTATGCTGCCCTCAGTGAGGTAAGCATAAAGTTGATGACAGATTTCCTTTAAACTGATAATCTATACTCTGGATAGATCATCGGCATCTGATCAGAGGGGGTCCGACGCCTGACACGCCTGCCGATCAGCTGTTTGAGAAGGCGCTGGCAGTAGCGCCGCGCCCTTCTCTCTGTTTACCACAGGCCCAGTGACGTCACGACTAGTATCACTGGCCTGGGCGGGGCTAAGCTCCATTTAAGTTAACAGAGCTTAGCCCCGCCCAGGCCAGTGATACTAGTCGTGACGTCACTGGGCCTGTGGTAAACAGCGAGAAGGCCGCAGCGCTACTGCCAGCGCCACTTCCTTCTCAAACAGCTGATCTGCGGGGGTGTCGGGTGTCGGACCCCCGCCGATCAGATGCTGATCTATCCAGAGTATAGATCATCGGTTTAACCACCTCAGCCCCCCTAGCTTAAACCCCCTTAATGACCAGACCACTTTTTACAATTCTGCACTACACTACTTTCACGGTTTATTGTTCGGTCATACAACTTTGCACCCAAATGAATTTTACCTTCTTTTCTTCTCACAAATACAGCTTTTTTTTAGTGGTATTTGATTGCTGCTGACATTTTTCGTTTTTCTGATATTAATCAAAATAGACCGCAATTTTCTCAAAAAAAAGTGTATTTTTAACTTTTTCTGGTAAAATTGTTCAAATATAATTACATTTCTATACAAGTTTGTGTCAGAATTTATTGTGCTACATGTCTGTGATAAAAAAAAAAAAAATCCAATAAGTGTATATTTATTGGTTTGCGCAAAAGTTATAGCGTTTACAAACTATGGTACAAAAATGTGAATTTCCGCATTTTGAAGCAGCTCTGACTTTCTGAGCACCTGTCATGTTTCTTGAGGTGCTAGAATGCCAGGATAGTATAAATACCCCCAAAATGACCCCATTTTAGAAAGAAGACACCCCAAATTATTCGCGGAGGGGCATGGTGAGTTCATGTATGATTTAATTTTTTTTCACAAGTTAGCGGAAAATGACACTTTCTGAGGAAAAAATAAATGAATAACTTTTTCATTTCTGCTAACTTCTGGCAAAAAAAATAAAAAAATCTCCCACGGACTCGCTATGCCCCTCAGTGAATACCTTGGTGTGTCTACTTTCCGAAATGGGGTCATTTGTGGGGTGTGTTTACTGTTCTGGCATTTTGGGCGGGGCTTAATTGTGAGCAACCCTGTAAAGCCTAAAGGTACTCGTTGGACTTTCGGCCCCTTTAATCACCTAGGCTGCAAAAAAGTGTCACATGTGGTATCGCCATACTCAGAAGAAGTAGGGCAATGTGTTTTGCATGTATTTTTACATATACCCATGCTGGGTGAGAGAAATATCTCTGTAAATTGACAACTTTGTATAAATTTTTTTTAAAAAGTTGTCATTTACAGAGATATTTCTCACACACAGTATGGGTATATGTAAAAATACACCCCAAAACACATTGCCCTACTTCTTCTGAGTACGGCGATACCACATGTGTGACACTTTTTTTGCAGCCTAGGTGCGCAAAGGGGCCCAAATTCCAATGAGTACCTTTTAGGATTTCACAGGGCATTTTTACGCATTTGAATTCCAAACTACTTCTCACGCTTTAGGGCCCCTAAAATACCAGGGCAGTATAAATACCCCACAAGTGACCCCATTTTGAATAAAAACAGTAAACACCTGTGCTGTATCTGCATATTTGTGTCGTTTTGTCAGACAAGAGGTTCTCAACTGGTACATATAAGACTTTTCAGACATTGCATACCCATAATAGCTGGTCTAATTCACTATGTTCCATTACCTCCCATCCATCAAACTTCACCGCTGTCCAGTTTGTTCTGCTCTTAAGGCTTCAGTTAGCCTATGGGCTGAGTAAGTAGTAATTGGAGATGCACACCATATCCCCTACACCTTTTTGAAATTTTGACATACAGCCCCTATTTTTAAAGACTATGTTCTCATATGGTATAACAGTATTGACTAGTTGTTTCCATTGCGCTAAGGTGGGTGGTCCATCACCCATCCACCTCATGGCGATTGCCTTTCGCGCCAGGAACAATACTTCTCTCAGGAATATCCTGAATTGGTGCGAGTAAATAGTCTCATCTAGTATTCCAAAGAGACAAATTTTCGGGTGTAACGGTACTTCACATTCTATGAGATCAGTTAGTAACTTAATCACTTCTCCCCAGAATGCCTGTATATAGGGGCATGCCCAGATAAGATGCCAAAAATCTGCGTCCACTGACGCACATCTGTGACACTCAGCGTGGGTAAGCCTACCCATCCTATGTAGTCTTAGCGGAGTCAGGTAGCTTTGATGTATCATGCAAACTTAAATGAACTTGTTGTTTATGGCAGGTGACACTAGTGTGGGAGACTCTAGAATGTCTTCCTCATCTTCATTAGTTAAGTTCCACTTACTTAATGCTTGTAGTGGGACACCTTTCAGCCTGACATCTAGGAGGTGGGTATACAATGCTGATATGAAACCACGTGGTCCTTGAGAGCGTATAATTCCAATCATTGGAAATGTCGACAGTAAGATTGGGGTATCTCTGTAGTGGGTTTGTAGAGCGTGTCTTAATTGCAGAAATCTATAGAATGCCTGTCTATGGAGTTCATGCCTGCGGCTCATGGATTCATAATCATTGAAAACATTATTGCTGTATATATTTCCCAGAGTGATAGAGCGTTCTGGAAGGAACATGGGGTTTTCTCGCAGTGTCAGCAGGTCGGGGAACATGGGGTTATCCCAAATCGAAGTTTCCAGCAGATCCGACTCCACTTTATGTAGCCTCTTACTAGCAGTCCAGACCTGAACGGCCACTCTATGAATTGGCAGTAGCTTACGTGGGAATAGTTTAGGTTGTTCTAGTACTGGCCATAAATTGGCAAGACCCAGGTAATCGGCGAGCTGCCTCTCTTGCCTATAGCGACAACCTCCCGGTGACAACGAAGATTTGATGTTCCTCAGTTGCCCAGCTAAATAATATAAGTAAACATCAGGCAAGGACATGCCCGCTTCCTTTTTAAAACGTGATAAGTTTGTTATCGAGAGCTTGGGTCTATTTGCGCCCCAGATAAAGGGTGACATCAGTGAGGTAAGTTTCTGAAAGAACGATTTTGGGCCTGCGTATGGTGCATGTTGTAAAATATATAGACACTTTGGTAGAACAATCAGTTTTATCAGATTGATCCTCCCCGGTACAGACAAAGGCAAGCTCTGCCATACCCTAAATTTTTCTTTACAATACATTATCAGAGGCTGGATATTCAGTGTATGGAAGGACGTGACATCTTTGGTTATATGTATACCCAGATATTTATAACTATGCACGATAGGCAGCTCTCCTGGGGAGAACGTATCCTCCAGCTGATATAGAGGGCATAGGGTCGATTTGGACCAGTTTATCCTCAATCCCGAGAACCGGCTGAATAATTCAATTATGGCGATTGCTCTAGGAAGTGTGGATTCTGTTTGTGACATGAAGAGCACCATGTCATCAGCATATAAACCGACCCTATCCTCCTGTTCTCCTATTTGAATTCCGTGAAATTGTGGGTCCGCCCTAATTCGCATAGCCAGTGGCTCAATAGCTAAGGCGAACAGCAATGGTGACAGAGGACAACCCTGTCTAGTCCCTCTTCCTAGGCAGAAGCTGTCCGATAACGTCCCATTCACTAATACGCCTGCCCTGGGATTTTTGTATAACATCTCAACCCAGTGTATAAAGTTAGGGCCAAAACCAAACTTCTTGAGAACCTGGAATAAATAGGGCCATTCAACCGAGTCGAACGCCTTTGCTGTGTCCAAGGACGCTAGAGCCCATTTCTCCTGTTTCTGAAGACCAATCTGGGTTACCACCTGTACCCTCCTAATATTGTATGTGGTGGACCTGCCAGGCAGAAATCCCGATTGATCCGGATGCACTAAAGTAGTAGCTACTTTACCAAGACGTATGGCCAGTATCTTTTGCTATGATCTTATAATCTATGTTCAATAGGGATATCGGACGATATGATCCGCATTCATCCGATTCCTTGCCCGGTTTTAAAAGTACGACTATAGTTGCGTCATACATTGAAGGTGGGAAGCATCCATTTTGGAATGCGTCATTATACATATTTAGCAGAAGTGGGTTAATGTGGGCAGCATACTTAACATATACTTCCAAAGGCAGTCCATCAGGACCGGGGGCCTTACCTCTTGCTAGTTGTGTAATAGATTCCTGTATTTCCAAGGCAGGTCCAGATCCTCAAAATAATGCATGACATCATCTAACCCATAATCCACCTTGGACTCTTATAGATCTCTATAGTATGCTTGAAACCTACCCACTATAGCTTCCGGATCTAATAGTACCTGTCCATCCAATGCTTTGATACGCAATACAGCGGGGGATGCCTGGTTTTGCCTAACTATGTGAGCTAGTAATTTACGGGACTGATTGCCCAATTCAAAGTACGTTTGTTTGGTAAAAAACATCTTCCTTTGAGCTTTTTCCTTAAGCAAAGCCAAATATTGCCTCCCCATTGATAACCACGCCTCCTTATTTGAATCATTGGGATCGGCAATATATGCAGCTTCTAGTCTAGAACAATTAGCCGCCAAGCCTTCCTCCTGTCTAGCCACTGATTTTTTTTTTATGTATGATATAGTAGATCTGAGACATCCTCTAAGATATGCTTTCATAGTTTCCCACAATAATGTGCTATTTGGCTCCTCCTCATGCCCTTCCATGAACACCTGCAATTGATCAGGAATGCGATCAGACAGTCCAAACAGGGTCAACCAAAACGGATTAATCCGTGCTGAGCATCTGATCACATCCCCACCCATCCTCATTGTTAGTTGTACTGGAGCATGGTCGGATATACCCCTTGGCCCATACTCTATATTATATGTTAAAGAGCACATAGAAGAATTGCCTAGGGCGTAATCTATTCGTGATAACGTATTATAGCTAGCAGAATGGCATGAGTATTGTCTAGCATTAGGGTATTTAAGTCGCCACAGATCCATCCATCCCACCTCCTCCATTAATGCAGCTAGGGATGTCTTGTTATTAAGATGGTTGTCAGCAGCCTCTACCTGATGGTGTCTATCTAGATCTCTGTCTAGAGTCATATTAAAATCTCCAAGGCTAACTACACGGGCTGACGGATCTATCTATCGAATCTATCTGGCATGTTTCCAACTCCCATCTAAGGGATTTGTGCACCATGAGAGATACTCCCCTAGACAGATTTGTATAACATGAATGCTGCGCCCATTGAGCCCAGGGTTTTTGTATGCGCCTCGTACTATCTTCTGTCAAGTGGGTTTCCTGCAGGCAGAGAATATGCGGGTTGAATCTCCTGACTGCAGAAAATAACATGGCGCGTTTCCTGGCAGTACCCAATCCTCTGACATTCCACGACATTATACGTATTTCTGACATGTTGATCTAACATAAAGATCCTCAGTTACCTCCCGTCCCTCCCCCAACACTTCATTATGACTGACACAGCACAGAACATATAACATTGGAACCGTTAGGCATACCCTGACAAATACTACGAGTGCCTGCATGGTGTAACTTTAAACCTTTCATATCACTCTTGTCACATGAAAAGAGAAAAAAAATACCTCGTTTGTTAGGTGGCACTTCAAGTAAACGGGGTGTGCTTATGGCAATTTACCAGTAGCACTACGAATCTTGTAGTTTATATAAAAGTAAACCTTAACTCAGCCAGGGACCCAATCCCCAACTTCTAGTGGGAACCCGGTTCAGATCATGAATATCTGGACCAGCGGGGAGCTCTTTGATAGACCAGATATCACATGTATCACTTAACATCTCCCCTATCGTGTGTGACAACATTCATATCCTCAATGTTATCTTCCTACCACATTTAATCACGCCTGACTATCTATGAACTGGCTTAGTTATTCTCACTAGAGCAGACAGGCAATTAAAATAACTCTGGAGCGTTCAACAGGGTGTATACTTAGTCAGTCCAGATGTCACCGTTGGTCCAAGTTCAAGTCCCTGGGTTCCCTCTTCCTTTTGCAAACAATAACAAGAGACTGTTCACATCTTTATCTTGGGGCTCTTGCATTTCTTCCCCTTCCATCCAGCCAGTTAGTGGCTTCCTCAGGATTATTGAAGAATCTGCTTACATCTCCATCTACTATTCTCAGACGGGCTGGATAAACCATGGAATAGGGTAAATTTTTCTCGCGCAGTCTCCGTTGCTCTGCGTTTCTGCAATTCAGATGAGAAATCCGGAAAAATCATAATGGTGCTGTTCTCAAACTTCAGCTCCTGCTTGGTGCGCGCCATTTGTAGCACATGGTCTCTGTCCGTAGAGTTCAGAAGCCTAGCAAGTAAGGGTCTTGGAGGGGGCCCCGGTGGAAAGGGTTTGGCGGGAACACGATGTGCTCGCTCAATGATGAATGCCGCCGAGAATGCCGCATCTGGAAAGGTATCACGGAGCCAGGTAGTGACAAACGCACACAGGTTATTGCCCTCTGCTTTTTCAGGCATGCCAATTATCCGCAAGTTATTGTGCCGTGTGCGGTTCTCATAATTGTCACATTTCTGTTGCCAAAAATTGAATTTTTGCTCCAATTCTTGTATCTTTGTGGGAAGTGGTTGCAAGCGGTCTTCCACGTCTGAGATCCTGTTCTCTGTCTCCTTAACGCGGTCCCGTATGGCCTGCATGTCATGGCGGAGTAGGCCTATATCCACTTTCACTTCCTCCAGCTTACCCACTATGTACGTGCGGCAGGTAGCTATTGCTTGCAGCAGCTGTTCAGTGACCTGTTTAAAGGATGGTTCGGCGGCTGTGCGTTCCGCTCCTTCAAGCACAGGATCCTCCTTTGCCCTTTCTACTGATGATGACCGAGAGCCGGCGCCATCTTGGTCTTCCACGCGGGCAAACTCTCGGAGCCGGTCTGCTGCAGACTGCGCTCGATTTCGGGACATGCTTGGTTTGCGGGTTTTTCCCGACCTCCTGCTGGTTCTGGAGGTAATGTCCGGCAGGTAATAATCAGGTAATAATCAGGATAAAGTAGAAGTTAAGGGAATTGGGTCCAGAGCTCCTCTACATGCGTCCGCTCATATCAGCTTCTGGGGGCGTGGGCGTGGCCGGTCTGTTTTAGTAACTACTTGAAATCCCTGTGGAATAATTCTAGGGCAGAGATGGCCAACCTGCAGCTCTCCAGCTGTTGCAAAACTACAACTCCCACCGTGCCCTGCTGTAGTCTGATGGCTGTAGTCAGTCTGGGCATGCTGGTAGTTTTGCAGCAGCTGGAGAGCCTTAGGTTGGCCATCACTGTTATAGGGCATCTTTTCACTTAAAGGGGTTTTCCAGCCTTTAGCAAGTGATAGCCCAGGGATCAGCAACCGTGTGCAATCCAGCTGTTTGGAAACTACAACTCCCAGAATGCTTCATTCACTTCCATGGGAGTTAGAAGAGCAGCTGAGAATGTTTGCATGCTGGGATTAGCAGTTTCTCATCCCTGCGGTAGCCTAGCCTCAGGATAGGCCATCACTAGCTGATTGGTGGTGATCTGACACCCCGTACCTCCAGCTGATCAGCTGTTCAGTGTAGCTCTGTCGCCAGAAAATGGTGCCAGAGCTACCTAGCACTGTCAACATTGTGCCAGAGGGAGCTCGACACTACAGCGCTGCTCCAGTTGGAGTCAATGGGAGCAACGCTGAAGTAGCAAGCTCCCTCTGCTACCATGTTGATGCTGCGGTGTAGCTCAACAGCTGATCATCAAGGGGTGCCAGACAACTGCAAATCAGGTGGTGATCAGCTATACTGAGGCAACCCCATCAATCCCTTCATACCGGCACGTCATGGTGGCTGAGGTAATGTATGGAGCAGGCTGTTGATGTGAGCCCGCTCCATACATGGCCACAATTACTGAGAATGGTGGTCACGCGAACCCCTTCATTTAACCTCTCAGATGCAGCATCTTTGAGGTAAAGCAGATGGATACTGCTCTCTCTGCCTTCTGATCTGTGCCCCTGCAGTGAAACCGATGAGACAGCCTGGACTCTTCTGAAGCTTCCAAGGCCTGTCATAGTAAACTCCCTGCTAAGCTGTGCACAAGGCACAGCTTAGCAGGGAGCATGTCAAAATTCCATTCATCCTAATAGAATTTCTATGAGGCCTCTTGCACACAAACGTGCCATGTTTTGCGGTCCGCAAATTGCCGATCTGCAAAACACGGATGCCGCCCGTGTGCCTTCCTCAATTTGCAGAATGGAACAGACGGCCTATTATAGAAATGCCTATTCTTGTACGCAAAACGGACAAGAATAGGACATGATCTATAATTTTTTGCGGGGCCACGGAATGGAGCAACAGATGCGGACAGCACACGGAGTGCTGTCCGCATCTTTTGCAGCCCCATTGAAGGGAATAGGTCCACACCCGAGCCGCAAAAAATGTGGCTCGGATGCGGAACCAACCCACGGTAGTGTTCAAGAGGCCTAAGTGTGAGTGGGATAAGGGATCAAAAGATCCCAGGTTCTAGCCCCCAAAAGGGTTAAAAGTTATTGTAAAGTAAGAAAAGTAAAAAAAAAATATAAAAAAAATATTTAAGTTTGAACAATAAAAATAATAATAATAATCAGGTATTGCCACGTCCAAAAAATGTCTGACCTATTAAAATATTTTAAAAAAATTACAGTGATCAAAAAGACTTATGTACCACAAAAAATGGTACCAATAAAAACTACAGTTTGTCCCACAAAAAACAAGCCCTCATACAGCTTGGACAGAAATATGAAGTTATGGCTGTTGGAAAATGACAATGCAAAGAATTTTTTTAATTTTTTTTTTCAAAGGTGTTTATTTTTATTTTTTAAAGTAGTAAAACAAAAAAAAGCCTAGTTTGGAATCGCTGTATTCGTATTGAGCCACAGAATAAGGACATCATGCCATTTATTTATTTTTTCAGCGCACTGAGCGCTGTGATGACAACCCCTAAAACCTTGGTGAAATTGTGTTTTTTAAAATTTTATTTTTTCTTTCCATTTTACCCCACAAGGATTTTTGTCCCCATTTTCCAATAACATAGTAAATTAAATGGTGTCCTTTAAAAAAAAATAAAAAATCCAACTTATCCTGCAAAAAAATAAGCCCTATGTGAATGGAAAATTTTAAAAGTTATAGAGAGAAAAAAAAATGAAAAATGCAAAACCAAAAATGGACCCGGTACTTAAGGGGTTAATGAGTCATGCTCCAGAATTGTCACTCTATGTGGAATATAATTATTTACTACAGACATGGAATACTGGTATTGATACCAATGGGAACTGTGGAATTGCTCATTTTCCCTTTTGGTACAGCAGGAAAATTGAACACTTAAAGGGGTATCCTTATTTTCACCCAGGCAGCCCCCCTGAGGCTAGCATCGGAGCATCTCATGCTCCGATGATCTCCCTTGCCCTGCGCTAGGTTGCGCAGGGCACGGGCTCTTTTGTTTTCAATAACACGCTGCCAGGCCCAGCAGTGTGTTCGGTGATGTCACCGGCTCTGATGGGCGGGCTTTAGCGCTGCTCTAGCCTTTTTACTGGCTAGGGCAGCGCTAAATCCCGCCCATCAGTGCCGGTGACGCCACTGGGCTTCCTGGCCGCCCCATGGAGAGTCCCGGTACGTCACCGGATCTCCAAAAAATGCCTTTGCCCTGCTCCGATGCTCCTGTCAGGGAGGCTGCCGGGGTGAAAATGGAGGTATGTCCGGGTTCAGCTCTGAACCCGGACAACCCCTTTAAGCCTCATTCACACGTCTGTGTTTGGTCAGTGATTTCCATCAGTGATTGTGATCTAAAACCAGGATTGGAGACTCCAAATACATAAGGTATAAGGGAAAGATCTGCACCTGTTCTGTGTCTAGGGCTGCACCTGGTTTTGGCTCAAAATCACAGATGGAAATCACTGACCAAACACTGACGTGTGACTGAGGACTTACTGGCAGCTCTCTCAAAGATTACAACTGCTAGATGTAGGTTTTAGCAGTGTCTCAGTTGGATTAACAGCAGATCATTCTTCCCATTCCTAATCCAAGCATTATATTACATTCTTTAAAGCATATGTTAGATAGAAGCTTCTACACATTGATATATTTTATGTTTGATCGGATAGTGATTGTGTGACTGATTGATTGTGATGTCACCGGCCTAGTTAGGAGGCTGCGAGGCTCACTGGGATACTCACTGTGGCCTACAGCGGGTGCAGGGCGTCGGACCCCCACCGATCAGATACTGATAACCTATCTGTATAAAACACTCTTTAATGACCAGAGCCTTTGGGTCCTATCAGACGGGCAGTTTTTTATATTACGGAGCGGAATGTGACGATTTACTGCGATGTTTGTGTTCAAAAGACGTTCAGTTAAAAGAACCAATAATTACTAAATCATTTTTTTGCTTGCTCTTTATTGCTCATTCGCCTCCAGACTGTCAGATTTCTCATTAGACAGACTATAAACTATAATCTTTCAGGTAGATTTGTCCGATCCATGGAAGCCAATGATTTATCGCCCATCGTTTGATCACTGTACACTGTTTTGTGGTGCAATAATTTCACAAATTTGAACGATTGTGTGAAAATTCATATGATTCTCACTCTGTCTGATAGGCCCTTTAGTCTGCTGCCTCCTATAAAGTACTGCGGCAAGTAAGGTATATGTAGCAGAGCTCAGAGCGCTTGGGTAGTGCACGTGACTGGTCTGATTAATTCTGTCCATGTACATTACGGTCTTATTGAATTGTTTTCCAGGTATTCCCCTAATGAACTCCGGTACCTGCCATTAAACACCGCTTTGTATGAGCCGCCACTAGATCCTCTAGACCCGGAACTGCTGGCACTTGATAGTGATGGCGATTCTGATGAGATTGATGAAGGACGTGAAAAGAAGAAAACCAAATCTTCAGTAAGTTTTTT
Source organism: Bufo bufo (assembly GCF_905171765.1). Taxonomy (NCBI): domain Eukaryota; kingdom Metazoa; phylum Chordata; class Amphibia; order Anura; family Bufonidae; genus Bufo; species Bufo bufo. The sequence continues at coordinate 431,168,154 of NC_053392.1, read as the reverse complement.
TTATTTTATTTTTTTAATTTTTTTTAAAAATTTTTTATTATATAATTGAGACCAAACCTCATGGTGGTTAAAGGGAACCTGTCACCAAAAAAACGCTTACTAAGCTGTTAATAGTACCTTATAGTGCTGCATAGTAGTTTCCTAATGCACATTTTAATCGTTTAGCTGCATCTAGCCTCCTTGAGAAAACAATGTTTTATTCAGCCGCTGCCCCCTGCTTCAAGTCTGGTTTGAAGTCAAGGGGGCAGCGGCCTAGGTGTCTCCAATGCTGCTCTCCCCGCCTCCCGCCGCCTTTATTGACAAGCCGGATCTCAGTGCCGGGACCGCGCTCCCAGCCCGCATGCGCAGTAAAGGGCTGCTGTAGCGCGATCCGGGCTCCGGCTCATACACTCAGCCGGCTTCAGTTTCGCTATTGCGCATGCGCCCTGCATCTTCTGTAACTGCGCTAGTATGTAAGGCTGGCGGGCGCATGCGCAGTAGCGAAACTGAAGCCGGCTGAGTGTACGAGCCGGAGCCGGGATCGCGCTACAGCAGCCCTTTACTGCGCATGCGGGCTGGGAGCGCGGTCCCGGCACTGAGATCCGGCTTGTCAATAAAGGTGGCGGGAGGCGGGGAGAGCAGCATTGGTGACGCCTAGGCCGCTGCCCCCTTGACTTCAAACCTGACTTAAAGCAGGGGGCAGCGGCTGAATAAAACATTGATTTCTCAAGGAGGCTAGATGCGGCTAAACGATGAAAGTGCATTAGGAAACTACTATGCAGCACTATAAGGTACTATTAACAGCTTAGTAAGTGTTTTTTTTTGGTGACAGGTTCCCTTTAAGCTGGGGTGACAGGGCTCCAGATGGCGACCAAAATGGTCGCCAATGCGACTTAGAATTTACAAATGGCGACAAGACTTTTTAGTCTTGTCGTCATTTGCGACTAGACCCGCCGCCGCAGCTCTGCAGTTGAATACAGCGGCGGGGCACAGGAGCTGATAGTTCTCTTCCCCGCCGCCGATGTTCTTCTCGGCAGCGCAGTTGAGAAGGAGTCTCTCCCTCCCCCCTGTGCTGCTGCCGCCGCCAATAAGAGGATAGACAGGAGGAGGAGGGGAGGGGCTGTGGCCACTGCGCCACCAATGAAGATAACTGACCTGTTAATACAAATACAGGAGGCGGGTGCCGGAATCAAATAGCCGGCACCCGACCTCTGACGGGGAGCTGCGATCAGCGGCAGTTAACCCTTCAGGTGCGGTACCTGAGGGGTTAACTGCAGCAACACCCCAGTATAATAAACATTGGTAGCGCAGTGCGCCCCCAACACCCCAGTATAATAAACATTGGTGGCGCAGTGCCAATGAGGGTTAAAAAATTAATAAAAAATTAACTCGCCTCCTCCAATTAATCGCGTAGCTGCCAGTCTGCTGTTCTTTCTTCAGGACCTGTCAAAGGACCTGTGGTGATATCACTGAGCTCATCACATGGTACATCACCATGGTAATGGACCATGTGATGAGCTCAGTGATGTCACCACAGGTCCTTTGACAGGTCCTGAAGAAAGAACAGGAGACCGGCAGCTACGCGATCAATTGGAGGAGGTGAGGAGATATATAGGAAAACAGCTTTGTGGACCAGCCCATATAAGGCCCCCTCCCTCTTACCTCTCCAGTTGTTTTCCTGTCCCTCAGAAGGTCAGGACTTGCCGGATAGATCAGCACGCGCCCAGCCTTTTCGGTTTGTTATCCCGGCTCTGGCCGGAGGGCTGAGGCAGGGGATAGGGTCGCGGAACTCTATTCAAGTTCCTCCTTCCCTGTGGTTTAAGCCCAGCATTGCTGGCCACCCCGGGCTATGGACCCGCGTCCAGTGCGGACCGGCCCTGTTCTGCGAGCCGGGGGAGCGTTCCTGGGCCTGGGAGCGCTCCCCACATCTTCCCCTATGCGCGCGCGCGCGGCGGTTGGATCCTATGTGACGTCGGTGGCCGGCGCGTGACGCGAGGGGGGGCGGAGTAATGTCGTCATCAATGGGAACCAGGAAGTAAAGGAGCGCGGCTGCCGGCGTTCCAGTGCAGCTCCTGCGCTCCTCTCCTGAGAAGATGTCCCAGCAAGCTGACGATTCACCCAGGCGGCCCACAGATACCTCCAGGCCCTCTAGCCCGGTAAGCCTCCTCCCGTTACTAAACAGGTTGCTTTATCCTGTATGGGGGTCTCCTTGGTGGTGGTTCTTTACCCTTCTTTTTTTAAAGAGACTAAGGATAAACTTTTCCTCTCCAATTTTGTGTCTCTCAGGTTAAAGAATCCTAAAAAAAAGATCCCCCTTTGAAGAAAAAAATGCGTAATGTGCAAGAAATCGCTGTCTAGTACATACAAGAAATCCTTGTGCCAGAAGTGTTGTGACAAGGTTGTGTCAGAGGAGACCCCATCTTTATTAGAAAGTCTGAAAACCATAATCAGAGAAGAAGTGGGTGCAGCTGTAGAAGCTAAGTTATCTACATTGTCTCCCAGACCATCTACCTCAGGAGCCATAGTCTCTAATGTGCAGGACTCTGACCTGGATGAAGGTGAAATTTCCTCTGGGTCTGATTCTGATATTTCAGATCAAGCAGGCGGTAAACCTCTCTGTTCAGTTGAGGAGACTGATTCCCTACTGAAAACAATTAGGGCTACAATAAACCTGGGAGAACCCAGAGAACCCCTTTCAGTACAGGACCAATTGTTTACTGGATTAGGGGACAAGAAAAAACGAGTTTTTCCCGTCCACCCTAACATCCGGGCATTAATACACTCAGAATGGAGAGACACTGAGAAAAAACAATCCGCCTCTAAGTGGTTAAAAAGAAAATACCCTTTCGCGGAAGAAGATTCTGTGGCCTGGGATAAGACCCCTAAAGTAGATGCCCCAGTAGCAAGAATCTCCAAAAAAACTGCCCTGCCATTTGAAGACCTCGGTCTTCTTAAAGATCCGATGGATAAAAGATGTGAAAGCCTCCTTAAAAAGATGTGGGAATCTTCTACGGCCACTCTAAGACCAGGGATCTCCGCAACTTATACGGCAAGAACCCTGGGCCTTTGGTTGGGACAATTGGAGGAACATCTAGAGTCAGGCACTCCACGAGAAGACATCCTAGCTTCTATACCAATGCTAAAACAGGCTGCTAATTTTATGGCAGATGCATCAGCAGATATAGTGAAGCTTTCAGCCAGATCTGCTGCCCTCTCTAACTCTGCTAGAAGAGCAGTATGGTTACGCACCTGGTCCGGTGACACAGCCTCCAAAAACAAGCTATGCACTCTGCCATGTGAGTGGGATAGGGTGTTTGGTACGGCCTTGGACGACATTCTAGAGAAAGCTTCAGATAGGAAGAAGGGCTTTCCTACAGAATCGAAATTTTTTCAACAAAGGCGGTCCTTTCGGTCCCAGAAGCGAGTTAGGCCGGACCAAAAAAGAAAGGACACTAGACCAGCCTGGCAGTCCAATAGGGGTAAAGGCAGAGGGTTCCTGTTTAACCCTGACAAATCGGCCCACACCTCTTCTCAATGACGCCAAAGGTGTAGTGGGAGGAAGACTGTCCCAATTCTATCCTGCCTGGGTAAATATCCAGGCCTCTCCATGGGTTCTGTCAGTCATAAAGAACGGGTACAGTCTAGAGTTAAAAACCTGCCCACCAGACAGATATATGGAGAACCCTCGTCTGGGGGAAATAAGCCAGCAGACTATGGATCATCAGTTGAGACTTCTGCTGGAGAAAGGGGCCATCATCCCAGTCCCAAAGCAGGAACAGAGGAAAGGGTTTTACGCCCCGATCTTCTTAATAAAGAAACCAAACGGCTCGTTCAGATTAATAATAAACCTGAAGATGTTAAACAAATACATCATATACAAAAAGTTCAAAATGGAAACCATAAAGACAGTCATCAGCCTGATCCCAAAGAACGGCGCCATGGTAACATTAGATTTGGCAGATGCCTACTACCATATACCCATCAGAAAGGAAGATCAAAAATTCCTGAGACTGGCGACCTGGTTCAAGGGAGAGCTGTGCCACTTCCAATTCCAGGTACTTCCGTTTGGTCTCAGCTCAGCCCCAAGGCTTTTTACAAAGGTCATAACAGAGGTATCAAAGTTCTTTCACCTAAAGGAAATTCTATTTTTTCCGTATCTAGACGATTTCCTAATAGCAGCCCCATCAGCGTATCGGTTACTCCTGCAGCTCCAGACAATCCGGACCACACTTACCAACCTGGGGTGGATAATCAATACGGAAAAATCCTGTCTCCTACCCTCAACCCAGATAAGCTTTCTAGGAGTGCTGTTAGACTCGGAGAAAATGATCTCTTTTCTTCCTCTGCAGAAACAAGATTTCCTGATCACGACAGTGAGAAGATTTCAGAAACAAGGCTCGGTCTCTTTCAGAGATATAATGGTCATCCTGGGTCTAATGACATCCACTATCCCTTCAGTAAAATGGGCACAGTTCCACTCAAGGACCCTCCAATCATTCCTCTTAAGAACCTGGGACAAGAAACAGACATCCTTAAACAAGAAGGTAAAAATCCCTCAGGCAGTAAAGACATCCTTGAATTGGTGGGCAGATCGGAAAAACCTTTTGAAAGGAGTACCCTGGAGACCATCAGACCAGGTAGTTATTACTACAGACGCCAGCCAGCAAGGATGGGGAGCCCACATGGAAGGGAAACTAGCTCAAGGCCAGTGGGGTCTCGTTCTGCAAAAAGCCTCCTCCAACAAAAGAGAATTGTCTGCGGTTTGGGAAGCCCTGAAAACATTTGCACCCTCCCTCCTGCAGAGGAATGTAAAGATCTTGTCAGACAACTCTACGACAGTGGCATACCTGAACAAACAGGGCGGCACAAGAAGCCTATCACTAGCCCTGGTGGTGAAAAAAATCTTCAGTTGGGCGGAAAAAAATGTTCAGTCTCTTTCAGCAGCCCCTGTGAGAGGAAAAGAGAATCGGGTGGCGGACTTCCTCAGCCGGGACCAGCTAAACGCAGGAGAGTGGATGCTAAACCCCCAGGTATTCAAGCAGATCTGTTCCAGGTGGGGAACGCCGAAGATCGACCTGTTCGCCAGGAGAAAGAACAGACAGGTTCCGAATTTCTACTCTCTGGCAGTAGAAGATCAACCCTTAAGAGTGGATGCGCTTTCGGTACCCTGGCCACCAATCCTGTTATATGCATTCCCACCATTCTCCCTCATACAGCGGGTCATAGCAAAGATTTTGGAAGAAAAAGTACGAATCATCCTGATCACTCCATTTTGGCCCCGCAGATCATGGTTTCCGATCCTGAACATTCTGGCAGGAGAAGAATTCTGGATCCTCCCCCCTCGCCCAGACCTTCTACTTCAGGGTCCGGTTTCTCACCCTCAAGTCTCTCAACTCCGTCTGACGGCCTGGAGGCTGAAAGAAATATCCTGAGGAACAAAGGTTTCTCCGGGAAAGTGATGGCCACCTTACTACTCAGTAGGAAACCGGTCACCTCGAAAATATATCTGAGGGCCTGGAAATCCTTTCTACTGTTCGGGGAGAATAAATACGACCCATCAGGAGAACCTCAAATGTCCCTCATACTGGACTTTCTCCAAGCAGGGTTGGATAAAGGCCTCGCAGTAAGTACATTGAAAGTTCAGATAGCAGCCTTGAGTGTATTTATGGACTGTAAACTGGCTAACATGGAAATAATAAAAAGGTTTTTTAAGGCGGCCATCAGGATTTGCCCTAGGTTAAGATCCCTAGTGCCTCCCTGGGACTTAAACTTGGTACTGTCCAAGCTTATGTACCCTCCATTTGAGCCAATTACAGATATACCCTTAAGAATTCTTACTCTTAAGACATCATTCCTGCTAGCCATCACTACGGCCAGAAGAGTAGGCGAAATACAAGCCTTTTCTATCCTGCCTCCACACCTTTCTGTTTCAGACTACAGGATCACGCTAAAACATGCTCCTGAATTCCTTCCGAAAGTAGGCTCTAAATTTCACTGCCAACAGGAAATTATCCTTCCCTCCTTTTGTTCTCAGGCAAAGAACGAAAAAGAGACTTTTTCATAACCTGGACGTCAGGAGATGTATCCTCCAATACCTGGAAGCCACTAAGGAGATTAGGAAGACTAATCAACTTCTAATTCAATACCTGGGCATGTTGAAGGGGAAAGCTGCCAGCAAGACTTCAATATCAAGATGGATCAAGTCCTGTATCTATCTAGCCTACAAGACAGAGGGTGTTCCTCCTCCACAGTTTCTCAAAGCTCACTCTACCAGGGCCCTAGCCACGTCCTGGGCTGAGGGTGCTTCAGCTTCCTTAGAGGACATCTGCCGTGCAGCCACATGGTCCAATCCATGTACATTTTTTAGACCTTACAAGTTAGATGTTTCTGCAAATAGGGATTTAGCCTTTGGGCGGAGGGTCCTATCTGCAGTTGTCCCACCCTAGGCTATTCTCCTATGTTACTTCCTCCATGTTTACTGCCGTTGTGGAGGCGTAGGGAAAAGACTTACATTACTCTACTGCGATGGGTAGCCCTTGTGCACCCACGTATGCCAACTTGCTCCTGGGCTGGTGGGAGGACACAGTCGTATTCTGTGAATCTATGATCTCTTGGACCAGGTATATCACACTCTGGTCCAGATTCATAGATGACATCTTTCTTCTATGGTCTGGGACAGTTAGTGAATTTCAGCAATTCATGGACATACTTAATTCGAATCACATTGGCTTGTTTTTCACCTTTGAAATACACCGAAACACGATCAATTTTCTTGATGTGTGTCTTGAAAGAGACGAACAGAATTACATCAGGACGACCCTGTTTAGAAAAAAGACGTCAACAAACAGTCTTTTGCGTTGGGAGAGTTTCCATCCCATCCCCCTTAAAAGGGGTATCCCAAAGGGCCAGTTCCTAAGAGTCCGTAGAAACTGTTCTGATAAGAAAAATTTTAATCATGAAGCATCTAAGCTTTTCGAACGGTTTAAACAGAGGGGCTACCCTAATCCATGCCTCTATGAAGCTTGGGACTGGGCGAACTCGAGGGATCGCATGACCCTACTACGCCCGCAAATCAAGAAAACAACTGCTTCAGTACCAATCAGAATTGTTGGCACTTATGATTCAGAGTCCCAACAGGTCCGAGACATCCTTAATCGTTATTGGTCCCTATTAAAAACTGATCCTGATCTCACTCAGGTATTATCCGAAAATCCGGCCATAACCTTTAGACGTGGGCGCAATGTTGGCGACACATTAGTCCACAGTCACTTTGAGCCTCCAGAAAAAAACACATGGCTGTCTAATAGACAGGTGGGTACATTCAAGTGTGGCAAATGCAAAGCCTGCACCTTTATATCTCCAGGCAAAACCTTCTCTAACAGCCAGGGAAACCACATCTATCATACCCGTAATTTTGCCAACTGTAACACTTCTGGATTGGTATATATGGCTCAATGTGGCTGTGGACTGAAATATATTGGTAAAACCAAGAGGGCTTTCAAAAAACGGATCCTTGAACATATTGGTGACATTCGCAACAAACGCGATAAACCAATTTCAAGACATGTATGGATTAAACATGCTGGATCTGTAAATACTATACATTTCTCTATGATTGAGGCAATTAAAATATCTAAAAGGGGCGGGGACTTAGACAAACTATTGAAACAAAAGGAATCTAGGTGGATCTTTAGACTGGACACCGTTACACCAACGGGTCTAAATGAATCCATAGATTTTGCGTGCTTTATTTAAGACGTCCTATTCTATTATGTCTGAGGATCATCATATCCTTTATATCATTTTGTTTATTAATATTGGGGATAGCCGTTTTGACAATGGACCCCAACTGTATATTTGCCAATCACCCTTATATTACCCAAATTACTTATCCAATCGGTACCAATTGATCAAAGTGGTAAATTTGAATAGTTGTACATTTAGTAACCCCATTGTGTGCTTATTTATATATAATATTCTAACTATATGGCCACAGATTTAATCAAGTGGGATATACTTAAATAGTACCTATTAAGTAATCCTATTATTTTTCTCCGGTTCTGCTCCCCCCCCCCCCCTTTTTCTTGTTGGGATCTACATCATGATCATGTGACCGGCCTTAACATAGAATCATCCGACCGATGTGCCCATACAGCGGAGACGTCTGACGCGACACACCATCACCAGTTGATCACGTGTCTACGTCTCCGGCGTCTGACGTGAGACGCTGTTCGGGCATTCACACCAGTTACGTCTCTGGCGTCTGACGTCAGACGCCATTTGGGCATTCACATCATGTGATCCCTTCACGTGACGTCCTACCCGGAAATAGCAATTCTTTAAGAGGCAGCAACGCCGGTAAGATCGCGCCGCCTACCTACCGGACAAAACCAGATTCTGGGGCCCGTGACGCCGCTATCAACTTCGGCATCCATATCCCCATTACATTAACACTGGGCCACGCAATTAGCCATGGACGGGCATGCAAGTATCGCCCTAAACCATTCTTTAGCAGTCAATATTGATCATGGTTGCTATATATGATTTATGTTATTATACATGGGCTATTTGAATAATTATTAAACCACCTACACCAGCGGGGGGTGGTGTTGCTACATTGGAGCATACTCCATTGGCTTTATCTGTGGTCTGTTGTACACCGATTGGGTAGAATCTGATTATCTTCTTATGTGTTGGTAATATACCTAGAATGTATTAATTGGTATATACAACACGGGCCGGTGCCAACTGTACGAGATACATTAATGGTTCTGGACTATCATGGATCATTTTATATTTAGTTAATGCTTTCTGGTACAGTAACCACGTTGATTCTTGCATCTAGTGATTGACTAACATTGTGTATTATCGGCATTTTTTCTGCATATGTGGCCTAACCTCTCTAATTATCATAAAAGAGAGAAAAATACTATCTAACTCAATCTGGGATTGACTAGCATTGTGTATTATCGGCATTTTTTCTGCATATGTGCCCAAACCTCTCGAATTACCATAAAAGAGAGAAAAATACTATCTAACTCGATCTGGATGTTTATAGAAATATTCGTATCACTTAGGTGATTATCTTTGGTGATGGGCACTCTTTTGCCATGTATGTCCCCTGATGAGCCTGACACCAACCAGGCGAAACGCGTAGGGACCTTTATGGACAATTGATTTTATTGTATTTCACATATTTCTGTATGGTATTGTCTGTTTATCCACCTTGGGTATTCACTATAATCACTTTTTATTTTCTATTGTGTAGAATAGCTCTGGCAATCCTTCAGGGTCCCCCTCCCCCTGTATAGGTATCCACTCCTTGCTAGGGGTTAACCAGGGACACCAGGAGGTACGAGAAACGGGATCGCCCCTATCGGGGCGGCTATTCCGTATCCAGGCAGGGCTCTACTAACATCAGGGTTAAAATTAGGGACATCTTCCCATTAGGCCCCATTAACATCAACTAATCATACTGCAGACATCCTGACCCCAGATTCTATTATTATTTTCTCTATTTTTTCCTTATGTATTTTTCTCATTATCTAACAATTATAAGGGTGTTTTGACTTTTATACGCTAACATTAAAAGTTATATTTTAGAATGATGGCACTACTGTGATCCCCCATTACTCTTACCGGTAATCGTTTTTTCCCTTTAGCCTCCACAACGGCAGGAGGAATTCCCCCCCCCCCCCCCCAAAAAAAAAAATCTATATATATAGATATACATTATTAAATATGTATTCATGCTTATATGTGTATATTCTATTGGTGAAATATATATGTTCTTCTAATCCTATAATTTAGAGCAGACTGGCTCTGATATCTGTTACTTTTGTTCTTTATTAAACCTTCCTTGCATTTATCTCTGAGTACTAGGTTACTAACTGGAGAGGTAAGAGGGAGGGGGCCTTATATGGGCTGGTCCACAAAGCTGTTTTTCTGTCCCTGAGAAGGCGGGATAATCTCCATGTTTACTGCCGTTGTGGAGGCTAAAGGGAAAAAACGATTACCGGTAAGAGTAATGTAAGTCTTTTTTTTTTTTAACCCTCAATTGACCTTCTACTAAGCATTCTGTATTAAAGAATGCTATTATAACCATGTTATAAGGGAAAATAACACAGTGAATAGACTTTCATCCTAGCAACCATGCGTGAAAATCGCAACGCATCCGCACTTGCTTGCCGATGCTTGCGATTTTCACGCAGCCCCATTAACTTCTATGGGGCCTGCGTTGCGTGAAAAACGCACAATATAGAGCATGAAAATCACCGCTCATGTGCACAGGGTCCGGATTCAGTGCGGGTGCAATGCATTCACCTCACGCATTGCACCCGCGCAGAAATCTCGCCCATGTGAAAGGGGCCTAAGGGTGAATAGGACAAGGGTTCCAGCCCCTAAGGGGGCTAATAGTAAGTAAAAAAATAACAAACAAAAAAAAAACACTAAGGCTACTTTCACACTTGCGGCAGTGTGATCCGGCAAGCAGTTCCGTCGTCGGAACTGCCTGCCGGATCCGCCCATCTGGATGTGACTGAAAGCATTTGTGAGACGCATGCGGATGCGGATCCATCTCACAGATGCATTGCAAGAACAAATCCATCTCTCTGCTTGTCATGCGGACAGATGGATCCGTCTTGTATCTTTTTACACATTTGTACCGGTCTTCGCATGCGCAGACTGGAAGGACTGATCCGGCATTCTGGTATTTTGAATGCCGGATCCGGCACTAATACATTCCTATGGTGGAAAATGCCAGATCCGGCATTCAGGCAAGTCTTCAGTTTTTTTTCGCCGGAGATAAAATCGTAGTATGCTACGTTTTTCTCTTTTGCCTGATCAGTCAAAATGACTGAACTGAAGACATCCTGATGCATCCTGAATGGATTACTCTCCATTCAGAATGCATGGGGTATACCTCATCAGTTATTTTCCTGTATAGAGCCCCTGTGACGGAACTCTATGCCGGAAATGAAAAACGCTAGTGTGAAGTACCCTAAAATATTAAGTTTAAATCCCCCCTTTCCCAATTTTACATATAAAATATATAAACAATAAATAAATAAACATATTACATAGCGCTGCATCCGAAAAGTCCAAACGATAAAATTATTTAAAAAATATCTCCTATGCGGTGAGCGCCGTAACAGACATAAATAAATAAAAACCATGCGATTCACATTTTTTAGTCTCCTTATCACCCCAAAAAATAGGATAGGACTGTTCTATTATGGGCCGAACGTTTCATAAAATGCACGCGGCTTTTTTTGGTGTTTTTTGCGTGGTATTGAGTATCACAATACTTTTTTATGGTGACGAAAGCGAATCAAAATTTTGGTATCGAAACAACCCTATGCCGATCTGATCGGGGTAGCGTTGTCACAATACCAAAATTTTGATTCTGTTTCGATTTGGCGACTAAAAATTTCAGTTCAGGAGCCAATGGCTACTAGGTATTTTTTTAGTCTAGAGCACTGGGTGAGGGGAAGTATTTTACCATGATTTATCCAATATGCATCAGCAAAATATTAACTCTTTCATGTACATGATTTTATGTAACGTTCATCAGTTGACCTTTTAATTGCATTCTGTACAAAGCACAGTACGCTTGAAGAGCATCTGTCAGCAGATCTGTACCTATGACACTGGCTGGCCTGTTACATGTGTGCTTGGCAGCTGAAGACATCTGTGTTGGTCCCACGTTCATATGTGTCCGCATTGCTGAGAAAAATGAAGATTTAATATATGCAATTGAGCCTCTAGAAGCAACGGGGGCGTTGCAGTTACTCCTAGAGGCTGCTGTCTGTAACTGCTGCACCCTTTGCACTGTGAATGACCGGGCCAGGCATGATGGCGTCTTCAGTGCTTGCCCCTGTCAGAGTGGAAAGGACGAGGCAATACAGAGCCTGTAGGTGTAATGGCATCTGTTGTAGATCTCTCCCTGTCACAGCTTAGGGGGCATGTTCTTTCTGCACCAGCTCTCTCCCTGTCACCGCTCAGGGGGCATGTCCTTTCTGCTCCAGCTCTCTCCCTGTCACTGCTCAGGGGGCATGCCCTTTCTGCACCAGCTCTCTCCCTGTCACCGCTCAGGGGGCATGTCCTTTCTGCTCTAGCTCTCTCCCTGTCACAGCTGAGTCACCGCACTGCTCCCCTGAAGTCGCCGCACAGGGGTCACCCCACTGCTCCCCTGTAGTCACAGCAGTAGTGTTGGCATTCAGCCTTGGAGAGCCTAGTACTGCTGCCACCCAGCTTTCCCAGGCACATATCTCTATGGGCAGGAGGCTTCCTACCTGTGTCTATGGCGGAGCAGATCCTGGCCAACGCCTCCTGGTGCTCCCCGGCCTCCAGCAGCTCGTCAATATCCCAGTGCTGCCAGCTCTTCCCGGGCACGCACTTGTCGGCCAGCTCCCTGAAATTGCATTGAGGATTTTTTGTGACTCGATTACATCGAGTAATCGTTGCAGCTCTAATGTGGGTGGCCGGTTGAGTGTACATTTCTTGCCTTGGGAAAAGGTGACACCAGGACGCACTATGGAAGAAAAGCCTAGTTCCTTGCATTCATATGAATGTTTGACACGTACCTAGAAGTTGTTGCAGAGCAGGTACACCCCTTCATGAAGACATTTCCTAATGACAGTGGTATTTTTCAGCATAACAACGTGCCCTGCTACACTGAAAAAATTGTTCAGTAATACGACAGAGTTCAAGAGTCAACTTGGCCCTCAAGAGTCCTCAGATTTCTATTTGATGTGTGAAATATGTTTTTATACTTGACTACGTAATACCGAAAGGCTGCCATTAGTGTGTTTGGTAGTAGTTTGTATTTTATTTAATTTTTTTTATCGTTGACCTGAGATCTGCTGTTCCTGGAATTCTACTGTTTTATGTATGTGGAGATCTCTTACAGAACTTTACAAAAAGTGGTTTCATTTCAGGACAGTTCATCTGGCAATGTCTCCGAGGGTGAGAATGCGCAGGATATCCAGGAGGAATCATTTCAGGGAAAACCAAAGGCAAAAGAAAAATCCACCCCCAAAAAGGAAGGCACCAAACGTTCTGTAATGTCCAAAGCGACTGGGTACAAGGTAGAAGAAAAAAGCCCCTGACTCGGCTTCTTTACTGACAAGCCTTTCTACCTGAAATGCTCTTGCTTTTTTTTTTAAAAAAATTCTCCTTATTTTTAAACACTGACAAAATAATTTTTTATTACTTTTTATTATACACATTAATAGTTTTTATATTATTTTTTTTTTTGCTTCTAAGCACATCTTTCCTTCTCTGGTTTTCTTTTACACCTTTTCCTTATTCTTTTCTCTAATCTTCTTTGATTCAGTTGGGGTCTTTTAATAACGGTTACTATGGAGTGGCTATTGAACTCGCTGTGCTTTCCAAGTAACACGTTTTAAGGTTTAACACCCTCTTTATTTCTTGCAGACTGATCGTATTGCTGCACTGTAAAACCGTTGTGGTATTTTAGCATACATTACCAAAAATGAGAACCTGTATGGATTTATTACTTAGTTTTCACTTTCCGATATTGAGTTTTATTTAAGCAAGGCATCTTTCCAATAGTTTTGTTATATCTTCTGGTACGAAGTGCACCTTTTAAGCCCTTTCTTTTTATAGTGTGAACCAAAAATATGTGTACACAGGTATCTTTGTCTTATAGAGCACTGGTGAAGACAGAGCGGTTTATTTGAAAGCAAGCAACCTCAATCTCTAGCGCTAGGAGGTCTTCCTTCTTGCACTTAATTATGATAGTTGCACCTATTTGTGTTTTATTTTTGTGTCGCTTCATTTTTAGTAGGTTTAAAAGAACCTTTACCCCAGGCTGACACATTGGCAGTATCATTTCCATGATGTTTGCAGCTCCAGAGGAACTTTTTCTGCACTCGAGGGATGACATGGAGACATTTGAATGATTCTTGCTCTGTAGATATGAATGAGTGATCCTCAAGAGCTGTTTTATCAGCCTACTCCAAGCAATGTATTCATTCAACAGCCCCTTGCATATATTTATTGGGGATTATATATATATTTTTTTGTAAGGACTTACTCACATACCTGTTAAATGTTAATATTAGGAACGGTTCCCAGAGAGGGTACAGTGGTAAAGATTAATTTACACCTAGGGTTGGGCGGTATACCAATATTCTACAGTATTGGAGATATCTGATAATGCTAAATTTCAGCCTCGCTCCTCAATAAAGACCCATGCAGTATGACTTATCTACACGTCTTCTGCCTCCGAGCTGCTTTTAGGTTTCTATAGATTGCCAAACACTGTTATCACCTCCCTGGAACTTGTTACAGGAATCCTTTTTTTTATTTTATTTATTTTTTTATATATATTTTTTTGATTCTTTTGTCATTTTATTATTTTTTTTATTTGTTTTCTAGGTTGGCTGTAGAGGGAATGATTGTCAGTGGAGGGGGTTTTACAGAATTACAAATATATGGCTTTTACAAAAATAGAGCCACACTTGTCCACATGATGTGGTATTGCAACCAAGTCCCTTTCCTGTCAACACAGACGAGCTGCACTACCAGACACAACTCGTGGTCCAGTGTGCCACTGTTTCTGCCGTGTTTTTCTAATGCTGTACAACGCCATGAACTTTACGAATGAATTTACAGTGGTTAACGATAGTCATTTTACTCTGTTAGGAGGAAAAAACTTCTGTGGCTAGCTTATAGATGGCACAATTGCACCTTTTGCTGAATTATATGTTTGTATGTGATATGAATTCATATTATTTATAGGCAGGGTAATGGGGTATACATGGGAGAAAAGGGAATCCACTTCTAATAACCAGTGGTGATTAGACTGGGAATGTGATAAAAGTTTATCATAGCAAGACTTGAGAACAACTTTTTTGATGGATGCCTGATATTGACTCCATATGATGCCACGAAAAGCCTTAAAAGGGTTCTCCAGCCATGAAAAATGTAGAAAATATTGAAAACAGCTTAGGCTTTGTTCACATCTATGTTGGAGGCGCTGTTCAGAGCTTCAGTCACAAATCTCATAAGCTACCAGTCAGAATAGCGCAGCGCGCTGCTGTATTTTGTCCAGTAAATCAACACCATGATGGAAACCATGGTCAATGTGATTCATCTCGCTCCATTGGTATCCGCAATGTCAGGGATCCAATGATGGAGCAGTACAACGGAACTAATGCAGAAGTAAACAAAGCCTTAGAATGTTATAAAACAAATCAAGTCATACTCCGATGCTCCACTCTTCCAGTTTTGAGGTTTCCAAGGTCCCTCCTAGTCTTAAAGGGCATCTGTCAGCAGATTCGTACTTATAAAACCGGCTGACCTGTTACATGTGCACTTGGCAGCTGAAGCATCTGTTCTTGGTCCCATGTTTATATGTGACCGCATTACTGAGAAAAATGAAGTTTTAGTGCATGCAAACGAGCCTCTAGGAGCAATGGGGGCGTTGACGTTACACCTAGAGGCTCAGCTCTCTCTGCAACAGCTGCACCCTCTGCAGGCCAGGCACTGAAATATTCATAGCACCTGGCCCTGTCAAAGTGCAAAGGGCATGACCGTTGCAGAGGGAGCAGAGACTAAAGGTGTAACGAGAACACCCCCATTGCTCCTAGAGGCTCATTTGCATATATTAAAACTACATTTTTCTCAGTAATGCGGGCACATATGCACATGTAACAGGACAGCCTGTTTTATAAGTACAAATCTGCTGACAGATGCCCTTTAAGACTATGAGGGACCTTGGAAACCTCAAAACTGGAAGAGTGGAGCAATGTAGAGTGGAAGAATGTAACAGGACAGCGAGTTTCATATGTACAAATCTACTGACAGATGCCCTTTAATTTCCTGCTCCCTCTTGACACAGACATGAGTCAGTGAAGTAGTCATTGATTGTATTGAGAGGAAGCTGGAAGTTGGAACCTGGGATTTGGGAAGCCCTGGAGTCCCATTCTGAAAGTGTTTTCAAAATAATTTTTCATGGTTTGACAGCACCTTAGATACAGTATTGTACATGAGCTCTTGCGGTTATTGGCATTTAACCCCTTAGGGACACAGCCTTATTTCACCTTAAGGACCAGGCCATTTTTTGCAAATCTGACCAGTGTCACTTTAAGTGGTGATAACTTTAAAACGCTTTGACTTATCCAGGCCATTCTGAGAGAGTTTTTTTTTCCGTCACATATTGTACTTCATGACACTGGTAAAATGAAGTAAAAAAAATTATATTTTTTTGCATAAAAAAAATACCTAATTTACCAAAATTTTTTAAAGTTGCACATTTCAAAATTTCAGTTTCTCTACTTCTGTAATACATAGTACTACCCCTAAAAATTGTGATGACTTTACATTCCCCATATGTCTACTTCATGTTTGAATTATTTTGGGAATGATATTTTATTTTTTGGGGATGTTACAAGGCTTAGAAGTTTAGAAGCAAATCTTGAAATCTTTCAGAAATTTACAAAAACCCAATTTTTAGGGACCACTACAGCTCTGAAGTCACTTTGCGAGGCTTACATAATAGAAACCACCCATAAATGACCCCATTCTATAAACTACACCCCTCAAGGTATTCAAAACTGATTTTACAAACTTCGTTAACCCTTTAGGTGTTGCACAACAGTTATTGGCAAATGGGGATGAAATTTGAGAATTTAATTTTTTTGCCTAATTTTCCATTTTAACCCATTTTCTCCACTAACAAAGCAAGGGTTAACAGCCAAACAAGACTGTATCTTTATTGCCCTGACTCTGCCGTTTACAGAAACACCCCATATGTGGCCGTAAACTACTGTACGGCCACACAGCGGGGCGTAGAGTGAAAGGTGCGCCGTTTGGTTTTTGGAAGGCAGGTTTTGCTGGACTGGTTTTTTTGACACCATGTCCCATTTGAAGCCCCCCTGATGCACCCCTAGAGTAGAAACTCCATAAAAGTGACCCCATCTAAGAAACTACACCCCTCATGGTATTCAAAACTGATTTTACAAACTTTGTTAACCCTTTAGGTGTTGCACAAGATTTAATGGAAAATAGAGATACAATTTCAAAATTTCACTTTTTTGGCAGATTTTCCATTTTAATATTTTTTTCCAGTTACAAAGCAAGGGTTAACAGCCAAACAAAACTCATTATTTATGGCCCTGATTCTGTAGTTTACAGAAACACCCCATATGTGGTCGTAAACTGCTGTACGGGCACACGGCAGGGCGCAAAAGGAAAGGAATGCCATACGGTTTTTGGAAGGCAGATTTTGCTGGACTGTTTTTTTTTGACACCATGTCCCATTTGAAGCCCCCCTGATGCACCCCTAGAGTAGAAACTCCAAAGTGACCCCATTTTAGAAACTACGGGATAGGGTGGCAGTTTTGTTGGTACTAGTTTAGGGTTCTTTCACACTTGCGTTGTCCGGATCCGGCGTGTACTCCATTTGCCGGAATTACACGCCGGATCCCCCGCTCCTCACTACACTTTACCATGGCTGCCAGGACTTTAGCGTCTTGGCAGCCATGGTAACCATTCAGAAAAAGCTAAACGTCGGATCCGGCGATGCGCCGAAACGATGTTTAGCTTAAGGCCGGATCCGGATTAATGTCTTTCAATGGGCATTAATTCCGGATCCGGCCTTGCGGCAAGTGTTCAGGATTTTTGGCCGGAGCAAAAAGCGCAGCATGCCTCGGTATTTTCTCCGGCCAAAAAACGTTCCGGTCCGGAACTGAAGACATCCTGATGCATCCTGAACGGATTTCTCTCCATTCAGAATGCATTAGGATAAAACTGATCAGGATTCTTACGGCATAGAGCCCCGACGACTGAACTCTATGCCGGAAGAAAAGAACGCAAGTGTGAAAGGGCCCTTAGTGTATATATGATTTTTGGTTGCTCTATATTACACTTTTTGTGTATATTACTTTTTTTTTTTTTTTTGTTATTTACAACATTCATCTGACAGGTTAGATCATGTGGTAATTTTATAGAGCAGGTTGTCACGGACGCGGCGATACCTAATATGTATACAATTTTTTTTATTTATGTAAGTTTTACACAATGATTTCATTTTTAAAACAAAAAAAAGTTTTAGTGTCTCCATAGTCTAAGAGCCTTTTCAGTTTTTGGGCGATTATCTTAAGTAGGGTCTCATTTTTTGCGGGATGAGATGACGGTTTGATTGGCACTATTTTGGGGTGCATATGACTTTTTGATCGCACTTTTTGTGACGTAAGATGACAAATGGCTTTTTCTACAGTTTTTTATTTTTATTTTTTTACGGTGGTCACCTGAGGGGTTAGGTCATGTGATATTTTTATAGAGCCGGTCGATACGGACGCGGCGATACCTAATATGTATACTTTTTTTTTATTTATGTAAGTTTTACACAATGATTTCATTTTTGAAACCAAAAAAAATCATGTTTTAGTGTTTCCATAGTCTAAGAGCCATAGTTTTTTCAGTTTTTGAAAGATTATCTTGGGTAGAGTATGATTTTTGCGGTATGAGATGACTTTGATTGTTACAATTTTGGCGTACATGCGACTATTTTGATCACTTTTATTACCTTTTTTGGGAAGTAAGGTGGGCAAAATTTCAATTTCATCATAGTTTTTTATTTTTATGGCGTTCACCGGTCGGGTAAAGTAACATGACCGTTTTATAGATCAGGTCGTTACGGACGCGGCGATACCAAACTTGTAGGGAATTTTTTTTTTTTCATTTTTAATCAGTGATAAATGTGTTTTGACTTTTACTTTTTCCACTTTTTTTCACTTTTTTTTTACCCAGACCCACTTGGTTCTTGAAGATCCAGTGGGTCTGATGTCTGTATAATACAGTACACTATATACTGTACTGTATTTTACTTACTTTGTCTGAACAGATCTATGCCGTTTAGCACAGATCTTTTCAGCACCATGGACAGCAGGATGCCTGAGAAGGCATCCTGTTGCCATGGGAACCTTCCCCGTCTGCTCAGTAGTGGCCAGAACTGCGCAGACGGGGAAGGGTAAGGAGGGGGGCTGTCTGGGGGCTTTCTCCCTCTCCATCGGGGGGCTGCAAAGGCACAGCAGCCCCCCGATGGGAGAGGGAGGGAGCTCCGTGAGCTGTTAAACTTTTCCATACAGCGGTCCGTATGGACCGCGGTATGAGAAGGGTTAAACGGCTGACATCGCATCACAGATGTCAGCCGTTTATACCAGGGTGTCAGCAATGTGCTGACACCCTGGTATACCCACTGTACACCAACGATTATTCAAGGGGAGGCGGGCGGGGGATCGCGATCCAGCCTGCCGCACCGCTTGCAACCCTCCCGCTGCACCTCCCGCCGCCATAAAATCATTCGTGGGTGCAGGGGGGGTTGAATAAAACTATATTTTAGGCATATAAAGTTTCCCTGACCGCGGGGATCAGGAACTGCTGAAAGCGCAACAAACCGCAGGTCTGAATTGACCTGCGGTTTGTTGCGATCGCCGACATGAAGGGGGGGGGGTGTCACGGGACCCCCCCGCGCTTTTAGCCGAGGTGCCTGCTCAATGATTTGAGCAGGCACCTTGTTCTGATCACAGCCGGCCGGGCGGCAGTGATCGGAACAACACATGACGTACCGGTACGTCATGTGTCCTTAAGTACCAGGACATCATGACGTACCGGTACGTCATGTGTCCTGAAGAGGTTAAATGCTTGTTTTTTGTATTCAGATACATTTTATTATTTTGAAGGGGTTGTCCATAATTGGCAAAAGGGTGTTTATCCAGAAAAAAATATGGAAAGTGTGTGTATGGGTTTGGTGTTAAAACTGAAATCCCATTTTAAGTGAATGATGCGGAACTGCAATACCAGAAACCCTGACTTATTTACTAATCCTGGACAACTTATTCAACACCGAAATAAACCTCAAAAATGAAGTCTGAGTAGGCGTCTGCAGGTAACCAGTGTAGTAAGAGTTGTCCACTTCCCTAGAGGAATTCTGCCACAGGCGGTGTAGCTACCTGTGGTTTCGAGTTGATTTGGCTGATCGTTGTGCAATTTTTTTTTTCATTGCAAAATCACAACTCTGAATGTTTGCCATAGTGTTGAAGCAGGGCTTTGGGGACAAGGTCCTCCTTCTGATTACATTAGCCACTTGGACACCCATATGTGCAGACCCATGTCAATCATGAAATGGTCAAGTATTTTTGTCACCTTGTACTCTGGTAGAACGATTATTAACAGCAGAGTTTTATCATAGATTTATATATTTTTTTTGTAGTAAAATTGAAAAAAAAATCATAAAAATGCGTTATTCCCTTCCTGAAGTCAGTGTTTGAAAAGCACATTTCAGCTTTAGTAGCTACTCACATTCCCCATGCAATGACGATTCTAGTGCATCTATTCTAATGACTGTGTTGTCATTCCTTTATTAGTACTGCTAGAAGTTTTATGAACTAATTGCCAGCAGTCTGTATAAAGGTCCGCCTAGGTGTTTCCAGTTGTGGGTGCGGTCAGACTGAGCAGGGACATGCCCCCAACTGGTATCAAGTTGGATGTTTGATGCAGACTGCTGCCAATTGATTCATAAACATCGAGGAAAGGCACATAAGAATGGATGCCCCAGAATTATCACATGGGGAATGGAGTTACTAAAACGGACGGTCAGGACAGGTGACGGGTCTGTTTTAAAAGCCCAAGACAGATAGTGAGCAGTGCCAGTCAAGCATGTTTTCAGGCAAACAGATTTGAAGTTCTTAACCTCTTCAAGACCAGGCCTATTTTCATTTTTACATTTTAGATTTTTCCTCCTCATGTTCCAAAAGCCATAACGGTTTTATTTTTCCGTTCACATAGCTATATGAGGGCTTATTTTTTGCGGGACAAGACGCATTTTTTAATGCCACCATTTAATTTACCATGTCTTGTATTAGAAAAAAGGAAAAAAATTATTTGTGTGGCAAAATTGAAAAAAAATAAATGAATTCCACCAAGGTTTTTGGGGTTTTGACATCACCACATTCACTGTGCACTAAAAATGACCTGAGATTCTTATTCTGTGGCTCAATACGAATGCGGCGATACCAAACTTGAACAGTTTTTTGTTTTTTTGTTTTACTACTTCAGAAAAATCTAAATTTTATTTGCATCGCTGTATTCTGACAGCCATAAGTTTTTTATATTGCGGTCTACAGAGCTTAATAAGGTCTTGTTTTTTGCGTAACGAACTGTAGTTTTTATTGATGCCATTTTTGTAGTCTATACAACGTTTTGATCAGTTATTCAATTTTTGGGGGGGACAAAATGTCCCCAAAAAAATAGCAAATAGCGTGTTTTTCCCTTTTTTTTTTTTTTTTTCTGTTACTGCGTTCACCGCACAAGGATTTTTTTAAAATATTTTAATAGTTCAGACATTTTTTGATGCGGCGATACCCAATATGTTTATTTTTTTTGTTTATGTATTTTTAAAAGTAAAATTGGGAAAGGGGGGTGATTCAAACTTTTAATATATTGGTGTTTTTTTAACATTATATATTTTTTTTTTTTACACTTTTTTTGATCCCCTCTCCTATTCACCATAATAGAGATCTATTATGGTGAATAGGATTTTTACACTATCCATTCAGCGCTATGCCTCGTGCATAGCTCAGTATGGAGAAAGCCATGGCAGGCCTGGATCGCTTCAGCAGTGTCCAGGCTGCCATGGCAACCAATCGGAGCCCCGCGATTTAACTGCGGGGGCTCCGATCGGAAGGAAGATGGAGGCGCATCACGTCACGATCAGCCTTGATCGCGGCACCTGAGGGGTTAAATGCGGCCGGATGCCGGCTGTATCATACAGCTGGCAGATCGCGTGTATGGAGCTGGCTCACTGCAGAGGAACGCTCCATACATCCCCTGTCATGCAATGACGTACCTGTATGTCATAATGTGATTGGGTTTAATCACACGTTTGTTTACTGTTAAAGGCGCATTTAGAGCCAGTTCACATGGCGTTTTTTGGCACCAATTTTGGATTGTTCTGCCTCAAAATCAGCTCCAAAAAAGCCTCAAAACAGCCTCCCATTCATTTCAGTGTAAAGCGGCAGTTGCTTTTTTTTTTTTCGCTTGGAAAAAGGAAGCAGCATGTCCTATCTTAGAGGAGAATCTGCACGAATCATAAAAAAATAGGAAGCATAAGAAACGCATTTAAAAAACCACATTAAGACACGCATGGAATCTGCGTTTTTTATTTTTTTTTAAAGCGTGTATTTTAAGATCAGTTGTGTGAACTGGCCCTTACACTGCACGGATGAGCAGACTATTGTCGGGAAGGAGGTGTTCCTTCCTGATAATTGCCTGCTTATTATTGGAGGTGAAGAGCTGCTTTTACATGCAGCAATCACCTCCACAGTAGGAGGATGAGTAATGAGTACTACTATTGCTTGTCCTCATACAGCTGCATGGTTTCTGGGCAGTAGAGTGCTGTTTAGACAGTGGGATCTCCTGCACAGAAATAATTGAGGTAGGGTTATTTTGATACTAAAATTTTGATTTGGTTTTGTTACCATAAAAAAGTATTGCGATATTCGATACCACGTGAAAAAAAAAAAAAATGCCCAAAAAAAGCTGCATGCCTTCCTCATTTTATGGAACGTTCGGGCCATAATTGAACAGTCTGATTTTATTTTTTGAGGGGACAAGGTGAAAAAATGGGGAATCACGCAGTTTTTATTTTTTTATTTTTTTCTGTTACAGCGTTCACCGCATAGGACATTTTTAAAATATTTTAATAGTTTGGACTTTTCGGAGGTGATATGTACCGGTAATATGTTTGTTTGTTTATTTATTTATTGCTTATATATTTTATACACTGCTCAAAAAAATAAAGGGAACACTTAAACAACACAATGTAACTCCAAGTCAATCACACTTCTGTGAAATCAAACTGTCCACTTAGGAAGCAACACTGAGTGACAATCAATTTCACATGCTGTTGTGCAAATGGGATAGACAACAGGTGGAAATTATAGGCAATTAGCAAGTTACCCCCAATAAAGGAGTGGTTCTGCAGGTGGTGATCACAGACCACTTCTCAGTTCCTATGCTTCCTGGCTGATGTTTTGGTCACTTTTGAATGCTGGCGGTGCTTTCACTCTAGTGGTAGCATGAGACGGAGTCTACAACCCACACAAGTGGCTCAGGTAGTGCAGCTTATCCAGGGTGGCACATCAATGCGAGCTGTGGCAAGAAGGTTTGCTGTGTCTGTCAGCGTAGTGTCCAGAGCATGGAGGCGCTACCAGGAGACAGGTCAGTACATCAGGAGACGTGGAGGAGGCCGTAGGAGGGCAACAACCCAGCAGCAGGACCGCTACCTCTGCCTTTGTGCAAGGAGGAGCACTGCCAAAGCCCTGCAAAATGACCTCCAGCAGGCCACAAATGTGCATGGGTCTGCTCAAACGGTCAAACAGACTCCATGAGGGTGATATGAGGGCCCGACGTCCACAGGTGGGGGTTGTGCTTACAGCCCAACACCGTGCAGGACGTTTGGCATTTGCCAGAGAACACCAAGATTGGCAGATTCGCCACTGGCGCCCTGTGCTCTTCACAGATGAAAGCAGGTTCACAGTGAGCACATGTGACAGACGTGACAGAGTCTGGAGACGCCGTGGAGAACGTTCTGCTGCCTGCAACATCCTCCAGCATGACCGGTTTGGCATTGGGTCAGTAATGGTGTGGGGTGGCATTTCTTTGGAGGGCCGCACAGCCCTCCATGTGCTCGCTAGAGGTAGCCTGACTGCCATTAGGTACAGAGATGAGATCCTCAGACCCCTTGTGAGACCATATGCTGGTGCGGTTGGCCCTGGGTTCCTCCTAATGCAAGACAATGCTAGACCTCGTGGCTGGAGTGTGTCAGCAGTTCCTGCAAGACGAAGACATTGATGCTATGGACTGGCCCGCTCGTTCCCCATACCTGAATCCAATTGAGCACATCTGGGACATCATGTCTCGCTCTATCCACCAACGTCACGTTGCACCACAGACTGTCCAGGAGTTGGCAGATGCTTTAGTCCAGGTCTGGGAGGAGATCCCTCAGGAGACCGTCCGCCACCTCATCAGGAGCATGCACAGGCGTTGTAGGGAGGTCATAAAGGCACGTGGAGGCCACACACACTACTGAGCCTCATTTTGACTTGTTTTAAGGACATTACATCAAAGTTGGATCAGCCTGTAGTGTGTTTTTCCACTTTAATTTTGAGTGTGACTCCAAATCCAGACCTCCATGGGTTGAAAAATTTGATTTCCATTTTTTATTTTTGTGTGATTTTGTTGTCAGCACATTCAACTATGTAAAGAACAAAGTATTTCAGAAGAATATTTAATTAATTCAGATCTAGGATGTGTTATTTTTGTGTTCCCTTTATTTTTTTGAGCAGTGTATGTAAAATTGGGAAAGGGGGTTATTTATACTTAATATTTTGGTGTGTGTTTTGTACTTTTTATTTAAGAACTATTTTCCCCCTTAGGCCTCTTTCACACTTGCGTTGTTGGGATCCGGCATGCACTTCCGTTGCCGGAGGTGCCTGCCGGATCCGTAACAACGCAAGTGTACTGAAAGCATTTGAAGACGGAACAGTCTTCCAAATGCTTTCAGTGTTACTATGGCACCCAGGACGCTATTAAAGTCCTGGTTGCCAGAGTAGGAGCGGGGAGCGGGGGAGCGGTATACTTACAGTCCGTGCGGCTCCCCGGGCGCTCCAGAATGACGTCAGAGCGCCCCATGCGCATGGATGACGTGATCCATGTGATCACGTGATCCATGCGCTTGGGGCGCCCTGACGTCACTCTGGAGCGCCCGGGGAGCCGCACGGACGGTAAGTACACTGCTCCCCTGCTCCCCGCTACACTTACCATGGCTGTCAGGACTTTAGCGTCCCGGTAGCCATGGTAACTATTCAGAAAAAGCTAAACGTCGGGTCCGGCAATGCGCCGAAACGACGTTTAGCTTAAGGCCGGATCCGGATCAATGCCTTTCAATGGGCATTGATCCCGGATCCGGCCTTGCGGCAAGTCTTCAGGATTTTTGGCCGGAGCAAAAAGCGCAGCATGCTGCGGTATTTTCTCCGGCCAAAAAACGTTCCGTACCGGAACTGAAGACATCCTGATGCATCCTGAACGGATTACTCTCCATTCAGAATGCATTAGGATAATCCTGATCAGTATTCTTCCGGCATAGAGTCCCGACGACGGAACTCTATGCCGGAAGACAATAACGCAAGTGTGAAAGAGCCCTTAGGGACTAGAACCTGGGATCTTTCAATCCCTTGTCCTATTCACCCTAATAGAGCTCTATTAGGGTGAATAGGACCTCACACTGTTTCTGCTGCCCTGTGCTTTGTGCACACGGCAGCAGGGAGGTTACCATGGCAGCCAAAGCTTCAATAGCGTCCTGGCTGCCATGGTAACCGATCGGAGCCCCAGGATTTCACTGCCGGGGCAACGATCAGAAGCTGCCACTGCACCACCAATGAGGAGGAGGGGAAGGGACCCTGTGGCCACTGCCACCGATGATTTTAATACTGGGGGGGTTGAGGGGAGGGGACTCTGTGGCCACTGCCACCAATGATTTTAATACAGGAGGCAGGTGCGAGGGGTTAGGGTACTTTAACACTTGCGGCAGAGGATTCCGGCAAGCAGTTCTGTTGCTGGAACTGCCTGCCGGATCCGGCAATCCGGACGTAAGCGGATGGCATTTGTCAGACTGATCGGATGCGGATCCATCTGACAAATGCATTGAAATACCAGATCAGTCTCTCCGGTGTCATCCGGAAAAACGGATCCGGTATTTTTAATTAAATTTTTTTTGCATTTTGAAAGGTCTGATTTAGGCCAGATTCGGCATTAATGCATTTCAATGGAAATTCCGGCAAGTGTTCAGGATTTTTGGCCGGAGAAAGAACTGCAGCATGCTGCAGTATTTTCTCCGGCCAAATAACGTAAGATGGACTGATCAGATTGCTCTCCATTCAGAATGCATTAGGATAAAACTGATCCGTTTTTTCCCGGTATTGAGCCCCTGTGACGGAACTCTATGCCGGAAAAGAAAAACGCTAGTGTGAAAGTACCCTTAACTGCCGCTGATCGCAGCTCCCCGCCAGCACCCGCCTCCTGTATTTGTATTAAATTACTTTCATTGGTGGTGCAGTGCGCCCGCCCCTCTCTCCTCATTGGTGGCAGCGGCACAGGGGGAGGGAGAGTGCTTCCTTCTTCCCTGTGCTGCTGAGGGGAACATGGAGCGCGCTGCGAGCAGTGCGCGCCATGTTATCTGATATTGGACTGCGCAATAGCAAATCCTGGTATCGAGGTTGATACCAGACAAAAGTATCGATTTGGGTATCAAAAAGTCGATACCCGAAACAACCCTAAATTGAGGTGTCCGCATGAACAATTGTTTCAACTGATGAATGAGCGCTAATAAATGCTGCAAGTGGATTTACTCTGAGATCTGCCTTCTGCTGGTGTGTGCATTTGTATTCTGATCCTTTCACCAAATCTCTTCTGGGGTTCTGTCCCCCTAGTTGCAAATGTATATGTTCTCAACTAAAGCACTTAAAAATGCATCACAGAAAATGCACAAAAAATATTCCATCCCTTCACTTTATCTTTATCTTCTAACTTGATCATATTCAATCTCATGTTACATTACATATTACTCATAATAATCTGTATTTTGTGGACCGATTGATTTCAATGGGTCTGTTATCTTCATTTTGTGGAATGGAGATACGAACGTGGAAAGCACATGGATCATCTGTGCGTTTTCCACATCCGTATGTCCATTCCTCAGAAAGATAGAGCATGTTCTACACTTGGCCATAAAATGCGGACCACTGACATATTGAAGTCAATGGGTCTGCAAATAAAAAGAAAGGATTCAACCCTGACGTCATCCATATTTTGTGGGCTGCAAAGTACATACGGTGGTGTTCAACTGAGAAATATATAAAAGAATGTTCTGTGTGCCCATGCCCCTACTCTTTACCTTCACTATCATGTGTCTAACTCTAAGGCCTCTTTCACATGGGCGAGATTTCCACGCGGGTGCAATGCGTGAGGTGAACACATTGCACCCGCACTGAATCCGGACCCATTCATTTCTATGGGGCTGTGCACATGAGCGGTGATTTTCACGCATCACTTGTGCGTTGCGTGAAAATCGCAGCATGCTCTACTTTGTGCGTTTTTCATGCAACGCAGGCCCCATAGAAGTGAATGGGGCTGCTTGAAAATCGAACCGCATCCGCACTTGCATCGTTGCTAGGATGAAAGTCTATTCACTGTATTATTTTCCCTTTGATACAGAATGCTTAGTAGGTCAATTGAGGGTTAAAAAATCAAAAAAATATTAACTCTCCTCGTCCAATTGATCGCGTAGCTGCCGGTCTCCTGTTCTTTCTTCAGGACCTGTCAACGGACTTGTGATGACATCACTGCTCATCACATGATACATCACCATGGTGATGGACCACCTGATGAGCTCAGTGACTTCACCACAGGTCCTTTGACAGGTCCTGAAGAAAAAACAGGAGGCCGGCAGCTACGCGATCAATTGGAGGATGTGAGTAAAAAAAAATATTTTTTTTACCCTTAATTGACCTTCTACTAAGCATTCTGTATTAAAGAATGCTATTAGAAGACATAACCCTGGAAGAACTTGAAATGGCGTTGAATTCCATGCCCAATGAAAAAGCACCTGGTGGGGATGGCCTCCCTGGGGAATTCTATAAAAGGCATGGGGAGCTACTACTTCCACATCTTTTAACAGTATTTAAAGACTCATACCACGAAGGTAGGTTACCCTGTTCCATGAGAGAAGCTATAGTTGTGGTGATACCTAAGCCAGGTAAAGATCCCTCACTTGTGGACTCATATAGGCCCATCTCACTCTTGACTGTAGATGTGAAAATTCTGGCCAAGGTTCTGGCTAATCGACTGAGTAGGGTCATTCAATCTATTATTCATGATGATCAGTCTGGGTTCATGCCTGGAAAATCCACGGCGTTGAATCTTAGGCGCTTATTTTTAAACCTACAATTGGAGGAAAGGGAAAGTCAGGATAGTAGCGCTGCGGTGGTCTCACTCGATGCTGCCAAAGCTTTTGACAGTGTCGAGTGGGAGTATCTGTGGGCGGTTATGACTCGGATGGGTTTTGGAACAGGTTTTTTGAGGTGGGTCAAGCTTCTATACTGTGAGCCTAGAGCCAGAATTAGAGTGAATGGTCAATTATCACCCACAGTTGCATTGGAAAGGGGGACGAGACAAGGCTGTCCGTTGTCTCCCTTGCTATTTGCAATAGCAATTGAACCATTGGCATGCATTTTGCGATCTACTTCATTGATGAGAGGACTGGTGAGGGGCTCTGGTGAGGAACGTGTATCCCTATACGCAGATGATATGCTAATCTATGTAGGTAATCTAGTAGACTCCATAGACTCTATAATCTCTGTAGTATCGCAGTTTGGTGACCAATCTGGACTTCTTATAAACTGGGATAAATCAGTAATTCTCCCAATATCTTCTCAAATACATACCACTCATGCTACTTTCGCTGAACTAAAGGTGGTGCGTTCTTTTAAATACCTTGGAGTAACTGTATCAATGAACCCTGCAGACTACATTCCTAATAACCTATTACCCCTGTTAGGGAAATTTAAAGAGAAGGTTGCTGTCTGGCATAGATTGCCTCTTTCCATGATCGGTAGAGGTAATTTATTAAAAATGATATTTATGCCCCAGTTGCTTTATATTTTACATAATTCCCCCATATGGATCCCAATGCATCATTTCTATAAAATACAACAACTGTTCCGTTTTTTTATATGGAAAAATAATAGAGGTAGAATAAGGTACGAAATTCTACAAAGGAATAAGGAAGCTGGGGGCCTGGCACTACCCAATCCCATGTTATACTTCCTATCGGCCCAATTGCAGCATTTTAAAGGGTGGGGGACAATAGATGATATGGGAGGGAAGAGTGGTCGGTTGATAAGATGGGTTTCAAATAGGTCTCCCCCGCTGGTAGCTATTGAAGGAGAAATAAAAGGAAATGTGGGAAATATCCCGACCCTGATACTTATGAGGAGAGTATGGAATAAGGCAAGGAATATTTTAGGGATCACGGGGTTAATGAGCATCTCGCCTATATGGCATAATCCCGCACTCCAGGAATTGGCTGACCTAACTGGATTCTCTCAATGGAATACTAGGGGGGTATGGAATCTAGGTCACATTTATTCTAGTGGAATCTTAAAGCAATATCAACAATTGTGCTCTGAATTTGGGCTGCCCGCTTCACAGTTTTATCGATATCTGCAACTTAGACATGCTTTGGAAGCTCAATCTAGGATAGCACCGGTGACATTTATATCAAATCAGATATTAAATAAAGTGGTTGCTGCTGGATCAGTAAAGGGAGCAATCTCCATGGTATATCAAGCCCTATTGGAGGACTTTCTTAAGGGGTATCCACTGACAAGTAGACGCCAATGGGAAAAAGATCTAGGTGAACTTACAGATGAGCAGTGGGTGGAGGTAGTGGAACTTACCCCTACTTTATCCCTTAGTGAGGCAGCACGGTTGTCTCACCTGTATTTAATACACAGGGTATATAAGACCCCAATGTTTTTATATAAAATAGGATACAGAGACAGCCCTGCTTGTCCGAAGTGTGGAAGTGCTGAGGCTGATCTATTGCACATGTTATGGTCGTGCTCATCACTGACATCCTACTGGAAGGCGGTACTGCATCTAGTGAACAAGGTGTATAGTGCTAATCTTAAATTGGAACCCAAAGTATGTGTACTGGGCTTGATACCAGAAAATAATCTACAATTGGTTATAATAACTGGAATAGAGAGGATGCTATATCAAGCTAGGAAAACGTTAGCAGCAAAGTGGATCCAGCCCATACCCCCTGATATATCGGAATATGTTGCTAGATTAAATGTAGTGATTCGCTTAGAAAGGGGAGTATATCAAAAAAGGAAATGTTTGTCCAAATTTGAAGCGATCTGGGGCAGCTGGATTGATAATTCTGGGTGCTGCAGCTCCTGGTTGGCGCTTACAAGGAGTTTTATATGAAAAAGGGCAATGAAGTGAAGTTGGAGGATAGTTATAATATTGAAGTGAATCTCAAAAGGGGGGGAGGCCACAAATGGTAGTAGGGGTGTGGCGCATGTTTAGAAGCCTGTTGGAAATTGGTTTATGTGGAACTATAAGGCGGCTGTATGAAAGAATGGATGCTGGAGGGAAATGTTTTGTAAACATATGGATGGTTGAAACTTGTTACTAGAAGGCGGTTGACTATTGAGTATAGTGGGGCCGACACCCCAGGAGTAATAATAAAAAGAAGGATGTTATAAATGTGTCCTGCTCTTGTAGGGTTTGGGAGGGGGGGGTGGGAGTTTGGGGTTATTTGTTTATGGAAGACATTTATTCCCACATTGGAAATGTCCTTGATACTTGAATTTGTATGTAGATTAATGTCATGTCCTTTGTAGATATATGCTTCATAAAGATATATATTATATTGTATATATGACTGATAAAATACATGTCTACTGTCTACAAAAAAAGGAAAAAGATTGTAATGTTAATGTTACAAACAATGACTGAAAATTGTTAATAAAGAAACATCTGATTTAAAAAAAAGAATGCTATTATTTTCCCTTATAACCAGGTTATAAGGGAAAATAATAAAATTTACAGAATACTGGGTAACAAACATGACTATTTTTCTCACGCGCGTGTAAAACACGTTAAAACGATTTGCACTCGCGGGGAAAAATCGTGCATGTTCCCGCAATGCACCCGCATCTGTTCCCACGTCACCCGCAACGCCCGTGTGAACCCAGCCTAAGGCATCTCGCTGGAGCAGTAGACTACCAGCTGTATTCGGTCTAAGTCCTGCCCCGCAGCCGGCCACCAGCCAGAGGTGTAACAGATAAGCAGGTGATTAACCTGTGTTCTGTTCAGGATTTTTACAATCTGCAGCATGAACCTGAAGCTGAAGCATTTACATATGTCAATAATAATCCAGACTCTCGGGAATGAACGTTCCTGCGAATGGTCGTGCCTGACAATCTGCCTATGTAAATGTGCTGCCGAAGACCCGATCTGCTGCTCAGAAACAATGAATCTGTATGAGGACTAGGGATCACAATAGCATGTAAATGTAGCGGTCTCCTTTACTTGAACGGTGCTTACAGGAGTGGCAGTTCCTTCTCAAACAGCTGAGCCCGGGTGTTGGACCCCCACTGATCAGATGCTGATGACCTATCCAGAGTATAGGTGATCAGTTAAAGTGTCTGAAAACCCCTTTAACAGGACACAAAAAACTGATATTACATTTTTTGCAAAGGTTTCATATTATCTTTTGAATACTGAGGCCCTTGCACACTTATTGGTTCATGATAAGGACTCACCAAAGGAGGTAGTGTCTTTTTGTTATTTATGGCGATTTTAAACACAATTTTAGGACAAAACAAAAAGTTGAAGAGAACTTGTGACCATGAAATGCAGTGCAATCTGCAGGCAGCATGTTACACAGAAGGAGGAGCTGAGCAGTTTAGTACATAGTTTTGAGGGAAAAGATTACGCAAAACTTTATAATTTATATACTTAAGCCTATGCTCTTTTTGAAGTTAAGATTTCCCGTGCACAACTATTAGTGACTGAAAGCTATCTGCACACACACAGGGAATTCTATCAAACATATAAGACTGCCTCGTGTACAACTGAAGGCAGAAAAAGCAGAGATTTAAAGGGAATGTCATCCGAAAAATTACCTATTGTTTAGTTTCACGTTTCTATGTTTAACATATTTTTAACGAATTTTTGGATGTTATCGGGAGCCTGATAAAATAACTGCTTCTACACTCCTGAACATCACAGGAGCCTCCTGTCTTTCTGTAGGTGTGATCTCTCCCTCCTTATCAGATCATAGAGATCTGCCTAGAAGAAAACAAACATAGTGGCATATAAGTGAAGTCACTGCATACATTACTGGCAGAAGGGAGAAATGCATCTAGCTGTGCAGCTGAAACAGGGAATAATATGGTTGAAAGAGTCTTTAGGGAAGCCTAAACATAACTGTTCCTTCAGTTATGCTTGTCCTAAGAAGCACAGTCATTGTTATCTTTTTTTTAAACAAAAAACGCAAAATCCTGCAGTTTTTGCACTTGCTACTAAGCTTAATAAAAGGTGCCACTTCTTGGTCTGTACAGATCATTTTACTGCAGTTAACCCTAAAGGAAGTAAGACACTTTAAATATAACTTTTATTATTAATTCAGTTAAAATTATATATATGCCCCAGTCTCGGTAGCAGATAGCAACGCAAACATGGGCAGACCATTTGCCGCCTACCTATTACTGCACATATGGCATCCACCACGATTGTGACTAATAGACGTAATACAACAACGGATAGGGAAGAAGGTCACTAACTCAATGTTGAGGTAAAGAAGCTGGTGTCTCGCTGTATGGGAGAACTTTACCTAGTAAGATCCTGATCTAGCCTCAGCCCAGGGACCATCATCAGGGGTTTCCCTGTCCTCTTACCTCCCCTGCTTACCCTAGATCACCCTAAAAAAAGGGGGAAAGCAGAAAATTATCTACATATATATACGTTAGCAATGATAATGCCCTAACATAGATGAAAGTTGGCGTTTAAAAATGGTAACTGATACCCCGTAACAAAGTATAGCTCCGACATGATGGCAGCCCCCATAATAATGTTCAGGAAATAGAATAAATAAGTTTGCAGAAAATAAAAGCACATTAGATATAAAGGAGATGTGTCACTATCTAGTTTTAACTGGCAGATACAATTTTTAGTGATACATGAAATGTATAAATGACAAGTTTTACTGAATCTTTACCTATAAAACTATATATAAATTTAATCAGCTCTTTTTGCTCTATAACATTGTTCCTGTACACTGCACTGTATATCATGGTGACAGGTTCTTTTAAAAGGATTTTACGGATTCAGAAGGAAACTGGACAACACAGGTCACCCAACTATAATAAAGTAGTGATCATTACTTACCTGGTAGATCCCAGGTGCTGCTCCAGTTCTCCTGGCCAGGTTGTTACCCAGCTGCAGCGGTGATGTCGCATCGACAGTATGTCACTGCTGCAGCCAATCACTAGCCTCAGTGGTCCACTGAAGAAGCAATTGGGGTCATTTGTTGTTGACGTGATGTCACCGCTGCAGCCGGGTAACAGATTCTGTCTGTGAGAACCGGAGCTGCAACGAGGCATCTGCCAGGTAATAATCACCTCATTATTGCAAGTGGATCTTCTATGTGTTGTCCAGTTTGTTCCTGAGACTTGACAACCCCAAAAAGATGGTTATTATAAGACTTGCAGCCAAAGTACATTGACCTTCTAGAATCTTGCTGGATATGTGCCGCATTGGATGGTAAGGGACATGCATGGTAGGACAGTGTGTTAGTTGCTGTCTCTCCAGCTCAGTAGACTGGCTGGCTAATATAATTGCTAGGTACAAGACCAGTTCATTTGATCTGTCATGTTGGCTGGGGTACTGTGGATATAAGGATATCAAAATCCCACGGACTTTCAAGAAGTTCCAATGCAAAGTTTGTGATTTATTGTGAAAAGTAGAGTATGTCAGCAAAGTAAAATTAAATACTTAATACTCCACGTGCTATAGGTTTAGTGCAGTACAATGGTGGATTCCCAGGGAATTCTGTTGCTGCTATACAGCTCACCAGGCGCCATTCCTGCTGGTTCCTTTCTATGCGACATATTGAAAAAGGGGTGACCTGTTCCCACACAAGCAACACTTGATGCAACAGAATACTGTGGGAATCCGCCATTGTACTGCACTATTTGTGTAGCACACTGAATGGCATGAAAACAACCCCCCCCCCCCATTTTTTTTTCTGTTTTTCCATTGCAATGGTAAAATAAACAAACAATGACCATTAAAAATACAACTTGTCTCATAAAAAAAACAAGCCCTTCTACAGCTATGTAAGCATAAAACAAAAAAAATATAAAAAATAGAACTTTTGGAAGATGGGCAGTTTCCCAAAAGGGTTAAAGATGGCACTCGATAGGAGCCGAGAGGCCACCAAAGCTACTAGGTGCCTGTTTTACACAGCAGACACCCAGAGGCAGAGTCTGTGATCGGCGATAATGCAGATCATAGACATTTAACTCTTCAGATACCGTCTTTTGGGAGTGCTGTGTTCCACCTGAGATTGAGGCTGTTCGGTTGCTATGGCAGCCTTGGACCTTTTGCAGTCTATTGGAGAAGCAATCCGATGATCACATATTAAAGTTTTCTTGGGGGACTTAAAATAAGTGTAAATTTTTTTTTTTTTAATAAAAATGTTATAATGATAAACATTCACCCCCTTTTCCCATATTAAAAATAAACAATAAATAGATAATTACCTTTGCCACTTTCCAAAACTCCTGTACTATTAAAATATATATTTATCCCCTACGGTGAAAAAAATGGACAATGGGAAAAAAATTCACCTCACAAAAAAATATTGACTAAAGAGTGATCAAAAAGTCATACCACAAAATGGTATCAAGAAAAACTACAGATCGTCCTGCAATAAATGAGCCCTCACAAAGTGCTGTAGATGTAAAAATAAAGTTGTGGGGGTTAGATGATGGCTATGCAAAAATATTAAAATTAAACATTTTTAAATATTAAAACACAAGAAAATCTATAAAAATGTGTTATTACACTAATCGTACTGACCCAGCAAAACCCCTTATACGGCTATGTGAATGGAAAAATGAAAAAGTTATGGCTGCAGGCAGGGATAAAAAAAAAAAAAGGAAAATAAAAACAAAACTGAAAATAGCAGCATGCTGAAGTGGTTAAACAGCTGAACCTGTCAAAAATTTTATGTACAAGGACCTTTGCTTTGTATACTTGCCCCAGACAACAGTTAAAGGGAACCTGTCATGTGGATATTTGATTGTATATAATTAGTTAGATTATAATCATTAACTACTAAAAAGTACCTTAGATGTATTCACTTACTGGTGTGACAGATGGTTACCTCATAATATCCACACAAAGATGCCGCATGCTAATGAGCTGATTGGAGTCCGGCGTGATGTCATTCAGTCCAGCGTATATTTAATTCAGAGCTATAGCCACTCCCCTGCCACCTGCTGCTGGTTCATATGGAAACAAACTGTCATTCAGCAGCAGGTGGGCGGGGAGAGGCAGGAGCTCATGAATATTCATGACTCATCATTATCAGCTGGAGCTTTTCAATACAAGATGTTGGCAGATTGACTGGGTCAATTAAAGAAAGTGACCCAGCATTGTGCTAAGAGAATCAATCACTTATTTATGTTGCCCTTAGTTAGGACACCATAAAACTGGTGACAGGTTCCCTTTTAAATCTAAGTATAATGAATCTGGAAGCATCTTACTGCAGAGCCATTCATGAATGCTTCTGAAAACTACATGCCCAGTTGTAGATTCATATTTTGGGTTTGGGTTGGCAGTGGTGCTTGGATGAATGATGTTGGTATGATCAGATTAGTGAAAGGCTAGGTTCACGTAGGTGCCCTTATTTGCATTTTTCGGTTCTGTTATAGAAACAAGAAAAGAGAAATAATGGCAGTGCTGTATCAGTCATGTGACTGACTCCAGTCGTCCATCATGGTTTCCGTCATTTTTTACGGGACAAAGTGGCACAGCAAGCTGTGCTATTTTCTCAGACCTTTTTTAAGGGATTTACAACTGAGGCTGCTAAATGGAATCGCCTATGTTGATGTGAACATAGCCGTAAGGGGTTTTCTGAGATTTTAATCTCTGCCTTCCCAGCTTTCCCTACGCCAGTGGCAACACGTTCATCGGGCACATGGCCTAGGTGCTGCTCGGCCACATTGAAGTAAATGGGGCTGAGTGCAATACCAAGCACAGCCGCTACACAATATATGGCGATATGCTTGGTAAGCACTGGCAAGGCTGAAGCGCCGATGCCTTCTCAACAGCTGATTGGCAGGGTTCCAGGGTGTCGGACCCCCACCAATCAGACACTCATGACCAATCCAAAGGATAGGTAAATGTTATCAAAATCCCAGAAAACCACTTTAATTGACAAACAGCTGAGATGTGTAAATGTCTCCATTTCTATTTTTGTAGAATTTGGTTTTAACCAGAATTACCCAAAAATATGGTACAATAAATTTATTTGACACAAATGATTCTATGGTATCTTGCACTTGTTGCAATTTCTTGTCAGGTATAGGGTTAACTGTTATATGTACTGTATTGGGTAGGGCTAATATTTTCTAATTGCTTTTTTGAAAAGTACATTAGAGTCCCTTAAGACACTGCTGAGGTCATTTATCAAGCTAGTGTAAAGTAGAACTGGCTTAGTTGCCCATAGCAACCAATCAGATTTCACCTTTCATTTTCCAAAGGAGCTGTCAAAAATGAAAGGTGGAATTGGGTTGCTATGGGCAACTAAGCAAATTCTATTTTACACCAGTTTGATAAATGACTCCAAAAATTATATGTGACTATCGCTAGCCTCTTTTGTTTTGTCCTTTAGCTTTAGCATGCTGAACAAAATGGCTGTAATGTGCATCTAATAAAATGTTAAACAGTTTTATCGTGCTTTTTAAGTGAACATGTACACTGGTTACCAACAGGTTTCATGTGTGACAACTTATACACATAGCAACCAAAAGATAACTTGTTTCTTTGTGCATCTTCTTATACATGAAGACCAGCGCTTTTTTTTTTAAATTCACTATTAACAATGAGTGAACGTTCACCTGATCAAAATATATTTTTTGGAGGCCAAGTAGTATTAAAGTGTACCTCCGATTTATAAACCACTTTCCACAGATCAGTAGTATAAGCAAAGATAAACTTAGTAATATATCCTATTAGAAAAAATGCTGCCTCCTCCATTCATCAGGCTATTTTCCACATCCTCCTCCCTCCTAAACGGTTTACTTAGAATTGACCTGATAAAATATGTAGTAGAGGACCTCACCTTTCGCATCAGATAGTTACACTTGGAGATGGGAGTAGAAGCAAGAGACTAGCAGCTGTGATGTCTCGAATACAAGGCACATAGAAGAGGAAATCCTGCCCCCATATCTCTGTACCACACCCTCACAAACAGCAGCAGTATGGAGGACATTATACAGCAGTACTGAGCAGTGTAACAGCGAATTTGGCACTAAGGGGAGATAGAAAACTCTGTGGCTGCTTTCTCTTCCCCTCTACTCTCCATCGACTTATATTGACAAGTCTGACCTGATTTTTCAGTGAAGCTAAGACGTCTCTTTGGACCTGGATTTTAGCAGTGAATTCAGAGTAAGTATACAGTGTAGGAGGCAGTTGGTGGGAGAGGAATGGAACCTGATAAGTTGAGAGGCATTTTTCTCTAATATGATATATTACAAAAAATGTTATGCTTGTACTGTTGAGTCATTCAGTTGTTTATAATTTAAGGTAGCCTTTAAGCTTACGTTTAAAGAAACACTTAATTTACTGGGATGTGCCACAGGAACTTAGATTTCTCAGACTATGGTCTTGTTGCACAATATGCTAAGAAAGCAGCAGTGGCGAATCTCCGTACCTTGGATTTTAGCAGACATAAGTCACTAGATGATGATGCAGTGTCTAGTGAAATCCACCATCTGTAACCCATTCCTATATGAAGCCGTTTGCACTTTAGAACCTAATTAATTTCTGTGGTGTATGTCTAGTGGTGCATTTTTACATGCTAGATCTTAGAAACAAAAGATGTGCACTTATCTGGACTCCTTTTATATAAATTAGCTCTGTATACATGATCTTACCACCATGCTTCTCTTTTGTAGTGCCCTCCTAGTGAAGTAACATTGACAGAGTATGAGAATGTCAAAGGTGAACTTTGAAAGATATAGGGGAGCTGTTTCCCCTTAAATTTTAGTTATCTCCACTAAAGTGGTAGTGATGGGAACCCTGAAAATGTGCCTTACTTCATTTGTGAAGTTTTGTACAATTGCATTCCGGTTATTCCTTAGGTCAGCATTGTACAGATTAACAGTAAAATGCCAAAGGTTTGTTATCCACGTTACAGACAAAATAGCTACAGTATGAGTGCATAAAAATCGATCACAAGCAAGAACAGTGTGATATAGGCATATCGTCCTATGAAATGTTTGATTTCCGTTACAGTATTTATTTTTTAGCTGTAGACATTTCTGAATGTTTCACATATATTTTGCATTTATTGTGTAAAAAGAGGCTGAAATGCTTTATTTTTAAATAAATAGCATTAATGTCATTCTGATTGATTGTTTCTGTCATCTTTTAAGATTACACAACATGACGGCCTAGAGTATATGCTCGGCATACAAATCTGTATTATCTTAATAATGCCATGGTAGCCACGCAAACGATGCTGGCATCTACATGAATTTCTTTTATTTTTCTTTTGTTTTTGTGGTGGAAACCGCCTAAATGGGGGAAATGGCATAAAATTAACCTCCATTTGCCTGATAAACCCATTGCCATTTTTTTTTCCTTTACTTTGCTCCATGAATAATGTTCCCACCCACACACATGACTGCAGAAGCCAGTCACTGGCTGCAGTGGTTTACTGCTAGATATTGCTGAGGCCTGTGATTGGCTGTGGCGGTCAGTGGATGGTAGACAGGCACATCTTTGTTGCAGCAAGATAGACTGGTGGGGATTTTCAAAGCAGCAATGCTGCGGTGGATTTATCAGATGCATATTGGTTTATTTTATCACATGTTCTCCATTGAATCCATTTTCTTCCCATCTTGGAAAACCTCTTGAATACTCCATAGCGTGCAAAATTCTATAGACCAAAAACATCAAATGAATACTAATTATCCATCTTACTGTAAATTGTATGGTATTCTGAAGTTTTAGCAAATATCAGCCTGAAAAATGGCTTACACATTGTATAGAATAATTGTAATCATGATGACATTGCCATTACTGGTTGTCACAAACCATATAATGTAAAGATAACTAAAAAATGGCTTCATATGCGTCTCCCAAAGAGCCGCTTCCAAGAGGTGGCGCTAATGAGATGGTTCTTCTTTGGAAGTTACCTCTTTGGATACTGGTTTTCCATGGAGCATTGCCAATAAGTCTGCATACTAGTGTTGGTAGATTTGGATTTGTCCTGCTTTGATGAGTCCGAATGTTTTTGCTGCTTTTAGTAAACATTATGGGGGAGATTTATCAAAATGGTGTAAAGTAAAATAGGCTTAGTTGCCCATAGCAGCCAGACAGATTTCACCCTTCATTTGCTAAAGGAGCTGTGAAAAATGAAAGGTGGAATCAGATTGGTTGCTATAGGCAAATAAGCCAGTTTTCCTTTACACCAGTTTTGTTAAATGACCCCAATGAGTTCCTGATTGTCATACCTCCCTTATACTGTATTGGCTCCACTGTGGCTGAATGAACATAGCTGCTAGTAACGCAAGACTGTGAATCTCGCTCATGCACCAGTACTGTAAGTAGCAGCGCAACAAATCCAAACCTGGAGTCTTTATGGTTTGCGGTGCAATCTTGAATTCAGGTTCGGATTAGTTGTGTAATACAGTTCAGCATGTGCTGCTGCTTTCAGTAACTGCGCATGTGCGAGACTCACATAGTGTCGTGTTACTGGTGGCCATG
Organism: Bufo bufo; assembly: GCF_905171765.1. NCBI lineage: Eukaryota > Metazoa > Chordata > Amphibia > Anura > Bufonidae > Bufo > Bufo bufo. Next base: position 431,128,509 of record NC_053392.1, on the reverse strand, counting down.
TTCATTCAGCCACAGTGGAGCCAATACAGTATAAGGAAGGTACAGCAATTGGGAACTCCTTTTTACTGAAAGTAGCAAAAAGATTTGGATTAGTCCAAAGCAGGATGAATCCGAATCTACCAACAGTACTTCCAGTAAGTATTCATACCGGAATGGTCTCTTCAAGGAGGTTAAAGGGGTTCTGCAGTTTGTTTAAACCGATGATCTATCCTCTGGATAGATCATCCGCATCTGATCGGTGGGGGTCCGAGATCAGCTGTTTGAGAAGGCAGCGACTAGTCACGACTAGTATCAACTGACCTGGGGACTGCTAAGCTCTGTTCACTTGAATGGAGCTTAGCCCTGCCCAGGCCAGTTTATACTAGTCGTGACGTCACTGGGCCTGCGGTAAACAGTGAGAAGACCACGGCGCTCCTGGAGCGCTGCTGCCTTCTCAAACAGCTGATCGGCGGGGGTTTGTGCCAAGTGTATAAGTCATCCCTTATCCACAGGATAAGGGATAACTATAGTAGCTGATTGCTGGGGTCTGACCACTGAGACCCCACCGATCCCAAGGACGGGGGCTTTGTTCCCCGGTCTGATGCAGCGCTGCAGTTCCATTCATTCTCTATGGGAGCGCCTGAGATTGCCCACCAATTATGGTGCAATTTGCGAACAGCATGTTATAGAGCAGGATTTGCTTGGCAGATTGATATCCAGTTAAAATGGATCTGCAAAAAATAGATGACGTTCGTGTGCATTCCGCTTTTTGCAGAACGGAAAAGGTGGCCCCTGATAAAACAGTACTATCCTTGTCCGTTATGCGGACAATAATAGGACATGTTCTATCTTGGAACGGAAAAATGGAAATACAGAAACGGAAGGCATACAGAGTTCCTTCCTTCCTTCCTTTTTTTTTTTTTTTTTTTTTTTTTGCAGATGCATTGAAATGAATAATTCCGTATACGGAACTTAAACGGGGGAAAAAAAAACGTTTGTGTGCAAAAGGCCTTATTCATTTAAGTTCCTGCTCATTCTGGGCTTTGAAGTCCAGGAGGCAGTCCTATCAGTGACTGACAGCTACATGTGTATACACAGTCATAGACGGAGGGATGTCAATCACTGATAGAATCGCCTTCTTGACTTCAAAACTTACAGAATTTTCATGGTGACAGGTTCCCTTGAAAGGGAATCTGTCACCAGTTTTATGGTGTCCTAACTAATGGCAAAATAAACTAGTGACAGATCCCCTTAACAAAATGCAAGGTCACTTTCTTTAATAGATAATAAAATAGAATAAAAAAATCTACAATCTGAGAATAAAGCCATATTAGAAAAAAGGATATGTGTTGCTAAGTGGCAGACAAAATTCCAGGTGACACATTTCTTTTTTAAGTCTGGCATTTTATTTGCATAGTTTTCTTGATTTGATGGTCTGGCAAAGCAGTTTTATTTATAAAATTTATTTGGCAGAAATCAGCCTACATTTCCGTTACCAGTACTTGTGTCCCATATATGTATTGATGAACCTTATGAAAAAATATGACCTTTTTATAATTTTTTGCAAAACTTAAACTCCATTTTACATTAAGTAGAGAAGTATGTGAAGGTTGTTTTTTTTCCTTTTAATGTTGAATATTGGAATTATGAAGAACTCCAACTGGGTTTGTATGAGGTGACATTACTACCCTTTTCTACCGTTCCAGCCTAAGTCCATCCCAAATGCTATTTGTGGAATTTGTCTGAAGGGTAAGGACGTCGCCAAGAAGGGAAAATCCGAAAGGCTTATACACTGCTCCCAGTGTGATAACAGTGGTAAGTTACTAATTTATAGTATATCCTTTTTTGTAGCAACAGCAAAATATTGTGTAATTCCCAAGTTATGCTACTATCTCTTGAATGGGTTTTCCCCACCAGAAGTGATAGCACATTGCTAGGATGCGGACTACTGGGACCCCTACCTATCCCTAGAATGTAGTCCTCCCTTAATTTCTCCTAGTTGCACCAATATTTTTTTTCCATTTGGCACTCCATGCTGTTGGATGTCAAGCAACTTTAAATATATAGAAAAAATGAATAAAAATACAATGCAACAGCACTCTGCAAATCAAATAAAGTACAAAAAAAAGTATTTTAATGTTAATGCTATGCTTATTAAGTAAATTTGAGATTCTTGGCGATTCCTGTAAGACTGGAACCTAACACTAAATTCTACCTGTTATGTGCCATGACGGCTACCATAAAATTCAGGGAGTGTAGGTTCCACGTGCATGCTGGGCCCACCTTAGTTTGTCATTTTTGGTGCCAAAATGGCCTCCATTAAATCCAGGGAACACAGGTACCAACATGCATGCCGAGCCCACTCCACACCTCTCCTGGTGCCAGATGACCCCAACGAATGCAATGAGAGTCCACCCTATACCTCTTCTGGTGCCAAAAGGCTTCCAGTGAGTGAGGGAGAGCAGGCTAAGCTTTATACTTATACTAATTAAAATCAGCCTATGGGGCAGAGAGGCTGGTCAGGGGTGCAAGACTAAATAGAGTCCGCCACAACTCCAGTACAAACTGCAAAGAGAAAAAGGGGGTCAGTCCGCACATTCCAACGTGCAGGTGCACGTTGCTATGGCTGAAAACACAAAGAAAAAAATACATAATGCTTAAGTAAATTTTAGATTCTTGGCAAATACATTTTGTACAAAATAATTTGGGCCCGTCTGCCATACGTCAAGGCGATCTCTGTAAGACAGGAACCTAATACTAAATTCTACCTGTTATGTGCCATGACAGCTACCATAAACTTTAAATATATATTTGCCATAACTTTTAACATGAGCCTCTCGCCGCCATTGAGCTGTTACGTTTGGCTCACACTTATTTAATTTTAAAATGTAACAAAACTACACATTGTATTAAAGCGAGTTTTACATAGGCTAGTTTCACACCTCTGGTGTGTATTCCATTGGGATATTCCGTCAGAACAGCCTGCCGGAATTTACCGGTCCAGCGCTGCCGGGTGCCAACGGAATGCCTGCCAGCCCCATTATATATGGGGTCGGGCAGAGATCCGCAGAGAGCTGCATGCTGCAATTTGTGTCCGGACGATTCCTAGACGGAATTCACACCAGAGGTGTGAAACCAAATATCACTATCAGAGAATCCTCAAAATATGCAAACACCTGGCGTTACGTGTAGGGCATTTCTCGTACTTTTATCCATTGGGGGACACAGACCATGGGTATAGCTTAGAGGTATTAGTAGGAGGGACACTATGCAAATACAAAAGAGCTCCTCCTCCTCGGGCTATACCCCCCCGACTCCACCAGGAGGAACTCAGTCTTTGCTTAGTGTCTGGTGAAGGAGGTTGACACGCTACACTATCTCTACTCTGGTTTGTTATTTTCTTTCTAGATGGGGACACAGGTCGGCTTGGCGCCTTCCTGGTCCCCCATGGAGTGCCCGCCGCCATCTTTGGACGTTGCCAGGCTGCCTCCATTATCCCCTCGAGAAGGCAAGTGGATCCGGGCTCGACCTGTTAGCTCCGGCATCCCACCAGCTCCTGGGTCACCTGCTGCCATCCTCCGCCAGAGTACTGCACTCCTGGGCAAGGAGTCAGAAGTCTGAAGAGGTGCATCCCTGCTGGTCCTGGAGTCGAGGGAGAAGATCTGCAGGAGCAGATAAGTATGAAGCTGCAAGGCAGCCATGTCCTCTGTGTCCCGCCACCCCCTCCCTCTGCACTAAAGACCTATGGGCCTCCTGGGTGAAGGGGATCTGGGTGTCATTGCTTGTTCTGTCTGGGGTGCAAGGGTCTGGAGCCACTTAGCTGGGCAGGCGTCTCTTGACGCTCCTGCTCCTTACGGCTTTCTTTGGCAGCATATCATTTTCTATGAAGCGGCTACTCTCTGCAGGCAGCGCACTTCCCCCTCCGGTCTCCGCTCTCTCTGGGCCTTACAACCCCTTTGCTGGGGATGCCATATCTTTGTTACTCCCTCGCCGAGGGCGTCGGGGGGCCATTTTATTCATCTTCTTTAAACAGAGAGCGGAGCGCACGCTCTTTTCGCGCGCTTCTAGGGGGCGGAGCCTAATCGCGACCGGGGCAGAGCCTAATCAGCAAAAAAAAAAAGGCTGCTGCTGCTGCGGGGGGGCGGAGCCTAATCTGCGCTCCGGCTCCTTCCTGCTGCTACTGAGGCTTCTCTCACTGAACGGCTGCTCCCCTGCTCCTCTCTGGGTTTGTGGCTTGCGCTGTTACCTGAGCGGTAGGTTTTTTTCATCACTCTTTGTGAGGGATCATCATGCCTAGGCCTAAGTCCGTTAGACCTCTTCTCAGACCCCAATAGGATCCTGTATGGAGTGTCTGCTCCCACTTTCGGTCACTGGTACCCGTGCCTCCTGTCCTGCTCCTGGACAGAATCACCCTTCACCCCCTTCTCTTGCCCAGTCCAGCCCCCCCCCCCCCCCCCCCCCCCCCCCCGGTCATTGCGGAGTCAGCGGCTCCCGCTTGGGCATCTGCCATGTCCTGCGCGGTTGCTGATTTGGCCCTGTTCGCCAAGGCAGCCATGTCTTTTATGGAACGTATGTCCGTTTCCAATCCTGCGGCGACAACCACTCCGTCCCCTCACGGTGGTTCCCGCAGAGGACGCCTGACTACTAATAGGCAGCGTGAGCGACAGCATCCCTCCTCGGGTGACTCCGCTTCTCCCCCTCGGCTAGAAGCTTGCTCAGACTCCTCTCCCTTCTCCCTAGGGAGCGCAGGTCTGAAGGGGAATTGTCCGGCTCGGACGAGGTCACTGAGAGAGACCTTCCGCCAAAGCTCTCCACCATGGTGGCTGTGCGTGACACCTTTAATCTCTAAGGGGATTCTCCTCCTTCCACTAGGAGAGAGTTTGCCCCTTTTTCCTCCCAAAAAACCGGAGGCTGCTGTCTTTCCGGTCCATGAAGACGGCTCGGACGAGCCATGTCCTTTTTGGATTATAGGGCATTTGCAAATCCTGTGACGCCAACCACCTCTCTGTGGTTTTTTCCACAGAAGACGCCCAACTACTAACAGGGAGCGTGAGCGGCAGTATCCCTCCTCGGATGACTCAGTCTCTCCCCCCTTCCCCCTCGCCTAGAGGCGCGTTCGGACGACTCTCCCCTCCCCCTTAGGGAGCGCAAGTCTGAAGGGGAATTGTCCGGCTCTGACCAGGTCATGGAGCGGGACCCCTCACCTAAGCTCTCCACTATGTGGCTGACTTAGTGGCGACTGTCTGAGACACCTTTATTCTCCAGGGAGATTCTCCTCCTTCCACGGGTCAGGAGTTCCCCCCTTTTTCCGTCCAGGAAGCGGAGACTACCGCGTTCCTGGTCCATGAGGGATTTTTCGCAGTCATATCCACGGCCTGGGGCCGTCCTAACAAGGTTCTCGACCACCAAGCGCATGAATACACTTTCTCCTTTCCCTGCTGACGGCAAGGAGAGGTGTCTCCTCTCCCTAAGGTGGAACCCCGGTGGCCGGACTAGCCAGTTATATGGCCCTCCCTGTCTTAGACAGTTCCTCTTTGCAAGGACACTGTAGACAGGCGCATAGACTATCCTTCCAGGTCCATTTTTCACTGGCAGGCGCGTACCTGCGACCTACCTTTTGTCTCAGCAGGGGAGGCCAGTGCTCTCTCGGTGTGGTTACAACGCCGCCATCAAGAACTGGCGGAACTAGATGCGTCTACTGACACACTGGATTTGGTTCTCCAGATGTCTCAGGCTTCTAAGCTTCTTTGCGAAGCTTCTGGGGCATTGTTTTCCTCTTTGCCCGCATGTTAGCCATCTGTCATTCAGCGCAGAGGGCTGATTTAAAGGTGTGGGTCGTCAGACGCATCCACCAAGCGTTCCCTCGCTAATCTCCCCCTTGGGGTTTTCAGACCTTATGGGGATCAGCTAGACGAGTTCATCTCTGCATGCCTTTTGCCTTTTCTCGTCTGAAAGGCCGTCGCCTACTTCCTCTGCTGGAGATATCAGGTCGTCCGCAATAAGGCCCGCCTTCAAACCAGCCTTCCTGGTGCTAGAGGGCCCAGTCAGCCCGTCCTGCTGCTACTAAGCCTATCTGCATGTCCCGATCGCGGAATCCCACCAACTATTCCTGCGCTTCGCCATTGGGGGTCGACATTGTCAGTTTGTCTGTCCGGATGTGGACTTGATAGCGTCTAGGCTCAACAACAAGCTCCCGGTGTCCCTGACTCGCTCCCGGGATCCGAAGGCGTATGGGGTGGACGCGCTGGTGTCTCCATGGCAGGACTTCAGTCTCCTCTATGTCTTCCCTCTGCTCTTTCTACTACATACGCAAGAAGGGGGTGGCGGGGCGGGTGGTGGGGGGGGTTGCGGGGGGGGGGGGGGGGGGGGGGCAGGATGCCGGTGACTGAGATTCCGGGCCACAGAGGCAGAAGGTGCCGGTCCCTCAGGCGAGGAGGACCGCACCAACTGATTGAGTGTGGCCAGAAGACCCCAAGTTGCTGCAGATCAGCCAGGACGCCACTGGATGTAGACGCTGGTTAGTGGCGTCCGGGCAGGAAGTGCCATGCGTTCCACGGCTGAGCGCTTCCGGTCAGGTGACCGGAAGTTTGGCATCCCGGCAGTTTTAACCACCTCAGCCCCCAGTGCTTAAACACCCTGAAAGACCAGGCCACTTTTTACACTTCTGACCTACACTACTTTCACCGTTTATTGCTCGGTCATGCAACTTACCACCCAAATGAATTTTACCTCCTTTTCTTCTCACTAATAGAGCTTTCATTTGGTGGTATTTCATTGCTGCTGACATTTTTACTTTTTTTGTTATTAATCGAAATTTAACGATTTTTTTGCAAAAAAATGACATTTTTCACTTTCAGTTGTAAAATTTTGCAAAAAAAACGACATCCATATAGAAATTTTGCTCTAAATTTATAGTTCTACATGTCTTTGATAAAAAAAAAATGTTTGGGTAAAAAAAAAATGGTTTGGGTAAAAGTTATAGCGTTTACAAACTATGGTACAAAAATGTGAATTTCCGCTTTTTGAAGCAGCTCTGACTTTCTGAGCACCTGTCATGTTTCCTGAGGTTCTACAATGCCCAGACAGTACAAACACCCCACAAATGACCCCATTTCTGAAAGTACACACCCTAAGGTATTCGCTGATGGGCATAGTGAGTTCATAGAACTTTTTATTTTTTGTCACAAGTTAGCGGAAAATGATGATTTTATTTTTTATTTATTTTTTTCTTACAAAGTCTCATAATCCACTAACTTGTGACAAAAAATAAAAAGTTCTATGAACTCACTATGCCCATCAGCGAATACCTTGGGGTCTCTTCTTTCCAAAATGGGGTCACTTGTGGGGTAGTTATACTGCCCTGGCATTCTAGGGGCCCAAATGTGTGGTAAGGAGTTTGAAATCAAATTCAGTAAAAAATGACCTGTGAAATCCGAAAGGTGCTCTTTGGAATATGGGCCCCTTTGCCCACCTAGGCTGCAAAAAAGTGTCACACATCTGGTATCCCCGTACTCAGGAGAAGTTGAGGAATGTGTTTTGGGGTGTCTTTTTACATATACCCATGCTGGGTGAGATAAATATCTTGGTCAAATGACAACTTTGTATAAAAAAATGGGAAAAGTTGTCTTTTGCCAAGATATTTCTCTCACCCAGCATGGGTATATATAAAATGACACCCCAAAACACATTCCCCACCTTCTCCTTAGTACGGAGATACCAGATGTGTGACACTTTTTTGCAGCCTAGGTGGGCAAAGGGGCCCATATTCCAAAGAGCACCTTTCGGATTTCACTCATCATTTTTTACAGAATTTGATTTCTAACTCCTTACCACACATTTGGGCCCCTAGAATGCCAGGGCAGTATAACTACCCCACAAGTGACCCCATTTTGGAAAGAAGACACCCCAAGCTATTCCGTGAGGGGCATGGCGAGTTCCTAGAATTTTTTATTTTTTGTCACAAGTTAGTGGAAAATTATGATTTTTTTTTTTTTTTTTTCATACAAAGTCTCATATTCCACTAACTTGTGACAAAAAATAAAAACTTCCATGAACTCACTATGCCCATCAGCGAATACCTTGGGGTCTCTTCTTTCCAAAATGGGGTCACTTGTGGGGTAGTTATACTGCCCTGGCATTCTAGGGGCCCAAATGTGTGGTAAGGAGTTTGAAATCAAATTCTGTAAAAAATGACGAGTGAAATCCGAAAGGTGCTCTTTGGAATATGGGCCCCTTTGCCCACCTAGGCTGCAAAAAAGTGTCACACATCTGGTATCCCCGTACTCAGGAGAAGTTGAGGAATGTGTTTTGGGGTGTCTTTTTACATATACCCATGCTGGGTGAGATAAATATCTGGTCAAATGACAACTTTGTATAAAAAAAATGGGAAAAGTTGTCTTTTGCCAAGATATTTCTCTCACCCAGCATGGGTATATGTAAAATGACACCCCAAAACACATTCCCCACCTTCTCCTGAGTACGGAGATACCAGATGTGTGACACTTTTTTGCAGCCTAGGTGGGCAAAGGGGCCCAGATTTTTTTTTTTCCGTTCAGCCTCTGGGCTGAAAGAAAAAAATGAACGGCACAGATTTCTTCATTCGCATCGATCAATGTGGATGAAAAAATCTCTGCCAAAAAAAGAAAAAGGAGGGGAAAGGCGTCTGCCAGGACATAGGAGCTCCGCCCAACATCCATACCCACTTCAGCTCGTATGCCCTGGCAAACCAGATTTCTCCATTCACATCAATCGATGTGGATGAATAAATCATTGCCGGGATTTTTTTTTTTATATATACAAAGTGTTTGCCAAAGTATATGAACACCGCCACCTCCTCAGCTCATATGCCTCGGCAAACATATCTTTTACTGCAGAGGAGAAATCTCGTCTTGCAGCGCCGCATACACCGACTTGCTGTCCGAATGCACATCAGTGCTGCAGCTGGTCGATCGGTTGGTCCACCTGGAAGGTAAAAAAAAAAAAAAAAAAAAAGAAAAAACCAGGCCGCAACGCAATAACTTTATTAACTGTTGAACAGAACATAGAAACTTTTTTTAAACTTTTTTAACTGAACGTTTAACTTTTTTACTTACCGGTATTTTTTTTTTTGTTTAGTTTTTTTTACCTTTATAGAGCAAACCTCTCCTTCCCCATGGGACAATGTGCAAAGCGCAAATCGCCCAAAGATGTGGCGAAGTACGTTATGCACTTTATCCCAGGTAAAAGGAGAGGTTTGCAGCAGCTGTGAGAGAAAGGGCCCTAATAGCCCTGTGTGCCTGTCCTGGTGAGATGTGATCCCTATGCTAGGTGTACCTGTGTGTGGTACTTCCGGAAACACTCACCATAGCATAGGGCAGGGTGGTCCGGACAGTCAGGACAGAAATAGCGGGTGTCACGCCTTATTCCACTCCTGCTACAGACACGACATTTTTTTCGGGGTGGCGGTTGGGTTGAGGTACCAGCAACGACACTGGGGAAATGTCGCTCGTGTAGACGGCTAACTACACTGGTGGATGGGGCCACGGAACCTCCCGGATAAATGAGGTTCTCGATGATCTCTTCCTGGAATTTGAGGAAGGATCCTGTTCTCCCAGCCTTACTGTAGAGAACAAAACTATTATAGGCAGCCAATTGAATTAAATATACAGACACCTTCTTATACCAGCGTCTGGTTCTGCGGGAAACTAAATAGGGAGCCAACATCTGGTCATTGAAGTCCACCCCTCCCATGAGCGCATTATAGTCTTGGACTGAGAGGGGCTTTTCAATGACACGGGTTGCCCTTTCAATTTGGATTGTCGTGTCTGCGTGAATGGAGGAGAGCATGTAAACGTCACGCTTGTCTCTCCATTTCACCGCGAGCAGTTCTTCGTTACACAAGGCAGCCCTCTCCCCCCTTGCAAGACGGGTGGTTACAAGCCGTTGGGGGAAGCCCACGCGACTAGTTCGCGCGGTGCCACAGGCGCAAATCCGTTCTAGAAACAAATGCCTAAAGAGGGCCACACTTGTGTAAAAATTGTCCACATAAAGATGGTACCCCTTGCCGAATAAGGGTGACACCAAGTCCCAGACTGTCTTCCCACTGCTCCCCAGGTAGTCAGGGCAACCGACCGGCTCCAGGGTCTGATCTTTTCCCTCATAGATCCGAAATTTGTGGGTATAGCCTGTGGCCCTTTCACAGAGCTTATACAATTTGACCCCATACCGGGCACGCTTGCTTGGGATGTATTGTTTGAAGCCAAGGCGCCCGGTAAAATGTATTAGGGACTCGTCTACGCAGATGTTTTGCTCGGGGGTATACAAATCTGCAAATTTCTGGTTGAAATGGTCTATGAGGGGCCGAATTTTGTGGAGCCGGTCAAAAGCTGGGTGGCCTCTGGGACGGGAGGTGGTGTTGTCGCTAAAGTGCAGGAAACGCAGGATGGTCTCAAATCGTGTCCTGGACATAGCAGCAGAGAACATGGGCATGTGATGAATCGGGTTCGTGGACCAATATGACCGCAATTCATGCTTTTTAGTTAGACCCATGTTGAGGAGAAGGCCCAGAAAAATTTTAAGTTCGGAAACTTGGACTGGTTTCCACCGGAAAGACTGGGCATAAGAGCTTCCCGGGTTGGCGGATATAAATTGTGTGGCATACCGGTTTGTCTCTGCCACGACTAAGTCCAAGAGCTCCGCAGTCAAGAACAGCTCAAAAAATCCCAGGGCCGAACCGATTTGAGCCGTCTCAACCCGAACTCCAGACTGGGCGGTGAAAGGGGGAACTACAGGTGCGGCTGAAGTTGGTGACTGCCAATCAGGGTTTGCCAGCACCTCAGGGATTCTAGGGGCTCTACGGGCCTGTCTGCGCGGTGGCTGCGACGGGGTAACTAGTGCACGTGCCACCGTACCAGCTTCAACTGCCCTTCTGGTGCTCGCCACGTCACCATGTTGTACGGCAGTGCTGGTACTAGGTCCAGGAAGGGCTGCGCTGCTGGTGTATGCCTCACCACGTGATCCGGCAGCGACAGCCCCACTCTGCTGCTCTTGAAGCGGATCCTGCATAACCTGTGGTCTAGCGACACGGGGCCGGGTACGCCTGGTGCTGCCAGGGACCTCCACCTCCTCGTCCGAACTTTGGGTCAGAGAGCCACTGCTTTCCACAGGTTCATATTCTGACCCGCTAGATTCGTCAGATGAGGGTTCCCACTCCTCATCCGACTGGGTCAGAATCCTGTAGGCCTCTTCAGAAGAATACCCCCTGTTTGACATTTTGGACTACTAAATTTAGGGGTATTCCCTGAGACTACCCAAGAAAAAAAGCAAGCCTGTCTTACAAAGGGGAGGCTAGCGAAGTACCGGAGGCCGCTGCGGTTGATAAAAAATATCAAAACAGATTTTTTTATCGCCGCAGTGCGTGTAAAGTGAATGTGCAGTGATCAAAAAACAAATTTTTTTTTGTCACTGCGGTGGGGCGGGCGTGGGTGAACGCACGTGTGGGCGACCGATCAGGCCTGATCGGGCAAACACTGCGTTTTGAGTGGAGGGCGAACTAAAGTGACACTAATACAATTATAGATCTGACCGTGATCAGTTTTGATCACTTACAGATACTATAAAAGTACAAATGCTGATTAGCGATACGCTAAACAGCGAATAAAAGTGACTGCGGTGCGGTGGGCTGGGCGCTAACTGACGCTAACTACCTAACCAAGGGGCCTAAACTATCCCTAAAACCTAACAGCCAATACTAGTGGAAAAAAAAAGTGACAGTTTACACTGATCACTTTTTGTCTTTCACTAAGTGATTGACAGGGGGCGATCAAGGGGTTAATTAGGATGATGGGGGTGATGGAAGGTGATCAGGGGCTAAGGTGTAGTGTTGGTGGGTACTCACAGTGATCTCTGCTTCTCTGCTGGATCCAACCGACGAAAAGGACCAGCAGAGAAGCAGAGAGGCCATATAACAGATCATATTTACTAATATGATCTGTTATCTGGCTTCTGATTTGATTTTTTGAAAATCGCCAGCCTGCCAGCCAATGATCTTTAACTTTTGCCGGCCCGCGATGCGCATGCGCGGGCCGGCAATGCACGAAATCTCGCGTCTCGCGAGAGGACGCACCGGCGCGTCCACCCAGAACAACAGGACCGCCGCAAAGACGCAATCCTGCGTACGGCGGTCCTGAGGAGGTTAAAACCAGCTCTATTCAGGTATGAGTGTGCTTGGGTTATTTGGACACCGGTGTCTGAATTCAGAGTGCCAGAAAGTGGACCAGGTTCTGTTCCAGTGCTATCTGTGGAGTGGTGGGTCTGCAGGAAGCTGTGTATCTCTCAGGTGAGAGGAATACTTGGTGGCAGAAGGTAACTTTGACAATGTTTCATCAGTGCAGGTTTATCTTCATTATGGATGAAGAGAGGAGGTCTGAAAGTGCGGATATTGAAATCCTGCCGCCGGTATTGTGAGTCCTAATCTCGGTCCTTAAAGGGTGTAGGCTGTTCCTTAGTTTTGGGTATGTTCCTTTTTTCTTAGACTGTGCCTAAGAAGGTGGTGGCCAAGAAAAGGAACAAGGAATGCCCTATCTGCAAGTGCTCGCTGTCTTCTTCTTACACTAAGAAGCTCTGTCAGCAGTGCATTGAGAAGACTGTGGCTGAGGAGACCCCGAGTCTTCTGAAAGATCTAAAATCTATTATGTCAGAAGTTAAAAATTCCCTGAAAGCCGGTAGGAAGAGGAGAAGAGCGGTGAGGCAGGAGTCGGACGTAGAATCAGAAGACAGTGAATCTCTCTCCGGGAATGAGGACTCTAATGATTCCTCCTCTTCTGAAGATAACGCAAGAGAAGGGAAGTTCCTATTTCCAGCAGAGGATACGGACAAATTGTTAAGTTATCCGATCTACCCTGGAGTTGGAGGATACCAGAGAGGATAGATCTGTAGAGGATGTCGTGTTTGAGGGGCTTAGGGAAAGGAAGCGTAGATGTTTCCCTGTCCATAGATCTATTTCTGTGGTGATAGAGAAAGAGTGGAAAAAAACAGATAAAAAACCATTCATTTCTAAGACCTTTAAACAGAAGTACCCCTTTGAGGAAGAGGCTTCTACATCTTGGGACAAGGCCCCGAAACTGGATGTAGCCATTTCTAAGATTTCTAAAAGATCCTCATTGCCCTTTGAGGATATGGGATTTTTAAGGGACCCCTTAGATAAAAGAATAGATTCTTCCCTTAAGAACTCGTGGGAATCTTCTGCTGCTGCTGCTTTTAGGCCTAGTATAGCTGCCACCGTTGTTGCGAGGTCTATGTCACTGTGGTTAGATAGGCTAGAAGGGCAGATTAGGGATAAATGCCCTAGAGAGCAGTTACTAGCGTCTATACCCACTTTCCAGAAGGCCGCAGACTGAGGTTATGTAGCATCCCCTGTGATGGCCAGTTTCTTTTCGGGTCTGAACTTGACTCCTTACTCGAAAAAGCGGCAGATAGAAAGAAAAAATTTCCCCAGGAATCATTTACTCAGTTCAAGCAGTATAAACGGCCCTTTCGGAAACAGTCAAGATTTCAAAATAAAAAGCAGACGGGGATAGAGAGCAGGGAGCAAGGCCCAGATCAGGAAGTAAAGGTTTTTTGTTTAGATCAGCCACAGCTCGTGCGGGAAAACAAGGAAAGCAATGATGCCATGATACCAGTAGGAGGAAGATTAAAATTCTTCCTTCCTGCTTGGGAAAAGATGGCAGGGAAATGGTTGATAGGTCTTCTGCGGGAAGGTTTAAGATTGGAGTTCTTGAGATTCCCCGCGGAAAGATTTGTGATTTCAAGATTTTCTCATTATGCTGCAAGAAAATTGATAAGCAAAAAGGTGTTAATTCCTGTCCCAGAGTCAGAGCTAGGGAAAGGTTTCTATTCCACCCTGTTTCTAGTGAAGAAACCAGATGGGTCATACCGGACTATAATAAACCTCAGATACCTGAACAAGTTCCTGAAAGGCAGAAAATTCTAAATGGAGACTATCAGGTCAGCGATATATCTTTTATCTCCAGGCTGTCATATGGCGGTTCTGGATTTAAAAGATGCTTACCATCATATTCCGATTCATCCAGATCACCAGAGATTCCTCCGGGTGGCTGTAAGAACCGAGGCGGGTCTTCACTATCAGTTCCACACTCTTCCCTTTGGCCTTTCCATGGCGCCTCGGATCTTTACCAAGGTAGTGGCGGAGATGGCTTCCTTCATCAGAAGGGAGAACATCACGTTTTTGCCTTACCTGGACGACTTTCTGGTGGTGGCCCAATCTCAAGTGGAGTGTGTCAGGGCTCTGAATCGGGTGATGGAGGTACTTCAGTCCCTGGGGTGGCTGTTTGAATGTTCAGAAGTCCAGGATGGAGCCGACAACAAGCCAGATTTTTTTTGGGTCTGGTTTTAAATTCCAGGCTGGAAAAAACTTTCCTCACAGAGGAGAAGGTAGCTGGGGTTCAGGGAAGAGTTCAGGGGGTTCAGTCAGGAGAAGCCCTATCCATAAGGAAAGCGATGTCCCTGTTAGGAGTTTTAACATCCTGCATGCCAGCGGTCCAGTGGGCGCAGCGACACTCTCGACAGTTACAGGGAGAGTTCTTGGCCGCCACAAGACGGGCAGGGACGTCCCTGGAGTCAGGTATAAAGTTATCAGACAGAACTCTTTCATCTCTAAATTGGTGGAAGGAAGTAGAGAATCTGACTCAGGGACTTCCCTGGTCCTTTCCAGAACCAGTAGTTGTGACTACGGACGCCAGCCCTTGGGGATGGGAGGATTAGATTTTTCAGGGAGAGTGGTCCCAGGGTCAGAGACTGTTCTCGTCAAATCGAAAGGAACTGAGGGCGGTTTTGCTGGCCTTGAGAGCAGTTCTTCCTATGATCCAGAACAGACATGTGAGAGTGATGTCCGACAATCGGACAGTGATCTCATATCTCAATCATCAGGGAGGAACCAGGTCAGATTCCTTACAAAAAGAGGCGAAATGGATTTTCGAAGAGATAGAGGGGAGAGTGCTTCAGCTCTCTGCCATTCATATCAGAGGGGTCGAGAATTATCGAGCGGACTTCCTGAGTCGCCACAGGTTACGTCAGGGGGAGTGGTCTCTGAATCCAGAGATTTTTTCCCAGATAGTAGATTTATGGGGTCTGCCTTCAGTAGACATGTTCGCCTCAAGGGAGAACAGAAAGGTACGAAAATTCTTCTCCCTCAGTCCAGAGGAGTGCCCATCTGGGGTGGACGCCTTCCTCCAGAGATATGCCTTTCCCCCGCTACAGTTGATTCCTCTAGTGATAAGGAAGATCAGATACGAAGGGGCAAGAGTAATTCTGATAGCTCCCTTCTGGCCCAGGAGGGCGTAGTTTTCCCTGTTGAGAGCCATGTCGGTTTCGGATCCATGGATCCTGCCAGGAATTCCGGACCTATTGTCACAGGGTCCAGTGTTCCACCCGGAAGTAGAGTCTCTACATCTTTCGGCGTGGAATTTGAGAGGTAATTTTTAGCTAGTCAGGGATTTTCTAAGGAGGTCATTTCCAGTCTAATGAAAAGTAGGAAGGAGGTGACTAATATTATCTATGCGCAGGTCTGGAGAAAGTTCCTGTCCTTTATAGGTGTTGTAAGGGTTTCCTGGCTGTTAGAATTTTCAGTGGTTCAGGTGTTGGATTTTTTACAAAAGGGATTGTCGCTCGGGTTGGCAAAAAGTACACTAAAGGTGCAGGTGTCAGCTTTGTCGGTCTTAGGGAGAAGGAGTTTAGCCATAGACCCTTGGGTCGTTAGGTTTTTTAAGGCAGTAGATAGGATTACCCCAGTAGCAGGCCCTAGATTTCCTCCCTGGGACCTTAACCTAGTGTTAAATGCCCTTACCAGACATCCCTTTGAACCTCTAGTCTCTTGCTCGGTTAAAGTACTTTCCCTTAAACTAGTTTTGCTAGTGGCCTTAACGTCAGCCAGGAGGGTTGGGGAGATTCAGGCCCTCTCCATTAACCCCCCTTTTATGTCCATTAGAGAAGACAGGGTAGTTCTCAGACCAGATCCTGGTTTTATGCCGAAGGTTCCTTCTAGGACAAATAGGGTTCAGGAGGTAGTTCTTCCAGCTTTCTTTTCAGAACCAAAAGATGAGAGAGAAGGAGCTGCATTCCCTTGATGTCAGGAGGTGTATTTTGCAGTACCTGGATGTGACTAAAGACTGGAGAAAATCTTCCGCCTAATTTGTTCTGTTCGGTGGGGCTAGAAAAGGTAATACTGCCTCTAAAGCATCTATTGCCCGCTGGATCAGAGAAGCTATATCCATGGCGGATTCAGTGTCCGGGGCGTCCCCCCCTGTTTCTGTGAGGGCTCACTCCACGAGGGCGGTGTCCACTTCTTGGACTGAGAGGGCCAGCGTATCTATTGAACAGATCTGTCGGGCTGCCACCTGGTCTTCTCCGTCCACTTTCTATAAGCACTATAGGCTTCAGCTCGACTCTATTTCTGATCTTCTCTTTGGTACAAAGGTCTTGAGTACTGTCTCCCACCCTGAGGATGATCTCTGAAATCTCTCTCTAAGGTCCTGTTGTGGGGGAGGGGAAAAATGATGATTACACTTACCGGTAATCACATTTTCCTGACCCCACAACAGCACCTCTTTATTCCCTCCCTGTTAATGTAGGGCTGTGTGTTCACGGGTGTTGCAAAAAAAATAAAAAAAAATAAAAAGTGTAATAACTAAACTAACGTAAGGGGGTGTCCCTCTCATGCTGTGGAAACTCACTGAGGTCGGAGAGCGGCTCCACCTTTTTATGCTGCAAATTTCCTGTCCTGGGGCGGAGCCATCTCTCTCTAAGGTGCTGTCGTGGGGTCAGGAAAATCCGATTACCGGTAAGTGTAATCATCATTTTCCCTCAAAGTTTCCATATTTTAGAGCTGGGCTGTCTGGATGGAAAATCTGCAGCATATCGGCCCAGTATGGACATGCCTTAACAAACCACAGACGTTCACTATTAGGCTAAGGCTACATAGCATGTAATGATGGCGCCTTGCAAAAAAAAAAAAGAAAGTTTCGTCTGCTACTGGGCAAAAACCATTTGTCCTATACTAAATAGAGTGTGCGGATTACTAATCTGAAGTCAAAATTGTTGCAACAGGGGGGCGTGGCTAGCTGCCGGCATGAACGGCCGCATCTGATCTGCTCTCCGGCTCCCGATTACCGTCCTGCTCCATCCTGAGTGCTGACACCACTCATTTGGCAACCTACACGGTGTACATCGCCACGGGATCTCACTGCACCTAACCATGGGACCCAGCAAGGCTCAAGCAGCAGCAGAACGCCTAAATGAATTCGTGCTCCAAGATAACCAACATGGCGCCACTGCAGCCAGTACACCTCGTGCTTAACATACTCGCGGACAAGCTGCACAACAAGCAGCCACTGATGAGACGGAGGCACCTGAGCTTACATTGAAAGAGGCGCATGAGCAGCTTATGTCAGCGATTCTGGCCTGCCAAACTTCTCTCACCACCAAGATTGCTGAGGTGCATGTGGATTTGGGTTTCCTCAGACAAGATGTCCAACAACTCAGAACGGGTGCGGGGAGCGGAGGAGAGTATCTCTGAGCTAGAGGACCTCACCCATCCCTAACCTTCCAAGATCCATGCCCTGGAAGACTCGGTCACTTTATGGAAACAAATGTGACTGCCAGGAGGAACAACGTGCGCATATTGGGCTTGCCCGAAAGAACAGAAGGCTCGGATCCTGCCACCTTCTTGGAGACCTGGTTCAAGTCTACCTTCCCCGAGGCAGCCTTTTCTATGGCATATGCAGTAGAGCGGGCCCACAGGGTTCCAGCTCGCCCACCACCACCTGGGGCCCCACCTAGGCCTCTTTTGGCTCGCATGTTAAACTGGAAAGACCGGGACCTTATTCTTAGCCAGGCAAGACGGATGCAGTCTGTTGCGGAGCTTCAAGGTATACCATCAATATCTCCACTTAAATCCCCTTGTAGCTGAAGAAGCAGGTCAATATCCAAGAGACAATTTCCCCAGTAACTGGACGATACACAGTTTGGGAGTCAACTGACTTTACTAGGCATGCGCACCTGGTTTCAAACTCCCAACAGCCTCATTTACATACAATACATAGATTACTATGGTACAAGGAAAGGTGGGGTCAGACAATAGCAAGGGCTGATGGGAGGGGGGACACTGTAGCTAGTTTAAACAGGTTTGGCAGTGTCCCTGGGACACCGCCCTGATGTTGGGAAACAATGGAACAGGAAAGTGAGGAAGGGGAAAGGGGGTATATAGACAGTGGAACATAAAATAATATAAAAGGGTCCATCTGTTACACAGTCCATCACATATGACAACGCCAAAGTGTCCTTGTTCCCTGACTTTTCAGCTGAACTTCAAAAGAAAAGGGCGACCTTCGTCTCCGTTAAAAGAAGGCTCCGTAATATGAACTTACCATACTCCATGGCTTACCCCGCCAGGCTGCGCGTGGTAGAGGGGGAAAAAAAAATCTCATTTCTTCACAGATCCCAAAGAAGCGGATGACTGGATCTCTAAGAAGTCGCACAGACTGTCGCCATCTTGATGTACGGGACGGCACCGCCATCTCATCTTTTGCCTGAGGACACGGCTAACAGGGCACAATACCTGCGATGTCTGAGGAAATCCGCCATCCGATCCAGGCACCGTTATATCGTTACGGACTCCGTAAAAGTTGCGCATAGTTGATCCGGAGTGAGTTTTACTGTTTAATGTGTGCATTATTGGCTGGGTGTCTGCATGATGTGTATCATGCATAGGGAGCGGGTCAGACACCTGCATAGACCTTCACCACCTTGTACTATGCAGGTCCCTGACTACTCAGCCACAGGGAGTTTAACCACCCATTCTTGGCATTGCTTATTCTATCTCAATGTTAGTTTATGGCATTATTTGTTCTATCTTCAGTTTATATATTCTGTTTGGGCACAATGTGGTAGATCACTACATGTATGTAGTCTTATATATGTACTAGGCATTTTGATGTGGAGAAGTTCTCCTGAAGCACAGCAGAAGGGCAGATTTGTATCCAGATATAATCCACATACAATATGGCCCCCCTATCGATAATGTCCTGGAATGTGAGGGGGATGGGTAATCCGGGTAAAAGAATGGCTGTTTTTGCGCATGTCCGCAGGTATAACCCACATATACTCAGCTTGCAAGAAACCCATTTGACGGCTGAAACGGCCACTAGACTTCAGAAACCATGGGTTCAATGGTCAAGTCACTCATATATAGCACCTCACACTCTAGAGGAGTGTCTCTTCTAATTCATCGCTCCATTAGATGGGAACCGCATACAGTTGATATTGACCCAGAGGGGAGGTATATTTTTGTGTATGCACACGTGAATTGTGCTCCATATGCAATTCTGAACATTTACTGTCCTCCTCCTGCTAATTTATCGCTTTTGCAGACTGCGGCCATTGTTGCGGCTCAGTATCCGCATGCTAAATTAATATGTACGGGGGACCTTAATATGGTCATGAATTCACATATGGATCGTTTCCATGTTTACCCGACTTCCACAGTCAGCAGCTCGCCCACTTTATCAGCCTAGATTGAGGAAATGGGGTGGTTAGATTTGTGGAGAGGTTCTGTAGCGTACTCCTGTTTCACTCCCTCTTGTGGAGCATTATCCAGGATCGATTACATGTTTGGCTCCCCTGACTTAAACTTAGTTATCAACTATATCTCATGGCCCCCAAGGTGTGTCTGACCATGCACCCATAATAGCACAGTTCAATGTTCCATATATACTCAGCCCTTGCTTGAAAACGAGAATACATCCATTCTGGCTCACCCTCCTGACGGATCAAGATAGGATCCCAGACCAACTACAAATGTTCCTAGAGTTACATGACGTAGATACGAATACCTTGTTACTGTGGGATATGCTGAAAGCGTATCTCAGGGGGTGCCTTAAATCCTCCATCTCCTACATTAAAAGGGACGCACGGAAAAAAAGAGGACTCCCTTAGTATTTGTGTCAAGGAAGCCGAGGCAAAGGTTTGTCTCTGATCCTTCTGAAGCAAATAGACAGTATTGGTTAAAGAAGGGTAGCATGTATATGGTCCATCTACATGAAAAAAGTAATCAAGTTATTTTTTTATAAACAGGCCTTTAAATTGGGAGATAAGGCAGGGAGAGTGCTAGCCCATATAGTCCACAGGAATACATCTGCTCCACCGGTCTTACGCATACAGATCCCAAGTGGCGAGGTTAGGGACTCTGCCCTAGGCATTGTAACGGGTTTTGCTGACTCCTACCGTGATTTATACCGATCCCAAGTGACGTACTCTGAGCTGGAGGAATATCTAGATGATAGAGCTTACCCAAAACTAACAGTAGAGGACAGCAATTTGATAGGAGGATATAACCTTGGAGGAGATACAGGAGGCAATTAATGGTTTGGCGAATGGGAAATCTCCTGGACCTGATGGGCTGCCCCTGGAGATTTATTCCAAATATGTAGATATCTTAGGTCCCCAGCTGGAAGATATGTTCAAAGAGGCATGGTGGATGGGCAAATTACCTGATTCCTTTATGAGGCGTCCATAGTAGTATTGCTAAAGCCGGACAAGGATCCGTTGGACTGTGCCTCATATCGTCCGATATCCTTATTAAACTTAGATTACAAAATTTTGGCCAATAGGTTGAACAAAATAATAACTCATAATACACGCCGATCAAACTGGTTTCATACCAGGAAGGTCGACTTCCAATAATATCCACAGAGCACAAGTCATAGCGCATCACGACAGACAATGGCCTTCTTAGATACGGCCAAAGCCTTTGACTCGTTGGAATGGCCCTACCTAATGAGAACACTGGAGAAGTTTGGCTTTGGCCTTAGATTCCTACAATGGGTACAGATAATTATATAGAGATCCTAGGGCCAGTATTATGGTTAACGGTATGGCCTCTTCATATTTTACCCTGCAGCGGGGTACGAGGCAGGGTTGTCCTCTCTCTCCCCTACTGTTTGCAATTGCCATTGAACATCTGGCTCTACGAATTCGGCAGGACTCGACATTTAAAGGGGTGGCGCTAGGGGAGAGAGAGGACAGTCGGTCTGTATGCGGACGACCTTATATTTATGAGTGAGATGGACATTTCTCTACCACGAGCGATTGCAATCATAGAAACATTTGGGCACTTCTCAGGGTTACATATAAATTGGGCTAAGTCTGCCCTGATACCGTTGTGGCGATCCGACTGGCCTGGGGTTTATCACAATCTCAAGATAGTGGACCACTTTAAATACCTAGGTGTTTTTATTACTAGAGTGCCGAAAGACTCCTATTCTAAAAACATTGCCCCATTAGAAGCCATCTTTACTGACAAATTTAAGGTGTGGAAAACCCTACCTTTGTCCATCATGGGTAGGATCAACCTAATAAAAATGATCTTATTACCCAAAGGACTATATATTGGAGCATGCTTGCACCCCGATATCCCGAAGCTTCTTTGACCGCCTTCATTCTCTAATGGTTAACTTTATTTGGGGAAAGGCCAGACACAAACTTGCATTGAACACACTGCAACTATCTAAGATACAGGGAGGTGCAGCGCTACCAAACTTTCATTTGTATTTCCTCGCAGGGCAGTTGAGGTTCCTAGCTAACTGGGTCAACGTGGAACCCCTTCAGAATATGGAGTACTATTTGCAACAATACCTAGGTCTGTCCAATTTGTGGCCAGTACTAGAAAATAATGGATCCCTATCGGGACAAATGTTGCAGATCCATAGATTGGCACAACAGGTGTGGAGAGATGCCAAATTACGACAATATAAAGACTGGGCCGATACCATACCTCTGTGGGATAACCCATTGTTCCCCCACTTACAGGGTATAGAAGGGACACATACCTGGGAAACATCTGGAATCACTACATTGCGAGACCTATATCAAAATGGAGTTTTGCGCTCATTTTCCCAAATTCAAGAGCAATATGGTATAGTACGCACCCAGTTTTTCTAAATATTTACAGATCAGACATTCCATCCCTAAATTGTTCCTGGAGGGCAACAGGGCCATTTCCTCTTATCTTTTAATTGGGGTTATTAAATCACAAGGACCTAGAGGTATATTATCAGCACTCTATACCTACCTTTTAGCTAACCATATGTCATTACAACCCATACTAGCCGAGGCCAGGTGGAAAGGGAATATTCCCCATCTCTCTCTGCAGAGGATTGGGTGGAGGCGGTCACTAATGTGTCTCCCTCTGTCAATAACCGACTCATTCAATTATTTATGCTACATCGCAGTTACTTAACTCCCACTAGACTGCACAGAATGGGGAAAATGTCTCAACCTAGTTGTCTAAGATGCTCTCATAATAGTGCAGATTTTTGGCACATGATGGGGGAATGCAGGTACATTGGATCATAATGGCAGGAAGTGCTTGGGGTACTTTCATCACTGGGCATAGGCCCAATACCATTATCTCCTAAGGTATGCTTGCTGGGTATTTTGGACAATGATGGTTGGTCTCATTACAATAAAATATTCCTGAGCGAAACTGTTTCTCGCCCGTAAGGTAATTGCTCTTAAATGGATGGCAGATGATCTACCTACACTAGGGACTTGGAAAAGGCTAGTGAATCAAGTAATACCTCTTGAAAATGTAATATTTATGCACAGGAAATGTCCTGACAAACTCCAGAAAGTATGGGGTCTCTGGTGTGATTCATCTTTAACCACTTCCTCTGGATCTGCGATCTCCATTGGCCCTTAAATTTGTCATAACACAAAGACCTCACACGTTATTAATGTATTAGCTCAATTTATTGTATTCATGCTTTAAATGTGAAGAAGCATTGCTTTGCTCTTATGCATCAACTTGCCTAAGTACAAATGATACCTTTTGAATTACAAGATATTGTATACTGCATACTCTTGACTTATGTCCATCTGATTGTACCACAATCATGCCTTGTTACTCTTTCAATAAAACAAGCTTAAAAAAAAAAATTGTTGCAACACGTCACTAAATTTTGCTATGCATAAGTATGTCTAAATGAATTAAGCACTTGGAAAGCATTGAATAATTTTGAACAGAATGAGTTTTACTCCAACAATTACCTGATCTACATCAAAGTTTGCGTAGTAAATGGTGATGAAAATGTAATGGAATAACACAATTTCTAAAAGTCTCGTTTTTCAGTTTAAAAGTCTTACTTGAGCAAGGCCCAGTACTGTTAAAAGTGCTTCAGGCATCTGCTTTTGCTTTTGTGAACGCACATATTTTCCTGTTGCAAAAACCAGCAGTAGTCCCCCATCATGTTGGGATTCCAACGGCCTTGATACCTGTTCTCCATTGTAGAAATATCTTTATGTAACTGCTCTCCATATTCGTCACTTAAGTGTCCCAGATTGGGTGGGAACAAGTCAAGATGGGAATGTAATAAATGCACTTTCAATGACATTTGGCAGCCAAGTTATTCATATGCTGTAAGCATGTCCACTGATTCAGCATAGTTTGCAGCTCGTCTGTTCCCAAGCAAGTTCTTCACTACTAGCACAAATGCATCCCAAGCTGCAAGTTCCAGAGGGTTGAGTTTTGTTCTGAATGTGTCATCATGCATTAGTTTGTTGATTTCGGGGCCAATAAAAATTCTGGCCTTTATTTTTAGCATCAGTTTTCAGTGTGCTAAACTTCTCCTTCAAATACTGGAAACCATTTCCATCACGATCAAGTGCAATGACAAAATTTTTCATTAAACCAAGTTTAATGTGAAGTGGTGGAAGATAAACTTGAAGTGGATCGACCAGTGATTTGTGTTGTACATTGTACTGACCAACTATGTGCTCGACTCTGAGCGGTCACGGTCTCATTTTGTAATGATTGTTGTCATCACAATTGTTCAATAGGCACAAGAAACACATATGCTTTGTGTACCCTAACTGTAGGCCAAGCCGCAGTGCTACCACTTTCAGGTCAGCACAAATTTTCCATTTATGTTCTGAGTATTTGATCATTTTCAAAATCAACTCCATAGAAGCATGGGTATCTTTCATTCCAACCGCATGAGCCAATGGAACAGATGGTTTTTCGTTACCATTGTGCAACAAGACAGCTTTCAAACTTGTTTTGCTAGAGTCTATGAATAACCTCCATTCATTGGGAACATGTGTACCATCTAACTCCATCATAAGACCATTTACATCAGTACAGAAACATTCATCGCTTTCCATTGCATAGTATGCAGCTAACTTGGTGTGTCTGATGAAAGTGTGAAGTTGTGGTGCCTCGTTGTAGCAAATTCCATTCCTGAAGTCTAGAAGCTAGCAGTTCTGACTTTTCTTTAGATAATGACAGATCTCTTACCAGATAATCTAAATCTGATTGGCTCAGCAAGTGCCGCTGACCCTCCAGTTGTTCTGGATCAGGAAATACATTGTGACAATCAACATCTTCTTTATCAGGATCAGAACCGTCTGTTTCAATTGACGTTCCTGCTGTGGGAGGGGCAGGCACTGGATTCTCTACATCGTGTGGTACTGGTTTAGGAGCAGACTCAGTCAGGGTACACAATTAGTGACTTGTTTCTCTTTGAATATCCAGCAATTTTAGTCATGCAAAAGTAACAGTCTAGTGATTTTTCTGCTCACGCCAAACCATAGGCACTGCAAAAGCCATTCCTTTCCTTTTACCATTCAACCACTGAGTTAGCCCAGAGTAACACACAGTGCAACAAACATGAGGTGCCCAGCTTTTATCTTGATCTCCTCCAATTTTACAGTCAAAGTAATACTTGTAAGCAAGACGCACTCTTTGTCAGATTCTTGCGCTGATCATAAGTTAGTGTGTTTGTCACATATGTAGCAGAAATTGTCTGGATTGTTAACACATTTGCTTTTATCCATCTTAAAGGGAACCTGTCATCTGGATTTTGGGTATAGAGCTGAGGACATGGGTTGCTAGATGGCCACTAGCACATCCGCAATACCCAGTTCCCATAGCTCTGTGTGCTTTTATTGTGTTAAAAAAACGATTTTTAAACGTATGCAAATTAACCTGAGATGAGTCAGAGCTTGAAAATATGACTCTTCTCTGGTCACACAGGTAAGATATGACTTATGTTAATTTGCATAAAAGGCGGGAAGTACAAAAATGCATAATACTTATTGAATTAGTCTGCAAATGAAATTAAAAGTATAATTTATATGTTTAGGGTAACACAATGAACATTTAGAAACGCTCAGTGAGGGTAGCATAGAAGAGGTGACAGGTTCCCTTTAAGTAATAAAACTGATAGCACTATAACAGATCACTTTATCAAAATCTGTCCAGCTTGCCTTATATACTTACTGCTGACATAAGCCTGAGTGCGTCCAAACAGGTCTGGACATGTCCATTGGAATATCTCCAATATATGCATTAATATTATAACTGAATAGGCTTTGCATGCATAACTTAAAATCTAGACATGTCAGGGAAATTGAGTTCATATTTGGAATCAGTGTGCTCATTTTAGTATAAATCACGTTTTTCTCTCAGTAGCAAAATCATTGTTGCGCGGTGTAGTCAGTGGTGTCTCACTGCGACGTGACAGTCGTACAAAAATCCAAATTGGATTTTTTGCAAATGTCATTTTGCAGCATGTCGCAGTGTGACACGACTATCATTACAAAAAATGTTGCACGACTTTTCTGCTACAAGAAGTCATTTCACAGGGAGAAAAATAGAGATTAGCTGATATGAACCCTTTTTAGACCCCTTTGAACATACCACAGTCTCTGCTGGTTACAAAGATCTACAGCCGGAGATCAGAGAACTCTCCAGTGTTCTCTGTTACATACACCCCTGCTGCAGGGGGGGCACAGAACAAGCACATGGGCCATTCACGTGGTTCATTTAAGTTTTCATGCACTCTAAGTATGTGTGTGTATGTATGCTTTTGCTGAAAAACTGCCTTAAATAAGCAGCACATTTTGTTACATAGATTTCTGCAGCACAAAATTCATTGGAAATGGTTTTGCACTAGCAGAAATTTCTGCAGGATCTGGAGGTGCTTTAACATTTCCTCTGCATAGACTGGTATTGGTGATACAAGTGGAGTAGTATCTGTAGCTTGACAACCAGTGATCGGCTGATTGCTGGAAGGATAGTCTTTTTAGAATGGTAATCAAGTTAGGACAACGCCTTAAGGTTCTGTAAATGTGTAATGTTTTTGGAAGCAAGAGTTTTATTTCGTTTATAGGAATCAAATTTATTATTTTCCACTGATAAAGATTATTACTGAGATTTTTTCCATTTATCCATAGGTCATCCTTCATGTCTGGATATGTCACCCGAATTAGTTGTGGTAATAAAGAAATATCCCTGGCAGTGTATGGAGTGTAAAACATGTATTATATGTGGACAGCCTCACCATGAAGAGGAAATGATGTTCTGTGACCACTGTGACCGTGGCTACCACACTTTTTGTGTTGGTCTTGGTGCTCTTCCATCAGGTATGTTTGTTTTTGTATTTTATGTCTTTAACCACTTAAGGACCACAGGTTTATACCCCCCTAAAGACCAGGCCCTTTTTTACAAATCGGCACTCCACAACTTTAGCGGTTTATTGCTCGGTCATGCAACTTACCACCCAAATGAATTTTACCTCCTTTTCTTCTCACTAATAGAGCTTTCATTTGGTGGTATTTCATTGCTGCTGACATTTTTACTTTTTTTGTTATTAATCGAAATTTAACGATTTTTTTGCAAAAAAATGACATTTTTCACTTTCAGTTGTAAAATTTTGCAAAAAAAACGAGATATAAATATATATAAATATATAAATTTTGCTCAAAATTTATTGTTCTACATGTCTTTGAAAAAAAAAAATGTTTGGGTAAAAAAAAAATGGTTTGGGTAAAAGTTATAGCGTTTACAAACTATGGTACAAAAATGTGAATTTCCGCTTTTTGAAGCAGCTCTGACTTTCTGAGCACCTGTCATGTTTCCTGAGGTTCTACAATGGCCAGACAGTACAAACACCCCACAAATGACCCCATTTCGGAAAGTAGACACCCTAAGGTATTCGCTGATGGGCATAGTGAGTTCATAGAACTTTTTATTTTTTGTCACAAGTTAGCGGAAAATGATGATTTTTTTTTTTTTTCTTACAAAGTCTCATATTCCACTAACTTGTGACAAAAAATATAAAAGTTCTATGAACTCACTATGCCCATCACGAAATACCTTGGGGTCTCTTCTTTCCAAAATGGGGTCACTTGTGGGGTAGTTCTACTGCCCTGGCATTCTAGGGGCCCAAATGTGTGGTAAGGAGTTTGAAATCAAATTCTGTAAAAAATGACCAGTGAAATCCGAAAGGTGCTCTTTGGAATATGGGCCCCTTTGCCCACCTAGGCTGCAAAAAAGTGTCTCACATCTGGTATCTCTGTATTCAGGAGAAGTTGAGGAATGTGTTTTGGGGTGTCTTTTTACATATACCCATGCTGGGTGAGATAAATATCTTGGTCAAATGCCAACTTTGTATAAAAAAATGGGAAAAGTTGTCATTTGCCAAGATATTTCTCTCACCCAGCAT
Organism: Bufo bufo; assembly: GCF_905171765.1. NCBI lineage: Eukaryota > Metazoa > Chordata > Amphibia > Anura > Bufonidae > Bufo > Bufo bufo. The sequence goes on along the minus strand of NC_053392.1, from coordinate 431,100,976 downwards.
GGGTATATGTAAAATGACACCCCAAAACACATTCCCCAACTTCTCCTGAGTACGGAGATACCAGATGTGTGACACTTTTTTGCAGCCTAGGTGGGCAAAGGGGCCCACATTCCAAAGAGCACCTTTCGGATTTCACTGGTTATTTTTTACAGAATTTGATTTCAAACTCCTTACCACACATTTGGGCCCCTAGAATGCCAGGGCAGTATAACTACCCCACAAGTGACCCCATTTTGGACAGAAGACACCCCAAGGTATTCCGTGAGGGGCATGGCGAGTTCCTAGAATTTTTTATTTTTTGTCACAAGTTAGTGGAAAATGATGATTTTTTTTATTTATTTATTTTTTCATACAAACTTGTGACAAAAAATTCTAGGAACTCGCCATGCCCCTCACGGAATACCTTGGGGTGTCTTATTTCCAAAATGGGGTCACTTGTGGGGTAGTTATACTGCCCTGGCATTTTCCAGGGGCCCTAATGTGTGGTAAGTAGGTAAATGACCTGTGAAATCCGAAAGGTGCTCTTTGGAATATGGGCCCCTTTGCCCACACTACAAAAAAGTGTCACACATGTGGTATCTCCGTACTCGGGAGAAGTTGGGGAATGTGTTTTGCGGTGTCATTTTACATATACCCATGCTGGGTGAGAGAAATATCTTGGCAAAAGACAACTTTTCCCATTTTTTTATACAAAGTTGGCATTTGACCAAGATATTTCTCTCACCCAGCATGGGTATATGTAAAATGACACCCCAAAACACATTCCCCAACTTCTCCTGAGTACGGCGATACCAGATGTGTGACACTTTTTTGCAGCCTAGATGCGCAAAGGTGCCCAAATTCCTTTCAGGAGGGCATTTTTAGACATTTGGATACCAGACTTCTTCTCATGCTTTGAGGCCCCTAGAATGCCAGGGCAGTATAAATACCCCACATGTGACCCCATTTTGGAAAGAAGACACCCCAAGGTATTCAATGAGGGGCATGGCGAGTTCATAGAAATTTTGTTTTTTGGCACAAGTTAGCGCAAATTTGATATTTTTTATTTTTTTCTCACAAAGTCTCCCTTTCCGCTAACTTGGGACAAAAATTTCAATCTTTCATGGACTCAATATGCCCCTCACGGAATACCTGGGGGTGTCTTCTTTCCGAAATGGGGTCACATGTGGGGTATTTATACTGCCCTGGCATTCTAGGGGCCCTAAAGCGTGAGAAGAAGTCTGGAATATAAATGTCTAAAAAATTTTACGCATTTGGATTCCGTGAGGGGTATGGTGAGTTCATGTGAGATTTTATTTTTTGACACAAGTTAGTGGAATATGAGACTTTGTAAGAAAAAAAAAGAAAAAATTCCGCTAACTTGGGCCAAAAAAATGTCTGAATGGAGCCTTACAGAGGGGTGATCAATGACAGGGGGGTGATCAGGGAGTCTATATGGGGTGATCACCCCCCTGTCATTGATCACCCCCCTATAAGGCTCCATTCAGATGTCCGTATGTGTTTTGCGGATCCGATCCATGTATCCGTAAAAATCATACAGACATCTGAATGCAGCCTGACAGGGGGGGTGATCAATGACAGGGGGGTGATCAGGGAGTCTATATGGGGTGATCACCCCCCCTGGAAGGCTCCAGGGAGACGCCTGTATGTGTTTTGCGGATCCGATCCATCTATCAGTGGATCCGTAAAAATCATGCGGACGTCTGAATGGAGCTTTACAGGGGTGTGATCAATGACAGGGGTGTAATCAATGACAGGGGGTGATCAGGGAGTCTATATGGGGTGATCACCACAGTCATTGATGATGCCCCTGTAAGGCTCCATTCAGACGTCCGTATGCGTTTTGCGGATCCGATCCATCTATCAGTGGATCCGTAAAAATCATGCGGACATCTGAATGGAGCTTTACAGGGGTGTGATCAATGACAGGGGAGTGATCAGGGAGTCTATATGGGGTGATCAGGGGCTAATAAGGGGTTAATAAGTGACCGGGGGGGGGGGTGTAGTGTAGTGGTGCTTGGTGCTACTTTACTGAGCTACCTGTGTCCTCTGGTGGTCGATCCAAACAAAGGGGACCACCAGAGGACCAGGTAGCAGGTATATTAGACGCTGTTATCAAAACAGCGTCTAATATACCTGTTAGGGGTTAAAAAAAAACACATCTCCAGCCTGCCAGCGAACGATCGCCGCTGGCAGGCTGGAGATCAACTCTCTTACCTTCCGTTCCTGTGTGCGCGCGCGCCTGTGTGCCCGCGTTCACAGGAAATCTCGGCTCACGCGAGATGACGCCAATCGGCGTTAGTGTGACCTGGGAGCGCCGCAGAAATGACGCCTTTCGGCGTTAGCGTGACGGTAAGTGGTTAAAGGGAACCAGTCACCTCCAAAAGTGGTATAAAACTGCCAGCATTACCTTTTATAGGAGCCCCCAGTCTGTAATTGATTGTGTGTGTGAGCCAGAAATTCGTCAATCCATACTTGTGAAAAACGCCATTTAATCTCCATGAGCTCTGTTTGCAGTGAGCTTGAAGTTAAGGGGGCAGCGGCCTCCTTGCTTCAAGTCAAGCAATGCCCGCCTCTTACCTGTCCCCTCCTGACTATAATTTACATATTTACTATTCCTTAGGATCGTGCCAGTCTGGCGCCTGCGTGATCCTGTCTCGGGCTCCCGCAGTCAGCCGGGCATAATTTTGTAACTGCGCATGCGACTGTCAGCTCGATTCGGCGTGCGCTCACGCTGGCGAGTTATATTCACAGCGCGAGCCGGCCGGCGCATGCGCAGTTACAAAATTATGCCCGGCTGATTGCGGGAGCCTGAGACAGGATCATGCAGTCACAAGTGGCGCACCGTGCAGGCGCCAGACTGGCACGATCCCAAGGATTGGTACATATGTAAATTATAGTCAGGAGGGGACGGGGTAAGAGGCGGGCATTGCTTGACTTGAAGCAAGGAGGCTGCTGCCCCCCTTGACTTCAAGTTCACTGCAAACAGAGCGCTCATGGAGATTAAAATGGCGTTTTTCACAAGTATGGATTATCGAATTTCTGGCTCACACATACTATCAATTACAGACTGGGGGCTGTTATAAGGTAATGTTGGCAGTTTTATACCACTTTTGGAGGTGACTGGTTCCCTTTAAATGGCATCTGCCAGAAGAATCAACCTATTAATCCAGTCATAATATCTGATAGGGCGGAGCCTGTTGATGAAAAAAGTGCCTTTCATTCCCATAGCTGTTGCTGTGTTTAGGAGAAATAAGGGTATAAATTATGCAGATTAGGGAAGGAGTGCACTGAGGGTAGGCCCATAGCCACCCTTAGCTCTTCCTTTCTACTTTCCTGGATACTCTCCCTCCACTTGAATACCTGGCTTTGTCGATGAAGTAGAGAGGTACCGGTAAGTGTCCAAGGAAGCAGAGTAGAGGAGCCAGGGTGCTAGCTAGGGCCTACCCTCTGTACACTTAAAAATTATGCAAATAAGTTTTAAAACATCGTATTTTTGGACTACGCGAGGCACCTGTCTGTAGGACGCACCCAGGTTTTAGACAACATAAAATAGTAGGACAAACTTTTTAAATAGTTAACATTAAAAATTCATTTTTCCAAAAAAATTTTAAAGGGGTACTCCCTCAAAATATTTATTCTGACCTGTTAGAAAGGTGCATCATGTAAACAGTGACTGACTGTATTTGCCAGCTATTCCCCTCCCTTCTGATCCTCAGCTGTGTCATGTGACTAACACTCTGACTTTCCAAATAACACCTTAATAACACATAAAATATCTTATGTGTGGACAGGAAGTCAGTTCCTCTTATGTATTCCTATGGGAGCCTAAATGTCAGTCTCATAGGAATGAATAGAGTAGTAACTGACTTCCTATCCTGTGTCAGTTGGAGATCAGAGTGCTGGTCACATGACAGCAGAGACTCAGAAGGGAGGTTATATAGTCACTGGCAAGATTACCTTCACTACAATTTACATCATGCACTCTTCTAACTGGTCAGAGAATATAAATGTTTGTGGAAGTGCTTCTTTAAACCAAATATTTTGTCACTGCCAAAAAGGGTGAGTAAATCGTGCTTTGGATCCAAAGTCAATTTCTTCCCCAACTTAGTTTTAATGCTGTACAGAGACCTGTCTGAGGCAAAATTTCTTCAGTCCAAAAAGTCTTTCAAAAGTGAAGAACTTCAGCCTTCGATTCTACAACTTTGAAAACTTTTTAAAGGGAACCTGTCACCTCCCAAAACCATCCCAAGCCACCAGCAGTACCTGCCTGTAGCGAGCAGCGTGTTTCTGATGATGCCTTTCTTCCTGAAGGCAGATGCAGCAAAAGTACTAAAAACGTTTTTATCCCCTGCCTGGCGTGCTTCTCCACACATGGTTGAAGTCAAGGGGGCAGCGGCCTCCTTGCTTCAAGTCACGGTAACTACGCCCCCTTCCCTGTGACTGACAGCGCTTATGCAGAGAGTTCGGCAAAGCCAGCCAAACAGCCGGCTGTCAGTCGCAGGGAAGGGGGTGTGGTTACCGTGACTTGAAGCAAGGAGGCTGCTGCAAAGTTTTCAGTACTTTTGCTGCATCTGCCTTCAGGAAGAAAGGCATCATCAGAAACATGCTGCTGGTTTTGGGAGGTGACGGGTTCCCTTTAAAACAGGAATCTGAAGTCAGACTCTGTACCGAGTGGTACCTCGAACAGGTCTCGGTACAGCATTAAAAGGAAGTTGGGTAACTAATTGACTTTGGATCTTGGATCCAAAGCGCGATTCGCTCTACCCTATCACTATCGCTTGCCATTTGTCAAACTAATGATATAATACTAAAATTGTTAAGGCTCCATTCACACGTCTGTGGTGTGTTCCGGACCCGCAACACACCCGCCCGGCACCCCTATAGAAATGCCTATTCTTGTACGCAGCTGCGGACAAGAATGACACGTTCTATCTTTTGCGGAGCTGCGGACCCGAAGATCGGGGCCGCGCTCTGCAAATGCGGATAGCACACTGTGTGCTGTCCGCATCCATTCCGTCCCCATAGAAAATGAATGGGTCCGCACCCGTTCTGCAAAATTGCGGAACGGATGCGGACATGTGAATGGAGCCTAAGAGTACACCTGGCCATACACAGATGTTTGTTGGCCAAATAAGTTGACCATTTTATCTGTATGGTGGTCCCACTTGACAGCAGATGTCTGGGGTAAGAAGGGTAAGACATGTTGGATTTCAAGATACCCTTGGCCAAGCGTACATGTGTATTGTGTATGAATGAGACGGGAGAGATGCATAGCTATTCCTTATCTGTGGCAAACCCTTTAAATCATAATTGTTAGACAAGTCTTGGTAAATACAAATCGGGTCTTTCATTTCAGGTCGTTGGATATGTGACTGCTGTCAAAATGTCCCAGCTATGCCAAAAAAAGGAGCGAAAAGGGGCAAAAACAGTAAAGAAGGATAAATCCATTTTTACTCCTACGTATCGGAGAATTGTACAAGCCTTTCAAACGGTGCTACACAACAAAATACTATGGCGTGGTCCTTGGAAAGATCACACATGTACCACTTTTTCACCTTTTTACACCAAATGAAATATTTTAGAATTTTACTTAATTTTCCTAGCATGCTAGGACTTCAGGTGAATGCCCATCTATTATAGGCAAACCTTTTGAGCTTTTTGTAAAATCAACACAAAAAACATACCTCACACTAATAGGCTTAAAGTGAAAAACACTGTGGGATGTACTGATAATTCCATGTAGCCTACAACCTCCAAGAGAACGGTCTTTCTTAATAGCAAACCATGAAGTGCTAACTTTTAGTTGCACCCTTTGCATAAACGCTGTAATTAACAGTTATGAAATCCTTGCTAATACAGAGTAGTCGTATGCTATGTACTACTGGTACTCTTAGGGCTAGTTCACATTGTGAATTTTGTTTGTCTAAATCCCTCACGGCAGAAGCCCTCTGGTTTGTGCAGCAGGTTTTCAATTTGGATTCAGCGGAGTTGCTCGTGGTTTAGCCCCATTGACACCTGCCATGTTTTCCAGCAGCCTCCTCGTGGACACTGTGCCAATAAAGAACACGTCCTTACTTGGCGCAGTCATAAACTGCGGCCACATGAACGAGTGCCACCTCCCATTGAAAACTCTTAGAGGGGTTCCTTGGACATAAACTTCCCTTAATGCTGAGATAGTATTAGTTCTTAATTTCACGTATTGTGCTGTCTTTTCCACTCTTTTTTTGTTTTTATTTGTTTTTTTCCTAAATGCAAACTCCACAAAAGCTGCTGAAGGCCTAGCGTCAACATCAACTATGAAAGGTGTACTAGAAGGCTGGGGTTACATGGCAACATGTGCAGCAAGTCTCAGTCATGTGTGTTTGCAACTTGCTGTCACATGGCTGTATTAGAGCTGAGATTTGGCTCACAAGCGGCTTGTATTGTGGTCTATGATGACAGTCGCGTGTGACTTGAAACCAGACATGTTAAGGCTACTTTCACACTAGCGTTTCTGCATCCGGCAGGGTTCAGCAAAAACGCTTCCGTTACTGATAATACAACCATCTGCATCCGTTATGAACGGATCCGGTTGTATTATCTGTAACATACCCAAGACGGATCAGTCATGAACTCCATTGAAAGTCAATGGGGGATGGATCAGTTTTCTATTGTCAGATTGTGCCAGACTCTGATGAATCTCAATATCTGAAAATATTAACACTAGTGTGAAAGTAGCCTAACAGTGTTAGAATTTATTTTATTTTTTTACACTGGTCAACTCAGTCATGGCCGGTCCCATAGCGACTCCATAGACAAACAGTACAGAAGATGACCCAGTACGACATATGCCACTATGTAACTCCAGTCTAAAGTTTAAAACATTTTTAAAATATAGTTCTGTTAGTTTTTGTGATTTGAGATGCTTTGAAGTGGTGATGGGGACCATTTTTAACCTAATTAATTATGCTGCTTGGAAGTTATTTAAATTACTTTAAAATCTTAACTAAAGATACAAATGTCGCATTTTAAACAGATTTCTGTGTTTTAATTGTTTACATTTTTTTTAACCGTCTAGCCTACCAGAAAGTGGTCACTGCCCAGTTTCACTACATTTAGCCTGTAAGGCTGGTGTCACAGGTTTTTTTCCCCCTGATATTTGATTTTTTTTTTTTTATGTGCATTTTCCCCCTTGTATGTTATAATAAAAAAAATGGCAGCTCAAGATGTTTTATAGGATATATTAAAGGGGTATTCTCACTTGAACCTTTCATGGCCAAGACAGGTATAACCTGAGTAAGTACCATCTGCAGGTCGCCGAAGTTAAAAGGTTATACCTATCTCATTCAGTTGTAGCATAGGCCCATTCCTATCTCCAGAATGCATGCTCTGCTTTTTTTTTTTGAGAGTCCCATATCTGTGCTCTCTCCTTCACTTTGGAGATCTGGAGATAGTTGTGGGTCCCAACTCTGAAACCAGTTCCTATCTGACATTGATGGCATATTCTGGGTCTGAGGTGGGAATACCCCTTGAAAGGAGTTGTGCCAAGTTTTTAAAGGTTGTGTACACCTTCAGAGGCAATTTTTGTTCATGACTGCATTTGCTAAAATTAATATTTTCATTTGTCCTTTATTAAAAAAATATTGAGCCATTCTGTCACAAAGTGTTAACTTTCTCTAGCTGTGTGAATCATACTTTGTGCCAGTCATCTAATAAACCTTATCTCTAAGCTACGGAGAGGTCATAAACACTTATTTAAGCCACATTCTTATCAGTGAGATAAGAACTGAGCTATAATGTGTTTATAGGGTCAGAGAGCAAAAGGTAAGGGTCCATCTGCTCCTGGTCTGACGGAAAAGACAGAAAATACACAGGCAGAGCATGTAAGCTCTGTACACAAAAAAGGATTCCATATTGTTAATATTGATTTTTAGCTCAAAATACACTGACCAAAAATATAAACGCAACACTTTGGGTTTTGCATGAGCTGAACTCAAATATCTGAAACATTTTCTACATACACAGAAGACCCATTACTCTCAAATATTGTTCACAAATCTGTCTAAATCTGTTAGTGAGCACGTCTCCTTTGCTGAGATAATCCATCCCACCTCACAGGTGTGGCATATCAAGGTGCTGATTAGACAGCATGAATATTGCACAGGTGTGCCTTAGACTGCCCACAATAAAAGTCCACTCTGAAATGTGCACAGTTTTGCCTTATTGGGGGGGGGGGGGGGCGCGCGCGCGCGCGGCAGGAACTGGAACATGCTGTCTTATGCGCCGATCCAGAGCATCCCAAACATGACATGTCCGGTGAGTATGCTGGCCATGCAACTGGGATGTTTTCAGCTTCCAGAAATTGTGTACAGACCCTTGCAATATGGGGCAGTGCATTATCATGCTGCAACATGAGGTGATGGTTGTGGATGAATGGCACAACAATTGGCCTCAGAATCTAGTCACGGTATCTCTGTGCATTCAAAATGCCATCAGTAAAATGCACCTGTGGTCGGTTTATAACATACACCTGCCTATACCATAACCCCACCGCCACCATGGGCCACTCGATCCACACTGACGTCAGCAAACCGCTCACCCACACACGCTGTCTGCCATCTGCCCTGAACAGTGAAAACCGGGACTCATTCGTGAACAGAACTCCTCTCCAACGTGCCATACGCCATCGAATGTGAGCATTTGCCCACTCAAGTCAGTTACGACGACGAACTGCAGTCAGGTCCAGACCCCGATGAGGACGACGAGCATGCAGATGAGCTTCCCTGAGACTGTTTCTGACAGTTTGTGCAGAAATCCTTTGGTTATGCAAACAGATTGTTGCTGCAGCAGTCTGGGTGGCTGGTCTCAGATGATCATGGAGGTGAACATGCTGGATGTGGAGGTCCTGGACTGGTTTGTGAACAATATTTGAGAGTAATGGGTCTTTTGTGTATGTAGAAAATGTTTCAGATCTTCGAGTTCAGCTCATGCAAAATGGGAGCAAAACCCAAAGTGTTGCGTTTATATTTTTGGTCAGTGCAAGTACAATGCAATAATAAAAAAAAATGCCCCCAAAGGTGTACATAGCCTTTAAGTTATCCCCCATCAACAGAATAGGGGATAACTAGTTGATCGTTGGGGCCCCGACCATACTGCCATTCCATTAATTCTTTATGGAGAGTGCTGGAGTTGGCTGACGCAGTGGCTTTTTATTATTTTTTTTGTCTACTTTGAGGTGCCCTTTTGGTTCAGTGTAATTTTTTTTTTTTTTCTTCAAATCACAGTATGAGGGTACTTTTCATACTTGCGGCAGAGGATTCTGGCAGGCAGTTCCGTCGCCGTAACTGCCTGCTAGATCCGTCAAAACGTATGCAAACTGATGGCATTTGTCAGACGGTTCAGGATCCTGATCCGTATGACAAATGCATTGAAATGCCAGATCCGTATCTCCAGTGTCATCAGGAAAAACTGATTCGGCATTTATTTATTTTTCACATTTTCTGCGGTCTGAACATGCGCAGACCGCAATGCCGGATCCGTTTTGCTGGAACACTCTGGGCCGGATCCGGCATTATTTCATTTCAATGGGAGAAATTCCGGAATTTTGGACTGAGATAAAACCGCAGCATGCTGCAGTATTTTCTCTGGCCAAAAAAACATAAGAGGGACTGAACTGATGCATCCTGAACAGATTGCTCTCCATTCAGAAAGCATGGGGATAAAACTGATCAGTTCTTTTCCGGTATTGAGCCCCTAGGACAGAACTCAATGCCGGAAAATTAAAACTCTAGTGTGAAAGTATCCAGAGTCTGCTATTTTTTATCCTCAATGCCTTTTTTTTATTTCAACCAAAGCTTATTACCTTACACAGCACTGCAGGTGAAGTCACATTCCTCTAATAAAAAGACTAGGCATGTAAAATAAAGTCTACAGCTGTCAGGCCAATTTAGCCCTAAAGAAGACATTAATTCCGAGCCATTTCATTCTCACAGTAACAAAGTATGGCACGTTGTAAGGGGAAGACACCACCACTATAATGTTAAAGCAAGAAATAGAAAATAATAACTGCTATAGACTCTCTAGCAGTTATTTTCTATTTCTTGCTTTAATGTTTTAGTGGTGGTGTCTGGCATGTAGCCCCTGCCTTACTGGAAGACCATTTTGCAAGTCATTGACTATGTTCACATCCCTTGTAATGAAGAGACACATGACTACTGGCAGCTAATGTTTTATTTCCAAGCCATGTCCATGCAAGAACTGGACGGCTAGAAATCCCTTTCTGACCCTACTCTGGTTTACATAAACTGTATCCTCAATTAACTAATTCTATATACAGAAAAAGCAACCTCGTAAGAAATGTATTTTGGTAAAAAAAATTGTTCATATTGCAGCTCCTGATGTTTCCTATTTAGGCCTCTTTCACATGAGCAAATTTTTCCATGAACCGATCCTGACGCAGTCCATATTGATCGTGTGAAAGAGGCCTTAGACCAACATGAGTACTTACCTAACATATGGGCTATGCTATAGTAAAGCCAACAGCAGTAACACTTGATACGCTCCTTTTATAGACAAGTGTGTACCAGTGAGACTTTAAAAGCATTGGGGGATGGGGAATATTTTGTCTGTGTTAGAATAATTTGCTCCAAATGTATCAACTGTTGCACATAGAAAATGCCTTTTAACAAACTAAGAGTTTGATATTGATGACCTATTCTCAGGTTAGGTCATTAATATTAGATCAGTGGGGTCCAACTCCCAGCAGCACTGCCAAGTGGCTGTGTCTGGTATTGCAGCTCAGGCCCATTCACTTGAACGGGACTGGACTGTGTCTAGGCCATGTGATTGACAAACACATTGTCACTGGCCTAGGACGACGCTGATCAGTGGGGCGTGAGGAGGATTGGTCATCAACACTGAACTCCCGGAATACCTCTTTCAACTTGGCACTTTTGGCTAGAACTACTACTCCAATTTTTTACACCACCCCTCTACTGGAGTCAGCTTAAAATTTTATAATAAAATAGCCACAGTGATAAATTTAGAGCGTAACTAATTTTCAAAGCTAACCAAACACACTTTCCAAAACTGGTTTAAAAATGCAAAAAGTTGTAAAAGTTTTGCAAAAGTAAGCTTTTTTTTGTGACCTTTTAAAGATACGATTCTGAAATTCAGGGCTTGGTATATCCGCATGGTTTAAAATAACAGAAATCAGGTTCACCTTACAGTTCCCCTGCTGTTCCTGATTCGGTTCTTCACCCCCCTGGTTTTTGCTTCCTCATAGCAGCTGCGGTGATGACTCATTTCAGCCAGTGATAGGCTGGCTGAGCAATAATGTGCTCCATGATAAAAGGGACTAGGAATTAGAGACTGGCATGGGACCTGAAAGTGTCGGACTGGTGGAAAAATGATTATTTTACACCATGTGGAGCCTTTTAAAAAAAAAAAATGTTAACTGTTGGACAACCCCCATTAAACACACTAGTTGCAGCATGCCTGAGACATGTCTTGCCCTGTCAGGACACAGTAGCCGTTTTTACACCCCACTGTAAAAGGGCAGTGCCATAGATTAACTAACCAGAACAGTTAAGGGCAAAATTAATTTTAAAGGAGGTAACCAAGTCTCTAGAGTTATTTGTTTTGGTCAGTTTTTAGCTGATGAAAGAAATGCTGCTGTGCGTCTTACATCCTGGATGTTGTCCTTTATTTCTTAATATTCCAGTTCTTATAGAAGTAGAAATCAATTTGTTAGAGAATACAAATATTAGCACTTAGAAAAGTATCTCTAGAACAATCTTGAGAATGCCTATTAATATAGTTCGTATCATAGATTCCTCCTCCTGAGGTGCATCCTGTGGGGCTTGTTTTTGTGGTTTGCGACTTGCCTCTAGGAGTTCGGGGTAATATGAGGCATCGGCAAAAGGGTCCTCTTGAATAGTTCTGTCATAATATACTTTAATTTCAAATTCACTCTCGAGAGAAGATGGATGCCCATAAATTCCAATTCCCACTGGGCGGTTGAAATGGTCTGGGACAACTACTGTATCCAGGCCACATGTTGTAGATTGGAGCTCGTACTCATCAAAATTGGGATTAAGGGTTGAAGCAGAAACATAAATGTCTGCATCACCTTTCAGGCTCTTCATCTCCAGTATTATCCTTCCTTCATGGTTAAGTCTCAGGTAACTGTAGTTTCCTGCACCTATTTGTCCCTGGACCACATGGAGAAGCATCCACTCATCCGGTATTTCATCGACCGCGAAACATTCAACGTAGGATAAAGTGCACAATGCAAACAGAAGGCCTTTTTTCCAGTGGATCACCATCTCTACTGATCTTGAAGTGAACACAGTAAAGGGAAAATACATTATCATCTAGATTGAGAAGCAAATAATGCTAAAATGTCAACCAAATAAAAAAAAAACGATTTTCTTAAATACAATCGGTGTGGTCTTTAATGCAGCATTGATGGGAGATACCAGATCCTACCTCTAGGTCCTGCACCTAGGCCTTATCCATACAGTCAGTGTTTGGCTGCGTTCACATCTCCGTTTCAGAGATCTGGCAGCCTGATCCAGTGCAAATGCCAGCTGTTGGCGGACTAAAAAAACTGCCAGATCTTCAAATGGAGATGTGAACGAGGCCGTAGGTAAGCGATTTCCATCAGTTACTGCGAGCCAAAACCACAGTAGTGGACATCTTTCCATTATACCTATACTGTGTAGGTTCTACTCCTAGTTTTTGTCACTGATGCAAACCACTGACCGTGTGATTAAGGCCTAAGCTGAGAATGGGGTCCCCCCCATCCATTCTAAGGAGGTGGTTAATGCTAGCGAGCGCGACCAACTAGAAGTCCTCTAAATTATTTAACTCATTTCCGCTGCCTACAATAAATAAAACTGCGTTCTGAATGCACGTTTGTTGATGCAGTAACAGCATCCAAAGGCCTTATTAATACAGTCATCAAAACTGGCTGTTGCTCAACCATCATTTTTTGAAAACACTAAGAAATGAAAGGCGAGCTCTGATTTTTTTTTTATGGGCAGCTAAGACAGTTTTCATAAAGGAGGTCTATTCGGTCAGTGATTGTGAGCCAAAACCAGGTGTTGATCTAAACACAGAACAGGAGCAGATCTTTCCATTGTACCAGACGTACAAGGTATACCACTGCATTATAATAGCCTTGTCTCCTATTGGCACTAAACAATCAAAAAATAAAGGAAGGCTAATAAAGTTTTTTTAAAAAGAACAATTTTTTCCATAAAAAGTGGTTTTAAATTTGTAAAAGTAAAGAAAACCAAAATAAAAACAACACACATCTACAGTATTCTCCACTGGGAGTGGAGACCCGAAAACAGGCATCATTTATAATGCGCAAATAGGTAAGTTATGTGCCCAAAATGGTGTCAATAAGAAATAAAATTCACCCTGCAAAAAACAAGCCTTAATATGCCTACATAAAAAATAAAAAAAATACATTGAGAAAAATCGATATTCGTCCTTAACCTGTTCCCGACCTTTGACGTACTGTTACGTCATGGGAACCACTGAGTTCCCGCAATTTGACGTAATAGTACGTCATAGTGATTGTGCGGGCACCGGAGGGGTGCACGCGCGATCACTGCAGGGGCCTGGCGGTCCGTGGTAGCCGGGCTCCTGCTGTATCCGCCGGCTTCGCTGTAAAAGCAGATTCCGGCGGATTAACCCCTTCTATGCCGCTGACCGCGACATAGAAGAGGTTTGTGTCAGGTGAACGACACACTGCTGTGGCGGGGACACGATGCGACACAAGGCAGCCTGATGCCGTGCAGAGGCTGCCCAATGCCTTGCACGGCATCGGGAACTGCCTTCTACGGGAGCCGAGGAGATCCAGCCTCAGGCTGGGTCTCCTAGGCAACCTGTTAGTGTATGACTCAGTGTCATAAACTAACAGGCGATGCATTACAATACAGATATATTGTAATGCATTACAGAGGGGATCAGACCCCCAAAAGTGAATGTCATAAATAAAGTAAAGAATAAAGTGTTTTTAATAAAATTATTAAAGTAAAAAAGAAAAAAAAAAACGCCCCTTTCCCCTTATTTTATAATAAAAAAAACACAAAACCCACACATATTAGGTATCGCAGCGTCCGTAATGACCGGCTCTATAAATATATCACATGATCCACCCTGTCCGATAAACACCATAAAAAAAAAAGCCATTTTTGTCACCTTACATCACAAAAAGTGCAACACCAAGCGATCAAAAAGGCCTATGTCCCCCCACAATGGTATGAATAAAAACGTCACCTCATCCCGCAAAAAATTAGCCCCTACCTAAGACAATCGCCCAAAAAATAAAAAAAACTATAGCTCTCAGAACACGGAGACACTAAAACATTTTTTTTGTTTCAAAACTGCTATTATTGTGCTAAAGTGAAATATATATAAAAAAAAACACATATTAGGTATCGCCACGTCTGTGACAACCAGCTCTATAAAAATATTATATGACCTAACCACTCAGGTGAACACCGTAAAAAAAAAAGCCATTTTTGTCACATTACATCACAAAAATTGCAACAGCAAGTGATCAAAAAGGCATATTCTCTGGGAACCCTAGAGCGTAGCACACTGATATGGTCCTGGTCCACAAAATACAGATACCTTCTGCCTGCACTTCAAGTGCTATTCTCACCTGAAATACGGACCAGAAAAGAACACACGGATTCACAAAAACTACAGATGTATGCATGGCACCAAAGGAACGAATCTGACCGTGTGATATCCGGGGGGAAAAAAAAAAAGAAAAGAAGAAGATGGCACACAGATGAAAAATATGGTCATGTGCACGAGGCCTAAACCCCTTCTGTAACTTTAAGTCTGTGGTCAGGACTTGAAATATGTTTCTAAGGCCTCTTTCACACTTGCGTTGTCCGGATCCGGCGTGTACGCCACTTGCCGGAATTACACGCCGGATCCGGAAAAACGCAAGTGTACTGAAAGCATTTGAAGACGGAACCGTCTTCCAAATGCGTTCAGTGTTACTATGGCACCCAGGACGCTATTAAAGTCCTGGTTGCCATAGTAGGAGCGGGGAGCGGGGGAGCAGTATACTTACCGTCCGTGCGGCTCCCGGGGCGCTCCAGAGTGACGTCAGAGCGCCCCATGCGCATGGATGACGTGATCCATGCGCTTGGGGCGCCCTGACGTCACTCTGAAGCGCCCCGGGAGCCGCACAGACGGTAAGTATACTGCGCCCCTGCTCCCCACTACACTTTACCATGGCTGCCAGGACTTTAGCGTCCCGGCAGCCATGGTAACCACTCTGAAAAAGCTAAATGTCGGCTCCGGCAATGCGCCGAAACGACGTTTAGCTTAAGGCCGGATCCGGATCAATGCCTTTTTAATGGGCATTAATTCCGGATCCGGCCTTGCGGCAAGTGTTCCGGATTTTTGGCCGGAGCAAAAAGCGCAGCATGCTGCGGTATTTTCTCCGGCCAAAAAACGTTCCGTTCCGGAACTGAAGACATCCTGATGCATCCTGAACGGATTTCTCTCCATTCAGAATGCATTAGGATAATCCTGATCAGGATTCTTCCGGCATAGAGCCCCGACGACGGAACTCTATGCCTGAAGACAATAACGCAAGTGTGAAAGAGCCCTAACATCGATTAAACGCCTCAGCTGCTGTGGTCAAATGTGACCCACGGTATCTTTGAGGATAAAGACCGGAAGCATGCTCTCCTGGCTGTGCACTGGCTCCTCTCGCAAGGATCGGAGGAGCCGGAGTGTGTGTGGCAGACAGTCCTCCTGAGTGACAAGAAGCTGCTGTACATTCGTTCCATAGGGGCACATTTACTAAGACGTGGTGGTGGATAGCCAGAGTTAGGAAGAGGCGTTGGCCTCTACATAACTTCGGCGGACCCTCCGCCACTTCTAAATATAAGGCCACTTTCACACGAGTGAGTTTTCTGGGAGGATGCAATGCGTGACGTGAACGCATAGCACCCGCACTGAATCCTGACCCATTCATTTCAATGGGTCTGTGTACATGAGCGGTTTTTCTCACGCATCAGTTCTGCGCGGCGTGAAGAATGCAGAATGTTTTATATTCAGCGTTTTTCACGCAGCCCTGGACCATAGAAGTGAATGGGGCTTTAGTGAAAAACACATTGCATCCGGAAGCAAGTGCAGATGCAATGCGTTTTTCACTGATGGTTGCTGTTTGTAAACCTTCGGTTTTTTATCACGCACGTGAAAAACGCATCAAAATGCATTGCACCCGCGTGGAAAAAACTGATCGCAATCGCAGACAAAACTGACTTGCAAAATGGTGCAAGTTTCACTGAATGCAACCTGAATGCATCCGGAGTCAATCCGTTACACTTGTGTGAAAGAGGCCTAAGACAGCTTCCTTGCGTAGAAAATGATAAACGAGACAGGCCTGTCCCCTTCTCCGCCACGCTCCCTTTTTAAGACCTGGCGTGAGCAGGGAAGAAGTTGCAGATTCTGCCTCAACATGACATGCGACAGAATTTGCGCCAGATAAACACCACAAATGTGGTATATACCTGTTTCATGAATGACTTCCATAGTGTATTGCTAATAGACTCCAAAGCTAATGCATCTGATGATTGCTTGTTCTGGATCCTTATGGGAACTATTAACCCCTTAAGGACCAGGCAATTTTATTCAAATCTGACAAGTGTCACTTTATGTCAAGATAACTTTTAAACGCTTTTACTTATCCATGCCATTCTGAGACTGTTTTCTCGTCACATATTGTACTTCATTACAGTGGTAAAATTAAGTCAAAAATTTTATTTTTATTAAAAATAATTTTACCAAATATGTTGAAAAATTAGCAAATTTGCAAATTTAAATTTCTCTATTTTTAGAATAGATAATAATACCTCCAAAAATAGTTATTACTTTACATTCCCCATATGTCTACATGTTTGGATCATTTTGTAAATGACATTTTATTTTTTTGGGACATTAGAAGGCTTAGAAGCAAATCTTAAAACTTTTCGGAAAATTTCCAAAACCCATTTTTTAACCCCTTCCCGACCGCAATCTGTATATATACATGATAGCTGCACATACCCCGTGCAGCTACCACGTATATAAACGTCAAACCAGCTCTTTAATCTAAGCGCTGCAAAGCGCTTGGAATAAAGCTTCTGCCCGAGCCCTGCTGCTGTCACGGACAGCATACAGTCTAGTAATGCCGGCAAGGGACCAATCAGAGTGGCCCCTTGTCGACAATCGATCCGATTGGTTAGTCTGTGCAGACTAACCAATCGAATCGCGGCAGTGAAAAAAATGCCGGTTTCATGCTCTGATCTGCGCTCTGCAGATCAGAGCATGAAATCAGGTAGGGTCCTCATAATACCCCCCCTTCCCCATCTGTGCCCCCGATCTGTGGCTGTGCACCCCATCTGTGCCCCTCCAAGCCCCCCCTTGTGTCTGCCTGCAGCTCATCTAGAGGCAGCTGCCCTGATGCGGTCCGCCCCCTCCCCGCCCCATGCATTCATTCTCACCCGCCCCAGCCTCCCTCAATATTGGCGGCCATACCCCAACGATCCCCCCCCCCTTCCAGCGCTGCCCCCGAACCCCCCCCCCGATCCCCCTGCTGTGTGTGATGGCGGCGGCTCCATTACTGAGCCGCCGCCATCAGCAGAGAGTGTCAGCTCTATGCTGACACTCTACTGTAACCCCATAGATGCCGCGGTTGCGGGATTTATGGGGTTAATAGAGGGAGGGAGCTCCCTCTCTCAACCATCAGGGCAGCAGCGCTGTGATTGCAGCACTCGATGGTTGCCATGGCAACCGGACGCTTTGCAAAAGCGTCCGCTGTTGCCACCTACAGGGCATCTAATAGTATTATACTTTGCAATGCAAGAGAATTGCAAAGTATAGTACAGCCATCAGCCCCACTGGATCTTCATGATCCAAGAGGGACTTGATAAAAAAAGAAAGTGAAAATAATAAAAATGAAAAATAAATAAATAAATAAATGTAAATTAAAAAAAGAAATTGCCTTTTGCTATAAAAAAAATGAAAAAATAAAATACACATATTAGGTGTCACCGCGTCCGTAACAACAGTCTCTATAAATATATCACATGATAGACCCCGTCCGATAAACACCATAAAAAAAATTTAAAAAAGTGCCAAAAAAGCTATTTTTGTCACCTTACATCACAAAAAAGTGCAACAGCAAGCAATCAAAAAGGCTTATGACCCCCAAAATAGTACCAATCAAACAGTCACCTCGTTCCGCAAAAAATGATACCCTATTTAAGACAATCGCCCAAAAACTAAAAAGCTATGGCTCTCAGACTATAGAGACACTAAAACATCATTTATTTGGTTTCAGAAATGCTATTATTGTGTAAAACTTAAAAAAAATAAGAAAAAGTATACATATTAGGTATTGCCACGTCCGTAACGATCTTTTCTATAAAACTATCACATGACCTAACTCCTCAGATGAACGCTGTAAAAATAAATAAATGAAAACTGTTCCAAAACAGCCAATTTTTGGGTCACCTTGCCCCATAAAGTGTAATAATGAATGATCAAAAAATCCTATGTACCCAAAAATGGTACCAATAAAAACCTTAACACTTTCTGCAAAAAAACGAGCCCCTGCACAAGACGATCGGCAGAAAAATAAAAAACATATGGCGTTCAGAAAACCAATCCAGCACAATCTGCCTTCCAAAAACCGTATGGCATTCCTTTCCTTCTGCGCCCTGCCGAGCGCCCGTACAGCAGTTTACGACCACATGTGGGGTGTTTATGTAAACCGCGGAATCAGGGTAATAAATATTGAGTTTTGTTTGGCTGTTAACCCTCAATGTGTTACAGAAAAAAAATTAATAAAATGGAAAATCTGCCAAAAAAGTGAAATTTAGAAATTTCATCTCCATTTTCCTTTAATTCTTGTGGAACGCCTAAAGGCCCCTTTCACACGGGCGAGTATTCCGCGCGGATGCGATGCGTGAGTTGAATGCATTGCACCCGCACTGAATACCGACCCATTAATTTCTACGGGGCCGTTCACATGAGCGGTGATTTTCACGCATCACTTGTGCGTTGCGTGAAAATCGCAGCATGCTCTATATTCTGCGTTTTTCACGCAACGCAGGCCCCATAGAAGTGAATGGGGTTGCGTGAAAATCGCAAGCATCCGCAAGCAAGTGCGGATGCGGTGCGATTTTCACGCATGGTTGCTAGGTGACAGTCTATACACTATTATTTTCCCTTATAACATGGTTATAAGGGAAAATAATAGCATTCTGAATACAGAATGCTTAGTAGGTGATCAATTCAGTGTTAAAAAAAAAAAAAAAAAATTAACTCACCTTCTCCTCTTGTTCGCGTAGTTCCCGGTCTCTTCTTTACTTCTATAATGATGAACTATCGGGTAGGACCTGTGGTGACGTCAGATCACATGGTCCATCACCACGGTGATGGACCATGTGATTGGAGCATGTGATCTGACGTCACCAAAGGTCCTTTAGCCCACAGCTCATCATTAAAGAAGTAAAGAAGAGACCGGTAACTACGCGAACAAGAGGAGAAGGTGAGTTAATTTTTTTTTAACCCTCAATTGATCACCTACTAAGCATTCTGTATTCAGAATGCTATTACTTTCCCTTATAACCATGTTATAAGGGAAAATAATAACATCTACACAACACCTAACCCAAGCCCGAACTTCTGTGAAGAAGTTCGGGTTTGGGTACCAAACATGCATGATTTTTCTCACGCGATTGCAAAACACATTACAATGTTTTGCACTCGCGCAGAAAAATCGCGGGTGTTCCCGCAACGCCCGTGTGAAAGAGGCCAAAGGGTTAACAAAGTTTGTAAAATCAGTTTTGAGTAACTTGGAGGGGTGTAGTTTCTACAATGGGGTCATTTATGGGGGTTTCCACTATGTAAGCCCCACAAAGTGACTTTAGACCTGAACTGGCCCTTAACCACCTCCGGACCGCCTAACGCAGGATCGCGTTCCGGAGGTGGCAGCGCTGCGCAGAGTCACGCATATACGCGTCATCTCGCGAGATTTCGCTCAAAGCCGGCCCGCGCATCGCGGGCCGGCAAAAGTTAAAGAAGAAGTTCGTCACTAGCCTGCCAGCAACGATCATTTTTAAAAAATCCAATCACAAGCCATATAACAGATCATATTAGTAAATATGATCTGTTATATGGCTTCTCTGCTGGTCCTTTTCGTCAGTTGGATCCAGCAGAGAAGCAGACTGAACTGTGAGTAGCACCAAACACTTCACTGTAGCCCCTGATCACCCCCCTGCACCCCAATTAACCCTTTGATCACCCCTGTCAATCACTAGTGAAAGACAAAAAGTGATCAGTGTAAACTGTCACTTTTTTTTTTCACTAGTATTGGCTGTTAGGTTTTAGGGATAGTTTAGGCCCCTTGGTTAGGCTACTTTCACACTAGCGTTCTGCTGTCCGCTCGGGAGCTCCGTTTGAAGGGGCTCACGAGCGGAGCAGAACGCTTCCGTCCAGCCCTGATGCAGTCTGAATGGATGCGGATCCGCTCAGACTGCATCAGTCTGGCGGCGTTCAGCCTCCGCTCCGCTCGCCTCCGCACGGCCAGGCGGACAGCTGAACGCTGCTTGCAGCGTTCGGGTGTCCGCCTGGCCGTGCGGATCCGTCCAGACTTACAATGTAAGTAAATGGGAACGGATCCGCTTGAAGATGACACCATATGGTGTCATCTTCAAGCGGATCCGTCCCCCATTGACTTTACATTGAAAGTCTGAACGGATCCGCTCAGGCTACTTTCGCACTTAGAAATTTTTCTAAGTTATTAATGCAGACGGATCCGTTCTGAACGGAGCCTCCGTCTGCATTAATATGATCGGATCCGTTCAGAACGGATCCGATCAAGCGCAAGTGTGAAAGTAGCCTTAGGTAGTTAGCGCCCACCCCACCGCAGTCACTTTTATTCGCTGATTAGCGTATCGCTAATCAGCATTTGTACTTTTATAGTATCTGTAAGTGATCAAAACTGATCACGGTCAGATCTATAATAGTATTAGTGTCACCTTAGCTCGCCCTCCACTCAAAACGCAGTGTTTGCCCGATCAGGCCTGATCGGTCGCCCACACGTGCGTTCACCCACACCCGCCCCACCGCAGTGACAAAAAAATATTTTTTTTTGATCACTGCACATTCACTTTACACGCACTGCGGCGATAAAAAAAAAATCAGTTTTGATATTTTTTATCAACCGCAGCAGCCTCCGGTACTTCTACTTCTACTAGCCTCCCCTTTGTAAGACAGGTTTGCTTTTTTTCTTGGGTAGTCTCAGGGAATACCCCTAAATTTAGTAGTCCAAAATGTCAAACAGGGGGTATTCTTCTGAAGAGGCCTACAGGATTCTGACCCAGTCGGATGAGGAGTGGGAACCCTCATCTGACGAATCTAGCGGGTCAGAATATGAACCTGTGGAAAGCAGTGGCTCTCTGACCCAAAGTTCGGACGAGGAGGTGGAGGTCCCTGGCAGCACCAGGCGTACCCGGCCCCATGTCGCTAGACCACAGGTTGCGCAGGATCCGCTTCAAAAGCAGCAGAGTGGGGCTGTCGCTGCCGGATCACGTGGTGAGGCATACACCAGCAGCGCAGCCCTTCCTGGACCTAGTACCAGCACTGCCGTACAACATGGTGAAGTAGCGAGCACCAGAAGGGCAGTTGAAGCTGGTACGGTGGCACGTGCAATAGTTACCCCGTCGCAGCCACCGCACAGACAGGCCCCTAGAGTCCCTGAGGTGCTGGCAAATCCTGATTGGCAGTCACCAACTTCAGCCGCACCAGTAGTTCGCCCTTTCACCGCCCAGTCTGGAGTTCGGGTTGAGACGGCTCAAATCGGTTCGGCCCTGGGATTTTTTGAGCTGTTCTTGACTGCGGAGCTCTTGGACTTAGTCGTGGCAGAGACAAACCGGTATGCCACACAATTTATAACCGCAAACCCGGGAAGCTATTATGCCCAGCCTTTCCGGTGGAAACCAGTCCAAGTTTCCGAACTTAAAATTTTTCTGGGCCTTCTCCTCAACATGGGCCTGACAAAAAAGCATGAATTGCGGTCATATTGGTCAACGCACCCGATTCATCACATGCCCATGTTCTCTGCTGCTATGTCCAGGACACGATTTGAGACCATCCTGCGTTTTCTGCATTTTAGCGACAACACCACCTCCCGTCCCAGAGGCCACCCTGCTTTTGACCGGCTCCACAAAATTCGGCCCCTCATAGACCATTTCAACCAGAAATTTGAAGATTTGTATACCCCTGAGCAAAACATCTGCGTAGACGAGTCCCTAATACATTTTACCGGGCGCCTTGGCTTCAAACAATACATCCCAAGCAAGCGTGCCCGGTATGGGGTCAAATTGTATAAGCTCTGTGAAAGGGCCACAGGCTATACCCACAAATTTCGGATCTATGAGGGAAAAGATCAGACCCTGGAGCCGGTCGGTTGCCCTGACTACCTGGGGAGCAGTGGGAAGACAGTCTGGGACTTGGTGTCACCCTTATTCGGCAAGGGGTACCATCTTTATGTGGACAATTTCTACACAAGTGTGGCCCTCTTTAGGCATTTGTTTCTAGAACGGATTTGCGCCTGTGGCACCGCGCGAACTAGTTGCGTGGGCTTCCCCCAACGGCTTGTAACCACCCGTCTTGCAAGGTGGGAGGGGGCTGCCTTGTGTAACGAAGAACTGCTCGCGGTGAAATGGAGAGACAAGCGTGACGTTTACATGCTCTCCTCCATTCACGCAGACACGACAATCCAAATTGAGCGAGCAACCCGTGTCATTGAAAAGCCCCTCTGTGTCCACGACTATAATGCGCTCATGGGAGGGGTGGACTTCAATGACCAGATGTTGTCTCCGTATTTAGTTTCCCGCAGAACCAGACGCTGTTATAAGAAGGTGTCTGTATATTTAATTCAATTGGCGCTGTATAATAGTTTTGTTCTCTACAGTAAGGCTGGGAGAACAGGATCCTTCCTCAAATTCCAGGAAGAGATCATCGAGAACCTCCTTTACCCAGGAGGTTCCGTGGCCCCATCCACCAGTGTAGTTAGCCGTCTACACGAGCGACATTTCCCCAGTGTCGTTCCTGGTACCTCAACCCAACCGTCACCCCGAAAAAGATGTCGTGTCTGTAGCAGGAGTGGAATAAGGCGTGACACCCGCTATTTCTGTCCTGACTGTGCTGACCACCCTGCCTT
Source organism: Bufo bufo (assembly GCF_905171765.1). Lineage (NCBI taxonomy): Eukaryota > Metazoa > Chordata > Amphibia > Anura > Bufonidae > Bufo > Bufo bufo. The sequence continues at coordinate 431,077,737 of NC_053392.1, read as the reverse complement.
ATGCTATGGAGAGTGTTTCCGGAAGTACCACACACAGGTACACTTAGCATAGGGATTGCATCTCACAGGACAGGCACACAGGGCTATTAGGGCCCTTTTACTCTCAGCTGCTGCAAACCTCTCCTTTCACCTGGGATAAAGTGCATAACGTACTTTGCCACATCTTTGGGCGATTTGCGCTTTGCACATTGTCCCATGGGGAAGGAGAGGTTTGTTCTATAAAGGTAAAAAAAACTAAACAAAAAAAAATTACCGGTAAGTAAAAAAAGTTTAAAAAAAGTTAATATGTTCTGTTCTAAAGTTAATAAAGTTATTGCGTTGCGGCCTGGTTTTTTCTTTTTTGTTTTGTTTTTTTTACCTTTCAGGTGGACCAACCGATCGACTAGCTGCAGCACTGATGTGCATTCTGACAGAAGCATTGCACTGCTGTCAGATTACACAAAAGTCAGTGTATGCGGCGCTGCAAGACGAGATTTCTCCTCTGCAGTAAAAGATACGTTTGCCGAGGCATATGAGCTGAGGAGGTGGCGGTGTTCATATACTTTGGCAAACACTTTGTATATATAAAAAAAATAATCCCGGCAATGATTTATTCATCCACATCGATTGATGTGAATGGAGAAATCGGGTTTGCCAGGGCATACGGGCTAAGTGGGTATGGATGTTGGGCGGAGCTCCTATGTCCTGGCAGACGCCTTTCCCCTCCTTTTTTTTTTTTGGCAGAGATTTTTTCATCCACATTGATCGATGCGAATGAAGAAATCTGTGCTGTTCATTTTTTTCTTTCAGCCCAGAGGCTGAACGGAAAAAAAAAATCTCATTACCCGTATGCTCAATATAAGGAGAATAGCAGAAACTCCTAATGCTGGGCATACATGTAATGATTGTGGAGACCCTCAAATGCCAGGGCAGTACAAACACCCCACAAATAACACCATTTTGGAAAGAAGACACCCCAAGGTATTCGCTGAGGGGCATATTGAGTCCATGAAAGATTGAAATTTTTGTCCCAAGTTAGCGGAAAGGGAGACTTTGTGAGAACAAAATCAAAAAAATCTATTTCCGCTAACTTGTGCCAAAAATTTTTTTTTTCTATGAACTTGCCATGCCCCTCATTGAATACCTTGGGGTGTCTTCTTTCCAAAATGGGGTCACATGTGGGGTATTTATACTGCCCTGGCATTTTAGGGGCCCAAAGCGTGAGAAGAAGTCTGGTATCCAAATGTCTAAAAATGCCCTCCTAAAAGGAATTTGGGCACCTTTGCCCACCTAGGCTGCAAAAAAGTGTCACACATCTGGTATCTCTGTATTCAGGAGAAGTTGAGGAATGTGTTTTGGGGTGTCTTTTTACATATACCCATGCTGGGTGAGATAAATATCTTGTAGAAATGTGAATAAGTGGTTGGCTCACAATTGGCGGCTATGATGGGTGCTGCTAACTCAACTTGGGTGCCCAGCCCAAAAACAGATAAATACCAAAAGAAGGGGAGTGAGCACTCTCAACACTCGGACCACAGGATATTGGGATCAATATGATATTTAATAGGACCTGATGGATCCAATCACATACATATAATAAAATTGATACATAAAAACACTAAAATTGATCGGTACCGATATATACACTGACAAGGGATAAATAACACAATTCAGTAAACCATTATAGCATTCAAGTTGCTCCTGGTACTGGTAGTACCACGAAAAAGTGTCCAGAGTAAAAGGCCACAAGTGGACCCTGTAGGACCGCAGACCGCTTCTCAGAAAAGTAGTTATCACGGACAGTTTGCAAAAAGTCTTAAACCAATATGGTGGATTCAATGTCCCATATAGTGCTCCGTGGTTATTTGTAAATAATATTACACTCCTTCCCGGTTCATAGATAAAGGTACAGCCGCTCCGGATAGTATGCTGCAACTACTTCACTCGGAGAAAAAGGTTCCTACCTGGTTCCTGATGTCCGCTCCCGCTGCCGCGTCTCAGAATCTTCCACGAGAGGCGAGCTGCGCCGGCGTCTAGCGTCAGCCGTCCCGTACTGATGATGTCGTACTATCGCGGGATTGAACAGGCAATGGTGGTACCTTAGTCAGATCCGTAGTCTGTATAGTAGAGCGGTTTCTATGTAAATATTTTCTCCTTTATAACTTCTTATCGCATGGCCATGCAACGGAAATCCAAAAGATTAGGTGGACGCTTCTCTCCTTAACACCAGACGCGTTTCGGGGAGTCTGCACCCCTTCATCAGTGGTTGAAGCGCCACTCATACCTCTCCACCTTTTATAGTCTATTAAGTAATCTCAAAAATCCGGATCCTGGATTAATTTTAGCAAGATTCCATCATTGCGGTTTTCATGCGGTTCAATTGCGGTTTTTCAACTCAGATGCGTTTTTTCTCATAATACATCCTGTACACTCCAGGATTATGTCATATTGTGTTTCAAAATAAAACTAATTAAAAACTTAGTTAGAAATTACATTTTAATCCATACAAATAGCAAATGTTTAAAAAATTAAGAATATAAATACATATAAATCTTTATAAATCTTCATTGTGATTTAAAATACTTATAAGATCCCTTGGCTGAAAATTTATGCTTATAATTTGATAGAGAGAACCTCATTATCTGTCCCGATCCTCTCTATCAAATTATAAGCATAAATTTTCAGCCAAGGGATCTTATAAGTATTTTAAATCACAATGAAGATTTATAAAGATTTATATGTATTTATATTCTTAATTTTTTAAACATTTGCTATTTGTATGGATTAAAATGTAATTTCTAACTAAGTTTTTAATTAGTTTTATTTTGAAACACAATATGACATAATCCTGGAGTGTACAGGATGTATTATGAGAAAAAACGCATCTGAGTTGAAAAACCGCAATTGAACCGCATGAAAACCGCAATGATGGAATCTTGCTAAAATGAATCCAGGATCCGGATTTTTGAGATTACTTAATAGACTATAAAAGGTGGAGAGGTATGAGTGGCGCTTCAACCACTGATGAAGGGGTGCAGACTCCCCGAAACGCGTCTGGTGTTAAGGAGAGAAGCGTCCACCTAATCTTTTGGATTTCCGTTGCATGGCCATGCGATAAGAAGTTATAAAGGAGAAAATATTTACATAGAAACCACTCTACTATACAGACTACGGATCTGACTAAGGTACCACCATTGCCTGTTCAATCCCGCGATAGTACGACGTCATCAGTACGGGACGGCTGACGCTAGACGCCGAAGCAGCCGGCGCAGCTCGCCTCTCGTGGAATATTCTGAGACGCGGCAGCGGGAGCGGACATCAGGAACCAGGTAGGAACCTTTTTCTCCGAGTGAAGTAGTTGCAGCATACTATCCGGAGCGGCTGTACCTTTATCTATGAACCGGGAAGGAGTGTAATATTATTTACAAATAACCACGGAGCACTATATGGGACATTGAATCCACCATATTGGTTTAAGACTTTTTGCAAACTGTCCGTGATAACTACTTTTCTGAGAAGCGGTCTGCGGTCCTACAGGGTCCACTTGTGGCCTTTTACTCTGGACACTTTTTCGTGGTACTACCAGTACCAGGAGCAACTTGAATGCTATAATGGTTTACTGAATTGTGTTATTTATCCCTTGTCAGTGTATATATCGGTACCGATCAATTTTAGTGTTTTTATGTATCAATTTTATTATATGTATGTGATTGGATCCATCAGGTCCTATTAAATATCATATTGATCCCAATATCCTGTGGTCCGAGTGTTGAGAGTGCTCACTCCCCTTCTTTTGAGATAAATATCTTGGTCAAATGCCAACTTTGTATAAAAAAAATGGGAAAAGTTGTCTTTTGCCAAGATATTTCTCTTACCCAGCATGGGTATATGTAAAATGACACGCCAAAACACATTCCCCACCTTCTCCTGAGTACGGAGATACCAGATGTGTGACACTTTTTTGCAGCCTAGGTGGGCAAAGGGGCCCACATTCCAAAGAGCACCTTTCGGATTTCACAAGTCATTTACCTACTTACCACACATTAGGGCCCCTGGAAAATGCCAGGGCAGTATAACTACCCCACAAGTGACCCCATTTTGGAAAGAAGACACCCCAAGGTATTCCGTGAGGGGCATGGCAAGTTCCTAGAATTTTTTATTTTTTGTCACAAGTTAGTGGGCATTCTAGGGGCCCAAATGTGTGGTAAGGAGTTTGAAATCAAATTCTGTAAAAAATGACCTGTGAAATCCGAAAGGTGCTCTTTGGAATATGGGCCCCTTTGCCCACCTAGGCTGCAAAAAAGTGTCACACATCTGGTATCTCCGTACTCAGGAGAAGGTGGGGAATGTGTTTTGGGGTGTCATTTTACATATACCCATGCTGGGTGAGAGAAATATCTTGGCAAAAGACAACTTTTCCCATTTTTTTATACAAAGTTGGCATTTGACCAAGATATTTATCTCACCCAGCATGGGTATATGTAAAAAGACACCCCAAAACACATTCCTCAACTTCTACTGAATACAGAGATACCAGATGTGTGACACTTTTTTGCAGCCTAAGTGGGCAAAGGGGCCCATATTCCAAAGAGCACCTTTCGGTTTTCACAGGTCATTTTTTACAGAATTTGATTTCAAACTCCTTACCACACATTTGGGCCCCTAGAATGCCAGGGCAGTAGAACTACCCCACAAGTGACCCCATTTTGGAAAGAAGAGACCCCAAGGTATTTCGTGATGGGCATAGTGAGTTCATAGAACTTTTTATTTTTTGTCACAAGTTAGTGGAATATGAGACTTTGTAAGAAAAAAAAAAAAAATCATAATTTTCCGCTAACTTGTGACAAAAAATAAAAAGTTCTATGAACTCACTATGCCCATCAGCGAATACCTTAGGGTGTGTACTTTCCGAAATGGGGTCATTTGTGGGGTGTTTGTACTGTCTGGGCATTGTAGAACCTCAGGAAACATGACAGGTGCTCAGAAAGTCAGAGCTGCTTCAAAAAGCGGAAATTCACATTTTTGTACCATAGTTTGTAAACGCTATAACTTTTACCCAAACCATTTTTTTTTATCAAAGACATGTAAAACAATAAATTTAGAGCAAAATTTATATATGGATCTCGTTTTTTCTGCAAAATTTGACAACTGAAAGTGAAAAATGTCATTTTTTTGCAAAAAAAATCGTTAAATTTCGATTAATAACAAAAAAAGTAAAAATGTCAGCAGCAATGAAATACCACCAAATGAAAGCTCTATTAGTGAGAAGAAAAGGAGGTAAAATTAATTTGGGTGGTAAGTTGCATGACCGAGCAATAAACGGTGAAAGTAGTGTAGGTCAGAAGTGTAAAAAGTGGCCTGGTCTTTCAGGGTGTTTAAGCACTGGGGGCTGAGGTGGTTAAAAAGTGGGTTTTGGAAATTTTCTTAAAAATTTTAAGAATTGCTTCTAAACTTCTAAGCCTTCTAACGTCCTAAAAAAATGAAATGACATTTCCAAAATGATGCCAACATAAAGTAGACATATGGGGAATGTTAAGTAATAAATATTTTATTAGGTATCACTTTCTGTTTTAGAAGCAGAGAAATTGAAATTTGGAAAATTTGGGATTTTTTCATGAATAAAGGTGAAATATATTGACTCAAATATATGACTATCATGAAGTACAATGTGTCACGAGAAAACAATCTCAGAATGGCTTGGATAAGTAAAAGTGTTCCAAAGCTATTACCACATAAAGTGACGCATGTCAGATTTGTAAATTTTGACCTGGACACTGGGGCATCAATGACCCTTGGTCATGAAAGGGTTAGAAACCACCCAAAAATTACCCCATTTTAGAAACTACACCCCTCAATGTATTCATTACTGATTTTACAAAAGTTGTTAACCCTTTAGGTGTTCCACAAAAAATAATGGAAAATGGAGATGAAATTTCAGAATTTCCCTTTTTTGGCAGATTTTCCATTTTAATCATTTTTTCCCGCTAACAAAGCAAGGGTTAACCTGATGCACCCCTAGAGTAGAAACTCCAAAAAGGAACACCATGTTGGAAAGGTGGCAGTTTTGTTGGTACTATTTTAGGGTACATATGATTTTTGGTTGCTCTATATTACACTTTTTGTGAGGCAAAGTAACAAAAAAAAAGAAATTCTGAAATGTCATCTCCATTTGCAATTAACTCTTGTGGAACACCTAAAGGGTTAACAAAGTTTGTAAAATCAGTTTTGAATACCTTGAGGGGTGTAGTTTCTTAAATGGGGTAACTTTTTTGGAGTTTCTACTCTAGGGGTGCATCAGGGGGGCTTCAAATGGGACATGGTGTCAAAAAACACAGTCCAGCAAAAACTGCCTTCCAAAAACCATATGGCATATATTCCTTTCCTTCTGCAACCTGCTGTGTGGCCACACAGCAGTTTACGACCACATATGGGGTGTTTCTGTAAACTACAGAATCAGGGCAATAAATATAGAGTTTTGTTTGGCTGTTAACCCTTGCTTTGTTACTGGAAAAAATTGAAAATTTGCCAAAAAATTGCCGTTTTGGCAGTTTTTATTATTTACAACGTTCATCTGACAGGTTAGATCATGTGCTATTTTTATAGAGCAGGTTCTTACTGACGCAGCGATACCTAATATGTTTACTTTTTTTAATTTAAGTTTTACACAATAATATAACAAAAAAAAAAAACATTTTAGTGTCTCCATAGTCTGAGAGCCATAGTTTTTTTTTATTTTTTGGGCGATTGTCTTAGGTAGGGGCTCATTATTTGCGGGATGAGATGACGGTTAAATTGGTACTATTTTGGGGGACATATGCCTTTTTGATCACTTGGTGTTGCAGGTGACAAAACAAATGTTTTATTAGCACAGTTTTTATTTTATATTTTTGACAGTGTTCACCTGAGGGGTTAGGTCATATTATATTTTAATAATAATTTTACAGACGGCCAGTTGAGGAGCCTCCGTTCATTACAGACGGCCTGTGGAGGAGCCCCCGGTCATTGCAGACGGCCGGTGGAGGAGCCCCCGGTCATTGCAGACGGCCGGTGGAGGAGCCCCCGGTCAGCACTCAGTACAGATGGCCGGTTGAGAAGCCCCCGGTCAGCACTCAGTACAGATGGCCGGTTGAGAAGCCACCGGTCAGCACTCAGTACAGATGGCCGGTTGAGAAGCCCCCGGTCAGCACTCAGTACAGATGGCCGGTTGAGAAGCCCCCGGTCAGCACTCAGTACAGATGGCCGGTTGAGAAGCCCCCGGTCAGCACTCAGTACAGATGGCCGGTTGAGAAGCCCCCGGTCAGCACTCAGTACAGATGGCCGGTTGAGAAGCCCCCGGTCAGCACTCAGTACAGATGGCCGGTTGAGAAGCCCCCGGTCAGCACTCAGTACAGATGGCCGGTTGAGAAGGCCCCGGTCAGCACTCAGTACAGATGGCCGGTTGAGAAGCCCCCGGTCAGCACTCAGTACAGATGGCCGGTTGAGGAGCCCCCGGTCAGTAGAGATGGCCGGTTGAGGAGCCCCCGGTCAGCACTCAGTACAGATGGCCGGTTGAGGAGCCCCCGGTCAGCACTCAGTACAGATGGCCGGTTGAGGAGCCCCCGGTCAGCACTCAGTACAGATGGCCGGTTGAGGAGCCCCCGGTCAGCACTCAGTACAGATGGCCGGTTGAGAAGCCCCCGGTCAGCACTCAGTACAGATGGCCGGTTGAGGAGCCCCCAGTCAGTAGAGATGGCCGGTTGAGGAGCCCCCGGTCAGCACTCAGTACAGATGGCCGGTTGAGGAGCCCCCGGTCAGCACTCAGTACAGATGGCCGGTTGAGGAGCCCCCGGTCAGCACTCAGTACAGATGGCCGGTTGAGGAGCCCCCGGTCAGCACTCAGTACAGATGGCCGGTTGAGAAGCCCACGGTCAGCACTCAGTACAGATGGCCAGTTGAGAAGCCCCCGGTCAGCACTCAGTACAGATGGCCAGTTGAGGAGCCCCCGGTCAGTAGAGATGGCCGGTTGAGGAGCCCCCGGTCAGCACTGAGTACAGATGGCCGGTTGAGGAGCCCCCGGTCAGCACTCAGTACAGATGGCCGGTTGAGAAGCCCACGGTCAGCACTCAGTACAGATGGCCGGTTGAGAAGCCCCCGGTCAGCACTCAGTACAGATGGCCGGTTGAGGAGCCCCCAGTCAGTAGAGATGGCCGGTTGAGGAGCCCCCGGTCAGCACTGAGTACAGATGGCCGGTTGAGGAGCCCCCGGTCAGCACTCAGTACAGATGGCCGGTTGAGAAGCCCACGGTCAGCACTCAGTACAGATGGCCGGTTGAGAAGCCCCCGGTCAGCACTCAGTACAGATGGCCGGTTGAGGAGCCCCCGGTCAGTAGAGATGGCCGGTTGAGGAGCCCCCGGTCAGCACTGAGTACAGATGGCCGGTTGAGGAGCCCCTGATTTTGGCAGTGGGTCATAACAAATGTGACTGAAAGTTTTCCGTCACTGGCAGTGAGCACCTGCTAAAGTCTTTCGAAGTCTGGAAGACAAGTACAGCCATGCAGGCCACTTACAGTCATGCTTTTCGACCTTTCATCGGTATACTGAGCATTCACAAAGCACACTCCGTAACTTAACAAACACGCACCATTACCCAGGGCACTGATACCGGTGTGGTGCCCCCGAGCACAGGAGTTGCACTCACCATAGAGGAGCATGCAATCTCCCTCAGAGGCGAGCGCCAGGGCCCCGTCCTATCAGAGCGCCCTGACAGGAAGTAGTAATCTACCGAGAGGAGGACGGAAGGCACAGGAAGTGTTCCAAAGAGAGCGACATTACCAGACGTCACAGCTGGACTGCGCTCACCCGGAGTGACTGCGGTGATAGGAATGTACACTAGAGACCTCTCAATGTGCAAACATAAAGGTTATGTACACGTATAAACACTCTAATAAAACACCTTCTATCCACCATTGTAGGAGCTGCACATACATGCGATGACGTGACGTGATCTTACTACCCCACTGCCAGGACCAGCTCTACTAGCGCCAAGTGACACGCACAACGCATCTGCGATTGGAGTGGAGATCGGTGACGCCCTCTGTAACGTGGAAGATAATGATACAGCGCCATCTACTGGCAGACCCAAGTTTTACCTGTTACTTTTTCCGGTCCGGTCTCGGTAGTCTTAGGTTTTCCTTTGGCAAAGCGCTTTTTCGCACTGGTATAATTTTGCTGTAAGAGGTAAATACTATTATTTTTACGTTACGTTGGAAAACAGACCTGATAAATTGATTTTGACAGACAAAAATATTTGATCCGTCTCGGCTACCTTACAGTACACACGCTCGGTTGCTAGGATACGGAGCTTGGCGGAGCTGCACGAGGTAAGACGTATGTTCATGTTGTAAACTTATGTCGGTGTCTGCCTTCTGTGCCGCACGAGCGGAAAACTGACGGTTTCCAGTCACCCTTATAGAGCTTCATCACTGAAGCTAACAATATGTGCGTTTTATCATTAAGGACATGTTTTTTTTTTTTTATGAAAATGTTTGTTAGGCTGAGTTCACACTTCAGTTATTTGGTCACTTATTTCCATCAGTGATTTGTGAGCCAAAACCAGGTTCGGGTAAAAAGACAGAGAACAGGTGCAGACCTTCCCATTATACTTTATCGCTGAGTCGGCTTCACGAATGGTTTTGCCTCACAATCACTGATGGAAATAACTGACCAAATAACTGAAGTGAGAACTTGGCCTTAAAGGGGTTATCCGAGAGTATAAAATTTCCCCCAATATGCGGGGCCCCCAACACTGAATTTACTTACCCTGCTCTGCCCCTGCTGGTCCCCGCACCGCCGCTGCTGCCTCCACCTGTATACGGATGAAAACATCCGGTGTTGGGGGCGAACAGTCAATGGTAGGCGGGGATAGGGACGAGCCTTCCTAGCATCGCGGGTGACGGACATTGTACATGTAATGACATCCACGAAGAGATATTGTAATAAAAACTTGCCATTTTCAGTTATTCTCCAATTTGAGTTGTAATTGCCAGGTTAGTAAGTGACTTGTCAGTTCTCATAGGTGTCAATCACACTTACTGTACATGGTTTCTGGGACTTGCTGCATCCACTGCTGTTTTGTAGAAGTTTAGTCTTTTCTTTCTGTCTTTATAGTCATGAAACCTGTGATCACACAGGGGTCTTTATCCATACAGTTACACCAGTTTTTTTGCAGTGAAACCAGAAGAGTGGTGTGTACCTGAGACAACAGATACAACCGTCTCTATGTTTCCCAGGAAAGAGCGGTGGGAACCTGAAACAACAGGTACAGCCTTCTCTATGTATCCCAGGCAAAAGTAATGGGAACCTGAGAAAACAGGTACAGCCTTCTCTATGTATCCCAGGAAAGAGTGGTGGGAACTTGAGACAACGGGTACAACCTTCTCTATGTGTCCCAGGAAAGAGTGGTGGGAACTTGAGACAACAGGTACAAACTTCTCTATGGATCCTAGGAAAGAGTGGTGAAAACCAGAGACAACAGGTACAGCCTTCTCTATGTATTCCTGGAAAGAGTGGTGGGAACCTGAGACAACGGATACAAACTTCTCTGTGGATCCTAGGAAAGAGTGGTGGGAATTAGAGGCAACAGGTACAGCCTTCTCTATGTATCCCAGGAAAGAGTGGTGGGAACCTGAGAAAACAGATACAGCCATCTCTATGTATCTCAGGAAAAAGTGGTGGGAATCAGAGACAACAGGTACAACCGTCTCTATGCTTCCCAGAAAAGTGTGGTGGGAACCTGAAACAACAGATACAGCCATCTCTATGTGTCCTAGGAAAGAGTGGTGGAAACCTTGTACAACTGGTACAACTGTCTCTATGTATCTCAGGAAAGAGTGGTGGGAAGGAGAAACAACAGGTACAGCCTTCTCTGTGTATCCCTAGAAAAAGTAATGGGAACCTGAGACAACAGGTACATCCTTCTCTATGTATCCCAGGAAAGAGTGGTGGGAACTTGAGACAATGGGTACAACCTTCTCTATGTGTCCCAGGAAAGAGTGGTGGGAACTTGAGACAACAGGTACTAACTTCTCTATGGATCCTAGGAAAGAGTGGTGGGAACCAGAGATAACAGGTACAGCCTTCTCTATGTATTCCTGGAAAGAGTGGTGGGAACCTGAGACAACAGATACAACTTTCTCTGTGGATCCTAGGAAAGAGTGGTGGGAAACTGAAACAACAGGTACAGCCTTCTCTGTGTATCCTTAGAAAAAGTAATGGGAACCTGAGACAACAGGTACATCCTTCTCTATGTATCCCAGGAAAGAGTGGTGGGAACTTGAGACAACGGGTACAACCTTCTCTATGTGTCCCAGGAAAGAGTGGTGGGAACTAAGTTGAGACAACAGGTACTAACTTCTCTATGGATCCTAGGAAAGAGTGGTGGGAACCAGAGACAACAGGTACAGCCTTCTCTATGTATTCCTGGAAAGAGTGGTGGGAACCTGAGACAACAGATACAACCTTCTCTGTGGATCCTAGGAAAGAGTGGTGGGAAACTGAAACAACAGGTACAGCCTTCTCTATGTATCTCAGTTAGGAGTGGTGGGAACCTGCAACAGCAGGTACATCATTCTCTATGTATCCCAGGAAAAAGTAATGGGAACCTGAGAAAACAGGTACAGCCTTCAATATGTATCCCAGGAAAGAGTGGTGGGAACCCGAGACAACAGATGAAACCTTTTCTATTTATCCCAGGAAAGAGTGGTGGGAACCAGAGACAACAGCTACAACTGTCTCTATGTATCTTCGTTAAGAGTGGTGGAAACCTGAAACAACAGGTACAGCCTTCTCTGTGTATCTCAGTTAAGAGTGGTGGGAACCTGAAACGGGTACATCCTTCTCTATGAATCTCAGGAAAAAGTAATGGGAACCTGAGAAACAGGTACAGCCTTCTCTATGTATCCCAGGAAAGAGTGGTGGGAACCTGAGACAACAGATACAGCCATCTACACACAAACTGTGGACAGGTGTGATACTTTTTTATTAAAAAAAAAAAATCCTTTTTTTTCTAGTCCTGGAGAACCCCTTTAACTTCTAGACTTGTCCTTGATACCTGCTGGACCTTGCATAATACCTGTATTAAGAACCACCTCTGCTGCAGGGGAGCTGGTCATTGTCTTATCTGTCTCCGTATTCCGTCCCTTTTATTTTGTTCCTGGACTGTTGTCTTTGTTTCCTATATAGAGTGCTTTATATCATATAACCCTCACAGATACTTATTAATAAAATACTTTACTAACAACATAGAGGTGACAAAGTAATGGACATTACATAAAGATACAAATACAATACATTACATAGAGGACCCCGCCACACAGATTACTCCTTTCCTGCCCTCCCTGGAAACTAAGTAAATGTGGCCTATAATGTGTGTGTGTGTGTGTGTGTATATTAGGGGTGGGCGGTATAGGCGATATGCGATATAAATGTGGGCCACGATATGGATTTTCTGCGCGCACCATTTTCTCCTGAGCCGGCACAGTGGAGGAAGAAGGAGGGAGTCCCTCCCTCCCCACTGTGCGCGGCTGCCGCTGAACACCAATGAGGACAGAGTAGGAGGAGTAGGGGAGGGACTGTGGCCACTGCGCCACCAATGAATGTGCCGGCCATATCCCACAGGGTCCTCCTCCTCCCCCCCATCATTGGTGGCAGTGAGCAGTTCCGATCGGAGTCCCAGCACTGTAATGCTGGGGCTCCGATCGGTTACCATGGCAGCCAGGAGTCACGCTACTGAAGTCCTGGCTGCGATGGTATGTTAGTGAGCAGCATTATACTCACGTGCGCCGTGGCCGCCGGGCGCTCCTTCTTCTGTCTGTGCGGCTCATTGCTAATGCTTATAGCATTAGCAATGCGCCGCACAGACCTATGAGAAGAAGGAGCGACCGGCGGCCACGGCGCACGTGAGTATAATGCTGCTCACTAACATACCATCGCAGCCAGGACTTCAGTAGCGTCCTGGCTGCCATGGTAACCGATCGGAGACCCAGCATTACACTGCTGGGACACCGATCGGAACTGCCCACTGCCACCAATGATGGGGGGGGAGGGGGACCCTGTGGCCACTGCCACCAATGATTAATACTGGGGAGGGAGGGGGGGGTGGGTTTGAGTTACCATAGGGGGGCAGATCAGAGGCTTGGGGGGGGCAGATCAGAGGCTTGGGGGGGGCAGATCAGAGGCTTGGGGGGGGCAGATCAGAGGCTTGGGGGGGGCAGATCAGAGGCTGGGGGGGCAGATCAGAGGCTGGGGGGGCAGATCAGAGGTTTGGGGGGGCAGATCAGCGCCTGGGGGGGCAGATCAGAGGCTGGGGGGGCAGATCAGAGGTTTGGGGGGGCAGATCAGAGCCTGGGGGGGCAGATCAGAGGCTGGAGGGGCAGATCAGAGGCTGGAGGGGCACATGAGAGGCTGGGGGGCACATGAGAGGCTGGCTGCCATGGTCAGCTCCCTGCTGTTGTGTGCACAAAGCACAGGGCAGCAGGGAGAGTGTAAAGTCCTATTCACCCTAATAGAGCTCTATTAGGGTGAATATGACAAGGGTTCTAGCCCTTAAGGAGGCTAATAGTTATTAAATAAAAAGTAAAAAAAAAAAAAGTTTAAACACCCCCCCCAATATAGAAAACAATATATATCGCATATCGCACATGCTTAAAATTATATCGCAATATAAATTTTAGACCGTATCGCCCACCCCTAGTGTGTATATGTGTGTGTGTGTGTGTGTGTGTGTGTGTATATATATATATATATATATATATATATATAAGAAAAAATGTCTGCACAGACAATAATAGTAGTGAGTGGGTGCAACGCCCTATGGGAATAAGCAATTACCCACCATATAGAATACCAGAAGAAGGGCAACACTCCAAAAATAGAAAAATAAAACCTTTTATTCACCCATGCGGTTCAGCTATACAGCAGTACCACACTGGTGAATAAAAGGTTTTATTTTTCTATTTTTGGAGTGCTACCGTTCTTCTGGTATAATTTTTATATATACACTGCTCAAAAAAATAAAGGGAACACTTAAACAACACAATGTAACTCCAAGCCAATCACACTTCTGTGAAATCAAACTGTCCACTTAGGAAGCAACACTGAGTGACAATCAATTTCACATGCTGTTGTGCAAATGGGATAGACAACAGGTGGAAATTATAGGCAATTAGCAAGACACCCCCAATAAAGGAGTGGTTCGGCAGGTGGTGACCACAGACCACTTCTCAGTTCCTATGCTTCCTGGCTGATGTTTTGGTCACTTTTGAATGCTGGCGGTGCTTTCACTCTAGTGGTAGCATGAGACGGAGTCTACAACCCACACAAGTGGCTCAGGTAGTGCAGCTTATCCAGGATGGCACATCAATGCGAGCTGTGGCAAGAAGGTTTGCTGTGTCTGTCAGCGTAGTGTCCAGAGCATGGAGGCGCTACCAGGAGACAGGCCGTAGGAGGGCCGTAGGAGGGCAACAACCCAGCCACAAATGTGCATGTGTCTGCTCAAACGGTCAGAAACAGACTCCATGAGGGTGATATGAGGGCCTGACGTCCACAGGTGGGGGTTGTGCTTACAGCCCAACACCGTGCAGGACGTTTGGCATTTGCCAGAGAACACCAAGATTGGCAGATTCGCCACTGGCGCCCTGTGCTCTTCACAGATGAAAGCAGGTTCACACTGAGCACATGTGACAGACGTGACACAGTCTGGAGACGCCGTGGAGAACGTTCTGCTGCCTGCAACATCCTCCAGCATGACCGGTTTGGCATTGGGTCAGTAATGGTGTGGGGTGGCATTTCTTTGGAGGGCCGCACAGCCCTCCATGTGCTCGCCAGAGGTAGCCTGACTGCCATTAGGTACCGAGATGAGATCCTCAGACCCCTTGTGAGGCCATATGCTGGTGCGGTTGGCCCTGGGTTCCTCCTAATGCAAGACAATGCTAGACCTCATGTGGCTGGAGTGTGTCAGCAGTTCCTGCAAGACGAAGGCATTGATGCTATGGACTGGCCCGCCCGTTCCCCAGACCTGAATCCAATTGAGCACATCTGGGACATCATGTCTCGCTCTATCCACCAACGTCACGTTGCACCACAGACTGTCCAGGAGTTGGCAGATGCTTTAGTCCAGGTCTGGGAGGAGATCCCTCAGGAGACCGTCCGCCACCTCATCAGGAGCATGCACAGGCGTTGTAGGGAGGTCATACAGGCACGTGGAGGCCACACACACTACTGAGCTTCATTTTGACTTGTTTTAAGGACATTACATAAAAAGTTGGATCAGCCTGCAGTGTGTTTTTCCACTTTAATTTTGAGTGTGACTCCAAATCCAGACCTCCATGGGTTAAAAAATGTGATTTCCATTTTTTTATTTTTGTGTGATTTTGTTGTCAGCACATTCAACTATGTAAAGAACAAAGTATTTCAGAAGAATATTTAATTAATTCAGATCTAGGATGTGTTATTTTTGTATTCCCTTTATTTTTTTGAGCAGTGTATATATTTATTTATCCAGATCTGTCGCACCCAATGCCCCCTTTCACATGCATGCTCGGCAGAGTGTGTATGCGTTTTCATTGAGGACCTGACACATCTGGCTTATTTTTCATAGAAATATTTGCTTTTGGGGAAGCGTCTGGACATCCCTTGCACACATTACTTCTCCGATTGACTGGTTTAGACAATGTGTATAGGCATCTTTACTTTGGATATAACAACAAGTTTGAGTGGCATTTTTCTGCAGTCATCTATTAATAAAATAGTCAACGGCAATGTTCATGTTATCACTTAAATGCACCTATGCCCATTTGGACTGCATCATGATCACATATACCAGGGATGGCCAAAAGGCGGCTCTCCAGCTGTTGCAAAACTACAACTCCCAGCAGGCAAAGACAGCCTACAGCAGTGCATGGTGGGAATTGTAGTTTTACAACAGCTGGAGAGCCGCCGGTTGGCCATCCCTGACATATACAATACCTGACAATGATTCTTTTCTCCCTGCTTTTGGCTACATGCATGTGACTGCATCCGTTTTGTGGTCAGCAAACCGTGGACCTCTTCCATGTGCAGTCCATTAACAGAACTGGCTATAGGAGTAGGATACATAACCCAGTTCACAATTCTGGAGATCACAGCAAACTGTGAATGAATTGTAAGTATACTCTTTACGTGGTGTGAGGGTTGGCCAGAGTAGTAACCAGTAAAGAAGTGCACATTTCCTTGAATAATCCCATTCTAGTCCACTCTGCTGCTGTGCCTGTAACATGCGGTGATTTCTGTCTGTTCACATGTGTATTTCCAGGCTGTAATAATAAAATGATGAGAAGAGACATATCTGGCTTTGAAGGACCTGGATGTCACAGTCTGGTTTCTGAGGTGCGATCTGCAGCGTCCACGTCGCCTCTATCCCACGTACAGCTCGCATCTAGTCACCGATATTGTGCTTTCCCATTAAATGGAAATGACCTTTGCATCTGGAACTCATCTTTACTTCAGGAACAGGTAGAGTCTTAAAGGAAAGACAATAAGGGACATTTATAAAGGCACATTATGACGCACATCATTTCTGACTTTTCGAGCGTCTCTGCACTTTTCAAAAGTGCAGAGAAAAGGGGGAGTGGCTTAGCAGAAGAGGGTGTGGCTTCACAGCACCGACACATTTTCTGTGACTTTCTCTAGAAAGTGGCGGAAGTTAGGCTGGCGTAGACTTCAGTTTCTGGCACACGGCAGGGCAGAGATGCACCTGATGCCTCTTAACAAATCAGACGCATTTCACTCCAGCGCATGGAGATCAAGACTGGCGGATGGATCGTCCAAAGGGGGAGATTTATCAAACTGCCGGAGGAGGCGCATTATTTATGATGCGGCATGCTTCTCATCATAAATTCTATCGCAGTCAGTTTTTCGCCTGTTTACAGATGTAAATGTTAGTAAATTTGCCATGGACGACATTCCTGCCCCTGCCACTCCAAAGTGGTGCGGACGGCATAAGAACTAAGTAACTTTAAATATAAAGTTGCAAAAAGGGGTCATGCGTGTATAACTGATGTGCAGCAGTCCTGGCTCTGGCACAGGCTGCTACTACTTGAAGCCTGACAGCCAAGGGACAAGTGCAGTAGACGCCCCTCCTAAACACAGACATACCGACCTCCTTTCATGTGAGCGTTCCTCTAAGTTCATCAGCCTGAGTCCATGCAGTCCAGATGTTAGCGACCAGTCCAGCCAACATCCATTTTCTAAGGTGTGAAATCACAAGGTCCCCCCAGATGTGCCCAGCACTGCTGAACTCCTCCCCTGCATCTTTGCGCCAGAGATGCTCAACTCCCAATAACTTCTTACCGGTGCCAAACAAAGCTGCGGAGGCAAAAATCAGCATGTGCAGCATTCGACAGGAAATATTACCAGCAACCCTACCTCCTGCTAGAAGCATGGTGGGCGCCATTTTGCAAACAATTTTAGATTTGGCGATTAATAGTGTTGAGCGAACTTGTGTTTTAAGTTTGGCGTCTAAAGTTCAGGTTCCGGTCATCAAAGAATCGCGTTATGGATTCCGCTACCACAGACCATTACGGAATTTAGAATCCATAACGCGATTCTTCGATAACCCGAACCCGAACTTTAGACGCCGAACTTAAAAACACAAGTTCGCTCAACACTAGCGATTAATCAAAACCTGACACTGGGTAGCTCATCAGTATCTGATTGTTGGGGATCTTACACATGGGACCCCCACTCCCATTAGCTATTTAAGAAAGCATCGGCGTTCACAGTAGCGCCAAGGCCTTCTCACAGCTTTGCCTAGGTCATGTGATGTCCCGTTCGTTGGTCACATGGCCTAAGCGCAGCTCAGCCCCATTGAAGTAAATGTGGCTGGTCTGTAATACCAGCTGCTATATCAAGTGGATGGCACTTGGTGAGCAAAGAGAAGGCCGACATCTCAAACAGCTGATTGACAGGGATCTCGGGTGTCAGATCCCCACCGATCAGGTCATCAGTTCAAAAATCCCAGGAAAGTCCCTTTAAACAGGTTGTCTCACTTCAGCAAGTGCCATTTATTATGTAGAGAAAGTTAATACAAGGCACTTACTAATGTATTAATATTATACATATTGCTACTTTTGCTGGCCTGATTCATTTTTCCATCACATTATACACTGCTTGTTTCCATGATTATGACCGCCCTGTAATCCAGCAACGGGGGCTGTGCTTGAACACTATAGGAAAAAGTGCTGGACTTTGGGAGCGCACATAGCCTGGTGCTTTTTTTATAAAGTGCAAGCACATTCACCACTGCTGGACTGCAGGGTGGTCGGAACTATGGAAACAAGCAGTGTATTGGATGGAAAAATGAATCCAGCCAGCAAAGGAAGCAATATGGATACTAAAAATACCTTGTATTACTTTCTCTTTAAACCCTTTTAAGTTTCTATCAGTGATAACAGAGGAATAGCACAATACAGTTATAAGAAAAGATGCTTCAGAAATATTATTTCATGGGAACATCCGTATTTACCAAAATCTAGAAAATGACCTGGAAAATGAAAATAAATCTTAAAAATATATTGACATAAAAATGGTATTAATTATTGTGATGCCACACAGTTGCAGAATGGCACAGGTTAGGTGATAAGTGATCATTGGTGGCGGTCTGGTCCCCGGGACCCCCACTGATCACTAAAACAGAGGGCAAGGTTTCCCAGTGTCGGTCGTGAATGGAGTAGCGGTTGAGCCGGAAGGAGTTGGCTGAGATAGCTGTGGGTTGTGCTCTGCTATTTTTGGTGGTCCCATATACTCTGAATAGAGCAGCAGTGCCCATGTGCAATAAACATGGATACACAGCGTCCCCACCAACAGAGGCAGAATAAAATTCTTCTTTCATTTCTGAGGGCTATTGTTAGCCCAGGTGGAGTATGAAATTTGCAGTGCTGAAAATAAATAATACTTCTGCATACATAATGTTTAGAGGTCACTATTTATGCAGGGAAGCTACACTTATTGACAAAAAAAAACAACGCGCTAGGAAGGAGTTTTTTTGGAAACCAAATGAAACTTTCTATGTGTGAATGTAATGATGATATAAGTGATTACAATATTAGAGCAAAGAGATAAGTTTATTGGGGAAACTCGCTCCAGTAGCCTGTTGACCGTCTCTAGCCTGGATACAAGATGAGATATGCTTGGCCATGGAGGCATACCGGCTCCGTATGGTATCCTGCGGTACATTTGCCCACAGATGTCACTGTGGAAGCCTTGCCATGAGAGGCAACATGTGGTCGCAGGCTGTACTGCACATACTGTATCTCTAAGCTGTTAATGTCCCTCTTTTTTTTTTATATTAAGTAATTTTTATTAACATATTTTAAATTTTTACAGACCTAAAACCCCAACACCCGCATACCCTCCCCCCACATACCATCTTAATGATGCTCTCCATCTAGGGGTGCACCGAAATGAAAATTCTGGTCCGAAACCGAAACCGAAAATTCAGGATGCCCTTGACCGAAAACCGAAACTGCCTTTTTGCCCAAATACTTTTAAAATACTTTTTTTTTTAATGATTGGCGCTGTTATGGAGAGGGGGATCTGTGGGTGGCGCTGTTATGGAGAGAGGGATCTGTGGGTGGCACTGTTATGGAGAGGGGGATCTGTGGGTGGCGCTGTTATGGAGAGAGGGATCTGTGGGTGGCTCTGTTATGGAGAGGGGGATCTGTGGGTGGCGCTGTTATGGAGAGGGGGATCTGTGGGTGGCGCTGTTATGGAGAGGGGGATCTGTGGGTGGCGCTGTTATGGAGAGGGGGATCTGTGGGTGGCGCTGTTATGGAGAGGGGGATCTGTGGGTGGCGCTGTTATGGAGAGGGGGATCTGTGGGTGGCGCTGTTATGGAGAGGGGAATCTGTGGGTGGCGCTGTTATGGAGAGGGGGATCTTTGGGTGGCGCTGTTATGGAGAGGGGGATCTGTGGGTGGCGCTGTTATGGAGAGGGGGATCTGTGGGTGGCGCTGTTATGGAGAGGGGGATCTGTGGGTGGCGCTGTTATGGAGAGGGGGATCTGTGGGTGGCTCTTTTATGGAGAGGGGGATCTGTGGGTGGCGCTGTTATGGAGAGGGGGATCTGTGGGTGGCGCTGTTATGGAGAGGGGGATCTGTGGGTGGCGCTGTTATGGAGAGGGGGATCTGTGGGTGGCGCTGTTATGGAGGGGGGGGGATATGTGCACTGTTATGGGCATAACAGTGCACAGATCCCTTTCCCCATAACAGTGCACAGATCCCTTTCCCCATTACAGTGCACAGATCCCCCCTCCCCATAGCAGTGCACAGATCCCCCCTCCCCATAGCAGTGCCATAGACCGATCCCCCTACCCATAACAGCCCCGGCCCTGCTGCTCACAGCATCACTCACTGCATCTTTATTTTACCTTACAATCGTGACGCTGCAGTAAGAACTCTGCAGGCAGAGCGGAGGGCGGCGTAACGTCACTTACTCACGTGACGTACCTGCTCCGCCCACTTTATGAATGAAGGAGGCGGAGCAGGCGCGTCACGTGAGTAAGTGACGTTACGCCGCCCTCCGCTCTGCCTGCAGAGTTCTTACTGGAGCGTCACGATTGTAAGGTAAAATAAAGATGCAGTAAACCGCCCGCCCGTCGCCCGCCCGCAGATGGTGGGTGACAAATCCCACACCCCATATTTTCGGCCGATATGTAACAATATCGGCCGAAATGGATTAGGTACATTTTCGGCCGATATTTTCGGCTGCCGGAATTTCGGTGCACCCCTATCTCCATCCTCCACATCTTTCACCATACAATTACACCATATGTCTGTATAATAAATAAATACATGCCCCTTCCCTACAGCATTCCCATCAGTGCAATGGAATGAAATCCTTGAACCTGTGGATAAAAGTACATTTCTCATCAGACACAACTTCCTTTTATTAAATAGTGAATAGACATTCCCTAAATCCTGCAAGAAACCACCAACCACGGAGCCATATACACACAGCGAGCGATAGTACCCCTCATGCTAATCCCAAACGATATCTCTGATGTTCCCTGGATGCCAGCCCTGGGGCATCAATCCAAGGAACGATATCTCTGAAGTTCCCTGGACGCCAGCCCTGGGGCATCAATCCAAGGAGTCCAGAGTTTTTCAAATTTGGTCATAGCACCCCTCTTTCTATAAACCCCTTGTTCCAAATTGATTAGCCAATTAATCTTAGCTATATATTCGGTTCGCTAGGACTACACTCATCTAGCCAGTGTTGAGCAATCAACTTACGAGCCATATATAACATTCTGGCCACCGCTACCTTCCTGGGCTCAGTGATTGGCAGATCCTCCACATATCCCAATACACAAACAAATCGGGTCACATCCAGTGTAACTTCATACAGAAAATGAATGAGATGCAGCACATCACGTCAAAAGCCCTCCAAGGCTGAGCACGACCACAGCATGTGTAACATACCCGCATCCTTCTCCCCACATCTCAGGCATTTGGAAGAGTCCACTATTAAACAGAAACTGAGGGGTTCTGTAAACCCGATGGGTCAGATATAATTGTGACAACCTATGGGCTTCACTGAGTGAGAGCTGCGGTGTCCTCTCCAATATCTCCTACCACTGGTTTTCCTCTAATGGTCTCATCTCTACTTCCCATTTTGCCCTACTATTCACTGAGTAGTCTTGCAAAAATCGGTCTAATGTAGCCTGATAGAGCAAAGAGGAACTCCAGATGAGGAGTTCCTCTTGTCTATAAGAGCAATGATTTTGTTTTGGTGTACTGTGCTCGACATACCACCCATCATAATCAGCCCAGAAGGCATGGCGCAGCTGCAAATACCTATAAAAGTCTGAGGATAGTAAACCAGTTTCCGTCTGAAGTTACCCATAAGTTTTGAGACCATTATTATCTAGAAGTTGGTGGACTCTGATAATACCCCTATGGCGCCACCCCCCCCCCCCCCCCCCATTCCCTGCAGGGAGCCTAGATGCGGCAACCATGGAGTGTCCCATATAGAAGTATACTGCATGATGCCTTTTATGCCCTGTATGTCCCTCACCTTCCACCTTATGCAAGAGACACAATGTAGGGAATGCCAAACCTGACATGTTCAGCTTATTTGCCTCCAACGCTTTATATAAGTTTGGTACCGCCAAGAGGCCTCTTAATAGCCTATTTTGGGCATCTCCCTCTCCCCTTTCCCAGTCCCGCATATGCTGAAGTTAGGCGGCTAGGAAATACACCCATGGATTCGGAAGAGCCAATCCCCCATCAGTTTTACTGCAGTGTCTCCAGCCTCAGCCTTGCCGATCCCCCTCTCCATATAAGGTCCCCAAACACCTTATTAATTGAGTGAAAAAACCTGAAAGGCAACCTTATGGGGGAGTTATGTAGTAGATAAAGTAGCTGCAGAATCCAGATCATCTTAATAAGATTAATCCGTCCTACTACGGACAGTGGCAGCTTAGACCACACATGCATTTTCTGTTTGAATCTGCCTATGAGGGAGGATAAATTTAGTTTCTCATATTCTGTAAGTTTCCTGGACCCCCCCCCCCCCCCAAATACTTAAATTCACTCACCACCTGCAGTCCTGACTGAGCATAACCCACAGAGTGATCTACATTATCTATAGGGAGGAGGGATGATTTGTTAATGTCCCTCTTAACAGTAATAGGGATGACTGTCATATGCAATGGCTCCCCAGATCATCACACCAGGAGTTGGGGCAGTATGTCGCTTCACAGTAAAGGCAGGATTGAAACGCTTACCATGAGGCCTCCATACTGGAACCTGGCCATCCTGGGATCCCAAGCAGAACATGGATCCATTGCTAAAGACAATAGGGCTCTAGTCCATAGCAGTCCAGGTTTCTCATTCACAACCCCACTGCAAACTAAGGCTACTTTCACACTTGGATTAAACTTTTCCGGTATTGAGTTCCGTCCTAGGTTCTCAATATCGGAAAAAAACTGATCAGTTTTATCCTAGTGCATTCTGAGTGGAGAGCAATCCGTTCAGTATGCATCAGAATGTCTTCAGTTCAGTCACTGTACGGCTTTTGGATGGAGAAAATATCGCAGCATGCTGCTGTATTTTCTCCGTCCAAAATTACGGAACACTTGCTGGCATTATTTTACATTGAAATGCATTAATGCCGGATCTGGCCCCAAGTGTTCCGGAAAAACGGATCCGGTTTTGCGGTCTGCACATGTGCAGACCTTTAACCTCTTCAGGACACATGACGCACCGGTACGTCATGTATAGTTCCGATCACCGCCACCCGGCGGGCGGTGATCGGAACCCGGTGCCCCCCCTACAGCCGCATGGGGACCCGATAGCACTGCCGCCAGCAGCCTCAACCGCAGGTAAAAGCCGCAAACCGCAGGTCTGAATTGACCTGCGGTTTGCGGCGATCGCCGGCACGGGGGGGTCATGGGACCTCAATGATTTGAGCAGGCACCTTGGCTAAATGCGTGACCCCCCCCCGTGCCGGCGATCGCCGCAAACCGCAGGTCAATTCAGACCTGCGGTTTGCGGCTTTTACCTGCGGTTGAGGCTGCTGGCGGCAGTGCCATCGGGTCCCCATGCGGCTGTAGGGGGGACCCGATGGCATGGAAGGCAGCGCGATGCCTAAGGAAGGCATCGCGCTGCCTTCCGGTGACGAGCCTGTGAGATCCAGCCCCCTGGATTTCACAGGCAGGAAGCTGTATGAGTAATACACACTGTATTACTCATACAGCCAATGCATTCCAATACAGAAGTATTGGAATGCATTGTAAAGGGATTAGACCCCCAAAAGTTCAAGTCCCAAAGTGGGACAAAAAATAAATTAAAAAAAAGTTGAAAAAATAAAGTTTCCCCCCAAAAAATTTACAGTTTCAAGTAAAAATAAACAAAAACGTCATTTTCCCCAAATAAAGTGAAAAAAATTCGTAAAAAATAGGGAAAAAAAAAAGTAGACCTATTAGGTATCGCCGCATCTGTATCGACCTGCTCTATAAACATATCACATGACCTAACCCCTCAGATGAACACCATAAAAAATAAAAACTGTGCTAAATAAACCATTTTTTTGTCACCTTACATCACAAAAAGTACAACAGCAAGCAATCAAAAAGGCGTTTGCCTGCCAAAATAGTACCAATCTAACCGTCACCTCATCCCGCAAAAAATAAATGTTGTAAATAACAAAAAATAAAAACGGTGCCAAAACAGCTATTTCTTGTTACCTTGCCTCACAAAAAGTGTAATATAGAGCAACCAAAAATCATATGTACCCTAAACTAGTACCAACAAAACTTCCACCCTATCCCATAGTTTCTAAAATGGAGTCACTTTTTTGGAGTTTCTACTCTGGGCTTCAAATGGGACATGGTGTAAAAAAAAACAGTCCAGCAAAATCTGCCTTCCAAAAACCGTATGGCATTCCTTTCCTTCTGCGCCCTGTCGTGTGCCCGTACAGCAGTTTACGACCACATATGGGGTGTTCCTGTAAACTACTGAATCAGGGCCATAAATATTGAGTTTTGTTTGGCTGTTAACCCTTGCTTTGTTACTGGAAAAAATGGATTAAAATTGAAAATTTGGCAAAAAATTGAAATTCTGAAATTTCATCTCCATTTGCCAATAACTCTTGTGGAACACCTAAAGGGTTAACGACGTTTGTAAAATCAGTTTTGAATACCTTGAGGGGTGTAGTTTCTTAGATGGGGTCACTTTTATGGAGTTTCTACTGTAGGGGTGCATCAGGGGGGCTTCAAATGGGACATGGTGTCAAAAAAATCAGTCCAGCAAAATCTGCCTCCCAAAAACCGTATGGCATTCCTTTCCTTCTGCGCCCTACCGTGTGCCCGTACAGCAGTTTACGACCACATATGAGGTGTTTCTGTAAACTACAGTGGTGTCAGTGGGTTGCAGTCTACAGGGTGAAACCACATAGTGGCAGCAGCGGGTGGCTCTGTGGCAAATGCACAGGAGATAATGTTGATGGGATGTAGGAACTCTGAGAACCTATACCCTACCCTCTGGTCGCCTTAGTAACCAGTGCAAACCATGTCTTAGAGTCTACTCAGACGGTGAGGTCAGGGCTCCGTTATATCAGGACTCATTGGCATGTGCCGGAGCTATTCAATACAAGATTTTGCCCAGAAAAGTGACCCAGCCTTTTACCAAGGAGACCTGTCACTAGTTTATGTTGCCCTTAGTTAAGACACTATAAAACTGCTGACAGATTCCCTTTAACCCCTTTATTTGCATTACTATGTCTTGAAAAACATTCCTTATTGTGGCATTACATGAGCTGGTTGGCAGGTAAAGCATGACATAACCACGGGTGAAATGCCATTTTTTGTCCACAGAATCTAACTATAATACTGTTCTGAAACGTACAAGATAACATACAAATCCACATGCAGAAAATAGACTATGGGGCAGATTCCAATTTACAACAGTGGTCAGTTATGTTAGGTGTTTTTTCCCCACAGATTTTGATGTGAAAACAGTCCAGAGTCTGTGGCAAGACAAAGTCATGTGAATATACCTTTATGACATTTCCACAGGATAGATGGATCTCACCTTTGGGATCTGCAACAACCTCTAGCACGGAGGTCCACCGATGGCATCACTACTCACTCTGTTCCGCTCTGTGGCCATTGCATCCAGGTTTTGAGAAGTAGATGGGTTCACCGAAATGTTTGTGTAACTTACATTCACTTCTAGGGGAGTAACAGGAAGCTTGGCTGTTTCCTTAAACTCTGCCACCTCTCACAGCCTGGATGCGGTGGCCACCGGGATGGGATGGGGAGACCCTGTTCTAGACATAGGTGCAGATCCCAGAGGTGGGACCCACCTTTATCAGACATCTATGGCATATCCTAGCTGAGAATTTTGTTGATCTCTATAAATTAGTGAATGCACGTTGAGCTTTGTATTTTGTGTCTTTTGTAATCTGTTGTGTGTGTGCAGCCTTTAACTTTAAAAGGTCACCATCATCCAATCACTGCTGTTACACTGAAGAATGATGGGAGGCAATGCTTAGCCTGCTCTGCGTCTCAAGACTACGTCATAATGTGGAACATACAAGAATGCATCCAAGCTGCTGATCAAGGTGAACATGGTTTTAGCTTTTTTATGTTGTCTTGAAAACAAAGTCTCTAGCTGCTATTCATATCAGACATTTACATTGTTTCTTAATAAGTTCGGTCGGTGACCTTTATTAGAGCGGAAAATCGCTCACAAGTAACACGTCATAGACACCCTCCAGATGATCAAGGAGTCCGTGAGTTCCTTTCCAGCAAAGAGTTTTGACTTTATACAGCGTCCAAAACCACTTGGTCACTATTGGGCGAGCTCGGTGCTGGAATTCACTGACACAACTTTCTACATGAAACATTTGGTCTCTTGAATGGTTCAATGTTTCACATTTCATAAGATTTTAGTGGGTTTTTTGATGCTCTATAGTTTGGTGACTTATCAGAAAAATTACTTGAATTTTGAGTTTACCCTTTTAGATTTTCCACTTAAATGTTCTAGAATCTGATTGAGCCTGGAATAAAACACACACTTTTAGGACTTTTCATTAAACTGTGAGTAGTTACATAAAAGGGGGCAGTTATTAGTAGTTTCACTAGATGGCACGCTCAGACCTCTTTACACAAAATCCATGTTAACCTTAAGGTTTCATCTGAAATAAATTACTGCCACTACTTATTAGGGTCGTCCAGTTTAGAAACCCCATAGTTGTATAGCCTATAAAGGAATTCTGGGTTCCACATTGCTTCTACTCTAAATATTGTGGATTTCTATGTGCGATTCCGCTGTGGAAATCCACAGTTAAAGCGGCTCTGTCACCAGGATCAACCCTATTCAACCAGACATACTGGCTGGTAGGGCTCATCATGCTGATTAACACTGTGCCTTTCTTTTGTCTGTATGCTAAACAGCCTCAGAGAAATCTGCATTTTAATCATATGCAAATGAGCAATTTATGCACTAAGAAGTGGGGCTGAATATTTTGAGCACTGCTCTGCCCACGCCCCCTCCCTTGATTGATAGGACTAGGTTCGCCGAAACGCGCGCCGGGTTTGGTGCCATCCTGGAGGAGACACAGTATGGGTAACTGCTTCTTGTCCTATACATTTTGTTGCTGACTGGCTTTTGCACTTACACTTTATTTCTCTTTTTGTTTTTGTGGACATATATGAACTGTTCCCACTGTGTTTCTCCTCCAGTAGATGTCGCCTTTTTGCCCTGTACCTTTAGGCTACTTTCACACTTGCGTTCAGAGCGGATCCGTCTGGGGTCTGCCCAGACGGATCCGCTCATATAGTGCAGACTTGGGATCCGTTCAGAACGGATCCGTCTGCATTATATTGTAGAAAAAATTCTAAGTGTGAAAGTAGCTTCAGACGGATCCGTCCAGACTTTACATTGAAAGTCAATGGGGGACGGATCCATTTGAAAATTGAGCCATATAGTGTCAAATTCAAACGGATCCGTCCCCATTGACTTACATTGTAAGTCTGGACGGATCCGTTTGCCTCCGCACGGCCAGACGGACACCCGAACGCTGCAAGCAGCGTTCAGGTGTCCGCTTGCTGAGCGGAGCGGAGGACAAACGGTGCCAGACTGATGCATTCTGAGCGGATCCGCATCCACTCAGAATGCATTGGTAGCTGGACGGATGCGTTCGGGGCCGCTTGTGAGACTCTTCAAACGGAGCTCACAAGCGTAACCCCGACGCTAGTGTGAAAGTAGCCTTACCTGTTTTTAACTTCTGTATTGGTCTGATTGATTAATAAAAATTATATTGATTATAAGCAGTCTGGCATCCATTTTATAGGTAGTCTAGACATCAGCATGTAGAGCTGTGTCCTGGCTTATACATATCTACTGCATATATGTGTATTATTCACACTATAGCTTCACCATGCCTAGATCTGCTCAGAGAGCTAATCTACATATTACCGCTTGATTCACAGACATAATATATGATCATACAGACACCAGTAATATGTGTCAGCTTATAAGCATGGAAAAACCATGCATCTCCATGTGGTAATGCAATAGCTTGGTGGTGTATTGGTCTACCCCTGTATTTTGCAACTTTTTGCAGTTTTACACCACTCACTCCAGTTTTGTAATATGGGTGGAAAAGTGGGTGTAGTTACCTACTTTTCATTGTGACTTTTTTAAAAAGTCGCTGTCCCACTCTAGGAGTAGGAGTAGGAAAACTGGAGTAGCTTTTCTAGACAGAAGTGTTAAGTTAAGGCCTCATGCACACAACCGTTGTGTGCATCCGTGGCCGTTGTGCCGTTTTCCGTTTTCCTACTCTTTCAATGGGTCCGTGGAAAAATCGGAAAATGCACCGTTTTGCAGCCGCATCCGTGATCCGTGTTTCCTGTCCGTCCAAAAAATATGACCTGTCCTATTTTCTTTTGACGGACAACGGTTCACGGACCCATTCAAGTCAATGGGTCGTGAAAAAACACGGATGCACACAAGATTGGCATCCGCGTCCGTGGTCCGTGGCCGTAGGCTACTTTCACACAGACGGATCCGCAGATCCGTCTGCATAAAAGCTTTTTTTTCTAGTTAGAATATACTTTGAACTGTGTACATGACTGCTGCCTGGCAGCACCCGATCTCTTACAGGGGGCTGTGATCCGCACAATTAACCCCTCAGGTGCTGCACCTGAGGGGTTAATTGTGCGTATCATAGCCCCCTGTAAGAGATCATGTGCTGCCAGGCAGGAGGGGGCAGACCCCCCCCCCCTCCCCAGTTTTAAATTCATTGGTGGCCAGTGGGCCCCCCCTCCTTCCCTTGTATTTAACACATTGGTGGCCAGTGCGGCCGGCCCCCCCGGCCCGCACTGGCCACCAATGAGTTAAATACAGCAGGGGGCAGTCATGTACACAGTTCTTTTAGTATATTCTAACCTGAAGCGTCCCCATCACCATGGGAACGCCTCTGTGTTAGAATATACTGTCGGATCTGAGTTTCACGATCTAACTCAAATCCGATGGTATATTCTAACAGAGGCGTTCCCATGGTGATGGGGACGCTTCAAGTTAAAATATACATCCTGGGTATCGCCTATTTGTAAACACCCGTACTATCAAAATATAAAAGTATTAATCCCATAAAGGCAAAAAGGAAAAAAAAAGGTCAAAATGGCCGATTTGCCATTTTTTGGTACCCTTCTCCTCCCACAAAAAATTTAGTATGTAGTTTAGCTTTCTGATCAGGTCTCGGCATGGTGAAGCTATAGTACAGTGTGTGTACAATACTCATATATACAGTAGATATGTATAAGTCAGGGCACAGCTCTGCCCTCAGTCTGTCTTGCACTGCCAATCAAGGGGAGGGGGGGGGGGGGGGGGTGCACAGCACAGGGGTGTTTACAAAGCAGTGCTCAGACTATTCAGCCTTGCCTCTTGGTGCTTGAATTACTCATTTGCATATGCATAAAATCAGATATCTCTGCAGCTGTTTAGCATACAGACAAAAGAAAGGTATAATTTTAATCAGCATGATGAGCCCTACCAGGCAATATGTCTAGTTTAATAGGGTTGATCCTGGTGATAGAGCCTCTTTAATCCCTTCCTGACATGTGACGTAATAGTACATCGCATGTCGGGTCTTTAAAGATGGCGCCGCTCCTGAGCGGAGAGGGCGCCATAGCAACCGGGTGGCTGCTGTTTCTTACGGCAGAAACCCATGGCTAATGTCCACGACCGGAGGTAATGCAGATTACGGACATTTAACCCCTCAGATGCTGCGGTCAAACCTGACCACGGCATCTGAGCACACTAGAAACCGAAAACGCACGCTTCCGGTTATGCTTGGGCTCTCCCATGCGGCGATTGGAGGAGCCAATGCTTGTGTGCGGCAGCCCCTGTCATAGTCTGTGACAGGAGGCTGCTGCACAGTCTTTCCTATGGAGCCCTTGCCTGTAATAGGGCTCCATAAGAAAGTAGTAAAATCATCATTGACCCCAATGCTAGTGCATTGGAGTCTATGATAATAGCAATCCCTATGGGAACTATAAAAAAGTGTAAAACCATTTATACATTTTTTACAAATAAAAGAAATGAAAAAAATATATAAAAGTTCAAATCGCCCCCCTTTCCCCAAATTGAGAATAAAAAATGTACAAAAATAAAAAAAATATACATCCTGGGTATCGCCTATTTGTAAACGCCTGTACTATCAAAATATAAAAGTATTAATCCCATAAAGGCAAAAAGGAAAAAAAAAGGTCAAAATGGCCGATTTGCCATTTTTTGGTCACTTCTCCTCCCACAAAAAATTTAATAAAAAGTGATCAAAAAGTTGTACACGCCCCAGAATGGTATGAATGAAAAGTACAGATCGCCTTCGCACACATAACTACAAAAAAGTTATAGGGGTCAGAAAATGACAGCAAAAAATAAATAAAAAAGTTTTCCAAGTTTTTTTTTTTTTTTTTTTTTTCAGCAGCAAGACACAAGGAAAAGTATATACACTCACCTAAAGAATTATTAGGAACACCTGTTCTATTTCTCATTAATGCAATTATCTAGTCAACCAATCACATGGCAGTTGCTTCAATGCATTTAGGGGTGTGGTCCTGGTCAAGACAATCTCCTGAACTCCAAACTGAATGTCAGAATGGGAAAGAAAGGTGATTTAAGCAATTTTGAGCGTGGCATGGTTGTTGGTGCCAGACGGGCCGGTCTGAGTATTTCACAATCTGCTCAGTTACTGGGATTTTCACGCACAACCATTTCTAGGGTTTACAAAGAAAGGTGTGAAAAGGGAACAACATCCAGTATGCGGCAGTCCTGTGGGCAAAAATGACTTGTGGATGCTAGAGGTCAGAGGAGAATGGGCCAACTGATTCAAGCTGATAGAAGAGCAACGTTAGAGGAAAAGAAATCCAGCATCTCGTTGTTCTTGCTTGACGGTGTTTTATTCCACAAACCAAATATACAGCGGTGAAAGAATCCTCAAAATACAAGCCCCAATACGGTCTATGCGTTTCGAACCAGATGGTTCTTAATCATGACCTCCTTAAACGTTGACTGAAATAACCACTCGTTACAACCGAGGTATGCAGCAAAGCATTTGTGAAGCCACCACACGCACAACCTTGAGGCGGATGGGCTACAACAGCAGAAGACCCCACCGGGTACCACTCATCTCCACTACAAATAGGAAAAAGAGGTTACAATTTGCACGAGCTCACCAAAATTGGACTGTTGAAGACTGGAAAAATGTTGCCTGGTCTGATGAGTCTCGATTTCTGTTGAGACATTCAAATGGTAGAGTCTGAATTTGGCGTAAACAGAATGAGAACATGTATCCATCCTCTGATGGCTACTTCCAGCAGGATAATGCACCATGTCACAAAGCTCGAATCATTTCAAATTGGTTTCTTGAACATGACAATGAGTTCACTGTACTAAAATGGCCCCCACAGTCACCAGATCTTTACCCAATAGAGCATCTTTGGGATGTGGTGGAACGGGAGCTTCGTGCCCTGGATGTGCATCCCTCAAATCTCCATCAACTGCAAGATGCTATCCTATCAATATGGGCCAACATTTCTAAAGAATGCTATCAGCACCATGTTGAATCAATGCCACATAGAATTAAGGCAGTTCTGAAGGCAAAAGGGGGTCCAACACCGTATTAGTATGGTGTTCCTAATAATTCTTTAGGTCAGTGTATATGTGGTATTGCTGGATTCTTACTGACCTGGAGAATAAAGATCACAAGTCAATTTTACCGCATAATGAACTTCATAAAAAAAAACAACCCGTAAAGCTCTGGAATTTTTTCCCACTCCATTCTATGCAACATTAAATGGTGGTGTTGGAAAGTACAACTTATCCCGCAAAAAATAAGCCCGGAAAAATAAAAAAGTTATGGCAATGGGAAAACGGGGAGCAAAAAAGAAAACGCAAAGTCAAAAAAACCTTCGGGGTAGAAAAGGTTAATACACAACAGGTATCGCTAGCCCATCACCAGGGCTGGGACAAGGTCCACCACCAACAGAGGCTGAGCTGCCCAAGTGCGCCCCCCCCCCCCCCTCCTTGGGGCGTTCCTTGTAATTTTACCCCATCAGACCTCAGATCAGACGGAAAAGTATATTATCTTTATTTAAGAATTATCTTACTTCACTTCAGGGCAGACTCTCACACTCTATCCCTGCTGGGGACTGGGCTGGGTCGTGACACAGTGCTGTGCTGCTGCCCGCGCTGCTTCTGGTCTCCAGAAGGCGCACATGTGACCTGACTGCGTACAGCGCGTCAGATCAAAGTGCGCGCTGTACGCAGCCAGTCAGGCAAGCGACTGAGCAGAGACCAGAGCAGCGGAGCGGCCGAGCCAGGAGGCGGAGCGGGGAGGGAGCACGTAAGTCAGTGCCAAGTGCTCACTACTCCCTCCGTCCTCCAGCGCGGCCGGCAGGCGCGGCAGCAGCAGCGACGTGGTCAGTGGCCTGCCTGCCGCCCAGAGGCTGGGGAGCTGGCCTGCGCCCTGAGGCTGGATCCTGCCCAGCCTCTGTGTCGGCCCGGCCCTGCCCATCACTATCCCCATGTGGCCTCAGTGATTAGCACATAATCAGCTGCATGGAAGTTTACTAAGGGATCTTTCACATGAGCGGATCCCGTGCGTGAAAGAGTGCCAAGCCCAGTTTAAGACAGCAGAGACACAAAATCAGTGACAACTTTATCTCACTGTGATTTTGTAGTAAAAAGATCACAGAGAGGCACGGAGCATTATCAATTATGTTACTACTCCGTGTCTCTGCTGTCCGGAGATGGGCTTGGCTGTCTTACACGCAGCGGATTACCCGCACGGCATCCGCTCTTGTGAAAGAGCCATAAGACCAGTAGGGACCATGGAATCAGCATTGCTGCAGGTGAGTGTTGTGTTTTGTTTTTTTTAACTATTCCCTGCCGTTATAATCTTGATAAATCCTGTGTCACTAATATGAATGTATCCTGTCCAACAGATATCGCTGTTATATCACTTTCCCCAAATACCATTTAGCAAAACTGCCTTTCTCAAAAGTTATTAG
The DNA here is from genome assembly GCF_905171765.1 of Bufo bufo. Taxonomy (NCBI): domain Eukaryota; kingdom Metazoa; phylum Chordata; class Amphibia; order Anura; family Bufonidae; genus Bufo; species Bufo bufo. The sequence continues at coordinate 431,044,663 of NC_053392.1, read as the reverse complement.
CCTACAGTTGCACCCTGTGGCAAATCTGTTTTGTTATTGGGTGTAAGTTGCGTCCTGCGTTGGAACGTTTTAATGTAGGATGCACGAGTGTCAATGGTAGGAAAAAGAGGGGTGTTAGGACACACCTCACTGCCCTAAGGTATGATGGGACAGCAGAAACCAGGAAGTAGGATTTAAGGATAGGGGATAAGAGAAAACTGCAAATGAGGTAAATTTGGGGGAAAAAATGCAAGCTGCTGTACAGTAATTGATGAAAATAAACCTTAGAATGAAAAGTAGTTTATGGCAAAACTCCTTTAACACCTTTTGTGACATCTTCCGTAAATGTCATTTGGGTATAAGAAAGCTTCACTGCCTGATTAAATAAAAAAAACACACACAAAAATTGTATCTGTTTTAGGCTAGATACACATGACCGTATGTGTTTTGCGGTCCGCAAAAAAAAAACGGATGACGTCCGTAGGGCATCTGTTTTTTTTGCGGATCCATTGTACATGCCTATCCTTGTCCGCAAAACGGACAAGAATAGGACATGCTCTATTTTTTTGCGGAATGGAACCACGGACGCGGAAAACAAATGGTTGACTATTTTTTAACAGCTCCATAGAAATGAATGGGTCCACATACTATCCGCAAAAAAAAACGGAATGGACGCGGAAACGAAATACGTTCGTGTGCATGTAGCCTTAATATGTTGTCATTTTGAAACAAAAGCCTCTACCTACCTACCTCATTAACATTTTGTTTTAATTTTTAGGACGGCTTCCTCGTGGTCATGTCATTGGAACGCTCTTAGGTACTGTTCAACATTTGAGCATGCATCCTGACAAACAACTAGTGGCAGTATGTGCAGGTGCCAGAGTATTGATTCTTAGTGCTGAGGTAAGTGACTTTTTAGTAAAGTCAGTTGTAGAAGTGTTCACCGCAAAGAACCAACACTGCACCAGCGCCACTTCTCTGCAAGAGCATTAAAGGGGTTATCCCATGTGCCGGGCCCCTCAGAGGGAATATTCTAACCCTGCTCCCCGCTCCCTGCGGCGCTCCTGGTCCCCGCACCGCCGCTACTGCTTCTCCTTGTGCATGCATGAAAACATCCAGTGTTGGGGGGGAAGCAGCCGATGGCAGGCGGGGATGGGGATGAGTCTCCCTAGCATCACGGGTGACGCTAGGCAGGCTCGTCCCCATTCCCACCTGCCATTGGCTGCTCCCCACCGACACCAGATGTTTTTTATCTGTGTACAGGAAGAAGCAGCATTGGTGGTGCGGGGACCAAGAGAGGTGCAGGGAACAGGGACCCGGGTAAGTATATTCCCTCTGAGGGGCCCGGCACATGGGGGGGCTTTATGATATTGGATAACCCCTTTAACCCTTAATAGCAATCCACAGTTGCCTGGACAGTCGCACAACCTTTCCATGGTGCTCGCTTGCAAAATCAGTTGCAGACATTCATCTTTCATAGTAACATAGTACATAAGGCCGAAAAAAGACATTTGTCCATCCAGTTCGGCCTGTTATCCTGCAAGTTGATCCAGAGGAAGGCAAAAAAAAAAAAAAACCTGCGAGGTAGAAGCCAATTTTCCCCACTTAAGGGGAATAAAAAGTTCCTTCCCGACTCCAATCAGGCAATCAGACTAACTCCCTGGATCAACGACCCTTCTCTAGTAGCTATAGCCTGTAATATTATTACGCTCCAGAAATACATCCAGGCCCCTCTTGAATACATAAAGCGTCACTCATCTGTCCTGTTTCAGTGGCTTTATTCAATCCATGCCAAATTACAGATAAACAAGGATGGACAAAAAATCTTTGGCCTAGTTATAGAAATGTGTGTTTACATATAAAGTTAATCTGCATAAATAGTTTAGTAAAGTAGAAAATTAAAAAAATAGAAGTTCCATTTTTCTGCCATAATTTTCCACAGAAAATTGAACCCCAGGCCTTCTGTATAGCAAGCAGCACATTTACCACTACTCTATAGAACTGCTGTGATGTGCGGATATGATTTTCTGTGCATAAAAAGCTACTAAACAGCACTACTATGGCCTGAAAGGCCATGTGTGAGGCATGGCTTCACAGGCAGCCAGTGATCCCATGGACTGCAGTAGTATTCTTTTTCAGTCTATGGGAGAAGCAATCAGAAGATTGCACGTTCAAATCCCCTAAGGGGACTAAAAGTTACAGCAAAAAAAAGTTTTTAAAGTTCAAAAATTCAAAAATAGGAAAAATTCTTATCATCCTCTTTCCTAGTTTTACATAGAAAAATAAACCGTAAAAAATAAACATAGCAGATTATACTTTTCCAAAAATGTCCGAACTATTAAAATATCCAAATATTTTTCCTGAAAAGCCCTGCAAATCAAATGTTTATTTTTTCAAAGGTTTTTATTTTTTCAAAAAGAAGTAAAACGTGATAAGAACTAAACAATTGTTATCGCCGTAATCCTACACTGATCCGCAAAATAAGGATGTCATGTAATTTTTTGTGCACAGTGAACACTGTAATAATAAAAATCTGAAAAACTTTGGGGTAATTGTGTGCTTTTTTTTGTTTCACCCCTCAAATATATTTTTTTTTACCGTTTTTTAATACAAGATATGGTAAATTAAATAGTGCCATTAAAAAATAAAACAAATGCAGCAAAAATAAGCCCTCATGTGAATAAAACATTTAAAAGCTGTGGCTTATGGAGGAAAGAAGGGAAAAAATGAAAATACAGAAACAAAAAATGGCCCGTTTCTTAAAGGGGTTGTCTCATCATGGACAATGTGGGCATATCGCTAGGATATGCCCCCGTTGTCTAACAGGTGCGGGTCCCACCGCTGGGACCTGCACCTATATAGAGAACGGAGCCCCGCAAGATGGCTCCCCATAGAAGTGAATGGGAGCGTACCGCGCATGCGCGGCCCCCGCTCCGATTCGTTTCTATGGGGCCGACAGAAAAAGCTGAGCTGTTGTTGCCGGCCCCATAGAAAATGAGTGGAGGGCGGCTGCGCATGCACAGTGCGCCCTCCTTCACTTGCGGGGCTCCGTTCTCGATATAGGTGCGGGTCCCAGCGATGAGACCCGCACCTATAAGACAATGGGGCATATCCTAGCGATATGCCCCCATTGTCCATGATGAGACAACCCCTTTAAGGGATGAATATTATACCTGTAAAGAAAACAATAATGCTATTTAAAAAATCCAGTCTTTCCAATAAGGCAGGTCTATAGTGTAGTGGTAAATCTTCTTTAGTAAAACTCTATATGCTGGGAGAGGGCCCCTCCCCAACTTATATCGAGGAGATGGGCCACACAGTTTCATTAATTTTCACTGCACTAAAATGAGTATTAATGAGGCTTTTTAATGTCAGAGACCACAAGTGTCTTTCCGGGCTCCCCAGCTGCTTGGGGCCCCTAACTGCAGTATCGTCAGTACAGCCCTTATGGTAATCCTGGCCTCAAGGTACAATACTTTCAAAATCCGATGGTCTTTCCTGGGCTATTGTAGCTTGAAACATTGCAACTACAATGCTACAGAAACTGCCAATGTGTGGTACATACAATGTTCTGGAAGATCCAGCCAATCGGTATACTGAAATGCATGCACCGATTGACTGTCTAATGGTGCCTACTGAAGTGCAGTACTGTGCTTCATGTTCAGTACTGTCCTTTACCTGTATCAGGATGAGCTGATCCTTTGGCCATCTGACTAAGGGCAGCTCCATTTATTTTTTTTTTATACATGGTGTTTGGTAATTCTGGTACACTGTGTGCACTGAAGAATACCCTGTCCTTTATGTAGAAAGAGCAACAAATGCAGGGAACTCCATGTTAACAGCTTTAAGAACCAATCTTTGTGACCCATGTGTGCAATGGATTTAAATGCAGTTGAAGTATGCAATTTACGGATACTTTGAGAAGTTGATAAAAATAGGGAGGGAGGCATGGTGGAGCCAAGAGGGCACTGAGGGCTAATGGTGTTGGGGAGGGGAGTGCAGAAGGTGAATGGGCCAATGAATGATTAAAGAAGAACTCCCGCAAAAATTCTCTGACCTGCTCGAAAGGTACATGATGTAATCTTCTTACCCGTATCCCTTCTGATCCTTAGCTGTGTCATGTGAAGAGCAATCAAACTTTCGAAATAAGGCTACTTTCACACTAGTGATTCTATGAAATCGTCATAGGGTCGAAATACCGGAGAAAAAGGCTTCCGTTTTGTTCCCATTCATTGTCAATGGGGACAAAATGTAACTGAACAGAACGGAATGCTCCAAAACGCATTTGGTTCCGTTTGGTTGCGTTCCCATACCGGAGAGCAAACCACAGCAAGCTGCAGTTTTCTTTCCGTCATGGGATGCGGAGCAAGACGGATCAGTCATGACCTAAAATGCAAGTCAATGACAATAGAAAACGGATCCGTCCCCCATTGACTTTCAGTGGTGTTCATGACGGATCTGTCTTGGCTATGTTAGGCCCCTTGCTGACAAGCGTTCCTCCTGCAGCGAGTCCGCATCGCAGAACCCGGCCTGACTGCCCATCGCTGCCGGGAGTCACATAACATTATATTGATTTATGATGCTATGTAACCCTTACAGTTCTGGAATGTACTGGATAACACTGGCATAATGGAGGAATGCTCGTCTGCAAGGGGCCTTAAAGATAATACAACCGGATCCGTTCTTAACAGATGCAGATGGTTGTATTATCAGTAACTGAATCGTTTTTGCTGAACCCTGCCGGATCCAGCAAAAACTCTAGTGTGAAAGTAGCCTCACACAGCTTTAACCCCTTAGCGCAGAACGCCGTGCATATACGGCGGGGAAAACTGTGCCAGAACGCAGAATGCCGTACATGCACGGCGTTCATTTAAATGCTCCCCTGCCGAGATCGCGCACCTGAAGCGCAAATTACCTTGCTGTGTCGGGGATCAAACAGCTCCCCCTTGATGGCCAGGGATCGATCAGCAGTGGTCCCGGCCGCAGATCACCTCCACACATCATCTTCTCCCAATGAGCGATCTCTCGCGTGTGCGCATGCACGCACACATCTCCTCCTCTTCTGGCAAAAAAAAAACCACACACACACTCCAAAAGTGCCCTTCATTTGTCCCCTGTGACCCTCATCACCCCTCATTTGTCCCCGTACCTGTGTGCTGTCTGCCGATAGTGACAGTACATCAGCACCCCAGTCCCTGTCATCCATCCTGTCAGTGACCTGTTTTTGGCAAATCATTAGGGTTAGTTAGGGAGTTATCAGGGTTTGAGCTCTTGTTTTAGTGTAAGTTAGACGTTTATTGGAAAAAAATAAAATAACTAAAAAATATTGGGGATGTTCGTACTTGTGTCCGATTATAAATACTCAGTTTCAAGCCCCCCTCATACCTCCGAACCTCTATCTTCTATCTGTGACCAGTCCTTGTCACTGAATTTGCCAGCAGTGACAAATTTCTGTCACCAGTGACTTAAAACTCCACTGCTTTTGGAGTACTTTTCTTTTTCTATTTTTTTTCTGAATAAAAAAATTAATATATATATTATTGTAGGAAGGCGCAAGGGTCCGTCATTGACGGACGGTACGTGTCACCGAGGTTCCTGGCCTCGGTGAGATAAGAACCGGTTATTTTATGTGTCAGCCGCAGCTAGTGCTTAGTGACACTGTTTATTCTTAGTGTGGCTGAAAAGCCGATCCGGGCCGGTTCTTATTGGGAGCAGCCAAAGAGCAGGGTGGGTGGCTGTTCCCCACGTCCAGGCCAGGTTTTGGGCTGGGGTTTAAAAACCCAGCCAGCAGCTCAGCTGGGGGTGGTATGTTCCTCCAAGTGAAAGTGGAGCTGTGAAGGCTCTGTGTCTCTGGAAGCTGCATGAGAGCCACCAGCTGGAAGCCAGGCGCCCTAAAGCCTGCTGTGGATATCCAGGTGACGTTTTTGTTATGATTTCTGTGGACTTTGGCCGTGTGAAATAACACAAGGAATTCCTGTGGTGTGAATTAACACCAGGACTCTGCAAAGTGTTTGTGTTATGTTTTTCCTTGGGTGTGAATAAACACTGAACTTTTTGCTTTACTACTGTGTTCTTGCCTCTGTACTGCGTCCGCTTACCCTGCCTACCAGAGCAAATCCCTACAGTTGGTGGTGGATGCGGGTGTAACGGTCACGTCCACACACACACAGGGGGAAGGATAGTGACCACTGCGCTCCACCCTCACCCCTGGCCCTGCCTACTTGCCTCACGAGTCCTGATGACAGGGGACAACTGGACGACAGTCCCTAACTTAGGATATGTGCAGGGAAGACAGACAAGACAAAATACGGAACATGAACGGACCGGGTCAGAACCAAGAGAGCTACGCAGTACAAAGGATTAAGCAAAGAATGGTCAGGAGAAGCCGGGGTCAAATACCAGGAGAGCAGAGAAGTACAAGAGGAGTCCTAAGAGAGTAGTCAGGTGGGAGCCGAGGTCACAATACCAGGACGGATGCGCAGTACAGGAGGAGCAGGCAAAAGGATGGTCAGGGAACAGGATCAGGTAAGTATTCAGCAGTCCAACAAATAGCCAGGAACCTAGAAATTAACAGGCAACCTGTAGCCAGCAGGCTGCCTGTATTTATAGTGGGGAGTGAGGGTCATGTGACGTGGCCAGCGTCACATGACCGACAGACCAACCAGTCGAGCACCGAGTGATCAGCTCGGCGCTCAAGGCAGACTAGGAGCAGGGAGCCACCCAGCTAGTAAAGCCGCCCTGGGAATGAGGTCAAACACAGAACCTCATTCTAAAAGCTAAGCAACAGGTCTGCGGGCAATGGGGGACCGAGTGCACCTTCGGAACCCCGTGACAGCGGGCAAGCGCAGTGAGGCTGGCGTGAACGCCGACATTCTTTCTTTTTTTCTCACGGTTGTATGTTATTTATCAAACCGGCTAGATTCAAACCGGTGTCAAGAGACGAAATGGAGGCTGTTATGAAGGCCCTCGTGGAGGCTGACCTGCAACAACGCGAGGCTAATAAGCAGCAGCAGGAGACCAACCAGTTGCTGCTACAACATGTAATGGCGTTACAGTCAGCAGGAGCAACCCCAAGCGTACACGATGCCCGGAAAGCAGTACGTGCAGCGATCCCTAAAATGACCCCCGCAGACGACATCGAGACCTACCTGGCGATGTATGAAAAAGTGGCCACCAGGGAAAAGCTGCCCCAAGACCAGTGGGCTGAGGTCGTCGCTCCTTTTCTGACATCAGAGTCCCAGCGGGTGTTTTTCGACTTGCCTGATGATCAAGCGGCCGACTACCCAAAGGTAAAGGGGGAGATTTTGGCAAGACTGGGGGTGAATGTGCTGGTCTGGGCCCAGCGGGTGCATTAGTGGGGGTTCAACCCGGCGGAGCCCGTGAGACCCCAGTATTATGACCTGCTTAACCTGTTACAAAAGTGGCTACAACCTGACGTGTTGAGCCCCACTGCTATGTTGGACCGGTTATTAGCAGACAGGTTCTGGAGGGCTCTGCCACCCCCTCTCCAGCAATGGATTGGCCAGGTCTCCCCAGGGAATGCGCTGGAGATGGTCGACCTTGTGGAGCGCTATGAGGCTACCCGGAACTTACAGGTGCCCATCAAACCTGCCCGGGATATAACCCCTGTGGACCCAGCTCCAATAATCTGCTGGCGGTGTCGAGAGCCAGGCCATGTTCGAGCGGACTGTCCACGTCAGGGGGAACCCATGGACACGAACTGTGGCTTCCGTCAATCATTATATGCCAGGAAACTGTGTGCAGTGGGTGCTTCGGAGTCTCTGAACCACCTGTGCCAGGTTGAGGTGGGAGACACTCCAGCGGAGGCTCTGTATGACTCAGGAAGTCTGGTGACCCTGGTAAGGGCTTCCCTGGTACGCTCCGCTGAGTACACCGGCCGTAAGGTTGGAGTCATTTGTTTCCATAGGGACTTAAAAGACTATCCTACTGCTATGGTGTCTCTGTCTACGGTTTCCGGCAGGTGGATCCACGAGGTGGCTGTTGCAACCCACCTCCACTATGAACTTATAGTAGGGAGAGACTTCCCGGGTTTCACGGCACTGTGGCCGGTTCCGAGAGTGACTGATACGCATGATACAGGTGTAACCCTAGCAGAATGGCCCGGCTCAGGGGGGAGACCAGAACCCTGGGAACCTGAGTCCGAAGGTCCCGCGGTAGGGGTGACCGCCACTTCGGTGGAAGAGGAGGAGACAACTCCGCTGAGTGTAATGGTGGGAGACATGGAGGACTTGCCGCCGGGGCCTGAGCTGGCAGACCTCAATGTCTCCGGGGATAATTTTGGTACCGAGCAACAGCGGGATCCAACCTTGTTCCGAGCCTGGGAAAATCCATCAGGAGATGTTGTATCGGGTAAATCAGCTTAGAGGTGAATCCGTTGAACAGTTGGTGGTGCCTCTGGCTTATCGCAAACTCGTGTTAGAGTTAGCACACCAGCATGTTCTCAGGGGTCATCTGGGAATGCAGAAAACACAGGATACTACAACGGTTGTACTGGCCCAGTGTGTTTAAAGAGGTGAACGAGTTCTGTAAGTCTTGCCCGACCTGCCGGGCAACTAGCCCCCACCACCTTTTTCTCAGTCCCTTGGTACCCCTCCCGATCATTGATGTACCGTTTGAGCGAATCGCTATGGACCTAGAAGGTCCTGTACCAAAGTCCGCCAGGGGACACCAACACATCTTGGTTGTCCTTGATTACGCTACTCGGTACCCGGAGGCAGTGCCACTGCGACATACTTCTGCGAAACTTATAGCTAAAGAGCTAATTGAGATGTTCTCCCGAGTGGGGCTACCTAAAGAGGTCCTGACTGACCAGGGGACCCCTTTTATGTCCAAGGTCATGAGGGAACTCTGCAAGTTGCTGTGTATAAAACAGTTACGGACGTCCGTGTACCATCCACAAACGGATGGACTAGTGGAAAGGTTTAATAAAACTCTAAAAACCATGTTAAAAAGGGTGGTGACCAAAGATGGAAAGGATTGGGACCTTCTGCCCTATCTTAGGTTCGCAGTGTGAGAAGTGCCCCAGGCCTCTACTGGGTTCTCGCCCTTCGAATTGCTATATTGCAGACAGCCTCATGGCTTGTTGGACGTAGCCAAAGAGGAATGGGAACAACAACCCACTCCGCATAAAAGCGTCCTGGAATATGTTACCAAGATGCAACAGCGGATAAAGACCGTTTTGCCTCTTGTCAGAGAACATATGGAGGCCGCTCAGCGAGCTCAGAGTCGGATCTATAATCGGCAGGCTCGGGTCCGGAACTTTAACCCGGGTGATCGGGTTTTGGTTCTGGTGCCGACAGTGGACAGTAAGTTCCTAGCCAGGTGGCAGGGGCCCTACGAGCTACGTGAAAAAATAGGAGAGGTAAATTACAAAGTACACCAGCCGGGGAGGCGAAAGCCGGAGCAGGTTTACCATGTTAATTTGCTAAAACCTTGGAAGGATAGGGAAACCTGTACGGAAGACAGTCCACGGACGGGCTTTCTTGGACAGGAGATTCCGGCTCCTAAGTCTGATGCAAGGGAAGCGGTTGCCACAATAAAAATTGCTGACAGCCTCTCCTCTAAACAGGCTCAGGAAACCAGGGAGTTCGTTAGTCGGAACACGGATGTTGTGGCGGAACCCGCCTCGCCACTGGGCATTGGAGAGGCCTGGCTACCCGCCTCCTACCTACTGACTATGGCCCCTGGTGAATTTGTATGTTGAATGCAATTTGGGCATGTGGTATTTTGTATTGCTCTGTGTTGTGGACTGTATATATCTTGCTCTTACTGTAATGATTGCTATGTTACAGGCATTGCTTTTCTGTGCCTCTTCTCCTCCCCCTTTTTCCTGACCCATTGTTCCCCCGGCAGGGTGTTGTCTCAGGGACACTGAGAGACCAGTTTAAACCAGCTGCTCTGTCCCTCCTCAATCTCCCATCAGCCCTTGCTATTGTCTGGCCCCACCCTTCCTTGTACCATAGTCCTAGGTACCCTATTGTATGTAAATGAGGCTGTTGGGGGGTTTAAAGTAGGTGTGCTGTGTCTAAATAAAGTTAGTTCCTGTTTTAACACTCAAGGTGAGTGTTGTCTCATTCTTGGGGGAGGATTGATTGCATGCTGTCCCAGTTTGACTGCTAGGAGTGTAAACCTATTCGTATGGTTTCCTATTCAACTGTCTACAGCATTCATAGGCTTGAAGAGGATTTATATGCTTCTTCGGTTCGGTGATGGTGGTGTCTGCCAGAGTGCTAGGAGCATCCGTCAACGGAGGTACTCAGTCTAGGGGTGCCAGGTGATCCGTTACAGATCTCCCTGGACGCACTTCCGTAATCCAACATGACATTGTCACTGAGCCTCAGGCAAAAATCCGGTTAAAACCATACCGAGTACCCGAGGCTCGGCGAAAACCCATCTCGGAGTGCAACTCATGTTGCGGCTGGATGTCATTAAGGAGTCTAAAAGTGAGTGGGCCAGTCCGATAGTATTAATACCCAAGCCAGACGGGACATTGAGGTTCTGTAATGACTTCCGCAAACTTAATGAGGTGTCCAAATTTGACGCTTATCCCATGCCCCGAGTGGATGAGCTTATTGAAAAGTTGAGCCAAACCCGGTATTTTTCTGTGTTGGACCTCACCAAAGGGTACTGGCAGGTACCCTTGACAGAGGCTGCCAAAGAAAAAATGGCTTTTGTCACGCCAGAGGGGCTGTATCAGTACAAGGTATTACCCTTTGGTCTACATGGCGCTCCCGCCATGTTTCAAAGGCTAATGGATATTGTACTCCGTCCACATTGTCGATACGCTTCGGCGTACCTGGACGATATCGTTGTCCATAGCACCGACTGGGAAAGTCACCTACCTAAAGTACAGGCTGTAGTGGACTCCCTTCGAAAGGCGGGACTAACAGCTAACCCAAAGAAATGTGCAATAGGGTTAGAGGAGACTAAATACCTTGGGTATGTCATTGGGCGCTGAGTCATTAAACCCCAAGTGAGCAAAATAGAGGCGATACGGAATTGGCCCCGACCTGCCACCTCTAGACAAGTAAGGTCATTCCTGGGAATGGTGGGCTATTACATGAGGTTTGTTCCCCATTTTGCCACTTTAGCGGCTCCGTTGACAGGGCTTTTAAGGGGACGGAAGTCCGTGATAGTCCACTGGAATGACCAGGCATAAGAGGCTTTCTCCGCTTTGAAGTCGGCCCTGTGTGGGTCCCCGGTTTTGGTGACGCCCGACTTCAAGAGGGAATTTGTGGTCCAGACTGATGCCTCCGAAGTGGGCCTCGGTGCGGTACTGTCTCAGGAAGTCAACGGGGAGGAGCATCCCGTTGTCTTCCTCAGCCGTAAGCTCACTCCAGCGGAGGCCGGTACAGTATAGTGGAGAGAGAGTGCCTGGCCATCAAGTGGGCACTCGAGTCTCTCCGCTATTATCTGTTGGGAGGAAATTCCGTCTGGTGACCGATCACTCCCCTCTCAAGTGGATGAGCCAGGCCAAAGAGAGGAATGCTTGGGTCACCAGGTGGTTCTTATCGCTGCAAAACTTTAAGTTCACAGTAGAACACGGGGCAGGCCGGTTACAGGGAAACGCGGATGCCCTGTCTCGAGTACACTGTCTGGCGTGTGTTCACCCCCTCAGGGTTGAACAAAGGGGGGAGGTATGTAGGAAGGCGCAAGGGTCCGTCATTGACGGAAGGTACGTATCACCGAGGTTCCTGGCCTCGGTGAGATAAGAACCGGTTATTTTATGTGTCAGCCAGGACTCTGCAAAGTGTTTGTGTTATGTTTTTCCTTGGGTGTGAATAAACACTGAACTTTTTGCTTTACTACCGTGTTCTTGCCTCTGTACTGCGTCCGCTTACCCTGCCTACCAGAGCAAATCCCTACAATATATACAGTACAGACCAAAAGTTTGGACACACCTCATTCAAAGAGTTTTCTTTATTTTCATGACTATGAAAATTGTAGATTCACACTGAAGGCATCAAAACTATGAATTAACACATGTGGAATTATATACATAACAAACAAGTGTGAAACAACTGATAATATGTCATATTCTAGGTTCTTCAAAGTAGCCACCTTTTGCTTTGATTACTGCTTTGCACACTCTTGGCATTCTCTTGATGAGCTTCAAGAGGTAGTCCCCTGAAATGGTTTTCACTTCACAGGTGTGCCCTGTCAGGTTTAATAAGTGGGATTTCTTGCCTTATTAAAGGAGGTTGGGACCATCAGTTGCGTTGAGGAGAAGTCAGGTGGATACACAGCTGATAGTCCTACTGAATAGACTGTTAGAATTTGTATTATGGCAATAAAAAAGCAGCTAAGTAAAGAAAAACGAGTGGCCATCATTACTTTAAGAAATGAAGGTCAGTCAGTCAGCCGAAAAATTGGGAATACTTTGAAAGTAAGGGCTATTTGAACATGAAGGAGAGTGATGGGGTGCTGCGCCAGATGACCTGGCCTCCACAGTCACCGGACCTGAACCTAATCGAGATGGTTTGGGGTGAGCTGGACCGCAGAGTGAAGGCAAAAGGGCCAACAAGTGCTAAGCATCTCTGGGAATTCCTTCAAGACTGTTGGAAGACCATTTCAGGTGACTAGCTCTTGAAGCTCATCAAGAGAATGCCAAGAGTGTGCAAAGCAGTAATCAAAGCAAAAGGTGGCTACTTTGAAGAACCTAGAATATGACATATTTTCAGTTGTTTCACACTTGTTTGTTATGTATATAATTCCACATGTGTTAATTCATAGTTTTGATGCCTTCATAGTCATGAAAATAAAGAAAACTCTTTGAATGAGAAGGTGTGTCCAAACTTTTGGTCTGTACTGTGTATATATATATATATATATATATATATATATATATACACAGTTGCAAGAAAAAATATGTGAACCCTTTGGAATGATATGGATTTCTGCACAAATTGGTCATAAAATGTGATCTGATCTTCATCTAAGTCACAACAATAGACAATCACAGTCTGCTTAAACTAATAACACACAAAGAATTAAATGTTACCATGTTTTTATTGAACACACTATGTAAACATTCATAGTGCAGGTGGAAAAAGTATGTGAACCACTAGACTCATGAAATCTCCAAGAGCTAATTGGAGTGAGGTGTCAGCCAACTGGAGTCCAATCAATGAGATGAGATTGGAGTTGTTGGTTACAGCTGCCCTGCCCTATAAAAAAACACACACAAGTTATGGGTTTACTTTTCAAAAGAAGCATTGCCTGATGTGAATGATGCCTCGCACAAAAGAGCTCTCAGAAGACCTACGATTAAGAATTGTTGACTTGCATAAAGCTGGAAAGGGTTATAAAAGTATCTCCAAAAGCCTTGCTGTTCATCAGTTCACGGTAAGACAAATTGTCTATAAATGGAGAAAGTTCAGCACTGCTGCTACTCTCCCTAGGAGTGGCCGTCCTGTAAAGATGACTGCAAGAGCACAGCGCAGACTGCTTAATGAGGTGAAGAAGAATCCTAGAGTGTCAGCTAAAGACTTACAAAAGTCTCTGGCATATGCTAACATTCCTGTTAGTGAAAGTACGATACGTAAAACACTAAACAAGAATGGATTTCATTGGAGGATACCACAGAGGAAGCCACCGCTGTCCAAAAAACCCATTGCTGCACATTTGCAGTTTGCACAAGAGCACCTGGATGTTCCACAGCAGTACTGACAAAATATTCTGTGGACAGATGAAACCAAAGTTGAGTTGTTTGGAAGAAACACACAACACTATGTGTGGAGAAAAAGCACAGCACACCAACATCAAAACCTCATCCCAACTGGGAAGTATGGTGGTGGGGGCATCATGGTTTGGGGCTGCTTTGCTGCATCAGGGCCTGGACCGATTGCTATTATCGAAGGAAAAATGAATTCCCAAGTTTATCAAGACATTTTGCAGGAGAACTTAAGGCCATCTGTCCACCAGCTGAGGCTCAACAGAAGATGGGTGTTGCAACAGGACAACGACCCAAAGCATAGTAGTAAATCAACAACAGAATGGCTTAAACAGAAGAAAATACGCCTTCTGGAGTGGCCCAGTCAGAGTCCTGACCTCAACCCGATTGAGATGCTGTGGCATGACCTCAAGAAAGCGATTCACACCAGACATCCCAAGAATATTGCTAAACTGAAACAGTTCTGTAAAGAATTATTCCTGACCGTTGTGCACGTCTGATCTGCAACTACCGGAAACGTTTGGTTGAAGTTATTGCTGTCAAAGGAGGTTCAACCAGTTATTAAATCCAAGGGTTCACATACTTTTTCCACTTGCACTTTGAATGTTTACATGGTGTGTTCAATAAAAACATGGTAACATTTAATTCTTTGTTTGTTATTAGTTTAAGCAGGCTGTGATTGCCTATTCTTGTGACTTAGATGAAGATCAGATCACATATTATGACCAATTTGTGCAGAAATCCATATCATTCCAAAGGGTTCACATACTTTTTTTTTTCTTGCAACTGTGTGTGTGTGTGTGTGTATGTATGTATGTATGCATGTGTGTGTGTGTGTATATATATATATATATATATATATATATTAAAAAAAAATTTTTTTTATTTTTTTATTCAGAAATAAATAGAAAAAGAAATATATATATATATATATATATATATATATATACACTCACCTAAATAATTATTAGGAACACCCATACTAATACGGTGTTGGACCCCCTTTTGCTTTCAGAACTGCCTTAAATTCTACGTGGCATTGATTCAACAAGGTGCTGATAGCATTCTTTAGAAATGTTGGCCCATATTGATAGGATAGCATCTTGCAGTTGATGGAGATTTGAGGGATGCACATCCAGGGCACGAAGCTCCCGTTCCACCACATCCCAAAGAATGCTCTATTGGGTTGAGATCTGGTGACTGTGGGGGCCATTTTAGTACAGTGAACTCATTGTCATGTTCAAGAAACCAATTTGAAATGATTCGAGCTTTGTGACATGGTGCATTATCCTGCTGGAAGTAGCCATCAGAGGATGGATACATGTTCTCATTCTGTTTACGCCAAATTCGGACTCCACCATTTGAATGTCTCAACAGAAATCGAGACTCATCAGACCAGGCAACATTTTTCCAGTCTTCAATAGTCCAATTTTAGTGAGCTCGTGCAAATTGTAGCCTCTTTTTCCTATTTGTAGTGGAGATGAGTGGTACCCGGTGGGGTCTTCTGCTGTTGTAGCCCATCGGCCTCAGGGTTGTTCGTGTTGTGGCTTCACAAATGCTTTGCTGCATATCTCGGTTGTAACGAGTGGTTATTTCAGTCAACGTTGCTCTTCTATCAGCTTGAATCAATCGGCCCATTCTCCTCTGACCTCTAGCATCCACAAGGCATTTTTGCCCACAGGACTGCCGCATACTGGATGTTTTTCCCTTTTCACACCATTCTTTGTAAACCCTAGAGATGGTTGTGAGTGAAAATCCCAGTAACTGAGCAGATTGTGAAATACTCAGACCGGCCCGTCTGGCACCAACAACCATGCCACGCTCAAAATTGCTTAAATCACCTTTCTTTCCCATTCTGACATTCTGTTTGGAGTTCAGGAGATTGTCTTGACCAGGACCACATCCCTAAATGCATTGAAGCAACTGCCATGTGATTGGTTGACTAGATAATTGCATTAATGAGAAATAGAACAGGTGTTCCTAATAATTCTTTAAGTGGGTGTATGTATATAATAAAAATTTTACAAAATGTCTCAACGGGTGTACAGCGCAGAGGAGGCTTATGCCATACTAGCCTCAGAGTCTGACTTTGACAGTGGAGAAGAAGAATCTTTTCTTGTGTATAGCTCTTCTTCTGATTCATCAGTTGACGAATCCTCTCACAGACGCAGTAGAGTTAGCAGCGCATCAGCTTCTACAAATGACCCCAGCTGGATTTCTGCTACTATCTTTGTACCTCAAGTGCCGGACTTTACGGCCACTACAGGCATTCATGTGAACACTACAGGGTTCACGGAAGCTGATTTTTTTCCACCTTTTTTTTCTGTTGAATTGATAGACATGATGGTGGAGCAAACTAATCTTTATGCCAATCAATTTTTAGCCGCCCACCCCAACTCATACTATGCAAGATCCCTTCAGTGGACTCCCACGACCCCTTTGGAGATAAAAAAAAATGTTGGGGTCTAATACTTAATATGGGGATAATAAAAAAACATCACTATGGTCATATTGGAGTAATGACCTTTTACATCACACGCCAATATGCCGCAACATAATGTCCAGGACCCAATTCGAAAGTCTCCTGAAATTTCTACATTATAACAATAATGCAGATTGTCCACCCCCTAATGATCCTAGATACGATTGTTTATACAAGATTCGTCCCATTATAGATAATTTATAATCTCAAGTTTGCCCAGGTATACAACCCCCAAAAGCATCTGTACATTGATGAATCCCTTGTGCACTTCAAGGGCAGACTGCATTTTCGCCAATACCTGCCAACAAACAGGCCAGATATGGCATCAAACTCTACAAACTATGTGAAAGCCAAAGTGGCTATACACATAAATTTAGAGTTTACGAGGGAAAAGATTCAAAAATTGAAGCCCCAGAGTGCCCCCCTCTCCTTGGAATAGCAGGAAAAATAGTATGGGACTTGATTTACCCCCTGCTATGTCAAGGGTACAACTTGTACCTTGACAACTTCTACACAAGTGTCCCACTACTGAAATGCCTGTTTTCCAGAGACACTGTTGCATGCGGAACTATCAGACGAAACCAAAAACATCTGCCTAAAAATTTTATAGACCAAAGAATAAGAGTGAGGGAAAGCAGGGCAGTTTGCAATGATAACATGATGCTTGTTAAGTACAAAGACGAGCGTGACGTCTTTGTACTTACTACCATACATGCTGACAGATCCACCCCTGTTCCAGTTCGTGGATCCACAGAATCAGTCCCCAAACCTGTGTGCATCCAGGACTATAATACGTTTTTGGGAGGGGTGGATCTGTCAGACCAGGTACTGCAACCATACACTGCCCTTCTCAAAACTCGGGCATGGTATAAAAAATTGGCATTGCACGTGACGCAAATTGCCCTCTATAATGCTTTTGTAATATACAGAAGTGCAGGAAACAGAAGAAAATTCCTGCACTTTTAAGAAAAAGTAATAAAGAACTTTTTATTTGGGGAACAGGAGGGGGAAGGGAGCAGGGCGACAGGAAGTGAGAGCAGAATAATACGAGGACAGCATTTCCCTGGGGTAATTCCCCACACAGAGACACGGAGAAGGCCACAAAAAAGGTGTCGGGTATGCTCCAGAAATGGAATCAAGAAAGACACAATTCATCATTGTGAGACGTGCCCATCAAAGCCGGGTCTTTGCATAAAAGATTGTTTTAGAATCTACCACACCTCTGTTGACTTTTAACTAAACCCCCTTTGATCATTTTATAAAACACCCCCTTGAAACTGTATGCTGGTAAAAATTCTAATTTCCTGTTTCTCCACATTTCAATTGGCATTCTAATAATACCATAACAAAGCAAAAAATTCTCATTACACCACTAGATAAATACCTTGACGGGTGTTGTTTTACAAAAGGGGACTAGACCTTTTGTATGTTCTAGTAGCTCAGTGCCTCTGCAATGTGATGACATATAATATACAACATATTTCTTTGATATAATTTGAGACCCTTGTTTCTTTTAGCTGCTATATTTGGCGACTATGTCCTACCATATAAAGCTTATACAGTATATATAAAATTTGTAGGATACCGAATACATCAGGTGTTGTTTATCAGTACACTGAACTTTACAATGTGCCCATACAGCAGTTTACAGCCACATATGAAGTGTTGCCATATTCAGGAGAGAATGGGTAACAAATAGTAGGTGTAATTTACTCTGTTACCCCTTGTGAAAATAAATAATGTGGTCCTAAAGGGACATTTTCTTGTAAAAAAAAATTTTTTTTTCGTTTTCACAGCCAAATATTTCTAAATTCTATGAATCGCTTGTTAGGTCAAAGTGCTCGCTACATGCCTTGAAAAATTCCTTGGGGGGTGTAGTTTCCAAAATGGGGTCACTTCTTGGGGTTTTCCACTGTGGAGGTACCTCAGGGTGTCTTCATATGTGACATGGCACCTGAAAATTATTCCAGCGGAATCTGCCCTCCAAAAACCATATAGCGGTCCTTTCCTTCTAAGCCCTGCCGTGTGCCCATACAGCAGTTTACGGACACATATGGGGTGTTTCTGTAAACTACAGAATCAGGGCAATAAATATTGCTTGGTTTGGCTGTTAACCCTTGCTTTGTTACTGGAAAAAATGGACTAAAATGGAAAATCTGCCAAAGTGAAATTCTGAAATTTCATCTCCATTTTTCCATTAATTCTTAATTCCATAATTAACGTTTGTAAAATTAGTTTTGAATACCTTGAGGGGTGTAATTTCTAAAATGGGGTCATTTTTGGGTGGTTTCTATTATGTAAGCCTCACAAATTGACTTCAGACCTGAACTGGTCCTTAAAAAGTTGGTTTTGGAAATTTTCAGAAAAATTTCAAGATTTGCTTCTAAACTTCTAAGCTTTGTAACGTCCCCAAAAAATAAAATGGCATTCCCAAAATGATCCAAACATGAAGTAGACATATGGGGAATGTAAATTAATAACTATTTTTGGAGGTATTACTATGTATTATAGAAGTAGAGAAATTGAAACTTGGAAATTTGTACACTTTTCCCAATTTTTGGTAAATTTGGTATTTTTTTTATAAATAAAAATGAATTTTTACCAGTGTCATGAAGTACAATATGTGACAAGAAAACAATCTCAGAATGGCTTGGATAAGTAAAAGCGTATTACCACACAAAGTGACAGATGTCAGATTTGCAAAAATCAGTTCGATCCTTAAGGTGAAAAATGGCCCGGTCCTTAAGGGGTTAAAAGTGTGGACAGGAAGTCAGTTTCTCTATGTATTTCTATGGGAGTCTCAATGTCAGTCTCATAGGAATAAATAGAGAAGTTACTGACTTCCTGTCCTGTGTCAGTGTAGATCAGAAAGTTGGTCACATGACACAGCTGAGGATCAGAAGGCAGAGGATAACTCACAAATCCAGTCACTGATGAGAAGATTACATTCACTACAGATTACATCATGTACCTTTCTAACAGAGAATAAAAAACATTTTGCAGGAGTTCCTTAACAAAATGGGATTTTCTGTGAGAAAGCGGGGGGCCAGGATTGGGCCAGGGTCAGAGGCCAGTGGTCGGCAAACCACGGCTCGCGAACCACAAGCGGCTCTTTAGCCCCTTGAATGTGGCTCTTACAGGTGACCTGTGTGGCGGCGCTGCTAAGTTTTCTAACTCCGCTACTGTCGCTACGCTAAGCGCAGCTGCGCATGGAGTCCTGGGCGGCGCGCGGTCCGGACTAATATGGAAAGGAGGGGGCCCCATGCCGGTGGCCGCTCTAAGCCCCGCTCTGCCTGCCTCTTTAAGAGACTCGAAGAGCAGTGGCTGTGAGTGAGCATGCCACGTCTGTCTGACTATGCCACAGCTCCGCCCCCAGAGCAGAGAAGAAGAACCAGCGGCAGCCAGCCACATCCCACAGACTCTGCCAGGGAAGGTCCACCCCCCCAGTGCACATTTCTCTAGTCCAGTCCAAGCAGAATCAGGTCGGCCGCGGCCCCTTGCCACATTTCTCCAGCAGTGCCAGTGCCAGCACATGCACAGACATCTCTCTCATGACTGAGTCATTCGACCCCCCCCCCCCCCTTTCCCCATGCACATTTCTCCAGTCCAAACAGAACCAGGGCGTGACGAGGGTAGTGAAAGGTAGTGAAAAAAAATTTGGCTCTTAAGAGAAATTTCAATCGCGGTTTTGTTGATATTTGGCTCAGTTGACCAAAAAATTTGCTCACCATTTGCCTAGTCAGTTGAGGTAGAATTAAAAGGGGTTTTTATGTTTTTTTTTCCCACCCACCATCCAATGTGCTACAGTCAGGTACGGCTAGTTTCACGCTGGTGCTTGAGATCCGTCCAGCTTTTCTGACATGGAACCGCCGTACCAGATCTCTCTGAATTCCAGCATTGCCGGAAGTTTGTAAGTCTCTATCCAGCCCCATTAACTATAATGAACACCGGCAGAGATCTGTCAGCAACTTGGCAAATATGCCAAGAATTAGCCAGAAGAAAACTTCCGGAATGCAGAGAGATCCAGTCAGCTGATCCCTGCCAGAACAGCTGACTGGATCTCAAGCGCTAGTGCGAAACTAGCCTTAGATTTATTTGTTTTTTTCTCTAATGGTTTTATACAATAGTAACTGGGTTGTGTAAGGTGGAAATTGTGACACTACACCCAAGGCACAGTGATGCTTTTGTCGGGCTCCCTGATGTATGTTTTAATACTTTTAATGTTCCAATAAAATTGTGACATATTTTTGCCATGAAGAATGTTGTCTGGTTATTGGTTGGGAAGCAGGTTCACTCCTTAAGTGATTTACAGCTTCCAGTTGCTCTTTCTGACTCTTAAGGGCTTGCTTTATCTTTACTAGTTATCTACTTATTTTTCCTTATTTTATTTAGGGGAGGGGGGGGGGGGGGGGGGGGAATGAATGACATTTTAGGGGCTTTGGAACCCATCTCTAGTTTTCTGTAGAGTTACGTTGTGAAGTTATAATGTTTTCAACCTACAATGGTTGTCCTGCAATAAGTTAGTATTGTAAGTCTACTTTCACACTGGCATTTTGGCTTTCCATTTGTGAGATCCGTTCAGGGCTCTCACAAGTGGTCCAAAACGGATTTGTTTGCATTCTAATGCATTCTGAATAGAAAAGGATCCGATCAGAATGCATCAGTTTGCATCAGTTCAGTCTCCATTCCGCTTTTGAGACGGACACCAAAACGCTGCTTGCAGCGTTTTGGTGTCCGTCTGATGAAACTGCGCCAAACGGATCCGTCCTGGCACACAATGTACGGATCCGTTTTCACTGACACAATCTGGCACAATAGAAAACGGATCCGTCCTCCATTGACTTTCAATGGTGTTCAAGACGGATCCGTCTTAGCTATGTTAACCCCTTCCCGACACATGACGTACTATTACTTCATGTAAGCCACTGCGTTCCCGCTATTTGACGTAATAGTACTTCATGGTGATCGGGCGGGCACCGGAGCGGTGCACGCCTGATCACTGCAGGGGTCCGGCAGTCTCTGGTAGCCGGGCCCCTGCTGTATCCACCGGCATCGCTGTAGAAGCCGATACCGGCGGATTAACCCCTTCTTTGCCGCGGTCCGCGCTGACCGCGACATAGAAGGGGTTTGTGTCAGATGAGGGAGCGCATCGAGTCCCCGCGCTGCTGTGGCGGGGACTCGATGTGTCAGAAGGCAGCCCGATGCCGTGCAGAGGCTGCCCAATGCCTTGCACGGCATTGGGACCTGCCTTCTACGGGTGCCCAGGAGATCCACCCTCAGGCTGTGTCTCCTAGGCAACCTGTTTACAGGGAGTGCAGAATTATTAGGCAAATGAGTATTTTGACCACATCATCCTCTTTATGCATGTTGTCTTACTCCAAGCTGTATAGGCTCGAAAGCCTACTACCAATTAAGCATATTAGGTGATGTGCATCTCTGTAATGAGAAGGGGTGTGGTCTAATGACATCAACACCCTATATTAGGTGTGCATAATTATTAGGCAACTTACTTTCCTTTGGCAAAATGGGTCAAAAGAAGGACTTGACAGGCTCAGAAAAGTCAAAAATAGTGAGATATCTTGCAGAGGGATGCAGCACTCTTAAAATTGCAAAGCTTCTGAAGCGTGATCATCGAACAATCAAGCGTTTCATTCAAAATAGTCAACAGGGTCGCAAGAAGCGTGTGGAAAAACCAAGGCGTAAAATAACTGCCCATGAACTGAGAAAAGTCAAGCGTGCAGCTGCCAAGATGCCACTTGCCACCAGTTTGGCCATATTTCAGAGCTGTAACATGACTGGAGTGCCCAAAAGCACAAGGTGTGCAATACTCAGAGACATGGCCAAGGTAAGAAAGGCTGAAAGACGACCACCACTGAACAAGACACACAAGCTGAAACGTCAAGACTGGGCCAAGAAATATCTCAAGACTGATTTTTCTAAGGTTTTATGGACTGATGAAATGAGAGTGAGTCTTGATGGGCCAGATGGATGGGCCCGTGGCTGGATTGGTAAAGGGCAGAGAGCTCCAGTCCGACTCAGACGCCAGCAAGGTGGAGGTGGAGTACTGGTTTGGGCTGGTATCATCAAAGATGAGCTTGTGGGGCCTTTTCGGGTTGAGGATGGAGTCAAGCTCAACTCCCAGTCCTACTGCCAGTTTCTGGAAGACACCTTCTTCAAGCAGTGGTACAGGACGAAGTCTGCATCCTTCAAGAAAAACATGATTTTCATGCAGGACAATGCTCCATCACACGCGTCCAAGTACTCCACAGCGTGGCTGGCAAGAAAGGGTATAAAAGAAGAAAATCTAATGACATGGCCTCCTTGTTCACCTGATCTGAACCCCATTGAGAACCTGTGGTCCATCATCAAATGTGAGATTTACAAGGAGGGAAAACAGTACACCTCTCTGAACAGTGTCTGGGAGGCTGTGGTTGCTGCTGCACGCAATGTTGATGGTGAACAGATCAAACCACTGACAGAATCCATGGATGGCAGGCTTTTGAGTGTCCTTGCAAAGAAAGGTGGCTATATTGGTCACTGATTTGTTTTTGTTTTGTTTTTGAATGTCAGAAATGTATATTTGTGAATGTTGAGATGTTATATTGGTTTCACTGGTAAAAATAAATAATTGAAATGGGTATATATTTGTTTTTTGTTAAGTTGCCTAATAATTATGCACAGTAATAGTCACCTGCACACACAGATATCCCCCTAAAATAGCTAAAACTAAAAACAAACTAAAAACTACTTCCAAAAATATTCAGCTTTGATATTAATGAGTTTTTTGGGTTTATTGAGAACATGGTTGTTGTTCAATAATAAAATTAATCCTCAAAAATACAACTTGCCTAATAATTCTGCACTCCCTGTAGTGTACTACTCACTGTAGTACACAAACAGACAATGTATTACAATACAGATGTATTGTAATGCATTGCAGAGGGGATCAGACCCCCAAAAGTGAATGTTAGAAATAAAGTAAAGAAAAAAAAGTAAAAAAAATATGTTTTTTAATAAAAATTAATAAAGTTTTTAAGTAAAAAATAAAATAAAAATCGCCCCTTTCCCCTTATTTTATCAGAAAAAAACAACAAAAAGCACACATATTAGGTATCGCTGCATCCGTAATGACCGGCTCTATGAATATATCACATGATCCACGCTGTACGATAAACACCATAAAAAACCTTACAACACAAAAAGTGCAACACCAAGTGATCAAAAAGGTGTATGTCCCACAAAATGGTATCAATAAGACCGTCACCTTATCCCATAAAAAATGTGCTGCTACCTAAGACAATCGCCCAAAAAATCTAAACTTTCAGTTTCAAAACTGCTATTATTGTGCTTAAGTGAAATACATTAAAAAAATATACATATTAGGTATCGCCACGTCCGTAACAACCAGCTCTATAAAAATATCACATGACCTAACCCCTCAGGTGAACGCCGTAAAAAAATAAAAATAAAAACTGTGTAAGAAAAAAGCAATTTTTGTCACAAAAATTGCAACACCAAGCGATCAAAAAGGCATATACCCCCCAAAATAGTACCAATCAAACCGTCACCTCATCCCACAAAAAATGAGTTCTTACCTAAGACAATCGGTCAAAAAATAAAAAAGCTATGGCTCTCAGACTATGGATACACTAAAACATTATTCTATTATTGTGTAAAACTTAAATAAATAAGAAAAAGTAGACATATTGGGTATTGCCACATCTATAAAAAGGTCCCACAAAAACAAAACTGCGCAAAAACAACCAATTTTTTGCTCACCTTGCCCCATAAAGTGTAATAATGAATGATCAAAAAATCATATGTACCCAAAAATGGTACCAATAAAAACGTCAACTGTTCCTGCAAAAAACGAGCTCCTACACAAGACAATCGGCAGAAAAATAAAAAATAGGGCATTCAGAAAATGAAGATACAAAAACATATATATTTTTTTAAATGCTTTATTATGTAAAACTGAAACAAACATCATAGAAAGTAGACATATTTGATATCATTGCGTCCGTAACAACCTGCTCTATAAAAATAGTGCATGATCTAACCTGTCAGATGAATGTTGTTAAAAATAAAAAACGGTGCCAAAAGCATAAATTTTTGGGTTACCTTGCTTTACAAAAAACGTAATATAGAGTAATTAAAAATCATATGTACCCCAAAATAGTACCAATAAAACTGGCACCTTATCCCGTAGTTTCCAAAATGTGTTCACTTTTTTGAGTTTCTACTGTAGGGGTGCATCAGGGGGGCTTCAAATGGGATGTGGCATCTAAAAACCAGTTCAGCTAAATCTGCCTTCCAAAAACCATATGGCGTTCCTTTCCTTCTGCGCCCTGCCGTGTGGCCATACAGCAGTTTATGACCACATGTGGGGTGTTTCTGTAAACCGCGGAATTAGGGTAATAAATATTGAGTTTTGTTTGGCTGTTAACCCTTGCTTTGCTACTGGAAAAATTGATTAAATTGTAAAATCGGCCAAAAAAGTGAAATTCTGAAATTTCATCTTGTTAAAGGGGATATTATTTATTGCTATTTATGCAAATCTCAATAATTAATATTCATAAATAGGCGTGAGTCATCTAGTGATGACTCCGCCTATTTATGCCTAAATAAACAAACACTACTGATTACCTTACTCTACACTGAACTCCCTGTGACTATTGCTGCTGCGCCTTACTACTACAAAAGACTACACACTGTGCTTAAATAAAAGGTATTTATTAACACACTATACGTCACAGTCTAATATTTGCTTATAATTATATATATATATCTATATCAATGGAATAGATATATTGCTGTGTGCTGCTATAAATATATATAAGTAAACAAACACACTAATACGGTCCTAACTACGCTAACACAGTCCCAAGTCCTCCCCAGGAACTACAATTACAATAATACACTTACATACACACAAATATCGGTAACCCACCCGCCTGGCTACTCACTGTCCATACGGGGTACAAGGGGTAAAACACACAATTGTGGCACTGCAGGGGTTAATACATGCAGGCCAAGGAACACAGGGTTCTGGGAAAGGCAGGGCAAGGGGTAACCCAGGAAAGGGTTAACACCTGGAATGGCAGGGGTTATCAGGGCAGCAGACTGCAGCAGGGATCAGGCAGTGAAGGGGTTAACACAGGGACTGCTGCAGAGGTCTGCCAGGGTACAGGATCTCAGCAGGGGTTAATGCTGAGGCAGGGCAGCATGCAGTGAAGGGGTTAATGGTCAGGGCTCTGCTGGGACAGGGCAATGCAGGGGTGTCAGGGCAGAGCAGGGGAACAGGTCACTGAAGGGGTTAACACAGGGACTGCTGCAGGGGAAGGAGACATGGATACTCAGCCAATCCACGACTCGGTCAGCGATGAGCACTGTCTGCTCCCTCTCTCTATCTTCTCTGGGGCTGCCGGGGATCTGAGCTGGTCGGGTAAGTGCAGGGTATGTGGGTTAGCGCAGCTCCTTCCTTCTCAGCGCTGACTGCGCTCTCTCTCCTCTCTGTAGGGGGGGCCGGTCACCTGGTCTTCAGAGCGCGGCACATCGCTGCCTGCGCTCTCCTTCTTGCAGGGGATGTCGGGGTGGAGACTGCTCCTGAGTGCAGCACAGTGCTCTGCTTTCAGGAGGAGGGTAGGGGTTCAGAGTTTTAGCGCTGGATGCGCTCTCCTTCAGGGGGGGTCCCGATCTCCCGAGCGCAGTGCCGCTGGGTTATTTAAATCCTGCGGCGCTCGCTCCCGTTTTCCCGCCATGACCACGTGGGCTGGCGCGGTGATATGACATCACCGCACCACAGCCTGTGCTCCCAGGCGTGGGGGATCCTTTGATCCTCCTGCCTGTGGAGATATCTCACGGAGGTGAGCGGCACACAGGGGCATGGGAACTCTTTGTTCTCATGTCCATGTTAGGCATACCATCTCCGGAGATGGTGACAAAGGGCAGAGGATCTTTATTGATCATCTGTCCTTTGAAGAGGCCGAAACTGGACATAATTGTCGAGTTGTCGGTCTCTTCCCCCCCCCCCCCCCCCCCCCCAGCAGGCACATTCAAGAGGGGGGCATCCATGGGAGCTTCTGGGCACAGTTTAACTGTACATATATATATACTTTTATAGATGCTTGGGGCACATCCATAAAAATAAAAAAATAATATATATATATATATATATATATATATACACTCCCCTAAAGAATTATTAGGAACACCTGTTCTATTTCTCATTGGTTGCCTAGATAATTGCATTAATCACATGGCAGTTGCTTCAATGCATTTAGGGGTGTGGTCCTGGTCAAGACAATCTCCTGAACTCCAAACTGAATGTCAGAATGGGAAAGAAAGGTGATTTAAGCAATTTTGAGCGTGGCATGGTTGTTGGTGCCAGACGGGCCAGTCTGAGTATTTCACAATCTGCTCAGTTACTGGGATTTTCACGCACAACCATTTCTAGGGTTTACAAAGAATGGTGTGAAAAGGGAAAAAAATCCAGTATGCGGCAGTCCTGTGGGCAAAAATGCCTTGAGGATGCTAGAGGTCAGAGGAGAATGGGCCGACTGATTCAAGCTGATAGAAGAGCAACGTTGACTGAAATAACCACTCGTTACAACCGAGGTATGCAGCAAAGCATTTGTGAAGCCAGAACACGCACAACCTTGAGGCGGATGGGCTACAACAGCAGAAGACCCCACCGGGTACCACTCATCTCCACTACAAATAGGAAAAGAGGCTACAATTTGCACGAGCTCACCAAAATTGGACTGTTGAAGACTGGAAAAATGTTGCCTGATCTGATGAGTCTCGATTTCTGTTGAGACATTCAGGTCCGAATTTGGCGTAAACAGAATGAGAACATGTATCCATCCTCTGATGGCTACTTCCAGCAGGATAATGCACCATGTCACAAAGCTCAAATCATTTCAAATTGGTTTCTTGAACATGACAATGAGTTCACTGTACTAAAATGGCCCCCACAGTCACCAGATCTCAACCCAATAGAGCATCTTTGGGATGTGGTGGAACGGGAGCTTCATGCCCTGGATGTGCATCCCTCAAATCTCCATCAACTGCAAGATTCTATCCTATCAATATGGGCCAACATTTCTAAAGAATCCTATCAGCACCTTGTTGAATCAATGCCACGTAGAATTAAGGCAGTTCTGAAGGCAAAAGGGGGTCCAACACCATATTAGTATGGTGTTCCTAATAATTCTTTAGGTGAGTGTGTGTGTGTGTGTGTGTATATATATATATATATATATATATATATATATATATATATATATATATATATATATATATATAAAAAACAAAAAAGTTCAGTGGCAGCACAGTCAAAGGAAAAAATACGGGTGCAGCTGGCCCAGTGTGGATAAAAGCCAATCCAAATAGATAAAATTTCAAAAAAGGGCAGCACTCCCGAAAGTAAAAGAAGAAAAACTTTAATTACCCATATGGGACAGGCGACGTTTCGGCTCACGTCGCCTGTCCCATATGGGTAATTAAAGTTTTTCTTCTTTTACTTTCTGGAGTGCTGCCCTTTTTTGAAATTTTTTATATATATATATATATATATATATATATATATATATATATAGTGGCATATATACATATATATTTAATCTAACACTTCCCTCAACACATCTCCATTTTCCATTAATTCTTGTGGAACACCTAAAGGGTTAACAAAGTTTGTAAAATCAGTTTTGAACACCTTGAGGGGTGTAGTTTTTAAAATGGGGTCATTTTTGGGTGGTTTCTATTATGTAAGCTCCACAAAGTGACTTCAGACCTGAACTGGTCCTTGAAAAGTGGGTTTTGGAAATTTTTGTAAGCCTTCAAACGCCCCCAAAAAATAAAATGTAATTTACAAAATGATCCAAACATGAAGTAGACATATGGGGAATGTAAAGTAATAACTATTATATGGGATATCACTATCTATTATAAAAGTAAAGAAATTTAAATATGAAAATTTGGAAATTTTTCGAAATTTTTGGTACATTTTGGATTTTTTCACAAATAAAGGTGAAATATTTATGACCATCATGAAGTACAATGTGTCACGAGAAAACATTCTCAGAATGGCTTGGATACGTAAAAGTGTTCCAAAGCTATTACCACATAAAGTGACGCAAAAAATGGCCTGGGCAGGAAGGTGAAAACTGGCATGGGGTAGAAGGGGTTAAAGATAATACAAACGGATCCGTTCAGAACGGATGCAGACGGTTGTATTATCTGCATGACGGATCCGCACAAAACGCGAGTGTGAAAGTAGCCTAAGGGCTCATGCACACGACTGTATGCCCTCCGAGACATACGGTCCGTGAGCGGGCCATATGTCCCGGAACGGCATACATCGTGCGCATGGAAGTGCACATCATCATCATCGGGCCGCCCGTGGGACTATTGTCCTGCACTCATATGATCATATGATTGCAGGACAGTAGTCCTGCAGGTGGCCCAATGCAAACAGTATCATAGTAACCTATAATGCTGTGCGCTCCTTTTCACACGATGTATGCTGCTCCGGGACATATGGCCCGCTCACCGACCGTATGTCTCGGAGGGCATACGGTCGTGTGCATGAGCCCTAACTTGTACATTACATCAGTCACTCGTACATGAATTCTTTTGCATTTATCTGTATTTGTATTTATTGTATTTCTGTTTAGCTCATGCTCTAAGGTTTATTTTTTTTACTTAATTACAGCAAGAAGAAACAATTACAGAATTAGTGGTGCACTCAGGTCCAGTGACTGCAGCTGAATTTTGGTGCAATAGCTTTCTCATATGCATATCTGAAGATCGAACATTTTCGGTAATATACACACTGAACTACAGTACTATTTGTGAAAAGTAGATGTATGGATGTAGGATCCAATGCTTTATGATAGAAGAGGGTCTGACTGTGATAATTAAGACCTTTTAGTCTTTATGCATTATTTTAGATGTCTGAGAAAGTCATTACACTGAAAATAATCTGGTTTTTGCAGGTCTGGGATTATTGCGCACAGCACCTGATTTACCAGTCGGGAATAATATCAGGTAATTGGAGATTACTGACAATATTTAGTTTCTGATAGTTCTTTCTCAGTGGCATTGACACCCATATCAGTGGGGTAACCCCTTTAATGATTTGTGACACTGTTTAGATTTCTGACAACAGTCTAAGCTTAGAATAATTTGTTAGGATGTAATAACAGAAATCTACAAATATATCTTAAAGGGGTTCTGCACTTTGTTTAAACTGATGATCTATCCTCTGGATAGATCATCAGCTTCTGATCGGCAGGGGTCCGACACCCGGGACCCCCACCGATCAGCTGTTTGAGAAGGCAGCGGCACTCCAGCAGCGCCGCGGCCTTCTCACTGTTTACCGCTGGCCGAGTGACGTCACGACTTGTATCACTGGCCTGGGCGCGGCTAAGCTCCATTCAAGGGAACGGAGCTTAGCCGTGCCCAGGCCAGTGATACAAGTCGTGACGTCACTGGGCCTGCGTTGTTAAACAGTGAGAAGGCCGCGGCGCTGCTGGAGTGCCACTGCCTTCTCAAACAGCTGATCGGTGGGGGTCCCGGGTGTCGGACCCCCGCCGATCAGAAGCTGATGATCTGTCCAGAGGATAGATTATCAGTTTAAACAAAGTGCAGAACCCCTTTAAAGGAATTCTGTCACCGGGATTTTGTGTATAGAGCTGAGGACATGGGTTGCTAGATTGCTGCTAGCCCATCCGCAATACCCAGTCCCTATAGCTCTGTGTGCTTTTATTGTGTAAAAAAAAACTATTTGATACATATGCAAATTAACGTGAGATGAGTCCTGTCCCTGAGATGAGTGCAGCGTGAAGGAGCCCAGCACCGCCCCGCATCCTCAGAATCTCCACCTTGCTCCCTGACTTCAGAAAGATAGAACGCCGTAATCTCGCGATGTGCGAGCTAGCGCATGCGCAGTTCGTTTGTTTTTACACAATAAAAGCACACAGAGCTATGGGGAATGGGTATTGCGGATGTGCTACCTGCCATCTAACAACCCATGTCCTCAGCTCTATAAACAAAATCCCGGTGACAGGTTCTCTTTAACCTCTTAAGGACATAGGGCGTACAGGTACGCCCTTGTGCCCTGGTACTTAAGGACACAGGGCGTACATGTACGCCCTGTGTATTTTCGATCACTGCCGTGCGGCTGGCAGTGATCGGAACCCGGTGCCTGCTCAAATCATTGAGCAGGCACCTAGGCTAAATGCGCGGGGGGTTCCCGTGACCCCCCCATGTCGGCGATCGCGGCAAACCGCAGGTCAATTCAGACCTGCGGTTTGCTGCGATTTCTGCATTTTCTGATCCCCGCGGTCCCTGACCGCGGGCATCAGAAACTTTATATGCCTAAAATAAAGTTTTATTCACCCCCCCTGCACCCCCGAATGATTTTATGGTGGCGGGAGGGGTGGGGGCGGTGCGGGAGGCGGGCGGTGCGGCAGGCGGGATCGCGATCCCCCGCCGGCCTCCCCTGGTATAATCGTTGGCTTCTAGTGGGTATACCAGGGTGCCAGCACATTGCTGGCACCCTGGTATAAACGGCTGACATCTGCGATGCGATGTCAGCCGTTTAACCCTTTCCATACAGCGGTCCGTAGGGACCGCTGTATGGAAAAGGTTAACAGCGCAGGGAGCTCCCTCCCTCTCCCATCGGGGGGCTACTGTGCCTTTGCAGCCCCCCGATGGGAGGGAGAGAGCCCCCAGACAGCCCCCCGACAGATCCCCTCCTTACCCTTCCCCGTCTGCGCAGTTCTGACCACTACTGAGCAGACGGGGAAGGTTCCCATGGCAACAGGACGCCGTCTCAGGCGTCCTGCTGTCCATGGTGCTGAACAGATCTGTGCTAAAAGGCATAGATCTGTTCAGACAAAGTGTAAAATACAGTACAGTACAATATATATATATTGTACTGTACTGTATTATACAGACATCAGACCCACTGGATCTTCAAGAACCAAGTGGGTCTGGGTCAAAAAAAAAGTGAATAAAAGTGAAAAAAAAGTAAAAATCAAAAAACACATTTATCACTGATTAAAAATGAAAAAAATAAAATTCCCTACACATGTTTGGTATCGCCGCGTCCGTAACGACCTGATCTATAAAACGGTCATGTTACTTTACCCGAACGGTGAACGCCATAAAAAATAAAAAACTATGATGAAATTGAAATTTTGCCCACCTTACTTCCCAAAAAAGGTAATAAAAGTGATCAAAAAAGTTGCATGTACGCCAAAATTGTAACAATCAAACCGTCATCTCATCCCGCAAAAATCATACCCTATCCAAGATAATCGCCCAAAAACTGAAAAAACTATGGCTCTCAGACTATGGAAACACTAAAACATGATTTTTTTTGTTTCAAAAATGAAATCATTGTGTAAAACTTACATGAATAAAAAAAAAGTATACATATTAGGTATCGCCGCGTCCGTATCGACCAGCTCTATAAAAATATCACATGATCTAACCCCTCAGATGACCACCGTAAAAAAATAAAAATAAAAACGGTGTAAAAATGCAATTTTTTGTCATATTACGTCACAAAAAGTGTAATAGCAAGCAATCAAAAAGTCATATGCACCCCAAAATAGAGGCCAATCAAACCGTCATCTCATCCCGCAAAAAATGAGACCCTACTTAAGATAATCGCCCAAAAACTGAAAAAACTATGGATCTTAGACTATGGAGACACTAAAACATTTTTTTGTTTTAAAAATGAAATCATTGTGTAAAACTTACATAAATAAAAAAAATTGTATACATATTAGGTATCGCCGCGTCCGTGACAACCTGCTCTATAAAATTACCACATGATCTAACCTGTCAGATGAATGTTGTAAATAACAAAAAAAAAAACGGTGCCAAAAAAGCTATTTCTTGTTACTTTGCCGCAAAAAAAGTGTAATATAGAGCAACCAAAAATCATATGTACCCTAAACTAGTACCAACAAAACTGCCAACCTATCCCATAGTTTCTAAAATGGGGTCACTTTTTTGGAGTTTATACTCTAGGGGTGCATCAGGGGGGCTTCAAATGGGACATGGTGTAAAAAAACCAGTCCAGCAAAATCTGCCTTCCAAAAACCGTATGGCATTCCTTTCCTTCTGCGCCCTGCCGTGTGCCCGTACAGCAGTTTACGACCACATATGGGGTGTTTCTGTAAACTAACAGAATTAGGGCCATAAATAATGAGTTTTGTTTGGCTGTTAACCCTTGCTTTGTAGCTGGAAAAAAAATATTAAAATGGAAAATCTGCCAAAAAAGTGAAATTTTGAAATTGTATCTCTATTTTCCATTAAATCTTGTGCAACACCTAAAGGGTTAACAAAGTTTGTAAAATCAGTTTTGAATACCTTGAGGGGTGTAGTTTTTTAGATGGGGTCACTTTTATGGAGTTTATAATCTAGGGGTGCATCAGGGGGGCTTCAAATGGGACATGGTGTCAAAAAAACAGTCCAGCAAAATCAGCCCTCCAAAAACCAAATGGCGCACCTTTCCCTCTACACCCCGCTGTGTGGCCGTACAGTAGTTTACGGCCACATATTGGGTGTTTCTGTAAACAGCAGAGTCAGGGCAATAAAGATACAGTCTTGTTTGGCTGTTAACCCTTGCTTTGTTAGTGGAAAAAATGGGTTAAAATGGAAAATTAGGCAAAAAAATTAAATTCTCAAATTTCATCGCCATTTGCCAATAACTCTTGTGCAACACCTAAAGGGTTAACGACGTATGTAAAATCAGTTTTGAATACCTTGAGGGGTGTAGTTTCTTAGATGGGATCACTTTTATGGAGTTTCTCCTCTAGGGGTGCATCAGGGGGCTTCAGATGGGACATGGTGTAAAAAAACCAGTCCATAGAAATCAGCCTTCCAAAAACCAAACGGCGCACCTTTGACTCTACGCCCCGCTGTGTGGCCGTACAGTAGTTTACGGCCACATATTGGGTGTTTCTGTAAACGGCAGAGTCAGGGCAATAAAGATACAGTCTTGTTTGGCTGTTAACCCTTGCTTTGTTGGTGGAAAAAATGGGTTAAAATGAAAAATTAGACAAAAAAATGAAATTCTCAAATTTCCTCCCCATTTGCCAATAACTCTTGTGCAACACCTAAAGGGTTAACAACGTATGCAAAATCAGTTTTGAATACCTTGAGGGGTGTAGTTTCTTAGATGGGGTCATTTTTGGGTGGTTTCTATTATGTAAGCCTCGCAAAGTGACTTGAGACCTGAACTGGTCCCTAAAAATTGAGTTTTTGTACATTTCTGAAAAATTTCAAGATTTGCTTCTAAACTTCTAAGCTTTATAACATCCCCAAAAAATAAAATATCATTCCCAAAACAATTCAAACATGAAGTAGACATATGGGGAATGTAAAGTCATCACAATTTTTGGGGGTATTACTATGTATTACAGAAGTAGAGAAACTGAAACTTTGAAATTTGCAAATTTTTCCAAATTTTTCCAAATTTTTGTTAAATTCTGTATTTTTTTGGTGCAAAAAAAATAATTTTTTGGACTTCATTTTACCAGTGTCATGAAGTACAATATGTGATGAAAAAACAATCTCAGAACGGCCTGGATAAGTCAAAGCGTTTTAAAGTTATCAGCACTTAAAGGGACTCTGGTCAGATTTGCAAAAAATGGCCTGGTCCTAAGGTGTAAAAAGACTGTGTCCTTAAGGGGTTAAATACTGTATGAGATATTGCCCTTTAATAAAAAATTAAGAACCTCTTTAATTTACAGTTATTAAAACATTTGTAATTTTAAACCACTAGATTTGTACTGCTGTGTACAAAATATCAGCTTATTTTTATTTATTTTTTTATTCTTATATAGAGGCTTGATAGGTGATTTTTATTTATTTATTTATTTTTTAAGTGTCAAAATGATATATAATACTACCGATAATCCCCTGCTCTTTTCAGCACTTCGCGGTCCCCCGGCCAGTCCTTTTCCCACATAGAAAATGAGCCAATCACTGCCTAAGGTGGGTCACCACTTTGGTCAGTTATTGGCTGAGCTATCATTTCCTGCATGGGGGACTTAGAAGTGTCGAAACAGGAGCAGAGGGAGATAAGGAGCTGAGTATGATTTTTATTATCATCATTTCTGACCCCTATATTTTTAAAAATGAAATACAATAGGCAGTCTCTTTAATATTTAAATATGAAAATCAGATTTAATATTTGGCAGCATGGCAGAACAAAGCTGGCAATATTTTCTGGTAGCATTTTCAAAACGAGAATGTTTTTTAACCCTTTTTTTTGCCTTCCCAGAGCCATAGTTTATTTTTTTTCCATTCACATAGCCATATGAGGACTTGTTTTTTGCGGAACAAATTTGTGCTTTCTAATGGCACCATTTTCTAATGTATAGGATGTAGTGGGAAGCTGGAAATTCCAAATGGGGTGGAATTTGAAAAAAAAACACACAGTTTTCTGGGTTTTGTTTTTATGGCGTTCACTATGCGGTAAAGCTGACTTGTGCTCTTCATTCTGTAGCTCAGTACGATTACGATAATACTACACTTGTATAGTTTTTCTTGCATTTTAATACAGATTTTTTTTATTTTTATATTTTGACCCCCCCATAAATTCTTTGTAGTTTTGTCTACGGAGATGTGTGAGGGCTCATTTTTTGCGAGAAGATCTGTTGTTTTTAATACCAATTTAAGGTGTGTATAACTTTTTGATCACTTTTTATAAAAAAAAATTGGGGACGTAAAGTTATGAAAAATCAGCAAATTGGACATTTTGATTTATATTTATTTTCATTCTTTGTTTTTGCACTTTTGTGATGCCCATGATTTTTTTTTTTTATATTTTCAAAAACTTTTTTTTTCACATTTTTTTTTAGGTTCCCAAGTGGACCACAACATGCAATCATCAGATTGCAATTTGTTTAAAGTAATGGAATTTTCTCCATTATCCTATACGGAAATCACTATATTACTATTTAGTGCTGCCACATGCTGGCCTGAATTGTAATATACTAGTACAGGCTCATGGCTCATTACTTACATGGAATGCCTTCTCCAATCTCCGCCGGAGGGACTTGTTTCTGTCCGCGAAGCACACGTTTCTAGGTTTACGTCCTCCCTGGTGCCATGGTCTGGTCACATTTAACCACTGCATTTGAGGGGTTAAATGGCCGTGATCGGCACATTATTGCCGATCGCTGACATTAGCCACAGGTGTCTGCTGTATGAAGACACGCGATAGCTATGGCGCTCGCTCCTCTCCGGAGCGGGCACCATCTTTAAATACCCAACAAATGCCATACATGTATGGTGGATTACGGGAAGGGGTTAAAGGCCTTGCCTAGTTAGACAGTGATTTTTCACATGACTTATGGCATACAGTATCATTAACTATTGAAGCTATACATTATGAGTATTTCCCAATGTATACAATATGTGAAATAAATGACCCACTCTTAATGTGAACAGAGCTCTACTAATATAGCAGTTCATTTTAGAATATGCTAAATAGAAAATGTGGACTTGTTCCCAAAAATGTAAGTATACATATTATATGTTGTTTTTAGAGATCTGTGATATAATATATATACTGTCTGATATTCACAGCATTTCCTCTTCTGAAGATGTACATTGATGCAGAAAACGAGCAGCTTATTACTGGCTGTGCAGATGGGATGGTAAAATACCTTTTGACTACTTTGGTTAATTTGGGGTTATCACAATCACAGGAATTGTTTAAAGAATCAAAGCTATTGATTGGTGGGGGTCCAAGTTCTGAGACCCTCACTTGTCACTAAAACAAGAAGTTTGAAGCTCTCAGCTGAGCCCTGTCTCTCCTAGCTGCTGAAGACCACCTCGTAGACTTTCTACAGAGTCCCTCTTCAGCCCACCTTCAGCAGTGCTCAGTGGAGCACTTCTGACTTTACACATTTACAGTGTTCACACCCCCCATCAATCAAAACCTTTGGTCATGACATAGAAGTTTTTCTAAAGTGCAAATTTTCTTTAGGACTCATTCAGACGACCACATCTGTTTTGCGGTCTGCAAATTGTGGATCCGCAAAACATGGATACCAGCTGTGTGCGTTTCGCATTTTGTGGAACGGCCAGCCCATGATAGAAATGCCTATTCTTGTCTGCAAAAACGGACAAGAATATGACATGTTTTTTTTTTAAATGAAAGGGGTTCGCATACGTTCTGCAAAATTGCGGAACGGATGTGGACACTAATATACCTTAATGAAAGTGGTTGCATTTTAGCAGTAACTATAGTTTCTTAAATAGGTTCTCAAAGATTAAAAAAATTGAGAAGGGAGTTGGGGGTTTTGTGAAATGTAAAAAAAAACATTACCTTTTGGATACCGCCACATATTGTGGAAGCACTGCAGATTCACTTGTATGAGGCTGAGCTGCGCCTAGGCCATGTGACCAATGAATGCGTTGTCACTTGGCCTACGGAAAGCTGGAGAAGGCTGTGGTGCTACTACGAGCGCCAGTGCTTTTCATACAGCTGATTGGCGGGTGTCCCGGGTGTCAGACCCCCATCGATTAGATACTATCCTGAGGACAGGTCATCAGTATTTAAGTCTACTGACAAACCCATTTAATACATGTCCAACACCCTAAATATGAACAGTAAGGCCAGCTCCACATACACGTACAATACAAAGTTATCTCAGAAGCATAGATGTACCTGTAATCACAAATGCCATAAATTGTTATGCATATGACATGTATGTGTCGTGCTTGGAGAATTTAACAAATAGCATTCAGTGTTGCTGAGCAGTGTATGTGACCGTGAAGTCTCAACATAAAATCTATTGAAAGCCATTGAAAAAGGCAATCAACAGTTTCTTGACATTGTTTACTTAACGCGTTAAGAGTCAAGTTGATGACCTCTACCCAGTGTGTAATACCTAGGAAACAAACCATAGCATAAGGGTCCCATTATGTATGGCACTGATTTGAATTTTATGCAGTGCATTCAGCAAAGTATTCAGACCCTATTTATCTAACAAGAAAAACTAAAATACTGCTTTGACATATGTATCAGATGTGAGACCCTTTACTCAGAAACTTAGTTAAGCACCTTTGGCATCGGTTTACAGCCTCCAGTAATCTTTGGTATGAAGCCTGGGTTTTCTGCCTTTCTCTCTGCATTCCTTTCATGCACTGTAGGGATGTATTGGGCAGGTGATGAGTAAGTGCAATGGTTTCCTCTAGACATGACTCTTAGATTCAAGGCAAAAATGCAATTTTGTTTTCATCATAGCAGAGAATCTTGTTTCTCACAGTATGAGAGTCCTTTAGGTACCTTTTGCAAACTTTCATGTGTCTTATAGTGAGGAGAGGCTTCTTTCTGATCACTCTGCCAAAAGCCCAGATTGGTGGAATGCTGGAGTGATGGTTGACCCTTATGGAAGTCTCTCCCCTCTGCAAATAGGATCTTTGGAGATCAGCCAGAGTGACCACCTAGTTTTGGTCACCTCTCTTACCAACTCCTTAGTTTGGAGGGGTGGCCAGCTCTAGGAAGCGTCCTGATCCAAACATCTTCCATTTAAGAATGATGGATGCCACTGTGCTCCTGGGAACTTTCAGTGCACAGAAGTGTTTTTGTACTTTTCTCCAGATCTGTGCCTCACTCAATACTGTCTTAAGCTCTACAATCAGTTCTTCCTCTTTATGGCTTGTTTTTTTTCTCGGATATGCATTGTCAGCTGTGAGACCTTATATAGACTTGTGGTGTCTTTCCAAATCATTTCCACTCAACTGAATTTACTACAGGTGGACTCCAATCAAGGTGTAGAAATATCTCAAAGATGATTAAGAGAAATGGGAAGCCCTCAGAGCTAAATTTTCAGTGTCCTAGTAAAGGGTCTAAATACTTATGTCCATGTGAAATTTGTTTCTCCCTCTAATTTCTAAAATTCTGTTTTCACTTTCTCATTATGGAGTATTCAGAGCAGATTGATGGGTAACATTTTTTATTTTTTTATTGTAGCGCAACATAACAAAATGTGAAAAAAATTGAAAGGGTCTGAAGACTTTCTGAATGCATTATAGGTATCAACTAGCAGAAGGACCCGGCTTCGCACGGGTATATTTCATTTAATGTTTGTGTATTTCATTAAAGGATATCGACAGTATCCCCCTTAACAGTGACCTCTACAGCACCCCGCCCCTTAACACTGACCTCTATAGCAGACCCTCCCCTTAACTGTGACCTCCACAGTGATTGCCCCCTTATCAGTGACCTCCACAGCAGCCTGTCCCTTTAACAGTGACCTCAACAGCATCCCGCCCCCTTAAAAGTGACCTCCACAGCAGCTGGCCCTTCATTAGTGACCTCCACAGTACCCCTTCTCCTTAACAGTGGCCTCTACAGCAAACTGCCCCTTAACACTGACCTCCATAGCAGAGCGTCCCCTTAACTGTGACCTCCACAGCAGCCTGCCCATAGGGTGGCCGGAGGTCTGGTTTTAGGCCGGACAGTCCAGCTTTCAGACTCCCTGTCCTCCGTCTGGCGCAGGGCCTGGACGGACACAGGGATGTTCTTTTGAACAGCTCACTCTCAGAAAGCAACACTGTGCTGTCTGAGCATGAGCTGCAGGGAAAAAGTCACCCTCCCTCGATCCCCTGCAGCTGGACAGAAGTTGATTTTTACCTTCATTTTTTCAATACCTGTCGGCTGCGGAGTGGGAGGAGGCGTGGCTTAGCGGGACCTGGGGATGGGGTTTTTAAGTCCGTCTTTTGAGGGTGGCCTGAATGGCCACCCTACTTGCCCCTGAACTGTCATCTCCACAGCACTCCGCTCCCTTAACAGTGTCATCCACAGCGCCCTGCCACTTTAAAGCTGACCTGCAGCAGTGAAGAAAAATGGCTGGGTTGTTATGGAAACCTGGTGTAAAACTGTGTGTATGTGGAGACTAAAGACCTGTGAGCATCTATTGGCTGATAAGGGTCATGTGACCATGTGTATGGCAGTTGGGATATGAAGATAAAGACCTGCAGCCTCTATTGGCTAATGTAGGTCATGTGATGTGACATATTTGCATTTTTTGGGAATATCTCAGCAACGGTATGTGCTAGAGAGCTTTGACCCCCACAAGATTTCTTTTCAGGTTGCAAGGGATGTGTATACCAAGTTTTGTTGAAATCAATGGTTTTTGAGTGATCACGGAACATACATACATACAAACATATATACGTACTTATTTATATATATATAGATTAACATATACTACAAATTGAAAATTGCATTAAATACTGTGGATAAAGAAAGATTTTCATTTGATTTGATTTTTATTTTCTAGTTGAGAGTTTTTAGTTTGGCAAAGGAACATCATTTTCAAAGTATTTGCCACATGAACCTTCCAAAAAAGAAACACAAATTCTACAATATAATCCCAAAAACTGCACAGAATGAAAAACCAGGTAATTTCTTTAAATGAATGGAAAGTACATTTTTTCAGATTTAGATATGATAAATTACACTGAATGCTTTCTTAATTAGTAACTGTCAAAAGCATTTGCAGTTAGACATGGTATGTATTTTAGATCATGTCAGATGTGGATAATTATACATTATGTAGGGTAAAAGGAGAAGTCAAGTCAAAATGATTTTCTGATCTATATGAATAATACAGGTGAGAAGATGACGTTACTTAAAGGGGTTCTCCAGGATTTAAGAAAATGAAAATATTTAAGTATTACTTTATGATAAATATATATTTCCAAATACCTTTCATTAGTTAGAATGGCTAGTTTTGCCTAGGGAGCAATCATTAGGAGAAATAAAATGGCCACCGTCATGTTAGTACACACAAAACCTGTCCTAATCATACATGAAGTTACTTCACAACATTCCCTGGTGCACTTAAAACTCAGAGGCCACAGCTCAGCGGTCTACAGCGTACGAAGTACATTTTATCAATGGGGCTGACATTCAGTTCTCTTAGCTTAGCGGAGCAGGCAGAGGCAGGAGCCCGCTCCGCTCAGTTGATCCTGGCATAGTACAGGGGTACAGGGTAACCATGTGCTTTGCCAAGAGTGGGTAATCGTCCAGGGATCATGGGCAGGAGTAGCAGTATGCGCTCCTGCCCATACTTACAGCGCTGCTGCGGCCCCATTGATAAAATGTATTCTGTACTCCGTACACCGCTGAGCTGTCAGCTGTGTACAGAGAACTGAGTTTTAAGCGCACCAGGGATTGATGCGCTTTAGGCAGGGAAAAGTGTAGTAAAAATAGAAAATTTATAAATTAAGTATATTAGAGATAGCTTTATTAGGACATTAGGGACAACATATATGCTTATGTAAAGGTTTAGTTACTCTTTAAGTCTATGATCTGTGAGTAACACCTGTTTCCAGAATTTAATGGCTATATAGTGTGGCTAAACCCCGGAGATCTTGACAGAGCGTTCTGTTACTTAAATCTGACTAGAGTATAATGTGTGTGTGGGGCGGGTGGTATGACTAGCACACAACGAGGAGAGCTCCACTTGGACCCTGTAATTTTCACATCCTGTGCCCTACTGACTTGCGCAGATACCTTGCCTTCACTCACCTGGCATTGCCTCCTCCAAGCGACACAGTCCAGTGCCTTTTTGTTGGGTCCTGGGCGCTCTGGACAACAGTAACCTGGTTCCCACCACCGAATAAGGCTTATTGCA
Source organism: Bufo bufo (assembly GCF_905171765.1). NCBI lineage: Eukaryota > Metazoa > Chordata > Amphibia > Anura > Bufonidae > Bufo > Bufo bufo. The sequence goes on along the minus strand of NC_053392.1, from coordinate 431,003,826 downwards.
TGCCTAGTAAGCTGCCGCACCCACAGCTCTCAGACGACTCTTGTCATTTCACAATCCATCTCCCTGCTGGGATTGCTACTAGGCTCCAGTGGGCCGAATATCTGTGACGTTTTAGGCCTGCATTCTGGCTAAGAAGTGTGACTAATCACTCCCTGGCCCCTACCACTTGTGAGACAGTGTGGAGGTGAAGACTCATTACACCTAACAGACAAGGACTTTCATGTTTAATTACAGATGGTCCCCATTTTAGTATATGATTCTGCTGGAACTTGGAGAAGAGGGGTATACATTGTTGCTGTAGCATCTTGCTTTGCAGAACTCCATAATTACATTGGAAATTTCTTTCCTCCCTCTTACTTATACTATAGTTCTTCACTCTTCATATCATTACTGGAAATATGTCGCCATCTTGTGACTACTCTTGCCCATTGCAGTCTGTATTTTTTGCTGTGTGGGCTCATCTCATATTGCCCATACCATGGTTATTATTGGTCACCTAGCACCATCTTTTGGCAATTCTGAAATGCTCCTTATTACAATGAGATAGTAAACCTACAATAGTATATTAATATCTCACTAAATAGCCTTTCTCCATCTGTGGCACTAATAGTCCTTGTCTGTATCAAACTGGCTTAATTACTACGCTACATCTACTCAGAACGTGGGACATGCTTGCAAAGTAACAAAAGAAAAAGTCTAGGTAGAAATCCCCCTCCTGGCATGGAGAGATCAGCACAAACTCACTGATACCATCAGAACCTGATCTTACTGCAGGAAACTCTGTGCTAACATTAAACAGCTTTTGTCGATGGAACTCCCTAAGGCAGTGGCAGATTTTACCAAACAGCTACAGGACTTGCCATGCCATGGAGGAGGACAAGATTCATCTGAATGACCATGTTCATAGACTGGACGTGCTGGAGCTTTAATTGGAGGATCTAGAAAATTGCAGTTGGAAGGCAAATATTAGGATCTGGGTAATGCCTGAATCAATCACCGCTTTACAGCCTACTGTTCTTAACCTTTTCCAGGCTCTCTTATCTTAAGCAGACACAACTTTGCTTAGAATTGATCGTATCCATAGAGCACTGGGACGTCCAAGAATTCTAACTTGCCAAGAGATATCCTTCAGTTTCATTATCCTGATTTGAGAGATCATCTCCAAGCTTCCACTCGCAATTTACAGCCTCTCCCTGGTGTCGACTAATCGGTAAAGTTGTTTTTCGACCTAGCCCCTGCAACTCTAGAGAGATGCCGACCCATGCGCTCAGTGACTATCGCCCTCTAGGGATTCCTGTTTAATGTTGCTTGTACAATTGGGAATCCAGAGTACTTGATTAAAGATCTTAAGAAAGGCTGCGATATTCTGCAATGAGAAGGTATCCATGTGGACCAAGCAGCTTGCCCTGATCCATTGCTGCAATAGCTGGCTAGATTGTGGCCGACCAGAAGGCATCGTAATCTACCAGATGACCACATCTTCTACACCTCCATAAACTGGAGAAAGTACTCTAGTATCTGGGCCTCTAAAATTCACCTCTGTAGAACTGTGCGTTTAATCGCATCACTGTATGCCATTTGGGAAACAATATCTTTTGTTTGGGTAGATGTCAGTAATGTCTATGTGATATGTGCAGTTACTTTATGGGACCTAAAGTGCGACCCTGATCTACTTGCAATGAGCACTTATTGATATTTCTCCACATGAGAGAGACTCTATACTAGCCCAACTGCCCACACTAAGTATATCCTCAGCTGATGCTCAGCTCCTTAATTCTCTTAAGTCTCTGATGACTAAATAGATCTAGCAATCACATCCCTTAAAAATAGCAAAGCCCTTGTTTAAAGACATATTATTACCACACTTAAAAGGTTTCTGTAATCATATCCCCTGTGGAGACCCTCTACCCCCTGATATGCTTGAGGCATTAATCACAGTAATACGTAAAACTTAAAAGTGTTCCCATTATACAAACTTACCCCGGTATGTCCTGTGGGTGCCCTGACAAGTTCAAAAAGATCTGGGGCCTTTGGTTTGCTATTACTTCTACCAACTGTGAGTAACTCACTTTATACAGGGAGTGCAGAATTATTAGGCAAGTTGTATTTTTGAGGATTAATTTTATTATTGAACAACAACCATGTTCTCAATGAACCCAAAAAACTTATTAATATCAAAGCTGAATATTTTTGGAAGTAGTTTTTAGTTTGTTTTTAGTTTTAGCTATTTTAGGGGGATATCTGTGTGTGCAGGTGACTATTACTGTGCATAATTATTAGGCAACTTAACAAAAAACAATATATACCCATTTCAATTATTTATTTTTACCAGTGAAACCAATATAACATCTCAACATTCACAAATATACATTTCTGACATTCAAAAACAAAACAAAAACAAATCAGTGACCAATATAGCCACCTTTCTTTGCAAGGACACTCAAAAGCCTGCCATCCATGGATTCTGTCAGTGTTTTGATCTGTTCACCATCAACATTGCGTGCAGCAGCAACCACAGCCTCCCAGACACTGTTCAGAGAGGTGTACTGTTTTCCCTCCTTGTAAATCTCACATTTGATGATGGACCACAGGTTCTCAATGGGGTTCAGATCAGGTGAACAAGGAGGCCATGTCATTAGATTTCTACTTTTATACCCTTTCTTGCCAGCCACGCTGTGGAGTACTTGGACGCGTGTGATGAGCATTGTCCTGCATGAAAATCATGTTTTTCTTGAAGGATGCAGACTTCTTCCTGTACACTGCTTGAAGAAGGTGTCTTCCAGAAACTGGCAGTAGGACTGGGAGTTGAGCTTGACTCCATCCTCAACCCGAAAGGCCCCACAAGCTCATCTTTGATGATACCAGCCCAAACCAGTACTCCACCTCCACCTTGCTGGCGTCTGAGTCGGACTGGTGCTCTCTGCCCTTTACCAATCCAGCCACGGGCCCATCCATCTGGCCCATCAAGACTCACTCTCATTTCATCAGTCCATAAAACCTTAGAAAAAATCAGTCTTGAGATATTTCTTGGCCCAGTCTTGACGTTTCAGCTTGTGTGTCTTGTTCAGTGGTGGTCGTCTTTCAGCCTTTCTTACCTTGGCCATGTCTCTGAGTATTGCACACCTTGTGCTTTTGGGCACTCCAGTGATTGTTGCAGCTCTGAAATATGGCCAAATGGTGGCAAGTGGCTCTTGGCAGCTGCACGCTTGACTTTTCTCAGTTTCTTGGGCAGTTATTTTGCGCCTTGGTTTTCCACACGCTTCTTGCGACCCTGTTGACTGTTTTTGAATGAAACACTTGATTGTTCGATGATCACGCTTCAGAAGCTTTGCAATTTAAGTGGAGTGCTGCATCCCTCTGCAAGATATCTCACTATTTTTTGACTTTTCTGAGCCTGTCAAGTCCTTCTTTTGACCCATTTTGCCAAAGGAAAGGAAGTTGCCTAATAATTATTGCACACTAATATAGGGTGTTGATGTCATTAGACCACACCCCTTCTCATTACAGAGATGCACATCACCTAATATGCCTTAATTGGTAGTAGGCCTTTCGAGCTATACAGCTTGGAGTAAGACAACAAGCATAAAGAGGATGATGTGGTCAAAATACTCATTTGCCTAATAATTCTGCACGCAAGTGTAGGCCTTCCTTGCAGACTCTTCTTTCTCTTCTTCTTTTCTTTCCTATTTACTCCTCCTTGGAAGTCATCCTGTACTCTCCTTCCTTCCCCTTTCCCATTAATGCCCCCCCTTCTCTTTTCTTTTACTCTTTCTCTCTGTATTTGCTGGGTCCTTAAACCTCCTTTGTTTACTTGTGCAGCATACAAGCTTCTGCAATACATATTTATGGCTGTAAGAATCCATATTTCCTCGAGATGGGAATCATCCAATTGTTTATATGATCTTCTTTGTGGAAAGATTAATGCTACCATTATTGACACTAGAGAGCAGTTTACTAAAATGTGAACATCCTGGATGAGATGTGCTGAGTTACCTAACTAGCTTACTTTTTGTCTCTAGGATGAAATAGAACATCCCTTCCCCATTTCCCCCCGCTTTTTATTTTATTTTATTTTTTTACTTTCTTTTTTTCTTTCTTTCTTTCATCTCGTGAGCTGGGAGAGCCAGTAGGGAGAGTTTATTTGGTCTCAGTAGGCATTTATTAAGTCAAATTATTCCTTGTCTTCTTGTTATCATTATGTAAATGGGTAGTTGCCTATCTTTCAACAATTATTTTTGAAACATAAATCTGACTAAGTGCTATAAAAACTTGATTGGAGCAGCCCATTTATGTTTGAGCTCTCTGTTGAGCCTTTATATTCTTTATTGAAGACTTGAATTTTGTGATTTTCTCACATGTGTGTGTGTATATATATGACATAACAGATTATTTTGACCAGATATTTCCTTTAAAGGATCCTCATAGCAGCCTTTATGCTAGAATTGTGTCAGAGCATCTCTAAAACAATAGGCTTGTGTGGTGTTCCTGAGTGGTTAGTACCTACCAAAAGTTGTCCAAAAAAGACTATTGGCAATTGGGCCATTGTCGCTGAATGCTCTTTAGGTATCAGGGATGATGGCTACCTTGTCTGGTCCAGTCCCACAGAAGAGGTACTGTAGCACAAATTGCTGAAAAGAGTTAATGCTTGCCAATGATAAGATAGTGTCAGAACATAGTTCATAGCACCTTGCTTTATATGGAGCTGCGTAGCCCATGCTGACCCCTGTATGTTGTTGAGAGTGCCTAGAATGGGCACATGAGCATGAGAACTAGATCATGGAGCAATAGAAGATGGTGCCCCGATCTAATGAATCAGATTTTTACATGAATTTTACATGTGGACAGCCGAGTGCATGTGCATTGTTTACCTGGGAAAGAGATGGCACCAGGATGTGCTATGAGAAGAAGGCAGTTTACCCTGAGCCCTGTCATTTAGGTGGATGTTCCTTGGACATGTATCACCTAGCTAAACAGTGTTACAGACTAGGAATACCCCTTTATGGAAATGGGTTCCCCTAATGGCAGTGCCCTCTTTCAGCAGAATAATGTACCCTGCCACATTGCAAAAATTGCTCTGGAATGGTTTGAAGAAATGACAAAGGACTTCAAGTAATTGAATTGGCCTCCAAATTCCCAAAATCTCAATCTGATGGACCTTCTATTGGATATGCTGGAAAAACAACTTTGATCCATAGATGTTGCACCTTATAACTTGCAGGACTAAAAGGATCCACTACTAATGTTTTGGTGCCAGATATGAGTCCATGCCTTGACAAGTTAGAAACTATTTTGGTAGCACAAGGCACGTATTTTTTTTTTTTTATGTTATGACTGATCGTTGTAAAACAGAAAGAAATATAGCCAATTAGGCGGTAGCATGGTGTGAAACTGTATACTTTAATGTTATAATACAAACTCGTATGCACGTTAAAGGGGTTTCTCAGACTTTGATATTGATGACCTATCATTAGGATAGGTAATAAATTTCAGATCAGTAGGTGTCCGACACCCGGCACCCCCATGATCAGCAGCTAGCAGAAACTGTGACCACTTGAACTAACACAGTGGGTAGACAGTTCTGTACATTGTATTGGCTGTGCCTGGATGCTTCAACTCTGCCTCATTTCTGGTGCTCCTGTTAGCAGCTGATCGTGAGGTTTCCGAGTGTCGGATCCTCATGATCTGATATTGATGTCCATCCTATCCTAAGCATAAGTCATCAGTATAGAAGTCCTAGAAATTTGAAGTTCCCTTTAATGCCAAGGGTAATATGCTAAACCAGGGCTCGACAAATCCCAGGCGCCAGGTCGCCATGGCGACCAGAAATTTAGTCCTGGCGCTTGGGTATTTGTCAGCCCGTTTTCAAAGGTGCCCGGGCGATGGGTGAGGAGCTGCCGTTCTGTCCAGAGGCAGCACCGTGTGAACAGCTCCTCAGTCAGTGAGTCACAGCACACAGAGAGCGAGACGCTGGCAGCAGGGAGGGGAGGGGCTCGGGAGGAGTGTAATCTGATCCTAGAGTGGAAGCTGCTTCTGCCAGCCCCTCCCCGCCCACCAACCAATCAGAGCTGAGGCAAGCACTAGCAGCTCTGGGTCACTGACACAAGTACAGGAGGGAGTCTAGAAAGAATCGAATGAGTCTCAGGTTAAAGAATCTAAAGATCCGATTAGTTAGTGACTCATTCGATTCTTTGAGTTAAAAGAACAGGTTACACTGAAGGCTGTGGCTGATGCTTTTGTTTGCAGCAGTGATCAGATTAAGGGACAGGAGCAGAGAGATAAAAGTGACAGATGACACACAGTTTAGATTACAGGTTGAATTAACCCTTAGGATCAAATTGGCTTCTCAAGGAGATATACATGTTAAAAGGCATCCCTTCTTCTGTCTCATTCAGTAGCTATATAACTAAGGGTACTTTCCACACTTGCGGCAGGATGGATCCGGCAGGCTGTTTCACCCTGTCGGATCCGTCCTTCCGCTGTTTCGCCGGGACCACCGCTCCGTCCCCATTGACTATAATGGGGCAGAGCTCTGGCGCAGCACGGCAGTGCATGGTGAAAGGCCGCCGGACTAAAAGTACTGCATGTCCAACTTTTTAGTCCGGCGGCCTCTCACCGCGAACTGCCGTGCTGTGCCGGAGCTCCACCCCCGTCCCCATTATAGTCAATAGGGTCCGGGGACGGACGGCGGTATATGCAACATGGTATACAGCATTATTGGGGGGCTCTATGGAAAAGTGGGGGGGGAGCACTATGGGGGCACCTACTGGGGGCTTTATGACGCGGCTCCGCCTGGCTCCTAACTTTTTTAGCTGGCTCCTAGATTCCAAGGAAATTTGTCAAGCCCTGTGCTAAACTATGCTAAAATGTATTTCCATATCCCTCAAGAAGTTATTACATTGGAAGTCTGTTGACTACAGATCACACCAGACACAGCACTTCTGGTGAACTCTGCTGCATTACCTTGTTGTGTTAAAGGGGTTGGCCAGTTTATATTAGTAACTGCACATGTGCTGGTAACATCAAATGCATACAGATAGTAATAAGCATTATTAATAAACGGTGCTGATATCCGATAGTTTAATATGTATGATTCATGTTTACATGCAGGTCTCCTGACCTGCGTGTTGGCACTACACTAGGAACAAGGCCGTTGATGGAAGAGCCTCTATTCATTTACACTGGAGACAGTTAGGGGAAATAGCATGTGCAGTTGGTCCTCGGTATAAGTAAATGGAGGTTGCTGAATGAGGGGTTCCTCACTCAACGGCCATGTTCCCTGCACAGCGTAGGCATGCAGGTCAGGGAAACTGCATATAATTATGAATTATTTATATTAAACTATTGGATATCAGTGCCTATAGTTTTAATAATGCTTGCATGCATAAACTGACCAATCGTTTTAAAATGCTTTCAATTTTAGTTATTGCTTTTGACTATTTTCCCCATATTTACAGATAAAAAAACTTCCACCAAGGACAAAAGTTCTGAGGATATAGTGGATTCCGGTCTTCCAATATTACATATAGAGAAATGTGCACAGCTGAATCAGGAATATGACATGTAAGTTAAACAAAAACCTTCCTTTTGCAAGAATTTTCTGGATGACATTTACGATTTTGTCAGTTGCACCTACTTAACAGTTACAAGCTGTCACTTTGCTTGCACTTCTGATAGCTGACCTGCAGCAAGTTTAATTCCAAGAAAAGGTTTTCTTTACCCACTTAACAATTTTTGAGAAAAGAAGTTAACAGTTCAGCCCGAGCAGAGCTTGGGCAGCAGGTTGAGGGGAGGAAGGGATGCTTTAGTTGCTGATATCTCAGGAATGGTAGCAGCTAGAGATATGGGCCTGGTCTCATTTGAAAACTGGCATTTCAAACAAAACCAGAATCACAACATTATCTCCTATACATTGTAAGATATAGCTGTTAGAAATCGGGTCGGGAGAGAAACCTGCTTTTACTTTCACTTTCAGCTGCTTTCACTGCCAACCTAATTTTTAACAGCTATACCTGTGACTCTGGTCTTGTTTGAAAGCTTGGAATATTTTCAAGCAAGACCTGGCCTATATCTCTAGCTACTACCAATCCCAAGATATGAGGGGCTACAGCAGCCCTCCCCAATTCAGCTACAGAATAAAGTTATCATGTTACTTACACTACACAGTGAATGCAGTAAATACATTCCACAAAATAATGTTAAAATTGCAGTGTTTTATCTTTTTTTTCCTAACAATAAAATAGTAAAAGTTATTTAATACACTGTGGGGTTCCTCGCTCACGGCAGGTTTAAAAAAGTGGATGGGGCGGGGAAGGGGACATGCCAGCAGGCCCGTCTCATTCATCATTTTCTACGCCTGTTTTAGGAAGCTGGTCTACATTTAGACTGGCGCTGGATGCGCCGAAGTTATGTAGAGGCCTGCACCTCTTCATAACTTCGGCGGATCCACCGCCAGATATAGGGGTTAAGACCAGCATCTAAAACATCGGTCTTAATAAATGACCCCCTGTATGTACCCCAAAATGATTCCTAAAAAAACTACAAGTCATCCTGCAAAATCAAGTTTCGCGAGACTTCAGTGAATAACTTCAGTATTTGATTTTTAAACTGGAAAATTATTTTAAAACGATTGGTACCAAGGAACTGAAGCTGAGTTCAGATTCAGGTTTTAAAATGGTTTTCCAGTTTAAAATCAAATACCAAAGTTATTCGGTTTTTCTTTAAAATGTATTTGTATAGTACCACCTGTTTGTTCTTTTTCTTATTTCATTGTCCGGCTCACTGATATGGCTGCACATGCTCAGTTCCAGCTGTGATAGGGAGAGAGCTTCAGCAGAAGCCACACGTTCCCTGAGCTACAGGAGAAAAGACACTCCCTTTGAGCTGTCAGCTTGATGTAGAGAGAGAGTGTGATGTCCAATAAGATTTCTTTTCATCTTCATTTTTTACATTAGTCATGGGATAACCCGTCTTAAGGCTAATATTACAGACATATATAAAAAATCTACATTTAAAAAACGACGTTTTCGGGAGGGTTTTTCCAATTTTAATGTGACTGTTAGGCCTCATGCACACGACCGTTGTTTTGGTCCACATCCGTTCCGCAGATTTTGCGGTTCTGATGTGGACCCATTAATTTCTACAGAGTCGTGGAAAATGCGGACAGACAACCGTTTGGTATCCGCTTCCGTGGTTCCATTCCGCAAAAAAAATATAACCTGTCCTATTCTTGTCCGCAAAAAACGGTTTGCGGACCCATTCAAGTCAATGGGTCCTCAAAAACTGGGGATGCACAACCGAAGCCATCCGTATGTCATTCGCATTCGCATTTTTTGCGGATCCATTGCCCCGTTGTCCTGTGTCCAGGACCTTTGCCAATAAAAAAAATAAATGTACAGGAAGTTCAAACTCACAGATTGGCAAGACTTTGGTGATAGCTAGACACCTGCCACAGCTTGGAGTGTGCTTTTGGCAGTCTGTCATTTTTCTCAGAAAACAAAAATGCCATGTGTGAATGTGGATAAATTAATAAGTTTGGTCCAGGAAAGGCCCGAGCTTTGGGACACCCGGAGCAATGTATATCAAGCTGGGGTGAGGATGCAAGTGTCGTGGGAGCAAATGGCCTGTCGCATGAGGCCTTCAGAATGGGAGAAAGCGGATAGCAGAGGTCGTGGTGATTTAGGTAAGTGCAAGCTATGTCGTGGTTGTGTCCTGCCCCTGTGTTGTCCCTAATGATTTTGCTACTACTTCCATGAGGTCATAATCATGTCCCTTTTGTGGCCAGGCTTAATTCTGTAGTGGGATGTACATGTTTTTGTTTGTTTTTTAGTGCAATTTTTCCCAAACACCAACATGTTTTAATGGATGTCCCGACCTTAGCTACAGCACACAGTAGTAATGTCTACCCAGCATGTGCACGTGTGGCCCTGTTGTAATTGATCAGCAAACATCTGTCTCCTTCCCATATTATAAAGTAGTATGTTACATAGGCCTAGCACAAATAATCTCCTGCTTCATGCAATTATTGAACATTAGGATACCCACACCTGCCCTACTGTACCATGTGCTGTGCAATCTCCCCTCTTAGCATTGTTTGTAATCGATTTGGTTTTCTTGTCATCTTTTGATGTTAATTGTACTGTTATTTGTTATAGTTGATTTAAATATATATATATTTTTTTTATGTTTGATGTTTTCATACTGAGAAGACAAAGACCTGGTGGAACAGCTGCCGGGACCAGTTTTGCCGGGAACTCAGCGAAAAGGGCCACAGTGGTGATGGTGCTCTGAAGAAAAGGCCTTATTTGTACACAGAGCAACTAAAGTTTCTACGGCCTGTGATGGAACTGTATTGAACTGTATAGGTCATTGGCCACTACGAGAATATAGCAGACCTTTCTTCCGGGTTTGGTCTGCTATCTATGATGGCGGTGGCCTATCCCAGATATTTTGTTTTTCTTGCACACAGGATGCACAGTTCTACCCATTTGTGGCCAATATTTCATAATCTTGGATAATGACTTTTGTTACTCCAGAAGGTGTTTTGGCACAGAAACGTGATGAGACATTTTTTGTAGTTCTTTTCAAAATGTGTGGCTTTTTATACAGTTGAAGTGGACATGCGATTGATGTGTGTAAATGTTTTTGGATACACGTGTTTTTTTTTTGTGTTTTTGCCTTTTACATATTTTTAATGTTTGCTTCAAACCCACCTGAGTAAAAATCCACAAAATGACTGTTTGCTAAACTATAGCAAGCAATGCGAATCTCCCTCTCCCTTCAGATACCCCAGGGATGCTCAACCTGTGGCCCTCCAGCTGTTGTAAAACTACAACTCCCACATGCCCTTCTGTAGGCTGTATGGGAATGATGGGAGTTGTAGTTTTGCAACAGCTGGAGGGCCGCAGGTTGAGCAGGCCAGATATAGACGGACAGAATATCAGCACTTGGTTAGCTCCTGAATGTGTCAACATGTTTTTGTGCTGGACAGCTCAAAACACCTATCAATCTTCAAAATGTTTGTTTGATATTTGAACACTGTCCAAAGCAACAGTCCTTCAAATGTAGGATTATGTAATGTGTCCTAAATTTTTTAGGGCAAAGTTTATAATTTTTCACCCTTATGTGATCTATGCAGGATCACCTTATAGTAGACATACAGCATTATTTTTGCCATAATGATTTTTGTATTTTTTTATGTAATTTTGAAATAATGTTAGATCTTTTTTCATGTCTTTTTTCTATACAGTACTGTGGACAGTCTGGATGACCCGGAGGAATCAGATTTGGGAGGGGCGGAAACTCCAGCTGTATTTTCCTCAGCCTCAAGTCCAGCACCACATCGGCTGAGGACCAAGCACAACCGGCCAGGGATACTACCGCCATTTCTGAAGGGAGCCCTGAAGCATCTCAACAGCCTCAGCCCAGGCGAAGGAGGAATGTCCGCCAGTCTTCCTCTGGCATAGATACACGGGAAATGATAGGTGCCCGAGTAATAGAGTTCATAGCCCAGAGGAGGACTGAGAGACAAGAAGCATTATTGAGAGGGCTGGTGCCATTACTCATACGGGTCCCTATACAGAGGCATAATCTGTGTATTGTCTCAGTAGCACTGGTGTTTTAGATGTATGCCTCCCAGTACCAGGGAGACATACACTCTCAAATAAATAACCTACGGCGTCAAATATTGATTCCCCCTCTCAGCAGGCCACCAGCTACCCGCATCCTCAAGACCCACCCCAAGGGCCACCTTTCAAACCCAACCTTTCCCCTTTCCGCGGGTCCCAAGACTCCACCCACCCTTGGCCAGCCCAGTAATCTGGCCACTTACTCAACAGGGGCCCCAGATCTGCCCAGGACCCTCATATTCCCCAGGCTCGTTCACTCGAGACCTTTTAGACCTTTAAATTTTTTAAATTCTTGTTTTTACTTATTGATATTTATCTTTATTTAGTAGATACAGCGATTGTCTGTTTATTTTGTTTGGGGGGGGCTAGGGTTTAAGCAAAACATTTTTTGAAAATGTCAATTGCCTTCTGTTCTTGCTTTTGAGACAAATTACATTAACAGTTCAACACATTTCAATATAACATAGACACACACAATACTTTAAGTACTATCACTTTATTTATACACCTAATTGGTTAAGTATGATTCTTTAACCACTTCCCATCTGGGCCCTTTGCCCCCTTCCTGACCAGGCCAAATTTTGCAAAACTGACATATCTCACTTTATGTGGTAATAACTTTGGAACGCCTTTATTTATCCAAGTCATTCAGAGATTGTTTTCTCGTGACACATTGTACTTCATGATAGTCATAAATTTGAGTCAAAATATTTCACCTTTATTTATGAAAAAATCCCAAATTTACCCAAAAATGTGAAAAATTCGCAATTTTCTAAATTTCAATTTCTCTGCTTTCAAAACAGAAAGTGATACCTCATAAATAGTTATTATTTAACATTTCCCATATGTCCTACTTTATGTTGGCATCATTTTGGAAATGTCATTTTATTTTTTTAGGACGTTAGAAGGCTTAGAAGTTTAGAAGCAATTCTTCAAATTTGTAAGAAAATTGCCAAACCCACTTTATAAGGACCAGTTCAGGTCTGAAGTCACTTTGTGGGGCCTACATAGTGGATACCCCCATAAATGACCCCATTGTAGAAACTACACCCTCAAGGTATTCAAAACCGATTTTACAAACTTTGTTAACCCTTTAGGCGTTCCACAAGAATTAAAGGAAAATGGAGATCAAATTTTTAAATTTCACTTTTTTGGCAGATTTTCCATTTTAATCAATTTTTTTCTTTAACACATCGATGGTTAACAGCCAAACAAAACTCAATATTTATTACCCAGATTCTGCGGTTTACAGAAACACCCCACATTGAAGCCCCCTGATGCACCCTTACAGTAGAAACTCCCAAGAAGTGACCCCATTTTGGAAACTAGGGGATAAGGTGCCAGTTTTATTAGTACTATTTTTGGGTACATATGATTTTTTGATCATTCATTATAACACTTTATGGGGCAAGGTGACCCAAAAAATTGGTTGTTTTAGCACAGTTTTCTATTTATTTATTTTTACAGCGTTCACCTGAGGGGTTCAGTCAAGTGACATTTTTATAGAGCAGATTGTTACGGACGTGGCGATACCTAATATGTATACTTTTTCTCATTTATTAAAGTTTTACACAATAATAGCATTTTTGAAACCAAAAAATTATGTTTTAATGTGTCCATGTTCTGAGAGCTATAGTTTTTTTTATTTTTTGAGAGATTTTCTTATGTAGGGGCTCATTTTTTGCGGGATGAGGTGACGGTTTTATTGGTACTATTTTGTGGGACATACGCGTTTTTGATCACTTGGTGTTGCACCTTTTGTGATGCAAGGTGACAAAAATTGCTTGTTTTGACACAGTTTTTTTTATTTATTTTTTACGGTGTTCACCCGAGGGGTTAGGTCATGTGATATTTTTATAGAGCTGGTTTATACGGACGCGGCAATACCTAATATGTATACTTTTTTTTTATTTGTTTCACTTTAACACAATAATAGCATTTTTGAAACCAAAAAAATGATGTTTTAGTGTCTCCATGTTCTAAGAGCTATAGTTTTTTATTTTTGAGAGATTTTCTTATGTAGGGGCTCATTTTTTTGCGGGATGAGGTGACGGTTTTATTGGTACCATTTTGTGGGACCTACGCGTTTTTGATCACTTGGTGTTGCACCTTTTGTGATGCAAGGTGACAAAAATTGCTTGTTTTGACAGTTTTTTTTATTTATTTTTTACGGTGTTCACCCGAGGGGTTAGGTCATGTGATATTTTTTATAGAGCTGGTTTTTACGGACGCGGGCAATACTAAATATGTCTATTTTATTTTATTTTTTCTATTTTTTTTTTTTTTTTTTTTTCCTTACTTGGGATTTTTTTTTTTTTTTTACATGTGAACCTTTTTTTATTTTATTTTTTCAACACTTTATTTTATTTTTATTTTATTTTACACTTTTCGTCCCCCATAAGGTCATACAAGGGGGGGACATTTACTTCACTTTTTTTTTTTCACAGTTGATTTCTCCTGTAACTGGGGCTGAGATAGTAGCCCCAGTTACAGGACAAATGCACCCCTATAGAGGCTGTACAGCAGCAATCCTGCGCTGTACAGCCTCACAGCAGGGCTGATCGAGGTCTCTGAGAGACCTCACACAGCCCCTGCACTCTCCGGTCCCGGCGGTCACATGACCGCCGGGCCGGAACAGGAAGCGCACAGCGCTTCCTGCTCTGCAGACACAGCGCTCGGCGAGCGCTGTGTCTGCAGCGATCGTGAAGGCAGGGACACCTGGGCACTGTCCCTGCCTTATCTCTGGGTTGCCCTGCTGTCACTGACAGCGGGCAACCCGATCAGCAGCTGCACGATTAGCGTGCAGCTGCTATTTCTGACAGGACGTTTTAAAACGTGCTGTCAGAAATAGACGTCCACCCATAGGACGTTTATATCCTATGGGCGGACGTGAGGCGGTTAAATGAGGTATTAGAAGGTTTTTGGGGCCATATAGAAAATAGAATAATGATGTTTATAACACTCGACTTTGATAAGCATCTTTATTAATTATATTCTACTTTAATACTTTTATGTCCCAAAAATCTCAGCACGCAAGCCCACGTCAAGGGTCCTCATTCTTTTGCGAGTCTCTACACTCAACTACCACATAAATTCAATAATCTATCTGAAAAATAAAAAAAAACTAACGAGCACAGAAAAAATCAAACACTGCCATGAATAGCGTCCATCTGCCATGGCAAGGACCCCTCTGGGCTGAAAAAGTAGTCTGCATAGAGTTCCCGAACTGCATTGCCTGCAGTCCCAGCTTGTCTATGCAGGGTCCTACCCAAACCTGATGATGTAGGAAATTCTTCCATGTCAACAGAAGAGGAAGCCTCGTGAATCCTGGTGAAGTTGTGTAGAACAACACAAGCTTGAATCATCATGGTAGCATTCTCTGGATCCATCTGTATGGATGAAAAAAAACACCCTCTACTTGCTAGAGAGTATTCCGAAAGCGCACTCAAAATACAGACGGGCACCAGTCAACCAGTAGTTAAAAATACGCCTCCTGACATCCAAACCACGCTTTGGGAAGGGCCGCATAACATGGTGAGTCAATGCAAACCCCTCATCCGCCACAATCCCAAATGGAGCCGGCGGACATGCATATCCGGGCAGTCTTCTGGATTTGGGCAGGGCAAGCTGGTTGGCACGAAGCCGCTCACCCATTCTAAAAGCACTAAAGATGCGAACATCTGCTGTGCTTCCATAGGCCCTGATATCAACCATTATAAACCGGTAGTTAATGTCAGCCAAAGCCAAAAGCACTACCGAAAAATATTCCTTATAATTGAAGAATCGGGTCGCTGAGTGAGGAGGCTTCTTCACATGAATGTGCTTACCATCCATTGCCCCAATGCAGTTTGGAAACTGTGCAGAAAGATTGAAGCTTTCAGCGATTCAAACCCAGTCGTCTGCTTTGGGCTGTGGCATCATCGTCTCTCGGAGTCGATGCCAGATGACACGGAAAGTGTGACGCACAATCCGAGAAATCGTAGAGGTTCCCAAAAGAGGACAGTACGTAGAGACAACAGCAAGCAAAGTACCCACTGACATCAGACAGAACGAAAATAACTTCTCTTGATGCTGACGAAGATCTGTGTAGAGGGTATGGTAGTGACCTTTCCTGTACCGTTGGGAAACAATGGGATGGACAAATCTCCTCCTTCTACTTGGTTCCTCGTCCAACAGAAAGGACGATGTCCCTATCGCTGAGAAATAAGCCAGTGCAGTACGACCTCATCCTCAGAGTCATCCGCCATGGTGAAACCAAGATGCAAAAACGTTAGAATCAAAGATCAGCAAAGCCAAGGAATCAAAAGAAACTCTGTACCCTGGAAAGACTACAGAAGATGGCCACCGAACACTCAGGTGACCAGCATATATACCTGTCACGCCTTGCCCTGTGAATGTGCGGAGATCTGTCAGACTGGCTACACATGTCTGACTTCTTGGTTTGTTTTGAGCTGGATCCACCTTCCCTCAGGGGTACTGTGTTTCATTGTTAGTGAGGCTATTTATCCCTCCTTCCCCCCGTGGCCTGTGCGGGTTATAGTTCTTTTCCTGGGAGCTCTTGATTTGTGGTGGATCGTCTGCTCCAGCTCTGCTCAAGATAAGTCCTCTCCTTCATTTCCCTTTGTGTGTTTTAACTAGGCCTCTAGGGAGACTCTTGCTTCTTCCTGTTTTGAAGAAGCCTCTTCCCTTTTCCCTGCTGCTTAGGGTTTGCCCAAGGAGTTCAGGTTTAGGCATGAGGGCATGTGCATATCCACCCTAAGGGTATGCACATGGGCACAGCAGCTTAGGGAAAGCTTTTAGAGATCGCTAG
Organism: Bufo bufo; assembly: GCF_905171765.1. Taxonomy (NCBI): domain Eukaryota; kingdom Metazoa; phylum Chordata; class Amphibia; order Anura; family Bufonidae; genus Bufo; species Bufo bufo. Next base: position 430,987,392 of record NC_053392.1, on the reverse strand, counting down.
GAGGTGACCCTTTCTCCCTAGCTTTCGGACCTATTCGTTTGTTTTCCCGTGTTTGGTTGTTTCCCTGCTTACCTACCTGTCGTGACATTATAACCCGCCAAAAAACTGTCATATCCCAGCTGTTGGAGGCTATGGATTCCTTGGTTGATCGCATGCAGGGATTATCGCTGGAGGTTGCTGATCTCCGCAGTTCTGTTGCACGGTGTCAGAATGCTCTGGCGTCTGGCACCGTTAGAGGAAATCAGGTCTGCTTAGAGCCTAAAGTCGCTCTCCCTGATAGGTTCTCAGGGGGTGGTGATGACTTTATACAGTTCAGGGAGTCCTGCAGGTTGTATTTTCGTCTGCGGCCGATGTCATCTGGTGACGAGAATCATAGAGTGGGGATCATTATACCTATGCTCAAAGGGGACACGCAGTCCTCGGCTTTTTCTCTGCCGACCGGTTCACCATCCCTCCGGTCGGTGGATGAATTTTTTAGAGCCTTGGGCTTGATTTATGATGACCCAGACCGCATCTCTATGGCCGAATCTAAGCTGCGCAGTTTGTTACAGGGAGAACGTACTAAGGAGTTGTATTGTGCAGAATTTAGAAGATGGGCAACTGACTCTGGGTGGAATGATTCTGCACTCTGGAGTCAGTTTTGTCAGGGGCTATCTGAGAGATTGAAAGATGCTCTTGCTTTTCATGAGTATCCTGATTCATTGGAGACGGCCATGTCTTTGGCAGTGCGGCTTGATAGACGTCTTAGAGAAAGGTATAAGATTTCTCTCGAGCGCGGGGGGGGGGGTCCCATCTGTGAGTGGATCTGTCCCACCTAGTCGCCGGGGTTATATGACCTTTGAATCTGGGGCAGGAGAGGAGCCTATGTAGTTGGGCCAGGTTTCCTCTCGCTCAGGTGATAGGGATTTTAGGAAGCTGAATAAACTATGTTGCTTCTGTGGAAAAGAAGGTCATTTTGTTTGTGCATGTCCTTTTGTTAAACCTCAAAGTAGTAATGAAAAACTACGGAGGTATTCACATAAAGAGAAAAAAAACTTAAAAAAAAAAAGAGATCTATTAAAGTGTATTCCAATGATATAAGAGTACCCCCTGTCCGCATTGTAAACCATGTAAAAACAACTTTATATTCATCTGTCAATCACATTTCTTTATGCCCAAAGGGCGTTTTTTCTCATACCTTTGTGCCCAGCCGCTCCTCAACTGTTGATTCCTAGCGCCGCCATCTCATTATTATTCACTGCGCTAGGCGGCTCTTACATTCCCCGATCCTGTCAGCGGAGAGAAGAGTTTATTGGCGTCGCAGGCGCATTAACTATCTGAATTTCTGATGACATCAGCGCGCTGAAGCGCTGGATACGACTGCCTTGGAGGAGAGATCGGACGCAGGCGCATTCAATTACAGGCTTGGGAGGGTGCCGGCGAATGCGCAGATGGTCCGATTTAGGCCGATAAGACTTTAGCCCATAAGTCTCTATCGGGCATGCGCGGGAACTGACAGGATCGGGGAATGTAAGAGCCGCCCAGCGCAGTGAATAATAATGAGCTGGGCGGCGGTAGGAATCGACAGTTGAGGCGCGGCTGGGCACAAAGGTATGAGAAAAAACGCCCCTTGGGCATAAAGAAATGTGATTGACAGATGAATATAAAGTTGTTTTTACATGGTTTACAATGCGGACAGGGGGTACTCTTATATCATTGGAATACACTTTAATAGATCTATGACTGCATAGGAATAACTAAATATGTTGATAGGGCCTGTCAGTGTCCCTTTAAGGGTGGGTGATTCACATGTTGAGTCCATTTCTTGTTTTGTTATGAAGGGCTTGCCTGCTCCAATGGTTCTGGGTTTACCGTGGTTGATAAAGCATAACCCTACTATTTTGTTCGGACAACTGTCTTGGTGCTTTTATCTCAGGGATGTCAACTACGGTCCTACCTCAGTTTCTCTCTGATTTTGCGGACGTATTCTCGGAGGGTGGAGCCCTGGAGCTGCCACCACATCGAGAATATGATTGTCAAGTCAATTTCATCCCTGGAGCTAAACTACTAAAATCTCGACTATACAACCTTTCCCAACCCGAAAGAGAAGCTATGGGGAAGTATATTGCAGAGAGTTTGGCAAAGCGGCCATCTAAGTCCCCTGTGGCCTCCGTAAAAAAGAAAGACGGATCACTTAGACCGTGTTTAGATTTACGGGAATTGAATCTCATTACGGTCCGTGATCCGTATCCCCTTCAGTGATTTCTGATTAGAGTTGAGCGAACACCTAGATGTTCGGGGAGTTCGGCCGAACTTTAAAAAAAAGTTCGGGACCCGAACTTGATCCGAACTTGGACACGAACCCGAACCCTATTGAAGTCAATGGGGACCCGAACTTCACTTCATTATTTTCTGTTATAACATAGTTATAAAGGAAAATAATAGTATTAGCTTTTTCAGATCTGAGTTTTCACGATAGTATATTCTAACACAGAGGCGTTCCCATGGTGATGGGGACGCTTCAAGTTAGAATATACTAAGAACTGTGTACATAACTGCCCCCTGCTGCCTGGCAGCACCTGATCTCTTACAGGGGGGCTATGATCCGCACAATTAACCCCTAATTGTGCGGATCTCAGCCCCCTGTAAGAGATCGGTGCTGCCAGGCAGCAGGGGCCAGACCCCTCTCCCTCCCCAGTATTAAAATCATTGGTGGCCAGTGCGGCCCCCCCTCCCTCCCCAGTATTAAAATCATTGGTGGCCAGTGCGGCCCCCCCCCTATTAAAATCATTGGTGGTTAGTGCGGCCCCCCCCCTATTAAAATCATTGGTGTCCAGTGCGGCCTCTCCCCCCCCACCCCTAATTAAAATAATTGGTGGCAGTGGCCACAGGTTAACAACCCCCCCTCCCCCCCATCATTGGTGGCAGCGGAGCGGCAGTTCCGATCGGAGTCCCAGTTTAATCGCTGGGGCTCCGATCGGTTACCATGGCAGCCAGGACGCTACCGTAGTCCTGGCTGCCATGGTTACTTAGCACTTTTAGCAGCATTATATTTACGTGCGCTGTCTGTGCTAAAAGTGCTAAGTAACCATGGCAGCCAGGACTGCAGTAGCGTAACCAATCGGAGCCCCAGCGATTAAACTGGGACTCCGATCGGAACTGCTGCTCCACTGCCACCAATGATTTTAATCGGGGGGGGGGGGGGGAGAGGGGAGGCCGCACTGGACACCAATGATTTTAATAGGGGGTGGGGGGCCGCACTAGCCACCAATGATTTTAATTAGGGGTAGGGGGGTAAAGGGGAGGCCGCACTGGACACCAATGATTTTAATAGGGGGGGGGCCGCACTAATCACCAATGATTTTAATAGGTGGGGGTGGGGGGGCCGCACTGGCCACCAATGATTTTAATACTGGGGAGGGATGGAGGGGGGGGGGGCGCACTGGCCACCAATTATTTTAATACTGGGGAGGGAGGGGGGTCTGGCCCCTGCTGCCTGGCAGCACCCGATCTCTTACAGGGGGCTGAGATCCGCACAATTAACCCCGCAGGTGGGGCCGTTATGTCCACAGTTCTCAGTATATTCTAACTTAAAGCGTCCCCATCACTATGGGAACGCCTCTGTGTTAAAATATACTGTCGGATCTGAGTTTTCACGATCTAACTCAAATCCGATGGTATATTCTAACATAGAGGCGTTCCCATGGTGATGGGGACGCTTCAAGTTAAAATATACCATCGGATTGGAGAAAACTTCGATCCGATCGTATATTAATATTACCCGAACACTGAACCCGAACTTTTACTGAAATGGTCGGGTTCAGGTGCCGAACACCGTAAAGTTCGGTACGAACCCGAACTTTGCAGTTCGGGTTCGCTCAACCCTATTTCTGATCTATTTGATCAAATTGTCGGAGCCAAGGTGTTCTCCAAGTTGGATTTAAGAGGAGCTTATAATCTGATCAGAATCGAGGAAGGAGATGAGTGGAAAACGGCCTTCAATACACCCGAAGGTCATTTCGAGAATCTTGTCATGCCCTTTGGTTTAACTAATGCGCCAGCGGTCTTTCAGCAATTTGTGAATGTTATTTTCCATCATTTAGTGGGAAGATTCATTGTTATTTACCTTGATTTATATACTAATTTACTCACCCGATTTGGAGACCCATCAGGATCACGTGAGATAGGTGTTGTCGATCCTTTGGGAGAATAAATTGTATGCTAAATTGGAAAAATGTGTATTTGCTGTCCAGGAGCTACCGTTTTTAGAATACCTGCTTTCTGACTCTGGTTTTCGTATGGACCCCAAAAAGGTCCGGGCGGTATTGGAATGAGACCGGCCTGAGAATCAGAAAGCTATGATGCAGTTTTTGGATTTTACCAATTACTACAGAAAATTCATCTTTAATTATTCCACCATTGTAAAACCTTTGACAGATATGACTAAAAAAGGCACTGACTTTTCTGTCTGGTCAGATGAGGCATTACAGGCCTTTTCTGCTATTAAGAAATGTTTTGCATCTGCTCCCATTCTGATGCAACCTGATGTGTCTCAACCGTTTATCGTGGAGGTTGATGCATCAGAAGTGGGGGTCGGAGCAGTTCTGTCGCAGGGTCCATCCCCTAGTAAATGGCGTCCGTGTGCTTTTTTCTCCAAAAAACTCTCGGCCGCTGAAAGAAATTATGATGTAGGAGATAAAGAGTTGCTGGCCATTAAATTGGCCTTTGAGGAATAGCGTCATTGTTTGGAGGGGGCTACTCATCCTATTACGGTATATACTGACCACAAGAATTTGGCTTACTTGCAGTCTGCTAAGGGCCTGAATCCTAGACAGGCTAGATGGTCACAGTTTTTTACTAGCTTCAATTTTGTGGTCACCTTTTTGCCCTGGGGTTAAAAACATCAAGGCAGATGCGTTGTCACGTAGTTTTCCTGGGGGGAGTGATTCCCGGAGATTCTGGTGCCCAGGGTTGCGCAAGGGTGTGGAGGGTTATGTGACAGCTTCTGAGACCTGTGCACGCGCGAAAGTGGCTCATACTCGGCCTTCAGGATCCCTTCTTCCTTTATCCATCCCGTCTCGTCCTTGGACGCATTTGTCCATGGACTTTATTACCGATTTACCGTGTTCCTCTGGGAAAACTGTCCTTTTGGTGGCAGTGGACCGCTTCAGTAAGATGGCCCACTTTGTACCGTTAACTGGCTTGCCCAATGCCAAAACTCTCGCTCAGATTTTTATCGATAACATTGTGAAACTACATGACATCCCCTCTGATGTGGTGTCTGATAGGGGGACACAATTTGTTTCCAGGTTTTGGAGGGCGTTCTGCTCTCATCTAGGAATTCAACTGTCTTTTTCTTCGGCTTTTCATCCCCAGTCGAACGGTCAGACAGAGCGCACTAACCAAAACCTGGAGACCTATTTGAGGTGTTTTGTTGCCGAGAACCAGGATGACTGGTCCTCGTTCTTGTCTCTAGCCGAATTTGCCTTGAATAACCGTAGACAGGAGTCCACTGATAAGTCACAATTTTTTGGCGCATATGGTTTTCACCCACAGTTTGGTACTTTTTCTGGGACTGGATCTTCTGGGATGCCAGAAGAGGAGAGATTCTCTTCCGCCTTGTCATCTATCTGGCGGAAGATCCAAGTTAATTTGGAAAAGATGGGTTAAAGATATAAACGGGTGGCTGACAGGAGACGTATGACTGGTCCGGACCTGTGTGTGGGTCATTCGGTGTGGTTGTCCACTAGAAACATTAAGCTGAAGGTACCATCTTGGAAATTGGGTCCAAGATTTCTTGGCCCTTACAAAATCTCTGCGATTGTCAACCTGGTGGCGTTTCGTCTGGATCTTCCGCAGACCTGGAAGATCCATAATGTGTTTCACAGGTCTTTATTAAAGAAATATGTGGAACCTGTGGAACCATCTCCATTGCCACCTCCCCCTGTCCTGGTGGATGGCAATTTGGAGTTTGAAATCTCTAAGATTCTCGACTCACGTGTTCTTCGGGGTTCCCTCCAGTATCTGGTGCACTGGAAGGGATACGGTCCCGAGGAAATAATGTGGGTTCCGGCTGCTGATGTCAGTGCTAGCCACCTGGTGAGGGCCTTTCAAAGGGCACACCCAGATAAAGTTGGTCTGGGGTGTCCGGAGGTCATCCGTAGAAGGGGGGGGGGGGGGGTACTGTCACGCCTTGCCTTGTGATTGTGCGGAGATCTGTCAGACTGGCTGCACATGTCTGACTACTTGGTTTGTTTTGATTTGGATTTGAGCTGGATCCACCTTCCCTCAGGTGTACTGGGTTTCATTGTTAGTGAGGCTATTTATCCCTCCTTCCCCCAGTGGCCTGTGCGGGTTATAGTTCTTTTCCTGGGAGCTCTTGATTTGTGGCGGATCGTCTGCTCCAGCTCTGCTCAAGTCCTCTCCTTCATTTCCCTTTGTGTGTTTTAACTAGGCCTCTAGGGAGACGCTTGCTTCTTCCTGGTTTGAAGAAGCACATTGCCTCTTCCCTACTGCTTAGGGTTTGCCCAGGGAGTTCAGGTTTAGGCATGAGGGCTTGTGCATATCCACCCTAAGGGTATGCACATGGGCACAGCAGCTTAGGGAAAGCTTTTAGGGATCGCTAGGAGGTGACCCTTTCTCCCTAGTTTTTGGGCCTAGTCGTTTGTTCAGTTTGTTTTCCCGTGTTTGGTTGTTTCCCTGCTTACCTACCTGTCGTGACAATACCTGTATCCTGGGTGGGGATATTAAAATCACACAAATTCCTCCTTCCCTTGTTTTTTTGCAGTCCGCAAAAAAAACTGGAAGACACATGGAAACGCAACGGGAACACAAACAGAAACTAATAATGGAACAACGGATCCGCAATTTGCGGACCCCAAAACACATACGGTCGTATCCATGTAGCATTAGGGTCCATTCACACGTCTGTAGTGTATTGCGGATCCGCAATACATCCCGGCCGGTACCCTCATAGAACTGCCTCTTCTTGGCCGCTATTGCGGATAAAAATAGGATATGTTCTATTTTTTTTTCCTGAGCAGCATTAATTCCTGCCCTATAGAGAATGAATGGGTCCACACCTGTTTCGGATATTTGCGGAACGGGTGCGGACACATTCTACGGACGTGTGAATGGACCCTTAGGGGGTTAAGTAATTGGGTACTTTTTTGTTCATGTTGTTTACACATTAGATTACGTGTACAATTTATCATATCTCCATTAACAGTAGGTCATTCATTAAACGTCATACTAAACTTTTCCTGGCAACAACCGATAAACATGTTTTATGAAAAATAAAAATTGGTCGCCAGATGTGCAACTGTTAAGTTGGATAACTACGTTTGTGTTTGATACCCCTGTAAGCATTTCCAACAAACATCATCAGTTATTCCCTTTTGTCCTATCGTTTGGCTTTTTTAGGATGCTGTTTAGATCACATTGTTCATCTGGTAGGCTCAGATATAGTACAGTCTGACATATAACTATATTTTCACTACTTTTAGCTGTTTGAATCATTCAGGTTTCATAGATTTTACATTCCTTTATTTTTATTTTAGGCCACTCTGTGGAAATTCTGTACGTCTGTGGGTGGGAAGTGCCATTGATTTGTTTTTAGTTAATATAACTAACTCTGAAATTGAAGGTGTTCTGCATTTTAAAGGTAAGAATCAGTAATAGACAATGTTTACATAAAGTATTCACAAAAAAATGTCAACCACGGTAAAAAAAAAGTCCTTACTTTATAAAACTAGGTATAAAAGGGTTTGAGATGTTAATATGGATGACCTATCCAGCTGTTTGAGAAGACAGTGGCACACCTATGAGCACCGCGGCCTTCTCTGTGCTTACCAAGTACAGTGCCGTACATGGTATAGCAGCTGCGCTTGGTATTATGCTCAGCCCCATTCACTTCAAAGCGATTCTACAGTGGGGGGTTGGGCCCCACTGTTCAGATACTGATGACCTATCCAGAGGATAGGTCATCAGTATTAAAAGTCATAAGTTTACATGCACCTTTGGCCTCATGCACATGACCATGTCCATATTACAGTCTATAAACCACATCCTCAGCGTACGGATACCTTCCATGTGCATTAATTTGCAGTGTGAAGTGTCACTTTGCTTTTCTTCGTGTTTTGTTCTCTTTTTCTTAGCCCCAAACTGTTACGTGGCAACAGGCAACGTATTCCACTCCATTGCAATGCAGTTTACCTATCCTACAAAGCCCTCTACCCCCCCCCCCCATTTATTTTTTATTTTTTTCTTTCTCCAACCATGGCATTCCTACTGTTTTTGTAATGGTTTAGCTTTCCTGTTTAAAAGTAGAGCTTCTACAGTTGCACTGGGCAACTCTGTTTAGCAGCATCTAAGGGACAACAAGTTCTCACCCCTACACATAGATCTGGACTTTGCTGCTGTGAGTCCTCAGATTGCAAATGCAGAGTAGTTGCCAACTGGTAGAGCAAACAGGAGACATCCTAGTCAGAAGAGCAGAGAGTTGATAACAGGAAACAGGAGAGAGAATGCCAAAGCAAGGCGAGATCCAAATACAGGTCGTACCCCAAGCAGGGTGAGTTCCTGGAGGGAACTACAAGTGACAGAACAACAGGCTAAAGCAAGTCAGACAGAAGAGTAGTCAAATGCGAGCCAGGTCAAGAAAGGGGTATACAGTATCATAGCCATAACACATCAGGTTGCAGGACACAATAACTGGCACAGGAGGGAGCACAAACCAAGTTCAAATAGAATGCCAGGTGCTTGGATTGGTAACCCGAACATTCCCCTGATTGGTTTGCTAAACAAACCTTCTGTTTGGCTGGCCAGCCAGACTTATTGATTGGTGGATAGCACTGTGCACTCACTCCCCGACATCCCTACTAACACCACGGAGAGGACTACAGCAGCGGTTGGTAGGAACTGACATCGTGGGAGGTAAGTATGTTACTATTTTCAAATGTGTATTATTTTTTTATTTCCTGATCACAATGACATTTTTGTTTGTGACATATCTCTGTTGGCTTTCATATATGTTCATAGATTTTATACTGTTGTCATTTATGTATCTTCTTATAGTTTTTGGTGCTATCATTTTTAATAACTTTCCCACTTTAGTTTATATAATGCTCAGTTTATCGCCAAATGCGTATTGTACTTGATGAAGGCTCCGATCCAGAACTGAAATGTGTTGTATGTTTTTATTAAATAAACTAGTATTGTTTGTGTTCCTATCATCTTCCAACTTACTTTCAACCCTTGGGAATCCCAGAGCAGCACCAACATTTGTGGTCATTTGTCTTACCTTCAGGTCTAGTATTATATGTTGAAAAAATTGCAACTCCAGTCCAGCAATTAGCAGAAAACCGCAGTCGTTACCCACGGCCAATAACACTCTAAATAAATGTGTATATAACGTGACACTTGATTTATCTATCTTGTTAGACCTTCTAAACTTACTTTGTTTTTCTTGTAAAGATTATGACAACCTCAGCATTCAGTTAGCTGGATCAATCTCCATTTCCTGTATATCTGGAGAAAAAGTAAGTTACACAGTATTTTATTATTTCCTTTACTAAAAATCACATTTCTATCATCCACTTAGCAAATCTGTTTAACAGGTACTCAAAAAAAGGTATACAAATGAAGACGAACTGAAGTGCATCCTTTGGATCCGTTTAATATAGGCTTCTGTGTTTTGGGTATCTGTTAATCTGATGCTGAAAACATGATGTGAACCCAGACTTAACTAACTAAGGGTTCTTTCACATGAACGAGTTTTCTGTCCGGATGTGAAACGCACAGCATCTGGACTGAATCCTGACCCATTCATTTCCACGGGTAGTTTTTCACGCATTATCTTTGCGTTCAGGAAAAATCACAGCAAGTTCTATATTGTGCATTCACAGAGCCCTGGCTCCAAAGAAATGAATGTGGCGTGAAAAATGGAAGGCATCCGGATGCAATGCGTTTTTCACTGATGGTTGCTAGGAGATATTCTAGGAGTTAGGCCTCATGCACACGACCGTGGTGTGTTTCGCGGTCCGCAAATCACGGATCCGCAAAACACGGATGACGTCCGTGCGCGTTCTGCAATTTGCGGAACAGCACGGACAGCCTTCAATATAAATGCCTATAACCTAAAAGTTATAGCTCTTGGAATGCCATTTAAAAAAAAATTGCGTGGTCACAATGTTAAAATTATTACTGTTTTGTTGTACTTTGCTTTCAGATTTCTTTCAAATGCTTTATAGCATTTATCTCATCATTTATGGATAATATTTATTATAAATATCTTACCATTTACATTGTAATGTTTTTTGTCCCATGAATTTGCTCTCAAAACATCTTATTCTTGTGCAGGTTATTTCTTTAATTGCTTCAATGTTTGGATGCAAAATATCTTTAATAAGGTTTGATGCACACGCCTTTTTGCAACTTGAAAAGCGCCAACTGCAGGATTTTGGACCAGGAACCAATTTGTCCATTGTTTCCAGGTAATAGTAATTTCAATAATCCTTGAGTAACACGACAGCCTATGTTTCTTTTGGATCGTCCTATATGTCAGTGCAGCATTCACCTCTTTGCCATTTCTTCATGATTCTGCTATATTTGCAAATATTTCTTGTTCAGACTATATTTTTCTTTGCTAATTTATTGCTTTTTGTGAACAGATATTATATATACAGTACAGACCAAAAGTTTGGACACCTTCTCATTCAAAGAGTTTTCTTTATTTTCATGACTATGAAGGCATCAAAACTATGAATTAACACATGTGGAATTATATACATAACAAACAAGTGTGAAACAACTGAAAATGTCATATTCTAGGTTCTTCAAAGTAGCCACCTTTTGCTTTGATTACTGCTTTGCACACTCTTGGCATTCTCTTGATGAGCTTCAAGAGGTAGTCACCTGAAATGGTCTTCCAACAGTCTTGAAGGAGTTCCCAGAGATGCTTAGCACTTGTTGTCGCTTTTGCCTTCACTCTGCGGTCCAGCTCACCCCAAACCATCTCGATTGGGTTCAGGTCCGGTGACTGTGGAGGCCAGGTCATCTGGCGCAGCACCCCATCACTCTCCTTCATGGTCAAATAGCCCTTATTTTCAAAGTTTTCCCAATTTTTCGGCTTACTGACTGACCTTCATTTCTTAAAGTAATGATGGCCACTCGTTTTTCTTTACTTAGCTGCTTTTTTCTTGCCATAATACAAATTCTAACAGTCTATTCAGTAGGACGATCAGCTGTGTATCCACCTGACTTCTCCTCAATGCAACTGATGGTCCCAACCCCATTTATAAGGCAAGAAATCCCACTTATTAAACCTGACAGGGCACACCTGTGAAGTGAAAACTATTTCAGGGGACTACCTCTTGAAGCTCATCAAGAGAATGCCAAGAGTGTGCAAAGCAGTAATCAAAGCAAAAGGTGGCTACTTTGAAGAACCTAGAATATTACATATTTTCAGTTGTTTCACACTTGTTTGTTATGTATATAATTCCACATGTGTTAATTCATAGTTTTGATGCCTTCAGTGTGAATCTACAATTTTCATAGTCATGAAAATAAAGAAAACTCTTTGAATGAGAAGGTGTGTCCAAACTTTTGGTCTGTACTGTATGTTAGCAACCAGTATTCCACACATTCCATTTTTGTTCCTCATTTTCCCCCATGTATCAATGTAGTGCCATATAAATCCACATGGCATAAAAAGCACGCTCACAAAATTTTTTTATGTATTGACTTATAGAACTCCAATTCCAACAAAGTTTGGACGCTGTGTAAATCTAAATTAATGTACCGTATTTTTCGCCCTATAAGACGCACCTGCCCATAAGACGCAACTCGGTTTTTGAGAAAAATAGAATAATAGGAAAATGAAAATAGGAAAAAAAATAGGAAAAATGAATCACATTAACCCCAATCTTGCTGGCTGCCTGGTACATATGTTTTTGCCTGCCTTTATTTTCAGACACACTAATCACTCTTGTACTGGGGGGGGGGAGAGGATGTGCGATACCTGCTGGCTGCTGCTGAGTGAAGTGCACACTGTGGGGCTGGGGCCCGGGCTTATACTGAGGAGGACAGTCAGGAGGGAAGGCTGCTGCTGCTGTTCATCACACTCACAAGCTCAGATGGCGCAGCAGTTTATTCCCTCCCCTGTCCCTCCTCTTCCTATAATTATCGGCTCATTCATTATTTGCAGTGGTGTGGGCAGCTTCACAGCCCACTGTTTTCATTGGGGCAGTGACGGCTGCATCATAGGAGGGAGGGACTCCCTCTCTCCTTCTTCAGCAGCCGAAGTGAAAATGAAGTGTCCCGAGCAGCGCACCGCCCACATCCTCAATGCTGCAGATTGGCAGGAGCGCTGCCGGCCAGGCTGTCCCCTTAACCAGGCCACATAAAAACAATGGGCTCTTCCTCAGCAGGTACCGTACACACCAGGATCGATGTCCGGTAGATCGCAGGCTGCTGTTTTTATGCCACATGCAAAACGCCAGCCTTTCTTTTTCCTTACCCCTGTATTCGTCTTATAAGACGCACTATCATTCCACCCCCCCCACTTTGGGGGGAAAAGTGCGTCTTATAGGGCAAAATATACAGTAAATAAAAACAGAATGCAGTGATTTGCAAATCTCATAGACCCATATTTTATTCACAGTAGATCACAGAACACATATCAGATGTTGAAAGTGAGACATTTCATGAAAAAAAATTAACTCATTTAGATCTTGATGGCAGCAACACGTCTCAAAAAAGTTGGGACAGGGCCATGACTACCATTGTGTAGAATCCCTGCTTCTTTTAACAACAGTCTGTAAATGTCTGGGAAGTGAGGAGACCAATTGCTGGAGATTTGGGAGAGGAATGTTGTCCCATTATTGTCTGATGTAGGATTCTAGCTGCTCAATGGCCTGGGTCTTCTTTCTTTTCATTTCATTATGCACCAAATGTTTTCTATTGCTGAAAGGCCTGGACGGCAGGCCAGTTCAGCACCAGGACTCTTCTTCTGTGAAGCCATGCTGTTGTGATGTATTTCGTATGTTGTTTAGCATTATCTTGCTGAAATATGCAAGGCCTGCCCAAAAGGCATTTTTTGGATGCGAGCATATGTTGTTCTAGAACTGCTATATATTATTCAGCATTGATAATGCCTTTCCAGATGTGTAAGCTGCCCGCACCATACGCACTAATGTCACCCATACCATCAGAGATGCAGGCTTCTGAACTGTGTGCTGATAAGCTGGATGGTCCCTCTCCTTTTGAGATCGTAGAACATGATGTCCATGGTTTCCAAAAAGAATTTCAAATTTGTAATAGGACCACAAAACAGTTTTCCTTTATGCCCCTGTCCATTTTAAATAAACTTTGACCTAGAGAAGATGGCGGCTTCTTCTTTGCATGATACAGCATTAACTGGCATCTGTGGATTGCACGTTGAACTGTGTTCTGGAAGTGTTCCTGAGCACATGCAGTGATTTCCAGTACAAAATCATACCTGTTTTTAATGCAGTGCTGTCTGAGGGCTGGTAGATCATGAAAATCCTGTATTGATTGTTGGCCTTGTCCCTGCGCACATGGATTTCTACAGATACTCTGAATATTTTAATGACATTATGTACTTTAGATGGTGGGATATTCAAAGTGTTTGTAATTTTATGTTGAGGGACATTTTTCTGAAATTGTTCCATAATTTTTAGACATAGTTTTTCGCAGATTGTTGAACCTCTGCCCATCTTTGCCTCTGAAAGGCTCTGCCTCTCTAACATGATCTTTTTACATTTAGTCATGTGACTAATGTGCATGTGCAAATTGCACCCATAATGTGTTCCCTGCTAATCTGTGCCCCCATGGTAAAAAAAAATTGGATAAATAAATGCAAAATAATAATAATAGTTAAATAAAAATAAAATGTAAAAAAGAAAGCAGCTCCCCCAAAAAAGTGCACACCTCCCCCAAAATCGATACCAATCAATTTTAGACATTATGCATGACACAAAATTGGATTTTTCAAGGACGTCAGGTCCTCAGGCATATATATTAAAACATCATTTTTTTTCAGCAGTGCAGGCACATATGAACATGGGACCAACAGAGATGCCTTCAGCTGCCAAGCGCACATGTAACAGGTCAGCCAGTGTCATAGGTACAAATCTGCTGACAGCTGCCCTTTAAAGGCCATTGCACCTAAGTCTAGGCGCAAGTGGGATTTCAATGCCAACCTCGTCACTTTCTGAAACGAGAGGGTGGCATAGGTGGGGTATGGGCCTCTGCACATTTATCAGAATTTACGTCAGTTTTCTTGCTTATGTGTTCCCATATACAGATTAACAGTGGTCTAATAGAAATAACCCATAGATCACTGTTACCAGTGATCAGTATGATCAGACATGCAAAGAAGATGCATATCACATTCTTCTAAGCCCCCGCTCTGCACAGATTCCCTGTGATATTACTGATGTCATGGCACTGACTAGCAACCATCCACATGTAGAAACAGTGCCAGAGATTCAGCGCTCAATGTGTTTTTTTTTAAGGGTAATTCTGTGACAGTCTGATCTTCCTTAGGCCTCTTTCATTGGGGTCCGCAATGCACGGGCACCGACCGTGGGCCAGCCGCATGCGGATCGTGAATGGGGTCAGCGATCCTTCCGTTCTGCAAAAAGATAGAACAAGTTCTATTTTTTTGCAGAACGGAAGCATGGAACGGAACCCCACGGAAGCACTCTGTAGTGCTTCAATGGGGTTCCGTTCCATGCTTCCGCTCCATTTCGCACCGCATCTCCGGATTTGCGGACCCATTCAAGTGAATGGATCCGCATCCGTGATGCGGAATGCACATGACTGGTGCCCCGTGTATTGCAGACCCACTGTATGCAGGCCGCAATACGGCCATGGCGGGGCAACGGCCGTGTGAAAGAGGCCTTATGGAACTGCTTACAGGAGCAGGCAGTGGTATGAGGTTTATTAGGTAAATTAAGGGACCAGTCCAATTAACCTGGTAATTTATGTGCTGATGGGATGTGAAGGGGTTTTCAACCAACTCTGCAATAATTCTATATACTGATATACAGTATTTAGTCACTGGTTTAGCAGTTTTGAGAATGAATGCATGTTCATCAGTTGAGGAATTGTGTTTGTTATTTGTAGACAAGTTCAATTTACATTTTAAAGCGTTTTTCCAGGAGTGAAATATTGACAACCTATCGTGAGGATCGGTCATCAATATGTGATTGATGGGGGTCAAACTCCCGGCACCACCGCCAATCAAATGTTTAAAGAGGCCACAGAGCTCAGATGAGAGCTACAGCCTCTTACTGGGCCACTGACATCTTATTCATCGGTCACATGGTCTTTGTGCACGCAGTCCCATTTAAGTGAATGATCCTGGGCTGCAATACCAAGCACAGCCACGTCACAGTGTACAGCGATGTGCTTGGTATGCCATGAGGAGGCCGCAACACTCTCTAGAACACCTGTGTCTTGACACAGCTGATCAGTAGTGGTGCTGGCATTCAGGCCCCCACCAATCAGATATTGATGACCTATCCTGAGGATACATCATCAAAATCCTACTCCTGGAAAAACCCCTTTAAGTAGTAAAGTGCTATTCTGTCTACATTATATGCTAGAAATATGTGGACATGGACACCTGACCACCACATCTATATGAGCTTGTTGCATATAACATTCTATGGGGGTGATTTATCAAAAGTGGTGCAAAAGATAACTGAATTAGTTGCCCCTAGCAGCCAATCAGATTCCACCTTTCATTTTCCAAAGGAGCTCTGAAAAATGAAAGTCGGAATTTGATTGGTTTCTATGGGCAATAAGTCAGTTTTACTTGACACCAGTTTTGATAAATCTCCCCTATGTATTTTGGTAGTTAGCATTTTTCCGGCCTTTTGACAAAGACTACTATGTAGTCGAAACGTTGCAATACTTTTTGGCTATGCTGCACATTTTTTCATGGACCCACTATGAGTAAAAGTTTATTTCTGGAGATGCTGCCGTCAAACTTGTTTGTATGCTGATGTACAGTCACTGGCCTGCAGCACTCAAGGCCTCATCTAACCGCTGATCGGTGGGGTCCCAGGTGTCGTACCCCCACAGATCTGATACTGATGACCTATCCTAAGGATAAGTCATAAATATATTTTCCTGAAAAACCGAATCTGCATTAGCCACTCCCTTATGGCGAAGTTGTTTAGTTCATAGTAATAATACTTACAATTTACTGAGACAGATCTAGCAAATCAGAAGTTTCATGAACTGATGTGAGGCAAAAGTGACCGTGCTCTTTTGCCAGATCTCCTTGCCTGGACACTGTTTTCCTGTTGCTGTCACTTCAAACTGGAAGCAGTCTTTGTCTCATGTGTTAAAATGTATTTATTTTTCCTTCTTTAGTGATCCACTGCTATTGACATCTCCTTTACGGTGTGATATTTCAAAGAAGCAGGACAAACCAAAGCCAAAAGGTATATAAGGACTGATAGAATGTACCCTATATTTTTTTAGGCCTCGTTCACATCGGTGTTCTCACTTCTGTTGTTTTACTCCGTTAGGGCTCTTTCACACTGCATTTTTTGATTCATTTAAAATGATCAGATTTTTTATTTAAAAAAACTGTGTAACTGATATCTAGGCTTCTATAGTAAAAAACAGATGCCAGAAGTGCACAAGGGTAGGTTCACATATGAGGCAACCAACTCTGGTAGTCTTTTCTGACAGATAAACAGACTACTGGAGTTACTGTATCTGTTATAGCTGGATACTGCTGTTCACCGCTGGATCCTCATTGACTATAATGGGATCTGACGGAGTTACAGCTGCTTTCTGGCATAAATTTCATCTTTTGGACAGAAAAATACAGCTGCGAGCAGCTGGATCCCCGTTGGATCCCATTATAGTCAATGGGGAGCTGACGGTGTGCAGCAGTATCTGGCTGTGCTGGGTACAGTAACTCTGGTAGTCTATTCCTCTGCCACGACAGACTAGCGGACTTGGTTGCCACATATGTGACCCCAGGATTGCCATGATTGCCATCGAGGCAAACCATGTTGGCCCCCCTCGTCCCTTCTCACATTCATAGTCATAAGAATCAGAACTATATATATTGTACATATTATTATGATTATAGGGATACCAAGTACTGTTCTATAGTAAATATGTTACAAAAACACATTTATTGTAATGGATTGTGCTCCGTTATTTTTTTGTTGTAACTTTAACTTTGTAGAACAATGTAACTTTTACCATAAAAGAAAAAATTATGGAAAGTTAAAATAGTTTTAGTAAAACAGTTAGTTTACAGGTCTTGGTGGGATTTGAACCCCTGATATTCTGAACATGAGGCAATAGACTTCCCAATAATCTATAGCAGGGCTCTGTTGTAAAGAGATAAATTTCTATGCTTAAAAAACTACAGTGTAACGGACCCCATTATAGTCTGTGGGGTCTTTAGACTCAGTTACGCTCAGTTAGGTCTCAGTTATCTGCAGAATCCGTCCTTTCCATTCTCCTGCTCCTCAACGGAGCCGGAGAACGGAAAGGAGAAATGGTGATGTGAAAGGAGCCTTAGGAAAACAGTAAACTATTGGGCATAAAAAAAATCCTGTCTTCATAGCAAAACTTTTCTATAGAGAAGTGGGTAAGGCTGTTGTCTACTGTATAGAAGGTTTGGGGTTCATACCCCACCAAGACCTTTAAAAGTAAGCTTTTGTTCGTTCATTGGCTGATTAGCTGCTCGATGATATGAATTGAATATCGGGAGTAAGAATTCATATTACCTATAATCCTGCAGTGTAATAAGGCCCGCAGTGAACATCTGCTTACACCATATTTGTGCTCAGTAAAGAAAACTAACCCTCTCGATTTCAAATGGCAGTGAATAAAGGAGGTTAATGAACTGTTGTCTTAAAAGGGGTTTTAACATATCCATTGTACAGTATGTGGCAAAAAAGACCCAAAAATGCATATACTGTGGATTTTTCCCAGTAGTGTCAATATTGTTTGATAGCTTGCCAGTGCCTATAGAGCAGGGGTGCACAACCTGCGGCCCGGGGGCCACATATGGCCCTCGATACCATTCTGTGTGGCCCCCAACCATCTGGTAACAGACATGTATGTCTATGTTTAGTGGCTGCTCACATGGATCTTTTATGTAATTCCCCATTAGATGGGAGTACTAGAAGTGCAACTAGACATTTATGATATATACTGTATGTTCAATATGCTATAAATATAGTATTTCAGTTGGTAATACCCCTTTAAGTTTTATTTCCGGCCCTTAGAATTGGTTCAGGCTGACAATGTGGCCCCGAACCAGAAATGGTTGTGCACATACATGCTGATTTCTGCTCTGTTCACTTGTCTTTGATGCTTGTTATATTAGTATGAACTAGAGACTTTTACAAAGAACACATCCTACCAGCGTCATCCAGGTCCTTCCTTTAGAAGCGCTTCTGTTTTATTAGCCTATGAAATGTGTCACACTAAATGACTTTAACAAAGACATTCATTGACCATGCCGTGTTTGCAGCTCATAGATCATTTGACAAGTATAAAATAGAATCACTTTGCCTTGTAGAAGAGATTAAGACAGAAAGTATAAAACGCCTTGGAATGGCTTGAGCAGCGTGTGTTGGACATCAAATGTTCCAAACCTTTTGGCCCTATTTACATCGAAAGACTTTAACCACCACACACAGCTTATTTCATAAATCTTGTGAGACTGAAGCTTCTGCTTGAACAGCTTTCCCATATAATGAATGGAATCATACCTCATGTCTGTTCCAAAATTCACGTTTACTTGCAGGGATACATGATGTTTAATCGTTAGATCTCCTTCAGATTTGCAGTCTAAAAATTTTCCATTTTCTCTGAAAGCACAATGGTTCTTATTCTGCCACTAAAGTATGTGCTAACAAGGGTCCATGAGTTAGTGATATATATGCCGTCTCGTAAGTTTTCTGCTTTTCAGTTACGTTATTTTTTTATGACCTGGCTCACAGTAATAGAAACCTCTTTGCAATATACTTGTGCCTCTCTT
The DNA here is from genome assembly GCF_905171765.1 of Bufo bufo. Lineage (NCBI taxonomy): Eukaryota > Metazoa > Chordata > Amphibia > Anura > Bufonidae > Bufo > Bufo bufo. The sequence goes on along the minus strand of NC_053392.1, from coordinate 430,968,362 downwards.
CTGTTTAAATCCAGAAGCTTCAGTCTCTGCTTGAAGCTTCGTCGCAGAGGTCACCAAGTGAATATGGGTGCCTAGGAGATAGACGTGGACTACTCCACTGTAATAATTTTCCATAACTTAGATGTATACTATGAAATCTGTATGTATGCTGCATAATTTACATGACATTTGCACCAATCTAAAGCTGGCCACATAGGGACAGCACAACATTGTACGACTGAGCGGTATTGTACTCTATAAATCACAGTTTATGGCAGCTTTACAGTGTGACGACAAGACCTCCTGGATCCAGCAGGAATGTATAGTGAAATCTTTGACTCCAGCCAAGTCTGCTTACCTTGGTATAGTAGCACCTGCACACGCATCTTTTTTTTCAAGAAACTGAACTGAAGAGTCAGTTTGCCTGTCCTGTCAAAACAGTATTTCACATTTTTTTTTGTATGAAATATTCGTTTTTCTGGCAGTATCATGTATGGAATGTCCTTCCCTCTAGGAAATAACTTACCATTGATGTAGTCCTTCAAAAAGCCATTTTGTTTAGCCAATTTTCAAAACCCAAAACGAATGTGGCTTTAAAGGGATTCTTCAATTTCTAGATATTGATGACCTATCCACGGGATAGATCATCAATGTCATATCACTGGGGGCAACACACTATCCATTTCTGGACAATGCCCGGAGCCAGACATAGAAGGTTCCATCTATTGTGCAATGGCTGTACTGCAGCTCATCTCAGAGTAGGAGCTGTCATGCGGTTACCCAGCACGGTCAGAGCCTTCTGCTTCCGACCCTGTCCACTGTGTTTTTTTTGGACCTGGCGGGTGCCGAAATCAGCTAAGTGTGGGTGTTCCAGATGTCTGACCTCCACAATCAGAAGACAGGTCATCAATATCTATACAGCTGAGAACCCATTTCAAGCATATTCTGTAACTTATAGAAACATAGAATGTGTCGGCAGATAAGAACCATTTGGCCCATTTAGTCTGCCCAATATACTGAATACTATGGATAGCCCCTGGCCCTATCTTATATGAAGGATGGCCTTATGCCTATCCCATGCATGCTTAAACTCCTTCACTGTATTTGCAGCTACCACTTCTGCAGGAAGGTTATTCCATGCATCCACTACTCTCTCAGTAAAGTAATACTTCCTGATATTACTTTTAAACCTTTGCCCCTCTAATTTAAAACTATGTCCTCTTGTAGCAGTTTTTCTTCTTTTAAATCAATAAGATTAGTTTGACATGATCTCCCTGAAGTAAACCCATGCTGTTTTTCATCTTTCAATCCATGGGATTTTAGATGTTCCGCAATACTCTCCTTAAGTATGGTTTCCATTAATTTCCCCACTATTGATGTCAGGCTTACTGGCCTATAGTTGCCCGATTCCTCCCTACTACCTTTCTTGTGAATGGGCACAAAATTTGCTAATTTCCAATCTTCTGGGACGACTCCTGTTGCCAGTGATTGGTTAAATAAATCTTTTAATGGTTTTGCTAGTTCACCGCTGAGCTCTTTAAATAGCTTTGGGTGTATCCCATCAGGCCCCTGTGACTTATTTGTATTAATTTTAGACAGCTGACTTAGAACCTCTTCCTCTGTAAAGACACATGCATCAAAAGATTCATTAGTCTTCTTTCCTAACTGAGGTCCTTTTCCTTCATTTTCCTTTGTAAGGGCTCTTTCACACTTGCGTTCTTGTCTTCCGGCATAGAGTTCCGTCGTCGGGGCTCTATGCCGGAAGAATCCTGATCAGGATTATCCTAATGCATTCTGAATGGAGAGAAATCCGTTCAGGATGCATCAGGATGTCTTCAGTTCCGGAACGGAACGTTTTTTGGCCGGAGAAAATACCGCAGCATGCTGCGCTTTTTGCTCCGGCCAAAAATCCGGAACACTTGCCGCAAGGCCGGATCCGGAATTAATGCCCATTGAAAGGCATTGATCCGGATCCGGCCTTAAGCTAAACGTCATTTCGGCGCATTGCCGGAGCCGACATTTAGCTTTTTCAGAGTGGTTACCATGGCTGCCGGGACACTAAAGTCCTGGCAGCCATGGTAAAGTGTAGTGGGGAGCGGGGGAGCAGTATACTTACCGTCCGTGCGGCTCCCCGGGCGCTCCAGAGTGACGTCAGGGCGCCCCAAGCGCATGGATCATGTGATCACATGGATCACGTCATCCATGCGCATGGGGCGCTCTGACGTCACTCTGGAGCGCCCCGGGAGCCGCACGGACTGTAAGTATACCGCTCCCCCGCTCCCCGCTCCTACTATGGCAACCAGGACTTTAATAGCGTACTGGGTGCCATAGTAACACTGAACGCATTTGGAAGACGGTTCCGTCTTCAAATGCTTTCAGTACACTTGCGTTTTTCCGGATCCGGCGTGTAATTCCGGCAAGTGGAGTACACGCCGGATCCGGACAACGCAAGTGTGAAAGAGGCCTAAAAACTGAACAGAAGTATTCATTGAGGCAGTCAGCTAGTTCTTTATCTTCTTCCATATACCTTCCTTCTTTTGTTTTTAATTTGATAATTCCTTGTTTTAGTTTCCTTTTTTCATTTATGTATCTGAAGAATGCCTTATCGCCTTTTTTCCCTGACTGAGCTAATTTCTCTTCTGCCTGTTCTTTAGAAGCTCTTATAACTTGTTTGGCCTCTCTCTGCCTAATCTTATAAATTTGCCTGTCATCCTCGTTTTCTTTTTTTTTTATAATTCCTAAATGCTTTTACTGACAAGCCTAATGCAATTTTCTGTTGCCTTCAATAGTGCCACTTTTAGGCCTCTTTCACACTTGCGTTGTCCGGATCCGGCGTGTCCTCCACTTGCCGGAATTACACGCCGGATCCGGAAAAACGCAAGTGTACTGAAAGCATTTGAAGACGGAACCGTCTTCCAAATGCGTTCAGTGTTACTATGGCACCCAGGACGCTATTAAAGTCCTGGTTGCCATAGTAGGAGCGGGGAGCGGGGGAGCGGTATACTTACAGTCCGTGCGGCTCCCGGGGCGCTCCAGAATGACGTCAGAGCACCCCATGCGCATGGATGACGTGATCCATGTGATCACATGATCCATGCGCTTGGGGCGCCCTGACGTCACTCTGGAGCGCCCCGGGAGCCGCACGGACTGTAAGTATACCGCTCCCCCGCTCCCCGCTACACTTTACCATGGCTGCCAGGACTTTAGCGTCCCGGCAGCCATGGTAACCACTCTGAAAAAGCTAAATGTCGGCTCCGGCAATGCGCCGAAACGACGTTTAGCTTAAGGCCGGATCCGGATCAATGCCTTTCAATGGGCATTAATTCCGGATCCGGCCTTGCGGCAAGTGTTCCGGATTTTTGGCCGGAGCAAAAAGCGCAGCATGCTGCGGTATTTTCTCCGGCCAAAAAACGTTCCGTTCCGGAACTGAAGACATCCTGATGCATCCTGATGCATCCTGAACGGATTTCTCTCCATTCAGAATGCATTAGGATAATCCGGATCAGGATTCTTCCGGCATAGAGCCCCGACGACGGAACTCTATGCCGGAAGACAAGAACGCAGGTGTGAAAGAGCCCTTAAGTAGTCCCATTTCTCCTGGACTCCATTGAAACTGTTCCAATCTGATAGGGACTCGTATACCACTAATCTAATTTTAGAAAAGTCAGTTTTTCTAAAATCTAAAACTTTTGTTTTTGTGTGGTGTGACTCACTGTACTTATAGTAAACCACACTGACTGGTGATCACTAGATCCCAAGCTTTCCCCTACAGTAATATCATATACCAAATTCCCATTTGTGAATACTAAATCTAAAATGGCCTCCTTCCGGGTTTGCTCCTCAACTACTTGCTGTAGAGATAATCCCAGTAGGGAATTTAGAATATCTGTACTCCTGGCAGAACTAGCTATTTTGGTTTTCCAGTTTACATATGGAAGATTGATGTCCCCCATAATGATAACTTCCCCCTTCAATGTCATTTTAGCTATTTCCTCAACTAGTAGATCATCAAATTCTTTGACTTGGCTAGGTGGTCTATATATTACACCTACACAAGTTACCTTATGATTATCAAGCTGCAAGGTAGCCCAAACTGACTCTAAATTGTTCTCGCTAACTTGTATTAAATTAGATTTCATGCTATCTTTCACATACAGGGCCACCCCTCCCCCTTCTTGCCTTCTCTGTCTTTCCTATATAGAGAGAACCCTGGTATTGTTATATCCCAGTCATTACTCCCCTTGAACCACGTCTCAGTAACAGCCACTACATCTATATTCTCAGATGCCATTATAGCCTCAAGTTCATTGATCTTATTCCCTAAACTGCGAGCATTTGTAGACAAGAATCTGAGCTTGTCATTTCTTAACCTTTGTGCTACTGGCATCTTTTGGCAGTGTTCCGGGGGGCAGTTGGACTGCTGGATTATCACTCTTTTGCCCCCCTTTCCTAGTTTAAATGCTCCTTAGCAAATACTTGGAACTGTTCACCGAGGACATTCGTTCCCTTGAGAGAAAGATGCAAACCATCTTTCTTGTACAGTTCTTTTCCATTCCAACAAAAGCTAACATGAGACACAAAGCCAAACCCTTGGTTCAGACACCATTCACCAAGCCATACATTGAATTCCTTAATGCGCATCTTCCTGTCATGCTGAAGGTTATGCACAGGCAAAACTGCAGAGAATGAAACAGTTGATGCAACCTCCCGTATATCCTTTCCAAGTGTGTGAAAAGCTTCTTTCACCTTTGAAACCTCATTGCACGCCAGATCGTTTGTCCCAAGATGGACAATAACATCCACTTCCCTTTCCTGCTTTGCTTGTCTAACAATATTAAGGATCCGTCGTCTATCCCTGCTAGCGGTAGCACCAGGGAGACATCTCACAACACCATTCTCAAACTTCACACCTCTTATGATGGAATCGCCCACCAACAGCTGCTTACTATCAATACTCACCTTCTCCTTTTTGTCTTTGGCTGCAGTCTTGCATACTTTAGGCATGGGAGATGATTGTTTCTCACCCACTGTGCTTGAGTCATCCTCCATGTTGCTCTTGCACTCTGAAAGTGCTGCAAATGAATTATAGAGAGCCACAGACTGTGGGACATGTCTTCTATCCACAACTCTCAGTCTACCAGAACCTACAGTAACCCATCTTCCATTTCTAGGGGGCCTCTGTGGCAGTGGCATTGCAATGTTCTCAGCCTGAGTTTGTTTAATGGTTAATTTACAAATCTCATATTTCAAAAAGGTAATTTCCTGCTGCATTATGGAGAGCTGTCTACAGATCAGACAGTATCCAAACCTCTGAAGTGTGGAGCCTGAAATAAAAGCACAACAATTCCTGCACAGAACCAGGTCTGCCATTGTAAAAAGGGGAAAGATTTTAAACAAACAAATCTTACTTGTTTAGATTGTATCCACCTCCAGATTACCTCCTGAGTATCTCCTGAATATCTCCAATGCACTTGTGGATCAGCACTTGAAATAGCAGCCTATTTTGAAACAGTGTCTGAGTATCCACCAGAAACACCACTGAAGTTCTGCTCTTTTAAAAACACAGTTCTGCTACAGTGGAAAAATCTCTGAGTTAGGCCTCATGCACACGACCGTTGTGTGCATCCGCGGCCGTTGTTCCATTTTCAGTTCTTTTTTCGCGGACCCATTGACTTTCAATGGGTCCGTGGAAAAATCTGAAAATGCACCGTTTGGTTTCCGCGTCCATGATCCGTTTTTCCAGTCCGTGAAAAAAATATGACCTGTCCAATTTTTTTCACGGACAACGGTTCACGGACCCTTCCAAGTCAATAGTCGTCCGTGTCCGTGATCCGTGTCCGTTTTTCCTATCATTTTCAATGGAAACTTGACTTAGTTTTCTTTTTTCACTTTTCATGTCCGTGGATCCTTCAAAAATCAAGGAGGACCCACGGAGGAAAAAACGATCACGGAACAACGGAAATCCGTTTTGCGGACCGTTGTGTGCATGAGGCCTTAGACTAAGTTAGTCTCCTGAATATCTCCAATGCACTTGTAGATCAGCACTTGAAATAGCAGCCTTGGAAAAGCAGCAAGCTATGGAAAAGCAGCAAACTTACAGTATAAACCACAGTATAACATAGTACAATTGGTGCGTGTTTGTGTAAAATCTATGTTATGTATTATTGAAAGGTCATTTCTAAAGTCACTCATTGCTTTTATCAGTCATTTGAAATGTAAAGGAGACAAGTTTGGAGATCAGATTGGTATAGGAGCCATTGTGCTTTACAGGAGACTTGCCTTTTAGCTGTTAGTTTGTAGATTTATGTCTCTCAGGGATAATGTTGATGGTGTTGTGATGGGAATGAATGGGATTTTAATATAATGAAACTGATTTTCGAAATGTAAAGTTTAAATATGTTTTTTGTACCACTAAATACTGCAGGGAGGTAACTAAGGAACATGCAAGCCATATCTGTGAATCAACAGGACTATATTACGGTAGTCTATATAATTTTTCACAGTTCTGATAGATATAGACATCAGATGTCAGGTAGTCACTAGTGTAACTTAATTATAATGTAGTCACAGAGTACTTTCACCAGTGTAAAACGTAACCTTTACTGATGATCATTAAAAATCACTCATATCGTGCCCTTCAAATGCAAATAACAATGAGGCTGGGCAGGACAAGGAAAGGAGAATTGACTCACCCTCACACTTGCCCTATCAAGCTATAGGCCCTGCCTAGCAAAACGGAATGGCCGCGTCTGGAACCTCCTGTGTCAGGAACCTCCTGATAGGCCCTATATGTGCCTGACAAGGGATAGCTACTGCCACCCGAGATGAGACCTAATATGACTACAGTCCAATAGTAATGTCATAAATCAATGCATGTATCAGAAAATAATAAAGTTACAACAAAAAATCGCACAAAATACATATATGCTCCCAAATAAACCAGGGGCGTCCAGGTTTTGATCACCAGTGGAAAAGCAAGGAGCACATACCATATGTCCCAGGAATAACACCTTTAATCATGGGAATGTAGTGTAGTATGCAAGCAGCATCTTATGGATCTGATTGATATATAGTTTTATAGTCTTTCTGAGCTCAGCAGCCCGAGTGGGATGTCTCTTATTGACCGCTATCTGTGTAGGAAAGGCTTACAGGTACTATTAAGACTACCCAGTGGTCTAGAAAGAGCAGGGATTCCAACTAATAAATACAGCTTATATTGAATCTTTTCCCATAAAGCTTGCATACTTGCAAAAATAAGAGATTGTGATCTCCATATATGAAATGCTACAGGCCTAGCTTTGGGAAAACGTTTGTATGCATAGGACTTTGCTGTTTATGCTGTTTCCTAATATATACTGTAAGGGAATTGACTTATCAAGCTACTTGTTACATTTTCCAAATGTTGTCATTGCATAAAATGATGTATATGGCACCGTGGATATTGCTCATGTGTCAAATTATAAATGAAAGAAGCTGTAAATGTAATCTATTGCTTGAGATGTGCGAAAAATGAGGTAGTCTGCCTTTTACATCATGAAGATGACTATAAAAGGATGGAATTTGAATCTAAAAATAAGTTGGTTTAAGCATTAGCATCAAGCAAGTCAAATTTCCACATAAAATGGAATGAGGCATACAAATAAGCATGTCTTTAGCTCACACCAGCTAACCACAAAAATGTAGCCCAAAGTACAAAACCTTTTGCTCTTCAAAATGAATTGCAAACGTGCCAATGAACTATGTATGTACAAAAGGCCTTCTAAAAGGATCAGTGATCACACTTAATTAAAGTGAGACACAAGAACAACTGTGCTCGGCCGGAAAGATAATCAAATACCTGCCCACAGGACAATCCATGATTACTTTTACGAGCTTGGCTTAAAAAATTACAAAATGACATTTATACATTTTGCTATTATTTAAAGAGGTTTTTTCGGAGCATCCTTTAATATAATCATTTATGAAGTTAGCTGTAATTGTGTTTCTTTTACCTTTATCAATCCTATTCTCTGTTCTGGGCTGTGGTGACATGACCATGGAGCATTTGCTTCCTTCCTGTGATATTATGTCAATGGGTGTGTCCAAGCAGCAACAGGGACAGTGATAGGGGAGTGTCTATTAACTAGCTGGGTAGGAGGAGCTATAAACTAGCTGGGCGGTGCTGGAGGTGGGCCTTATGGGTTTGGTTGGATACGGCAACAGGAAGTGCTACATACAGGATGTCAAGTAAGTAAATGCATGAGCATATCTGTTAAAACTATAGTAACCTCAGAAACCCCCTTTAAGTGCTGTGAGGTAGGTACTAAATGTCCTTCCGCGATGCAAAATTCATAGAATTTTTAAATAGATGCATGATGAGCAGTTTTGCAAACCAGACTATTAAGATTACATTTCTATCAACCAGCCTTATTTTAAGTTATTTAGCCTTTTTGCTATGTAAAAATGGACATATATTTGTAAATCAGACGGGTTTATCACTGACAAAGATTATGGCAATTTTTTTAATGTTTTGCTGGGATGGCCATATTTATAAATTTTTTTTACAAAAGTGAAAAAGCGAACATCAGCCAATATGTTCGCTCAATATGGTTGTCACTAGAGATGAGCGAATTTCATATTTTGAAATTCGTTCACGCTTCGTTCGGTGGTAAAAGCAGAATTGCCATTCTGCTTTTACCACCAAACGAAGCGTGAACGAATTTCATAACATGAAATTTGCTCATGTCTAGTTGTTACCCTTTAGTGTTTCTTTTCAGAAACTAATGGCAAAACTAACAGTTTGCTGAGGAGCTAATTCAAGGGCGACAACCAATACGGCTGTTCTTCACGTTGTCATTTTTACAAAAAAGCACATAAATTACAGTATTCACTGTAAGGAAATATGTTTACCAGTTCTTACCGCACCTTGCTGTGAATGTATGAGGCAGTGATTGCGTGGACAAGGGACCTGTGCTTGGGCCGTCAGCAGTGGGTTTCAGCTCTAGTAATATAATAACAATATATAGAACATATAGCAGAACACAATATATATTATATATAAATATCTTTGTATATCATATATAAATATCTTGTATATGCTGTGTCCGATAGGCTTCCTCTGTCACCGCACTGGAGCCCTACAACATGATCATGCGGCGCTAAATGGTTGCCTAGGCATCCATGACCTCCCAAATACCCCTAAGCCTGCCATGTATTTAAAGGACATCTGTCAGCAGATTTGTACCTTTGAAACTGGGTGACCTGTTGCATGTACACTTGGCAGCTGAAGGCATCTGTGTTGGTCTCATGTTCATATGTTCCTACATTATTGAGAAAAATGAAGATTTAATATATGCAAATTAGCCCCTAGGAGCAATGGGGGAGTTGCCATTACACCTAAATGCTCTGCTCTCTTTGCAACTGCTGCTCCCTCTGCACTCTGATTGACAGGGCTAGGTGTTATGCTGTTTACACTGTTTCTCCCTGTCAGTCAAAGTGGAGAGGTTGTGGCAGTTGCAGAGAAAGCAGAGACTCTAGGGGTAATGGCAACTAACCCGTTGCTCCTAGGGGTTCATTTCCGTATATTAAAAAAAAAATTCTCAGCAATGTGGGCTACAAAATTACAGCTACTTTCATAATAGATGATTTTAAAGGATTTATCAATAACAAATAGAAAATAAAAGGAGGGTGGAAAGGAGACAACAGTATAGCTGGTGAATTCCTGCACAGGAGAGAGGAGCAAGGGCTAGGTAAATAAAATCACCTAATGTTTCTCTTTATAGGTACCATGTAGTCTGGGAAAAGGGACATTTGATTTTGAGTTGTATATGTCAAGGGACTGTCAGTAGAAAACTCTTCCAATTTTCAAAAAAGCTTTTAGTTTTTTTGCTCCTTGCGAATGGCCATGTCTATCTAGTCCATCTGTAACAAACAGGACAACTTCTCTAAGAATAGCCCTTTAGAGGATGATTGAGAGGTTATCTACAACTGTAAAATTACTTTTCCCTCTATGACTGCTGCACAGTGAAGTAGTTTCTTACTACCGTTGGTACAGCTATACGTACTGGGTTCAAGCCACTCAGAAATTAATGGTTCATACAGGAAAAAGTTCATTAAGTGAGTTTTTTCTGACGTCACAGACCTGTTTCCGAAGTTCTGGATATTGGGGTATATCCACACACAGTAGAAAATATCAACCCTGGTAAGACCACATTTTGGGCATCTGTCTGTAGGGTATATTCCCATCAGAAAACCCCTATGTGGAGAAATACTGTATATGACCTGTGTAGTAGCTGTATTTCCAGATGAGTAGCTAAGGAAATTAAAGGAGTATTCCGCTAATTTGATGTGTGGATAGGGGATAACTGTTAGACCATTAGGACCCCCACCAATCAGGAGAACAATGGCCCTGTACCAAGCATTGTACTCGTCTATGTCCGACAGATGAATGGAACAGCATTTTGCATGCTCAACCTGCTGCTCTATTCATTTTGGGGAGCCATGTGGGGTATAGGGCCTCGTGATCGGTGGTGGTTCCAGCAGTAGGAACCCGGACAATCTACTAGTTAATCGCTATCCTATGCATAGGGTATCATGTAAAATTACCGGAATACCCATTTAAGAATTGTAGAAGTATGGTATTGTGGCTTCAGTCCACCTTGTAAGAGCGGTAGATATAGTTCTATAGTGAAGGCCAGATAAGAATACCTTATACAGAGGAGATATGAAACATTTGGATGTGGTCAGTAATAGAGTTAAATATAATTTCTTGTAATACTGTCTAAAACGCCTGATGGGGTAAATTAAGAAGTGAAAAAGTGTTAGAGAATGTTAGGTCTATTTTATGGTCACCCTACTAACAGTAGATAAGTTGAGAGTGCTAATATATGGAAAGTTGAATCCACCATGTAAGTGTGGTTGCTGAATATGAAAGGCTATTTTGGAATGCTTCTACCCCATATTAATGCTCTGAAAAGAAAATGAATCCTACTTTTGCCCTTGGGCGGTAACAAATACAGTAACATTGGTATTTCAATAATTTTTGAAAGGCTTGCCCTACCAATAGATCTGGACTAGTGATATATGGAGTAATATATTCACAGCTGTGTCACGGTTTTGTTGTTGTGCGCCGTGACACTTTTGCCGTGCATGCTGGTTGCCAGGGGAAACGCGTTGTTGTTGCAGCATGTTTGTAATTTCCTCCTTCTCCTGGTTCTTTCCCTGTCTGGCACTGGAGGGGTTAACTTTTTGTCTAGGTGTGTTCTGGGTGTGGCCTCATGGCTCTACTTAATCTGGTGCTGTGTGCGTGAGGTCAGTTGTCGTCCAGCCTTTGTTGGTGCTTGAGCTATGCTCCTTTTCTGGGTGTGCTATCTGCCCAGTGCTTGAGGGCCACCTAGTGGGACATCGATGTCTCCCCCATGTCTCCTCTTTGTCTTTTACCCTACCTCCCCTATTCTTTGTATGGTGTGGGTTTTGTTTGGGGTTTTATTGTCTGTCTAGTCGTTGTTCCATGTCTGGTCGTTTGGTGTTTGTTGTCCAGCATGTTTGCTAGACATTTCCCTTGTCTGTCTTAGCCTTCAGTGAGAGGGCCCCTGGGTTCCCCGGAGGGGGAACCATAAGTCAGCGAGCGGGTCTGCCTGGGGCCGCCATGCATCCTGTCTGCATAGGGGTCCAGGCAGTTATTGGTATGCTGGATTCCTGTGTATGTTGTTTGTACTGTGTCCTGGTTGGTGTGGGGGTTCCAGTACATAGGCACGGGTTCCAGTCGTTGTTGCTGCGACAGGTAAGTGCTAGTGGTTCTGGTTCTTGCCTGCCGATCCAATTGCGTCTCACTGTCTCTCCCTTCCTTGCATCTAGGCCGGTTGAGACTTCTGTTCATCCGTGTCATGGAAGAACAGGTCGTCTCACTCCTGCTTCTATTCCAGGGATTATAAGGGGGACTCGGGGTCCGAGGTTCCTGGGTATGAGCCGTCCTACCATCTGGGTCTGCTCATTCCTACTCCCTTTTCCCGGTGTCCAGGCCTAGTTGTCTTCCCCCACTCCCCACCGTGACAAATATTTAATGAATAGATCCTAGATGGCTGCCTGGATATAACCACCTCAGGTATTTTTTGGCCAGATTGCCATGTACATTTTTTATGACCACTAAGACGTTATCTGCAAAAGCCATTATTCTAACTTCAGATTCCCTTAGGAGAATGGCTGAGAAGGTAGAACGTGGATTGGAGGTGCTAAAGTAAAGGATCAATGGCTGTGTTAAAAAATACACCTCTTCCTGGTACCCCTAATGATATCAATGAGTAAGAGTTTTTACCATTGATAGTAATATTAGTGGATGTTTCTTTTTATATAGGCTATTGTTAATTGGGGTTAAATAGGGTAATAACTTTGACAAGTGCAAGAGTAATATTCTTTAGAATACCCATCATGACCTGCGGTATTGTTGTTATGGGACTCGGAAGGTGTGTTTTAACATCTTTTAGTCTAATATCACCTTCCAGAATTAATATGTGGTCATTTGTAAGTGAAGGGAGTCTAAGACCCAAAGAAGGAATGAGTTTTATTATGGCTGAATGGAGTCGCTCTATGAAAGTCTTCAAAGTAATCGGTTACACACACGTAGAAAAAATAGTTGGTACCCTTCCATTAAATAAAGAAAAATCTACAATGGTCACTGAAATAACTTGAAACTGGCAAAAGTAATGATAAATTAAAAAAAATACTGAAAATCAACAAATGAAAATCAGAAATTGCTTTTGAATTATGATTCATCAGAATAATTAATGAAACTAATCATTCTGGCCTGGACAAAAATGATGGTACCCTTAAAAGGGTTCACTAAGATTTTATAACTGAATAGGTCATCAGTATCCTCTGGATAGGTCATCAGTATATGATAGATGGGGTTCCTACACCCAAGACTCCCAACGATCAGCTATTTGAGAAGGCATTGGTGCTCCTGTGAGCGTCACGGTTTTCTCTGTGCTCACCAAGCTTGCTATCGTGCTCAGCCCCTTTCAGTTCTAAGGGGCTGACCTGTGCCTAGGTCACGTGACTGATAAACGTGATGTCACACCCGTGTTCTCAGTAGAGGGAGCAATTGCACACCTTGAAGCGTGCGCTTCTGGGTTTTTGTGCTCCCAGATGCCATGGTCATGTTTGATCATGGCATCTGAGGGGTTAACTCTATGTGATTGACATTATTATCAATCACTTAGAACAGCAGGCATCCAGCGACTATGATCCCCACTTGCACGGGCGCCATCTTTAAAGTCCCGTCCAGCGCCGTACATGTTTGGGAAGGGATTAAGCTAGAGAAATCTGCCCTCTGGGTCTGCATATGTATCATGAGTGATACATGTCAGGTTTTTGTGCAACAAAATAGCTACACCTCTGCTTTTGGATTGCAGTAAGATTATATGGGGAAAAACATGGCCAGATCATTCGAGGTAACCGCTGACAATTATATCATGTCTGTGACCAGCTTTAACGATATGACCTGGATGACTAAATGTCACCATTTAGAGGTGCTAGTCTAACTTCCCTGGGCTTCTAATCACTGTATAATATAGATGGATTCTACATTGTCCTGAATGTGGTACGTTTGGGCGCAGGAGAGCCAAGTCTGATAGTGTAGGTCCCGTCTATTGAAGCCACTTTGTCGCTGGTAGATGGGCCCAACACTATTTTAATTACAAATGTGCGCAAAAAAATTCTCATTTTCATATAATAAGTAAAGCTGTGATGCAATTCAGATTTATTCATTTTTCCAAGGTTGGCATGCGTCTTTATACAGTCCTGATCAAAAGTTTGAGACCACTTGAAAAACGGCAATAAATCATATTTAGCATGGCCGGATCTTAACAAGGTTCCATCAGCACTGAGCCGGAGGATCCAATTGGCTGTCCGTCAAGACACTGGACGATCCTCGACCCAAATTAAGGCCCTTACTGGTGCTGACTGCAGCCCCATAACCATCAGACGGCATCCGAGACTGAAGGGCTTCAAAAACAAAAAACGTCTTCAAAGACCTAGTCTCCTTGAACGCCACAGAACTGCTCGTTTGGACTTTGCAAGAGAGCACCAAACATGGGACATTCAAAGGTGGAAGAAAGTTTTATTCTCTGAACCTTGATGGTCCTAATGGTTTCTAACGTTACTGGCATGACAGGCAGATCCCACCTGAGATGTTTTCTACGCGCCACAGTGGAGGGGGCGCCATAATGGTCTGGGGGGCTTTTTCCTTCAGTGGAACAATGGAGCTTCAGGAAGTGCAGGGGCGTCAAATGGCCGCTGACTATGTCCAGATGTTGCAGAGAGCATTCCTCATGACTGAGGGCCCTCGTCTGTGTGGTAACGACTAGGTTTTTGAACAGGACAACGCTACAGTACACAATGCCCGCAGGACAAGGGAGTTCTTCCAGGAGAATAACATCACTCTTTTGGCCCATCCTGCGTGTTCCCCTGATCTAAATCCAATTGAGAACCTTTGGGGATTGATGGCAAGGGAAGTTTACAAAAATGGACAACAGTTCCAGACAGTAGATGGCCTTCGTGCGGCCGTCTTCACCACTTGGAGAAATGTTCCCACTCACCTCATGGAAACGCTTGCATCAAGTGATATTTGAAGTGATAAACCATAACGGCGGAGCTACTCATTACTGAGTTCATGTTTGGAAGTTGGATTTCTGTTTTGGGGGGGTTTAGTTTTTTTTTGGAGGTGTGGTCCTAAAATTTTGATCAGCTGAAAAACAGCCTGTTTCAGTTTATTTGTTGTTTTCATTAAATTGAATGCTCAAAAAATGTTTTGTCTCACTCATTTCTTCTTGTTGCATGTTTAAGCTCTACTTGGAACCTTGTTTAGATTCAGCCATGCTAAATATGATTTTTTGCCATTTTTCAAGTGCGCTTAAACTTTTGATCAGGACTGTACATGGAGCAGTGTGCTGCTGCATATAGTGTTTGTTAAATCTCACCATAGACATGACTGTTTTGTCAGCAGTTCCCTCCAATGATTTGAATGTTTTCGGTTTTCTTCACGACATTTTTGTGATCTACTATCTACCAAGACAGTTCCACTGTCCAGTGACCTCTCCCATGGAGGGATTGGAATTCAACCCCTCTGATCTTGTTGTTTTTCCCTAATATAAGCGACAGTTATTTTGCTCTCTTCATAGTAAAGACTGGGAACCAGATAACTTTATGACCTGCTGATATCTAAATGTGTGGTTAGCACTTCTAAATCCCTGCTTATACTGGGAAGTCTCTGGCACAGTCACAGGCTGTAACTTTGACATATTTAGGAAATCATTTTTTATTGAAATGAAGTGAGGTATTTCAAAGATTAAAATTGAAAACTGTTACCTGGCCTAGGGCAACTTTTAAGCAGTTCTGGTAAATCTCTTATGCTAACTACTCCGAAGGGAGCATGAGAGGGGGATGCAGGCATAATTTTATAAAATCATTAAAGGATTTTTTATCTGGCACTGTGATTTTGGTGGACTATGCTTAGTATAAGCTTTCAATATCTGGTTGGTGACGGTCTGACTCCTGGCACCCTGGCCATTGATGTGTCTCTTTCATTGTTTAGCAGGCACCAAAAAATCATGCTTAACCGCCTCCGGACCGCCTAACGCACGGATGCGTCCTGGAGGCGGTCGATTCATTCCTCCTGGACGCATCCGTGCGTCATCTCGCGAGACGCGAGATTTCGGTCAGAGCCGGCCCGCGCATGCGCATCGCGGGCCGGCAAAAGTTAGAGGAGTATTTCATCAGCAACTTGCCAGCCAATGATCGTCGCTGGCAGGTTGCTGATTTTTAAAAAATCTAATCACAAGCCATCTAACACCTTATATTTATAAATATAAGGTGTTAAATGGCTTCTCTGCTCCTCTGCTGGTCCTTTTCGTCGGTTGGTTCCAGCAGAGGAGCAGACCTCACAGTGAGAACCCACCAACACCACACTTAGCCCCAGATAACCCCCCATCACCCCATCACCCCAATTAACCCCTTGATCGCCCCTGTCAATCACTTAGTGAAAGGGAAAAATGTAATCAGTGTAAACTGTCACTTTTATTTTTTCACTGGTATTGACTGTTAGGTTTTAGGATAGTTTAGGCCCCTTGGTTAGGTAGTTAGCGTCGGTTAGCGCCTAGCCCACCGCACCGCAGTCACTGATTTGTATTAGTGTCACCTTAGCTCGCCCTCCACCCAAAACGCAGTGTTTGCCCGATCAGACCTGACGGTCGCCCACGCGTACGTTCACCCATGCCCGCCCCGCCGCAGTGCCAAATTTTTTTAAATTTTTTTTTGATCACTTTACAAGCGCTGCGGCGATCAAAAAATCCATTTTGATATTTTTTATCAATCGCAGCGGCCTCCGGTACTTCACTAGCCTCCCATTTGTAAGACAGGCTTGCTTTTTTTCTTGGCTAGTCTCACGGAATACCCCTAAATTTAGTAGTCCAAATGTCAAACAGGGGGTATTCTTCTGAAGAGGCCTACAGGATTCTGACCCAGTCGGATGAGGAATGGGAACACTCATCTGACGAATCTAGCGGGTCAGAATATGAACCTGTAGAAAGCAGTGGCAGTCTGACCCAAAGTTCGGACGAGGAGGTTGAGGTCCCTGATAGCACCAGGCGTACCCGGCCCCGTGTCGCTAGACCACAGGTTGCGCAGGATCCGTTTCAAGGGCAACAGAGTGGGGCTGGCGCTGTCGGATTACGTGGTGAGGCATACACCAGCAGCGCAGCCCATCCTGGACCTAGTACCAGCACTGCCGTACAACATGGTGAAGTGGCGAGCACCAGAAGGGCAGTTGAAGCTGGTACGGTGGCACGTGCAGTAGTTACCCCGTCGCAGCCACCGCACAGACAGGCCCGTAGAGCCCCTAGAGTCCCTGAGGTGCTGGCAAACCCTGATTGGCAGTCCCCAACTTCAGCCGCACCTGTAGTTCCCCCTTTCACCGCCCAGTCTGGAGTTCGGGTTGAGACAGCTCAGATCGGTTCGGCACTGGGATTTTTTTGAGCTGTTCTTGACTGCGGAGCTCTTGGACATAGTCGTGGCAGAAACAAATCGGTATGCCACTCAATTTATAGCCGCCAACCCGGGAAGCTTTTATGCCCAGCCTTTCCGGTGGAAACCAGTCCAAGTTTCCGAAATTAACATTTTTCTGGGCCTTCTCCTCAACATGGGTCTAACCAAAAAGCATGAATTGCGGTCATATTGGTCCACGAACCCAATTCATTACATGCCCATGTTCTCTGCTGCTATGTCCAGGACACGATTTGAGACCATCCTGCGTTTCCTGCACTTGAGCGAAAACAGCACCTCCCGTCCCAGAGGCCACCCAGCTTTTGACTGGCTCCACAAAATTCGGCCCCTCATAGACCAATTCAACAACAAATTTGCAGATTTGTATACCCCTGAGCAAAACATCTGCGTAGACGAGTCCCTTATACATTTTACCGGGCGCCTTGGCTTCAAACAATACATCCCCAGCAAGCGCGCCTGGTATGTGAAAGGGCCACAGGCTATACCCACAAATTTCGGATCTATGAGGGAAAAGATCAGACCCTGGAGCCGGTCGGTTGCCCTGACTACCTGGGGAGCAGTGGGAAGACAGTCTGGGGCTTGGTGTCACCCTTATTTGGCAAGGGGTACCATCTTTATGTGGACAATTTTTACACAAGTGTGCCCCTCTTCAGGCATTTGTTTCTAGAACAGATTGGCTGCTGTGGCACCGTGCGACCTAGTCGCCGGGGCTTCCCCCAACGGCTCGTTACCACCCGTCTTGCAAGGGGGGAGAGGGCTGCCTTGTGTAACCAAGAACTGCTCGCGGTGAAATGGAGAGACAAGCGTGACGTTTACATGCTCTCCTCCATTTACGCAGACACGACAATACAAATTGAACGGGCAACCATTGTCATTGAAAAGCCCCTCTCAGTCCACGACTATAACCTTCACATGAGAGGGGTGGACTTCAATGACCAGATGTTGGCTCCCTATTTAGTTTCCCGACGCACCAGACGCTGGTATAAGAAGGTGTCTGTATATTTGATTCAATTGGCTGCATATAATAGTTTTGTTCTCTACAGTAAGGCTGGGAGAACAGGATCCTTCCTCAAATTTCAGGAAGAGATCATCGAGAACCTCCTGTATCCAGGAGGTTCCGTGACCCCATCCACCAGTGTAGTGAGCCGTCTACACGAGCGACATTTCCCCAATGCTGGTACCTCAACCCAACCGTCACCCCGAAAAAGATGTCGTGTCTGTAGCAGGAGTGGAATAAGGCGTGACACCCGCTATTTCTGTCCTGACTGCCCTGACCACCCTGCCCTATGCTTAGGGAAGTGTTTCCGGAAGTACCACACACAGGTACACTTAGCATAGGGATCTCACAGGACAGGCACACAGGGCTATTAGGGCCCTTACACTCACAGCTGCTGCAAACCTCTCCTTTCACCTGGGATAAAGTGCATAATGTACTTCGCCCCATCTTTGGGCGATTTGCTCTTTGCACACTGTCCCATGGGGAAGGAGAGGTTTGACCTATAAAGGTAAAAAAAAAATTAAAAAAAAATCACCGGTAAGCAAAAAAGTTAACGTTCAGTTCAAAAAGTTAAATAAAGTTTATATGTTCCGTTCAAATTTTATTATAAAGTTAATAAATTTATTGCGTTGCGGCCTGGTTTTTCCTTTTTTGTTTTGTTTTTTTTACCTTCCAGGTGGACCAACCGATCGACTAGCTGCAGCACTGATGTGCATTCTGACAGAAGCATTGCGCTGCTGTCAGATTACACAAAAGTCGGTGTATGCGGCGCTGCAAGACGAGATTTCTCCTCTGCAGTAAAAGATACGTTTGCCGAGGCATATGAGCTGAGGAGGCGGCGGTGTTCATATACTTTGGCAAACACTTTGTATATAAAAAAATAATAATAAATCCCGGCAATGATTTATTCATTCACATCGATTGATGTGAATGGAGAAATCTGGTTTGCCAGGGCATACGGGCTAAGTGGGTATGGATGTTGGGCGGAGTGCCTATGTCCTGGCAGACGCCTTTCCCCTCCTTTTTTTTTTTTTGGCAGAGATTTTTTCATCCACATTGATCGATGCGAATGAAGAAATCTGTGCCGTTCATTTTTTCTTTCAGCCCAGAGGCTGAACGAAAAAAAAAAATATCATTACCCGTATGCTCAATATAAGGAGAATAGCAGAAACTCCTAATGCTGGCCATACATGTAATGATTGCGGAGACCCTCAAATGCCAGGGCAGTACAAACACCCCACAAATGACCCCATTTTGGAAAGAAGACACCCCAAGGTATTCGCTGAGGGGCATATTGAGTCCATGAAAGATTGGAATTTTTGTCCCAAGTTAGCGGAAATGGAGACTTTGTGAGAAAAAAAAAAAAAAAAAACAATTTCTGCTAATTTGTGGCAAAAAATTTTTTTTTTCTATGAACTCGCCATGCCCCTCATTGAATACCTTGGGGTGTCTTCTTTCCAAAATGGGGTCACATGTGGGGTATTTATACTGTTCTGGCCTTTTAGGGGCCGTAAAGCGTGAGAAGAAGTCTGGGATCCAAATGTCTAAAAATGCCCTCCTAAAAGGAATTTGGGCCCCTTTGCGCATCTAGGCTGCAAAAATGTGTCACACATCTGGTATCGCCGTACTCAGGAGAAGTTGGGCAATGTGTTTTGGGGTGTCATTTTACATATACCCATGCTGGGTGAGATAAATATCTTGGTCAAATGCCAACTTTGTATAAAAAAATGGGAAAAGTTGTCTTTTGCCGAGATATTTCTCTCACCCAGCATGGGTATATGTAAAATGACACCCCAAAACACATTGCCCAACTTCTCCTGAGTACGGCGATACCAGATGTGTGACACTTTTTTGCAGCCTAGGTGTCAAAGGGGCCCACATTCCAAAGAGCACCTTTAGGATTTCACAGGTCATTTTTTACACATTTTGATTTCAAACTACTTACCACACATTAGGGCCTCTAAATTGCCAGGGCAGTATAAATACCCCACAAGTGACCCCATTTTGGAAAGAAGACACCCCAAGGTATTTCTTGATGGGCATAGTGAGTTCATGGAAGTTTTTATTTTTTGTCACAAGTTAGTGGAATATGAGACCTTGTAAGGAAAAAATAAAATAAATAAAAAATCATCATTTTCCGCTAACTTGTGACAAAATATAAAAAGTTCTATGAACTCACTATGCCCATCAGCGAATACCTTAGGGTGTCTACTTTCCGAAATGGGGTCATTTGTGGGGTGTTTGTACTGTCTGGCCATTGTAGAACCTCAGGAAACATGACAGGTGCTCAGAAAGTCAGAGCTGCTTCAAAAAGCGGAAATTCATATTTTTGTACCATAATTTGTAAACGCTATAACTTTTACCCAAACCATTTTTTTTTTTACCCAAACATTTTTTTTTTTATCAAAGACATGTAGAACAATAGATTTAGAGAAAAATTTATATATGGATGTCGTTTTTTTTTTTTAATTTTACAACTGAAAGTGAAAAATTTCATTTTTTTGCAAAAATTTCGTTAAATTTTGATTAATAACAAAAAAAGTAAAAATGTCAGCAGCAATGAAATACGAAATACTAATATCAATGCTCTATTAGTGACAAGAAAAGGAGGTAAAATTCATTTGGGTGGTAAGTTGCATGACCGAGCAATAAACGGTGAAAGTAGTGTAGTGCAGAAGTGTAAAAAGTGGCCTGGTCATTAAGGGTGTTTTAAGCTAGGGGGGCTGAAGTGGTTAAAGGGCTTCTGTCACCCCACTAAACATTATTTTTTTTTTTTTAGTTACTTATAATCCCTATACTGCGATTTATGCATACATACTGTAATTAATCATTTTGGTTCAGCAGATTCTGTTAAAAACGTACTTTTAAAATATGCAAATTTCCTTGCTACCAGCAAGTAGGGCGGCTACTTGCTGGTAGCAGCCGCATCCTCCTATCCTAAAGACGCCCCCTCCACATGTTGATTGACAGGGCCAGCGGACGGGATCGTCCTCTGGCTGGTCCTGTCTTCTATCAGGATCTCGCGCCTGCGCCGTAACGGTATTCAGTCGGCGCAGGCGCACTGAGAGGCGGACACGCCTTCGGCCGCTCCATGCGCCTGCGCCGATGACATCACATCTACACCCAGCGCAGGCGCATTGAGGAAGGAGCGGCCGAGCGAGCGTCCTCCTCTCAGTGCGCCTGCGCGGACTGAAGACAGGTATGGCGCAGGTGCCAGATTTTGAATGCAAACAGGGCCAGCAGAGAAAGATCCCGTCCGCTGGCCCTGTCAATCAACATGCGGAGGGGGCGTCTTTAGGATAGGAGGATGCGGCTGCTACCAGCAAGTAGCCTCTCTACTTGCTGGTAGCAAGGTAATTTGCATATTTTAAAAGTACGTTTTTAACAGAATCTGCGCGGGGGGGGGGGACATGGGGAGGTGACCGCACCGGTCTCCTCTGAGGTCAGACAGGGGTCTCCAGTGTTAGCCGTCTCTCTGCTATTGCTATGCTATCTGACTGAGCTGTTTCAAACGGATTAGTTCAGTCAGATGAATCGACTCCTCCGGTTCAGTGAAATGAATCAATTCAAAAGAACGATTCGTTCATGAACCGGACATCACTACTTGCCCGCAGCAGGGCTAAGCTACTGAACAAACTACCTGCCCGGCGCCCGGAACAGCATGTCCGGGCGTCGGGTGATACGATTTCCACACCCCTGCGTTAAACAATATTGGAGTTCAGACATTTTCTACCAGACTCCAATTTACAGTCAGACCATGACCCGGAAGTTATTTGAGTCAATTAGGAAATTCCTACACTACAATGACAATGCACAGTGCCCACCCCAAAACTACCTAACATTTGACCGTCTGTTCAAGGTTAGGCCTGTCATTGACCACTTCAGCACAAAGTTTGCAGAGGTGTACAACCCAGATAAAAATGTCTGTGTAGATAAGTCCCTATTACTTTTCAAAAGGAGGATTAGATTCCGCCAGTACCTGCCTAGCAAACGGGCAAGGTATGGCATAAAGATATACAAACTTTGTGAGAGTAGCTCCGGGTACACCTACAAAGTTCCGCATTTACGAAGGGAAAGATTCCCGGATAGAACCCCCAGAATGCCCCCCCATCCGAGGAGTTAGTGGAAGATCGTGTGGGACTTACTGCACCCACTGCTGGATAAGGGTTACCACCTCTATGTGAATAACTATTATACCAGCATACCCATATTCATGTCCCTAACTGCCAGACGTACTGTGGCTTGCGTCACAGTGCGCAAAGATCAGAGAGGCCTCCCTAGATCCTTGGTAGGGCAACCACTGAGTGGGTGAAAGTAGGGCTCTCCATGAGAACATGCAGGTGGTAAAGTACAAGGACAAGAGGGAAGTCCTTGTACTGGCCATCATTCACACTAACACCAGCTCCCCTGCTCCTGTACAAGGTACCGCAACCATTATCCCCAAACCAGTTTGTATCCTGGACTACAACAGGCACATGGAAGGGTGGATCTTTCAGATCAACTTCTGAAGCCCTACAGTGCTACATGAAAAACGAAAGTTGTGGTACAAAAAGCTGGCCATACACATTGTACACATGGCAATGTGCAATGTGTACGTGCTATTTCAATCTGCAGGCCACACAGGAACTTTCTTTCAGTTCCAAGAGGTGGTTATCAAGGCCCTAATTTTTCAAAGCCAGGCTGGGGAGGGTACCAGTACTTCAGGAACTCATGGTGCCTGTGTTGTACCAGGGCAACATTTTCCAGGTCAAGTCTCCCAGACAGCAAGGAAGGACCCAAAAAAGATGTAGGGTGTGTTCCAGAAGGGGGATAAGGGAAGTAGGGGTGCACCGAAAGGAAAATTCTGGTCCGAAACCGAAAATTCAGGATGCCCTTGACCGAAAACCGAAACCGAAACTGCCATGTAATGATATTATTAACTAAGCCACATATTATATAACATGGTGCTTCCTCATACACAAGTGATTGTACAAAACAACATGTACAAGTGATTGTACAAAACAACAGTGCAAGAAACAGTTGTAAAACCAACCTCAAACTGTAAACAGACGTAGCCTCAGGTCAAGAACAAATTTTTGCTGGGCTACACAATTTTTTTTAAATGTAAATAAAATAACTACACACAACTTGGACTGCTTTCTATTTAAGTAAAAGTGGCAGGTTTCTTTTCAAGAACAAAAGTTGCTCAGCTTTCTCGCACGAGAGACTGTTCCGCTTCTCATCAAGAACATGAGATGCTGCACTGAATAGTCTCTCGCTCTCTGTGCTGGTGCTTGGGGCAGATAAATATCTGCGTGCAATCCGTGCAAGCAATGGAAGGCGATCTTTGTTCATGCACCAGTAGTCAAGGGGATTGTCGCTTCTGGCGATGGGTAGTTCAGCAAGGTAAATCTCCAGCTGTTTTTTGTATCAAAATGCTCTAGGTAGGAATCACTCTGGTGTCACCCTACATATTATTAATTATAATAATAATATAATACTTTATTAATTATATTTATTTACATTTGAGTCTGAGTGCTAGTCAGACTCATGGCACTATTTTTAGAAACAACAAAATGTCGGATGGGCGCGAAAATTGTTACAGTACAGTGACAGTCAGCTTTATCTTCCTGGAGGCTAAGACACAATTAGCCTCCTGTACATCAGGGCAATCATCATTTTAATATATATCTAGGTGGATGGCTTCCCACAGGATTGGGGATTCTTACTGAATCTATGTAATTAATTTTATTAACAAATATAATTACTTACCGCAGGCAATCTTACAGCAGTGTAGCAGTGCCCCACTTCTCTCACGGCACTTCCGGTTTGAAGGCTGCGCGGCGGCAGTGTGCGGTCTTCTCACAGCGCGGATCGTGAGCTACTTGGTGGGTGACAAATCCCACAAATCCCAAACCCAATATTTTCTGCCGATATGTACCAATATCGGCCGAAATGGATTAGGCCCATTTTCGGCCGATATTTTCGGCCGCCGGAATTTCGGTGCACCCCTAGAAGATACCATTTACCACTGTGAAACCTGCCCCGAAAAACCTGGCCTGTGCGTGCAGGAGTGTTTTAAAATCTACCACTCATCCATGGAGTATTAATTTAATTTCATCCATGATGGACCCTGTAGTTTTACCACCTTATATCTCTAATTTAGTCCGCATAGCTTACAGATCCACTTTTCACCAACCACTGCATATTCATTTCTGTTAAGTCAAAAGAGCCCACCCCTTAAAATGTTCGTACGGGTGTGCTCTTTCCAAAATGGGGTCACTTATTGGGGTTCTTAATTTCTGGGGACCTCGGGAATCTTTTAAATGCAACATGGCACCTAAAATCAATGCCTTCCAATTCAGGTGAGCAAAATCCATATTTTGCTGTTTGACTCTAGAGTCATGCTGTGCGCCCATATTTTTGGAGCACATATGGGGTTTTGCCGTATTCGGGGGGAAATGGGGAACAAAATGTGGGGGGCATTTTGTCCTGTTACCCTTTGGGAAAGTGAAAAATGTGAGTGTAAAGCAATTTATTTGTGAAAAAAAAAATGCAATTTTTATTTTCACTGCCAAGTGTTTCCTAATTCTAGGAAACACCTTTGAGGTCAAAGTGCTCACTACACACCTTGAAAGATTCCTTGAGGGGTGTAGTTTTCAAAATGGGTTCCCTTTTTGGGGGTTTCCACTGTAGGGCCACCTCAGGGTGTCTTCAAATGCGACATAGCTCCTAATTGCCATTTTATCTAAATCCGCTCTCCTAAAGCTATATGGTGCTCCTTCCACTCTGAACCCTTCTGTGCGCCCATACATCAGTTTTTGAGCACATATGGGGTGTTTCTGTAAACTCCAGATTCGGGGTAATAGAATTTGAGTTTTGTTTGGCTGTTAACCATTGATGTGTTGCAGAAAGAAAGGATTAAAATTTAAAAATCTGCTAAAAAAAGTGAAATTTTGAAATTTCATTCCCATTTTCCTTTAATTCTCGTGGGGCACCTAAAGGGTTAACAAAGTTTTTAAAATCAGTTTTGAATAGCTTGAGGGGTGTAGTTTCTAAAATGGGGTGATGGATGGGTTGTTTCTAATATGTGAGCCCCACAAAGTGACTTCATAACTGAACAGTTTTTTTTAAGATTTGCTTCTAAACTTCCAAGTCTTCAAAATGATCGAAACATAAAGTAGACATATGGGGAATGTAAAGTAATAACTATTTTTGGAGGTATTACTATCTGTTATAAAAGTAGAGTAATTGAAATTTGCTAATTATTCAAACATTTGGGGTAAATTTTGTATTTTTTTTATAAATAAAACTGAAATATTTGGACTCAATTTTACTACTGTCATGAAGTACAATATGTGACGAGAAAATAATCTCAAAATGACACATGTCATATTTGCTAAAAATGGCCTGGTCTTTAAGGTGAAAAATGGCAGGGTCCTGAGGGGCTAAGGTGCATTTACACCGCGCTGATGAGCATACAGTTTCAGGAAGGAAGCGTTCCTCAATGGAGGTGAAGCGCTGCATTTACATACAATGATCACCTCCACTGAATGAGGACGAGAGATGGCCAGGGCCGTCTTTGCCGCAGGGCAAAAGGGGCAGCTGCCCCGGGCCCAGTTGCTCCTGGGGGCCCTCGCG
This sequence comes from Bufo bufo, assembly GCF_905171765.1. Taxonomy (NCBI): domain Eukaryota; kingdom Metazoa; phylum Chordata; class Amphibia; order Anura; family Bufonidae; genus Bufo; species Bufo bufo. The sequence goes on along the minus strand of NC_053392.1, from coordinate 430,942,732 downwards.
ACTCCCATCCACTGACTCTGACTGTCTATGCAGCAGTGCAGGCGCAGCGCAGCAGTCTTCACTAGAACAACTTGAACTTACAAGCGAAGCACTTCGGCGCCCGTCACGTGGTAAAAGGGGGTGTGTGACTCACCTCAGCCTGGTGAGTGGCGCCGCGGCGGAGCAGCCAGCAGCAGGGACCAAGTCCCCGCCTCCGGTCCAGAGCTAAAGGGATTGGGTGGCGGTGGTGAGTCACGGCCTCACGTGACCAGACAAGAACCAGACTAGTGACTCACTCACGTCACCTGACCTAATAGTAGTAGTACCTTAAGTTACAGTCAGCCAGCCAGACCTGCCACTGCCGCGCCAGGAGGGGAGGACTGAGGAGGTAAGGTAAAGCAACTGCTGCGCATATATATATTGACTTTATTTTATATTAGAAGAAACCGGTCAGGTCACCGAATCTGATTTAATAATTAACCCCAGATCTGACCATTCATAAATAAGTGGGGGATAAGGGATTATTATAGAGACAGACGGCCCCAGGAGACATAAGGGGTTGGGTTGGGTTCTTCTCTCTGTCTGACTCTGCTGCTGAACTGTGGCCTGGGGCCACCACCTGCCACATTTACTAATCTTTGCTCAGGGGGGGCCTGGGGGGCCCTCATGGTGTGGTGTGGACTGGACTGGTCATTTTCACTAAGGAATATAGTTTAACCATTTATGTGCAAAAGAGAAAATAAGAAGTCAGCTCCAATCAGATATCTGCACCAAGACTCTGGGTCTATGTGCAGATATCTGATTGGAGCTGACTTAGTGACCTCTTTTTTTCTCTTTTGCACATAAACGGTTAAACTATATTCCTTAGAAAAAATGACAAGTCCACACCATGAGGACCCCCCCTGAGCAAAGATTAGTAAATGTGGCCGGTCGGGCCCAGGCCACAGTTCAGCAGACAGAGAGAACCCAACTCCTTTGTCTCCCGTCTCTCTAATAATCCCCCACTAATGGTGTTATTTAAATTACTGGTGGATTATTAGAGAGACGAGAGACAAAGGAGTTGGGTTCTCTCTGTCTGCTGAACTGTGGCCTGGCCTGGGCCCACCCGGCCGGCCGGCCACATTTACTAATCTTTGCTCAGGGGGGCCCTCATGGTGGGGTGTGGACTGGTCATTTTTACTAAGGAATATAGTTTAACCGTTTATGTGCAAAAGAGAAAAATAGAAGTCACTAAGTCAGCTCCAATCAGATATCTGCACATAGACCCAGAGTCTTGGTCTATGTGCAGATATCTGATTGGAGCTGACTTAGTGACTTCTTTTTTTCTCTTTTGCACATAAACGGTTAAACTATATTCCTTAGTAAAAATGACCATTCCACACCACACCATGAGGGCCCCCCCTGAGCAAAGGGTGGCACCAGCCATAGCAACGCCACTGCCTCTATCTGTAAGTGCACGGCAGGCTCGCTTTTCTGAAGGAAGTGGAACTGTGAACTGTCTGAACTCTGAACGCCTGTACAGTCAGTAGTGGCATGTGACACATGTGGCAATAATAATGTGTCTGCTGGCCTGCAGCCTGGTAAAGACCTGTGTCATGTCATGTGTGATGTGCATCCCATTTATGCCATACATACGTGTGCAGATACTGGTCCTGTACTCCTGTGAGGCTGCAAGGCAGGGGTGCGGTGTGGACCACTCCTGAGACTGCATGTGCTTAGGCCTCATGCACACGGCTGTTGTTTGGGTGCGGACCCATTCACTGTGTGTTGTGTTGGAGGGCGTGATTGCATGCTAGGGTGTGTGAAGGCAGGATCCAGGGGGCCCAAGTAAATTCTTGCCCAGGGTCCAATCAATATTAAAGATTGCCCTGGAAATGGCTAACGCCATTTCTCATCCTCATAGAAATGTATTGTTTCTGCGCAGCAGTGTCCTGTTCAGACTACATGATCTGCTGCCCAAAAATGATGGTTGAGGTGTCCACACCTTAGATCATTTCGCCAAATGAACAAGTGTTTTTCTAATTCACTAGGTGATCTGTGTCACATTTACACATGATGTGCAGCACCTGCACACGTGATATGCGGCACCTTTACACGGGCAGGTTATCGGGAATGAGCGGTCCTTGCCAGTAATCTGCCTGACAGTTGGGCAGTCTAAATGCAGCATTAGTTGTGGTTGTGCCTGATATTAGTGCCATTCAGTAAATTAATTTCATTATTTAATTTATATATTTTATTTGTTCCATGCAGGGCCGCAAGGCAAAGTAAAGGACCAACCACTTGTTTTCCACAGTAAAATCAAGTCATCTGGTTACACCGCAGCACCCAGGTAACTAGATCTCGATTGTACACCATTAATAAATATATGCCTATAGCACAGAAATGTAAAGTACTGACTCCCATACAGCCAGTAGAAATAAATCCTATTTTAGGAACTATAGGACTCCAGATCTTCAACAATAATGGAATAAGTTAAAATAATTGAGAGGCATCAAAGGTTATACCGAGTACAGTCCTTTATGACTAAATTGTAATTTGCCAGAATTTGCTAATTTTTGAGTATTTGATGCTTGGAAATTGTTAGATATTACAGGAGTAATCTCAGTTACCTCCCCACGGTTTTTACAAGGTATGATATTCTGATGATACAGACAGATGCAATGTTCAATACTATATGGCTACTTTCACACTGGCGTTTCTGGGTCCGCTTGTGAGATCCGTTTCACAAGCGGCCCAAAACGGATCAGTTTAGCCCCAATGCATTCTGAATGGATAAGGATCCGTTTAGAATGCATCAATTTTGCTGCGTTTGGTCTCCATTGTGTTTTTTAGATGGTCACTAAAACGAAGCTTGCAGCATTTTGGTGACCGTCTGACTATGCGAAGCCTAACGGATCCGTCTAGACTTACAATGTAAGTCAATGGGGACGGATCCGTTTTTTATACTGACACAATATGGTGCAATTGAAAATGGATCCGTCCCCCATTGACTTTCAATGTAAGTCGAGACGGATCTGTTTTGACTTAGACTTTTTTTTTAAATGAATAATGCAAACGGATCCGATATTAACGGATACAAGTGTTTGCATTATTGATGCGTATCCGTCCGTGCAGATACAAGACGGATCCGCACCAAGCACGAGTGTGAAAGTAGCCTAACATCTGTAGGGTATACATCATGGCCGATTTCCATTTTATATAATCTTTTTTTTTTGCAGATACCTAGAAATTACTCTTATTTAATATGCACGACTGGGAGAGAGACATTGGGACCATGGTGAATAGTGGTCAAGTCTGTCCCTAATGTTTTCATGGAGAATGCTGTAGACTCCTGCAGTTGTACATTTTTTAGAGTGTATAAAACTCCTCTTTTCCTTCCAACCAGAAATTAGAGTAGATGCTAAATGTTTGAGGTGTTCTATGGAGCCAACTAACCTCAGTCATCCCCACCTATGAAGGAAGAATTTATAAATAAAATAAATGCAAAAAAAAAAAAAAAAACAATATACAGTCAGGTCCATAAATATTGGGACATCGACACAATTCTAACATTTTTGGCTCCATACACCACCACAATGGATTTGAAATGAAACGAACAAGATGTGCTTTAACTGCAGACTGTCAGCTTTAATTTGAGGGTATTTACATCAAAATCAGATGAACGGTGTAGGAATTACAACAGTTTGCATATGTGCCTCCCACTTGTTAAGGGACCAAAAGTAATGGGACAATTGGCTTCTCAGCTGTTCCATGGCCAGGTGTGTGTTATTCCCTCATTATCCCAATTACAATGAGCAGATAAAAGGTCCAGAGTTCATTTCAAGTCTGCTATTTGCATTTGGAATCTGATGCTGTCAACTCTCAAGATGAGATCCAAAGAGCTGTCACTATCAGTGAAGCAAGCCATCATTAGGCTGAAAAAACAAAACAAACCCATCAGAGAGATAGCAAAAACATTAGGCGTGGCCAAAACAACTGTTTGGAACATTCTTAAAAAGAAGGAACGCATCGGTGAGCTCAGCAACACCAAAAGACCCGAAGACCACAGAAAACAACTGTGGTGGATGACTGAAGAATTCTTTCCCTGGTTAAGAAAACACCCTTCACAACAGTTGGCCAGATCAAGAACACTCTCCAGGAGGTAGGTGTATGGGTGTCAAAGTGAACAATCAAGAGAAGACCTCACCAGAGTGAATACAGAGGGTTCACCACAAGATGTAAACCATTGGTGAGCCTCAAAAACAGGATGGCCAGATTAGAGTTTGCCAAACGACATCTAAAAAAGCCTTCACAGTTATGGAAAAACATCCTATGGACAGATGAGACCAAGATCAACTTGTACCAGAGGGATGGGAAGAGAAGAGTATGGAGAAGGAAAGAACTGCTCATGATCCTAAGCATACCACCTCATCAGTGAAGCATGGTGGTGGTAGTGTCATGGCGTGGGCATGTATGGCTGCCAATGGAACTGGTTCTCTTGTATTTATTGATGATGTGACTGCTGACAAAAGCAGCAGGATAAATTCTATCTGCTCATATTCAGCCAAATGCTTCAGAACTCATTGGACAGCGCTTCACAGTGCAGATGGACAATGACCCAAAGCATACTGCAAAAGCAACCAAAGAGTTTTTTAAGGGAAAGAAGTGGAAAGTTATGCAATGGCCAAGTCAATTACCTGACCTGAATCCGATTTGAGCATGCATTTCACTTGCTGAAGACAAAACTGAAGGGAAAATGCCCCAAGAACAAGCAGGAACTGAAGACAGTTGTAGTAGAGGCCTGGCAGAGCATCACCAGGGATGAAACCCAGCGTCTGTTGATGTCTATGCGTTCCAGACTTCAGGCTGTAATTGACTGCAAAGAATTTGCAACCAAGTATTAAAAAGTGAAAGTTTGATTTATCATTATTATTCTGTCCTATTACTTTTGGTCCCTTAACAAGTGGGAGGCACATATGCAAACTGTTGTAATTCCTACACCGTTCACCTGATTTGGATGTAAATACCCTCAAAGTAAAGCTGACAGTCTGCAGTTAAAGCACATCTTGTTCGTTTCATTTCAAATCCATTGTGGTGGTGTATAGAGCCAAAAATGTTAGAATTGTGTCGATGTCCCAATATTTATGGACCTGTGTATATATATATATATATATATATATATATATATATATATAATAAAAATAGGAGCCTACTGTAAGACATGGTTTTGGCTTTGCACTGTATGACATCACTCTAATGTTTTGAATGTATAGGCGTATTTCTGGGGCAGATCCTTTGCGACTACTGCCTGCTCACGCCAGGTCTAAAAAAGTGGGCATAGATGGTGTCTTGCATATAGAAGCAGCTGTGGATCCACCAAAGTTTTGTAGAGGCCGGTGCCTCTTCATAACTTTGGAGCATCCACCACCAGTGCAGCGATTGGCAGAGTAGTAATTTCCTGCCTGTCAGAAGGGCAATTAAGTAGAGATCCTGTGGCAGATTGTGAAACGTAAGCACAGAAGCCGTGAGGAATCAGTAATGTGAGCATTTTTTTAATTTATTTTACGCTATGCAGAGTAGTTATAAAAATGTATATGGTTGACCAACCGCTAGGTGCTGTCTTATATAGCACTACACAGCCAGAGTATATGAAGGAATGTTTGGATCGTTTGCAGACTAAACATTGACTGTAATACTGCCAGTGACCTTGACCCCAACCCCAACAGAGACAGTAATTTGTCATGTAATTTAAGAGCCTTCTCTGGTTGAAACTGAGAAGTTCAGCATAGGAAATTTGACATCAGGCGCTCATGCTGGATTACATACATTATTCTGCAACATAAAAGACCTTCAGTCATCAGGAACATGGTTATTAACCTCCTAACAGTCACATTAAGATTGGAAAAACCCTCCCACAAATGTCACTTTTTTATTATAGCTTTTTAATGTGTGTCTGCAGTAAATCTTGTTTGCGCCTAACTCAAGGGACAAAATTGCATTTTTAACCCCTTAGTGACATAATTAATTTTAGCTTTAAGGACCAATAATATTTTCCCCCTTTGTGTTCTAGCAGTCATAACTTTTTTATTTTCTTCTTAACATTTTTTTTTTTGCTGGATTAGTTGTAGGTTTTTTTAGGAACCATTTTAGGTTATATACTGTTGCAAGAAAAAGTATGTGAACCCTTTGGAATGATATGGATTTCTGCACAAATTGGTCATAAAATGTGATCTGATCTTCATCTAAGTCACAACAATAGACAATCACAGTCTGCTTAAACTAATAACACACAAAGAATTAAATGTTACCATGTTTTTATTGAACACACCATGTAAACATTCACAGTGCAGGTGGAAAAAGTATGTGAACCCTTGGATTTAATAACTGGTTGAACCTCCTTTGGCAGCAATAACTTCAACCAAACGTTTCCTGTAGTTGCAGATCAGACGTGCACAACGGTCAGGAGTAATTCTGTCACGGTCATAGTCATGGTCGTGACTCCTGTCACCGCAAGCAGTTGCCTGCGGTCTTGGTGTTGTTGTCAATCACAGGTGAGGGCTATAGTATGTTGCCTCACCTGTTGTTGCCGCTGGCAACATTGTGTATGTGGCAGCAGAGCAGCCTGAGCGGTGCTAGGCAGCTTGCTGCAGTAGGCATGCGGTTGCACCTGGCAACCTCTCTTTATAGGTGTGCCTTTTATCGGTGTGCACGGGGTGTTGGATGTGTTGTGTGCACTTCCCCTTTAAGTTGTTGTCTTCCCTTCCCTGGTGTTGGAAGGGTTAACTTCCTTCCTAGTGTGTGTGTGCACTGGGTGTGTCTGACTGTGGGTGTGGCTACTTGGCCCTATAAAGCCTCAGTGGAAGGCAGTAGTCAGAGAGGGTGCTTCAGCCATGCTTGCTGGAGACATCCTCCTGCTTATTTACCATCTGCCAGTGAGGGCCACCCTGGTTGTCATAAACGTTATGTCTGGTGTTAGTTTATGGTTTATCTGTTATTGCAGCATATGGTTTACTGGGTTCCCGTGTGATGTCTGTTGTGTGCTGTGTCCTTTATGTTGGTTGTGGATAGCAGCACTTGCACATGGGTTCCAGGTTGTGTGTCTGTGGCAGGTAAGTGTGGAACTAGTCTCACTTACCTGTCATTGCCATATGTCTGTTTATGTTCCCCCTTTCTATGTATCTTGGCCAGTGAGACTCCTGTTCCTCCGTGTCTAGGAGGAACGGGTCGTCTTACCCTGCTCCTAGTCCAGGGCCACCCTGAGGGCGAGCAGGAATATCAGGTTCCGGAGTATGAGCCCTCCTACCTTCAGGGTTGGCTCATACGGATAGGAGACAGGGTCAGAGTTAGGGATGTGTAGGAGGTGACCAGCTCCCTAATTCTCTGTCCTGGCCTTGCAGCGACTCCATCTGCTGATACCGCACGGCTGAGGGTTTTCCCCATCCTCAGTCGTAACAAATTCTTGACCATTCCTCTTTACAGAACTGTTTCAGTTCAGCAATATTCTTGGGATGTCTGGTGTGAATCGCTTTCTTGCGGTCATGCCACAGCATCTCAATCGGGTTGAGGTCAGGACACTGACTGGGCCACTCCAGAAGGTGTATTTTCTTCTGTTTAAGCCATTCTGTTGTTGATTTACTTCTATGCTTTGGGTCGTTGTTCAATTGCAACACCCATCTTCTGTTGAGCTTCGATGATAGCAATCCGTCCAGGCTCTGATGCAGCAAAGCAGCCCCAAACAATGATGTCCCCACCACCATACTTCACAGTTGGGATGAGGTTTTGATGTTGGTGTGCTGTGCCTCTTTTTCTCCCCTCATAGTGTTGTGTGTTTCTTCCTAACAACTCAATTTTGGTTTCATCTGTCCACAGAATATTTTGCCAGTACTGCTGTGGAACATCCAGGTGCTCTTGTGCAAACTGTAAATGTGCAGCATTGTTTTTTTGGTCAGCAGTGGCTTCCTCTGTGGTAGCCTCCCATGAAATCCATTCTTGTTTAGTGTTTTACGTATCGTAGATTCGCTAACAGGGATGTTAGCATATGCCAGAGACTTTTGTAAGTCTTTTAGCTGACACTCTAGGATTCTTCTTCACCTCATTGAGCAGTCTGCGCTGTGCTCTTGCAGTCATCTTTACAGGATGGCCACTCCTAGGGAGAGTAGCAGCAGTGCTGAACTTTCTCCATTTATAGTCAATTTGTCATACAGAGGACTGATGAACAGCAAGGCTTTTGGAGATACTTTTATAACCCTTTCCAGCTTTATGCAAGTCAACAATTCTTAATCGTAGGTCTTCTGATTGCTATTTTGTGCGAGGCATCATTCACATCAGGCAATGCTTCTTGTGAAAAGCAAACCCAGAACTGGTGTGTGTTTTTATAGGGCAGGACAGCTGTACCCAACACCTCCCATCTCATCTCATTGATTGGACTCCAGTTGGCTGACACCTCACTCCAATTAGCTCTTGAAGATGTCATTACTCTAGGGGTTCACATACTTTTTCCACCTGCATAGTGAATGTTTACATGGTGTGTTCAATAAAAACATGGTAACATTTAATTCTTTGTGTGTTATTAGTTTATGCAGACTGTGATTGTCTATTTAAGGATTAAAAATATACTGGGCACACTCACTTATGCAGAATCATACACTTTATTATACACATATATAATACAATCAATTGGTCTATAAACGCATTAATACAATAAAACCATGAGTGGGTTTAAAATGGAATAGAATAAATAACACCCTAAAATCACTAGGTCTTCAACAATTTATATATTGTTGAAGACCTAGTGATTTTAGGGTGTTATTTATTCTATTCCATTTTAAACCCACTCATGGTTTTATTGTATTAATGCGTTTATAGACCAATTGATTGTATTATATATGTGTATAATAAAGTGTATGATTCTGCATAAGTGAGTGTGCCCAGTATATTTTTTATCCTTATTTATACACTCCTAGAGGAAGGGCGGATCCTCTTTACTGGCAGCACCTCCTCCTGACTTTTCCTCAGTCCTGTGCGTCTCACAATCTCTTTTTTCTGTGATTGTCTATTGTTGTGACTTAGATGAAGATCAGATCACATTTTATGACCAATTTGTGCAGAAATCCATATCATTCCAAAGGGTTCACATACTTTTTCTTGCAACTGTATAGTGTATTGTGATATTGCAAGGGGTTTTGTTTGGGAAGGCGTTTATTTTCTTCCCAACATGGGAGGCTGGGCTGATTTCCAGCCAGGTGAGATCAAATACCGGACCGGAGTTTAAGTGCCAGACTCAGAGTCTCTGTCTTGGGATCTGAAGCATGGTGCTGTGCTGGAAGGTTCAGAGCCGCATGAAGGCTGTATGCTGGGAAACAGGCCCCTAAAGCCTGCTGTGGACTGCCGGGGATAAAACGGCTAGCAAGGTGACGTTCTATGGACTTTTTATTGTGTGAATTAACACAAAGACTGTTATGAGTTGTTTTTCTTTTGCCTTTTGTGTGAATAAACACTGACATTTTGATTTACAAACTTGTTTTGCCTCTGTACTGTGTCCGCTTACCCTGCCTACCAGAGCAAATCCTCACAGTATTAAGTAACTTTTATTATTTAATTTTTAGGGGGAAATATAAAAAACTCACTGAAAAAAGTGGCCTAAACGGGTGGAAATGCTCCAAACCCAGACACTGTAGTGTGTCTATAACCGGGGGAGCAATTCCTCTGCATGCGGTCCGCAGATAACGGGGCGGGGGCGGACCACAAGGACATCTTACACAAACTGATACATTGTGCAGATGAAAAAATATATACATACACAAATTACTCCAAAAAATGCACCAAAATGATACGCAACTGACAATACTAGCTAATTCCTCAAGCCGTTGTTAAAAGCTGAGAACTTTGCAAATATCTTCCAGTCAGGAACATATCGGAGCCCCTCATATGTAAGATGTCCTTGTGGTGCATGTGGTCCGCCCCGGCATCCTCCATTGTACCCATTTTTTGCTGGGGATTGCCGTTGTCTGCGGACCGCATGCGGACGAATTGCTCACCCGGTTATAGACACGCTACAGTGTCTGGGTTTGGAGCATTTCCACCCGTTTAGGCCACTTTTTTCAGTGAGTTTTTGTCTTTATGTGTATGGAATGTGCCACTTCATTTTGTTGGTTACATTCTTTTGCACCTGGTAGCTTCTGTGTCACATGGTCTGTTGTGGGTGCGGCTCACAGCTTTATCCTACCTCACAGTGCATTGGTGATACCACTATGGAGCCATGTGAGAGTCTAGCTGTGAGTTGGTTTCTAGCACTGTTCAGACCCTGTTCACACACCACGGGTAGTTGAGTGGTAGGACCCCATGCTTGCTGAGACACCGTGACGTGGTGCATGAGGGGCTCCGATATGTTCCTGACTGGAAGATATTGGCAAAGTTCTCAGCTTTTAACATCGGCTTGAGGAATTAGCTAGTATTGTCATTTGCGTATCATTTTGGTGCATTTTTTGCAGGGATTTGTGTATGGAAATATAAAAAAACATAATTTGATTATGTGGGTCCGTAAAATAATGATAATGTCAAATTTCTATATATTTGTATTCTTTTTTCGCTCCTCCTCCAGACTGTCAGCTCTACAACTGCCTCTTCCTCCTCCTCCAGACTGTAGTGGAAGGGGGCGACTGCTTTAGCTGCTCATATCGCTGGTTTTGTACCAGCTAGAGATATGTATTGTCTGAAAGCTGGCATTCCAAGCTTTCATACAATACCAGAAGGACAGCAATATCTTCAGTACATGGAAAGATTTCACTGTTAGAAATCGTAATGCTGTGAATGCAGCTGAAAGTAAAAACAAGTTTTACCCACGATTATTCCTAACTCAATTTCTAACAATGATATCTCCTGTTTAGCTTGGACTAATGCTGTAATTTTGGTCTTGTATGAAAGCCCAAACAAGACCCGTTCCATGCCTTTAGCTGCTATCATTCAGGATATATCAGCAGCTAAACCAGCCCTCCCCCTCCACTTGTTCCAGAGCTCGGCTCGGACAGAACAGTTAAAGGGGTTGTCCGGGATCAAAATATTTTTTACAAAACAGTTTACTCACTATTAATAGCTGTTTCAAGGCCCCCCAGATGTTTTTATGTATTTTTCGACATCAGCAGTGCTCCGACAGTCCCCCACTGATTGTTGACATCTATGTTTGAGTGTGCGGTAACTTCCTGCCGCACTACCTTCTGGGTCCCAGCGCAGAGCAGCATCGCGTGGTTTCTGGTGTCTGTCTGCTCCTCCGTGCATCCGCCCCCTGATTCATATGCCGCCTCCTGCCGCACATATTCCTCCCCCTTAGTTACGCCCCTAAACTATGCCTCCTTCACTGATAATAAAGCGCCCTTACCGGTGACGTCACCGGACCAGAGGGGCGTGGTTTAGCGCGGTTTGTTGCCTAGCTACCGCCGATCCATGCGCTGTGAATAATTACTTTGGCTGACGGTGATGTCACCGGGCTCCTTGCGAAGCGGAAGAAGAGGCTTCGCTCTGCAGAAAGGGACCCGGTACGTCACTGACTCTTAGAAGAACGGCACTTCCGGCTGAGATTTTGTGAATTGCAAAAGGGGCATCAGAAATGTCTGTTAAAGGTAGGACAGGCATGAATGTAATATTTAGGGGACTATTGTACACATACAACAATGTCCCCAATCCCGGACAACCCCTTTAATTACATTTCCCACAGCCTGAGCTCGGACAGAACCGTTAGGTGGTTAAGCTGGCTGACTTTAGATGTGCTAATTTCAACTGAAGCTAACAATATTTGTCCCTCCTTTCTATGTGCCTCCTTTTTTGTGAAAAATGAACTTTTATTTTATGCAAATGAGCCTCTAAGAGCACTGGGGATTTTTTACCTACTCCTACAGGCTCTGTTCTCCCCCTTCTCTCGCTGCGTCCTCATCATGTTGATCGACAGGGCCAGGCAGAATAATGTGAGCACTGCCTGGCCCTGTCAATCAACATGATGAAGGTGCAGCGAGAGGAGGGAGAACTGAGTCTCTAGGAGTAGGGCAACACCCCCTTTGCTTCTAGAGGCTCATTTGCATAAAATAAAAGTTAATTTTTTACAAAAAAGGAGGCACATAGAAAGAAGGTACAAAGGCTGTTAGCTTCAGCTGATATTAGCACACTCCTAAAGTCATCCAGCTTAAAGGGAACCTGTCACCTGGATTTTGTGTATAGAGCTGAGGACATGGGTTGCTAGATGGCCGCTAGCACATCCGCAATACCCAGTCCCCATAGCTCTGTGTGCTTTTATTTTGTAAAAAACCCGATTTGATAGATATGCAAATTAACATAAGAGTAATATCTTACTTGTGTGACCAGAGAAGAGTCATATTTTCAAGCTCTGACTCCTCTCAGGTTAATTTGCATATGTATCAAATCTGTTTTTTTTACACAATAAAAGCACAGAGAGCTATGGGGAATTGATATTGCGGATGTGCTAGCAGCCATCTAGCAACCCATGTCCTCAGCTCTATACACAAAATCCAGGTGACAGGTTCCCTTTAACTACCTAACTGTTCCTGCCTGAGCTCAGCTCAGGTTTCCTTAACCTTTAAATGGTCCCTCAGTCTGGTTCAGTAGACTACACAATCATAGGGAAGACTGCTAACTTGATATAGTCCAAATCAAAAGTTTAAGACCACTTGAAAAATAACAAAAAATCATATTTAGCATGGCTGAATCTTAACAAGGTTCCAAGTAGATCTTCAACATGCAACAAGAAGTAATGGGAGTGAGACAAAACATTTTTTGAACATTCAATTTAATGAAAACAACGAATAAACTGAAACAGGCTGTTTTTCAGCTGATCAAAAGTTTAGGACCACACCTCCAAAAAAAAAAAAAAAGATGACATCCGTATGCCAACCATTTTTTTTTTTTGCAGATCCATTGTAACAATGCCTAAAATGGACAAGAATAGGACAGACATACAGTACAGACCAAAAGTTTGGACACACCTTCTCATTCAAAGAGTTTTCTTTATTTTCATGACTATGAAGGCATCAAAACTATGAATTAACACATGTGGAATTATATACATAACAAACAAGTGTGAAACAGCTGAAAATATGTCATATTCTAGGTTCTTCAAAGTAGCCACCTTTTGCTTTGATTACTGCTTTGCACACTCTTGGCATTCTCTTGATGAGCTTCAAGAGGTAGTCCCCTGAAATGGTCTTCCAACAGTCTTGAAGGAGTTCCCAGAGATGCTTAGCACTTGTTGGCCCTTTTGCCTTCACTCTGCGGTCCAGCTCACCCCAAACCATCTCGATTGGGTTCAGGTCCGGTGACTGTGGAGGCCAGGTCATCTGGCGCAGCACCTCATCACTCTCCTTCATGGTCAAATAGCCCTTACTTTCAAAGTTTTCCCAATTTTGCGGCTGACTGACTGACCTTCATTTCTTAAAGTAATGATGGCCACTAGTTTTTCATTACTTAGCTGCTTTTTTCTTGCCATAATACAAATTCTAACAGTCTATTCAGTAGGACTATCAGCTGTGTATCCACCTGACTTCTCCTCAACGCCACTGATGGTCCCAACCCCATTTATAAGGCAAGAAATCCCACTTATTAAACCTGACAGGGCACACCTGTGAAGTGAAAACCATTTCAGGGGACTACCTCTTGAAGCTCATCAAGAGAATGCCAAGAGTGTGCAAAGCAGTAATCAAAGCAAAAGGTGGCTACTTTGAAGAACCTAGAATATGACATATTTTCAGTTGTTTCACACTTGTTTGTTATGTATATAATTCCACATGTGTTAATTCATAGTTTTGATGCCTTCAGTGTGAATCTACAATTTTCATAGTCATGAAAATAAAGAAAACTCTTTGAATGAGAAGGTGTGTCCAAACTTTTGTTCTGTACTGTATGTACTGATGCGGACAGTGTGCTGTCCACATTTTTTGCAGACCCATTGAAATGAATGGGTCCGCATCCTATCCGCAAAAATAACAGAACGGACACGGAAACAAAATATGTTCGTGTGCATGTAGCCTTAGGCATAATAGTTCATGTAAAAGGGGACAGAATTAAAGGGGACACAACCAACCAGTACTTAAAAATACCCTCACAAAACAGAAATAAATGCTTGAAATGGATCACTCTGTGTGTAAAAAGTTTAACTTTTTGAATTGAATTGCTGAAATAAATTAACTTTTCAATGATATTCTAATTTATTGAAATGTACCTGTATATTTTTTTTCCTTCAAATTAGATTTTAGACATTTTCACAAGATACAGTAAAATATGTATTAACATGTGACTATAACTCTGTTACTTTGTTAAATATATGCCACATTTTTATCTTTGGGTGGTATACAGAAAAAAAACTAAATACATTTTCTGACTGTTGCTAAAGAAGGGGTTAATGTAATGCCCTTTTTTTAAAATTTTATGAGTACATAAGGAGGAAGAATAGACAGACAGATGTGGCCTTCTGCACAATAAACTGTCTTATAGTTATTTTGTGAGTGGTCAAATTCTGGTATTTAGTTTAGTTCGGGACCGTGGTGATGTACCATGTGATTGGAGCATGTGATCTGACGTCACCAAAGGTCCTTTAGCCCACAACTCATCATACCGGGAACTTTGCGAACAAGAGGAGAAGGTGAGTTAATTTGTTTATTTTTTTTTAACCCCTCCAGCGCTATTTTACTAAGCATTCTGTATTCAGAATGCTATTATTTTCCCCTATAACCATGTTATAAGGGAAAATAATACAATCTACACTACAACTAACCCAAACCTGAACTTCTGTGAAGAAGTTCGGGTCTGGGTACCACAGTCGGTTTTTTATCACGCGCGTGTAGAACACATTGCACCCGCGCGATAAAAACTGAACATTGGAACGCAATCGCAGTCAAAACTGACTGCAATTGCATTCCTACTCGCGCGGGTTTGCCGCAACACACCGGGACGCATCCGGACCTAATCCGGACATGCTCGTGTGAACCCAGCCTAATTTAGGAAACACCAAAAAGAGGAGTTGGTTGGGCTTTGAGAGCCAATTTACTCACATTTACTTACTAATGTACAGTATTGTGGTTGTCCATATTGTCTCCTTTGCTGGCTAGATTCCTTTTTCTATCACATTATACACTGCCCGTTTCCATGGTTACGATCACCCTGCAGTCCGTCAGTGGTGGTCATGCTTGCATACTATAGGAAAAACCACTAGCCCATGTACACTCTCATGGCCCGGCTGCCAGATGGGCCAGCGCTTTTTCCTATAGTGTGCAAGCACGACTACCACTGATGGAGTGCAGTGTGGTCGTAACCATAGAAATGAGCAGTGTATAATGTGATGGAAAAATGAATCCAGCCAGAAAAGGAGGCAATATGGACAATCACAATGCATTACTAAGTGGCTTGTATTAACTTTCTCTACATGATAAATGCCACTTGCTGAAGTGAGTAATCTCACAGAACAACTATCCAGGGTAATTTCCATCTCTTTCAATTAAAGTAAGTTCACTGCCTAATAGGACGGTTAAAATGAAAATAATAACAAAACTTTATTAAAGGTGATTATATAAAATACAGCTAATCCCTCTCTTTATATTCAGAAATTCCAAAAAATTCGCGATTTTTAAAATTTCAATTTTTCTGCTTTTAAAACAAACTTGTAAAATAGTTCTTAGTTTACATTTCCCATATATCTACTTCATGTTTGGATCATTTTCTTTTTTTGGGACGTTAGAAGTCTAGAAGCAAATCTTAAAATTTTTAAGAAAATTTCCAAAACCCAATTTTTAAAGATCAGTTCGGGGCTGAAGTCACTTTTTGATGCTTACATAATAGAAACCACTCATAAATGGCCCCATTTTAGAAACTATACCTCTCATGGTATTCAAAACTGAATTTACTAACTTTGTTAACCCTTTAGGTGTTACACAAGAATGAAGGCTAAATGTAGATGAAATTTCAGAATTTAACTTTTTTTTGGCAGATTTTCCATTTTTTCCAGTACCAAAGCAAGGGTTAACAGCCAAACAAAACTCAATATTTGCCCTGATTCTGTAGTTTACAGAAACACCTCTTATGTGGTCGTAAACTGCTGTACAAGCATACGGCAGGGCGCAGAAAGAATGAAACGCCATATTATTTTTGGAGGGCAAATTTCACTGGGATAATTTTATGTTGCCATGCACTCCTAGAGTAGAAACTCAAAAAAAAAAGTGACCCCATTTAGAAAACTACAGGATAAGATGGAAGTTTTTTTGGTACTATGTTAGGGTACATATGATTTTTGGTTGCTCTATATTCTATTTTTTGTGAGGTAAGTTAAAAAATTGCTGTTTTGGCAGAGTTTTTATTTTTAGCTTTTTACAGCATTCATCTGACAGGTTAGATAATGTGAAATTTTTATAGAGCAGCTTTTAACGGACACGACAATACCAAATATGACTACTTTTTTGGTTGTTTGTTTCAGTTTTACATAATAAAGCATTTTTGAAACAAAATGATTTTTTTTGTGTCTCCATTTTTTGGGCGACTGCCTTATGTAGGGAATAATTTTTTTCGGAATGAGATGACGGTTTGATTGGAACTATTTTAGGGTGCATATGACTTTTTGATCGCTTGGTATTACACTTTTTGTGATATAAGGTGACAAAAAATGGCTTTTTTCACACCGTTTTAATTAAAATTTTTTTACGGTGTTCACCTGTGATAGCTTTATACAGCAGGTCGTTACAGACATGGCAATACCTAATATATATACTTTTTTTATTTATTTAAGTTTTACACAATAAAAGCATTTTTGAAACAAAAAAAATCATGTTTTAGTGTCTCCATATTCTGAGAGCCATAGTTTTTTTATTTTTTGCCCGATTGTTTTATGTATAGGCAAATTTTTAGCACTTTTTTTTTTTTCCTACGGCGTTCAGATGAGGGGGTGGATCATGTGATATTTTCATAGAGGTGGTCGTTTCGGACGGGGCAATACCCAATATGTTTGATTTTCAATTTTTTTTTATTTTTTTTTACAATTTTATATTTTATTTTGGTAAATTAAAATAATTTTTTTTTACTTGAAACTTTTTTTTTTATTCTGAAACACTTTTTTTTACTTTTTTTTTTTTTGTCTTCAACTTCTGTGGTCTGATCCCCTCTGCAATGTATTACAATACATCCTGTATGCTGACAGCCTGCCTGTGATACCCAGCCTAAGGCCGAATGCACATGGCCGTGTTCCGCGGCCGAGAGCGGTCCGTGGTATGCCGGGCTGGATTCCTGTTCAGAGCAGGAGCGCACGGCGTCATTGGTTGCTATGCCGCCGCTGCTGTACAGTAATACACTCGTATAGTGTGCATTCGGCCTAAGGGCTGGATCTCACAGGCTTCCGTGGAAGGCAAGACCCGATGCCTATGGAAGGCATTGGGCTTGCCTTCTCTGCCATCAGGTCCCCACCACTGCAGCGTGGGGACCCGATGGAGATGCAGAGGGCACATGTACCCTCCGCAAACACACTGCATGCCGCGGTCAAAGCTGGGGGTTAATAGGCCCGCATCAGTGTCTTCACCGATGCCGGCGTATGCAGCAGGGGCCCGGCTGTCTGTGACTGCCAGTTCCGTGCTGCTGATCAAGGACCGATCAGCCCACCGTACATGTACGGCGCTAGTCTTTAAGTGACGTCCACCAGCGCCATACATGTACACACCCTGTTTGATGCGGTATCTCTTATCACAACCCTGCTTGAGAGAGCGATCCCTTACATATGGTGGAGGATGCGTGCAGTGTCCATGCAAAAAGGGCACAATGATTGTTGCTAGGGGCAACGGCATGACAAGAAGAGCAGGTGTTGCTGAATGCTGCTAATCCAGACACTTTGGCTATCTTGCATGAAACTGAGTTGGACATTTAAAGTGCCGGAAGCCCAATGTCTTGATAAAGCTGCTGCTTTGTTACTGTGTTGGAGTTAAAGGGCCAGAAGCCTGGTTGTCTGATGAAGCTGCTGCTCTTGCTAATCTGGACACTTCTGTTGTGTTGCAAGGAAAACTTGCTGAAATTTAAAGGGCCAGAAGTCCAGGTTGCAGAAACTGTGTTGCTACAGGACTGTCTGTTACCATGGGTCTCATGGAAGAATATGTCAGGCGGTTGTGGCAGATAAAACATCAGGAAAACCTGGCCAAACAGATGGGTTGTACCCAAAGTGAAATGGTGCGGTTTAATGCAGAGAGGGAGGCTTTCGAGGTGCAACTGCAGTTGGCCCTGAAGATAAAGTCTTCAGCGCTGAGTGGACACTTTGTAAAGGTCCAAGGTGTTGGTGATGTGTCTGGAGTTCCAGAGGAAAAGGTGATGTGTGCCGTTGCTAAGGGCAACCAACCGGAGCAAAGTGAGATGGAGAGAGGTTCAGCTCTCAGGAGTTCATATGTTCCCTGTCAATGTGTAGAGAGTCCTAGAGAGGATGCGCGGAGTTGCCATACTGCCATTGCTGGGAGCAACCAACCACTACAGCCTGCAGCTGTGCAGCAACAGAGAGAGCGCTGCTGGAGATGCCGTCAAGTGGGAAAGTGTGCACCTGATTGTCCTGTGTTTAGAAAATCTGACAAAACATGTGAAAGATCCTGCGATTTGATGATTGGGGGAATCCCGCTGGGAGTCATTCTAGATGTTCGCCAACGAGTATCCCTGGTTATGCCCAGCATACTAGACTTCCTGGATAGGGGGCAAGAGACAGATACCACTGTGGCTCTGATTTTTGTAACGGACTATGGCTCTGTACAGTGGGAGGTCTTAAAATGAAAGACCCTGGAGGTGGAATTCATACTAGGCAGAGACTTTAAGTTTTTCTGGCATCTATGGGGCAGAGAAAGTGCTTCAAATTGTGCGGCTGGAGAATCGGAGGAAAAATGTGTGACTCATCATCCTGAGAGAACACTGGATTCAAGGTCAAGGCGTTTCCCATAGGAACCACTGCATTGAGGAGCCTTTATGTGATCGTCAGCAACTATATATTTTATATAATACGACCTCCCAGCACATGTAAACGTTTACTATTTTAGCAAGCTAACAGATAGTCCAATTGGACCTAAATACATCTTTGGATCATGTGCTGTCGAACATATCTAAAACTTTACTTTTATTAAGTTTCTTTTAAAATGCTACTTTATTTAACATAGACCACACATAGACAGGTTAAAACTACCAGTGGTGCGGGTAGCTCCGTCTTGCAGGACAGTGTTATTGCTGTTGATTAACAGCTCGTATTTCTACACTATTAGTTGCAGCTTGTGTGTTGCTTGCAACTGTTTCCTCTTATCAACTGTACTATTGGTTGCAGCTTGTGTATTGCTTGCAACTATTTCCTCTTGTCAACTGTACTAGCTGAAAATTACTCCTTTTGCAGAGCTCCGCAAAAGGAGTAATTTTCAGCTAGTACAGTTGACAAGAGGAAATAGTTGCAAGCAACACACAAGCTGCAACTAATAGTGTAGAAATACGAGCTGTGAATCAACAGCAATAACACTGTCCTGCAAGACGGAGCTACCCGCACCACTGGTAGTTTTAACCTGTCTATGTGTGATCTATGTTAAATAAAGTAGCATTTTAAAAGAAATTTAATAAAAGTAAAGTTTTAGATATGTTCGACAGCACTTTATGTGATCGTGGCACCAGGAACCAAGGGCAGGAGGTTCCCAAGATCCAGGAGAAGGAGGACGGCGGAGATGTTCCTGAAGCACCCTCATCTCCCGGGAGTGCCAAACCAGTGACATCAATGGGTAAGAACATTCCTGTTATTGCTTGTGTAGCAGACAATGTGATAGTGGGCAAGGCTCTAGAGGTTGGGCATTTTGCTGACCAGTGCTCTACTACCTCAGATGCCGTGAACTGTGGTGTGAGGCTACTTTCACACTTGCGCTTGATCGGATCCGTTCTGAACGGATCCGATCATATTAATGCAGACGGAGGCTCCGTTCAGTACGGATCCGTCTGCATTAATAACTTAGAAAAATTTCTAAGTGCGAAAGTAGCCTGAGCGGATCCGTTCAGACTTTCAATGTAAAGTCAATGGGGGACGCATCCGCTTGAAGATTGAGCCATATGGTGTCATCTTCAAGCGGATCCGTTCCCATTGACTTACATTGTAAGTCTGGACGGATCCGCACGCCTCCGCACGGCCAGGCGGACACCCGAACGCTGCAAGCAGCGTTCAGCTGTCCGCCTGGCCGTGCGGAGGCGAGCGGAGCGGAGGCTGAACGCCGCCAGACTGATGCAGTCTGAGCGGATCCGCATCCATTCAGACTGCATCAGGGCTGGACGGAAGCGTTCTGCTCCGCTCGTGAGCCCCTTCAAACGGAGCTCACGAGCGGACAGCAGAACGCTAGTGTGAAAGTAGCCTGAGCCAGTAGGTGTTAAGACACCGGCACTAGAGAATGCAACAAAAATGTGTGACATTGTAGTGGATGGTAGTCCAGTCCAAGCGTTGTTGGACGAAGGGAGCTAGGTGAGCCTGGTACATGCCAGCTTGGTGGCTGGGGACTATGTGTTGGACAAAATGCTTAGTGTGCTGGACATACATGGGGATAGAAAGAACTATCCTGTGGCTCTCACTGAGTGTGAGACTCCAGTGAGAACTGGGACTTATGAACTTGGTGTTGCAAATACGCTCATGCATGATGTAATGTTAGGCCGTGATTTCCCCTTGTTCTGGAAGTTGTGGGGAAATGAAAATACTTCTGCAACAAGTGATTAAACGCCTGCAGAACCTGTACCTGTCCCTTTAGGCCTCATGCACATGACCGTTGTTTCTGTCCGCATCCGAGCCGCAGTTTTTGCAGCTTGGATGCGGACCCATTCACTTCAATGGGGCCGCAAAAGATGCGGACAGCACTCCATTTGCTGTCCGCATCCGTTGCTCCGTTCCGTGGTCTGCAAAAAAATATAACCTGTCCTATTCTTGTCCGTTTTGCGGACAAAAATAGGCAGTTATATCAATGGCTATCCGTGTCGTTTCGCAAATTGCGGAGCGCACACGGATGCCGTCCGTGTTTTGCGGATCCACAATTTGCGGACCGCAAAACATATAACGGTCATGTGCATGAGGCCTTAAATGAAGGTGAGATGCACAGTATATACAATGGTTTAGGTGAAACGACCATTGAAAACAATGGTGTAAATAAGGTGCAGAGTAAACATGTCAACCTAACTGAAATGTATGATGAAAATGTGGGGTCACCTGAAATATATGATGATGATTATTATTATTACACCCCCTTTCCTTTGCAGGCTGTGTTCGGGGGAAGAAGCTCCCCCTGGTGGTAAAAATGTATGTGAGTTAAAGATGCTGATTGATGTTGAGAGCACACAACTGAGGGAACCCACTGTAATAAATGTGCAGGAAAGTGTGGCAGTGCTGCAGTGTGTACCACACACAGCAGGTGCGGATAAGCAGTCTCCACAGTGTTCTATGGTTAGTGAGCTCAGGTGCAGGGTTGATGAAGTGGTCGTGAGTGACATACAACATGAATCGGGCACATGAAAGAGCGCCTGATGGGGTTCAGGACATGAACCTGATCAAGCAGGGAGAGGTCAGCGTAGAGTCTGAGAACTAGACCCAGGCAGTGGAAGACTTCCTGACAGGTCTGACCATCCAAAGGGAGCGTCTAGAAGAGCAGGACCGACTGCTAGCAGAGGCTCACTACTAGCTGGGCCTGGCATATCAGTACAGCTGCAATTATGAGGATGCTTTCTCTCTCTCCACACAGTACATAGATACGATAGAGAAGAGACTAGCTGTCATCACAGAACAACTGGAGAAGGCTTCAGAAAAGTCAGAGAATGAGACCCAGAAGGAGATGAATGAAATGAAGGGTCTACTGCCTGATATCAAGGAGAAGATTATAGTCTCCCAAGAAGCACAGAAAACTGCAGAAGACACAGACAAAGCACTTAAAGATACCCTGGATGGAACTTCCTCAGGGCTTCCAAAAGAGAACGGTGGTATCCCTACATCTGCTGCTGCAACAGAGAAGAGTGGGGACTATATTGTATAGGGAACCAACTGTGTATCAGACATCTCTCATCTACTATGGAAGAAGATAAATAGGAGACCTGAGGAGGAGAATCCTCTGAAAGATGCCAAGAAGTCCAAGCCAGAGCCTGTTAAGAATGGGTCTAGAGATGGTGATGCTGCTGTCACATCTGTAACAGGTTTCAGAAGGTCTGAAAGATTATCTACGCATTAGTGATCGGACAGCCTCTTTTGGTTTCACTTTGTCTGTGTGTTGCTGGTATGTCCACACCTCCTGTTCAGGTGTGGATCATGTGACCTTTACCTCGCCCTATTTAGTCGGACTTTTCCCATCGCTCCTTGCTTGGCATAGCTTCATTTGGTCTTGAAAGAGCTGGAGTGTGGTTCGTGTTGAAGTCCTGTTCATCCTTCATCCTCTGAAGTTAAGTGTTCCGCTTGTCGTGTTTTGTATTCCCCCCCCCCCCCCGGTTGTTTACTAGGCCTCAGTGTAATGCTAGTTACTTCACCAGGGAAGGAACGGGTGGTCTCTGCCCTGTCATTATCTTTAGGGCATCTGAGGGTCACCAGGGTTTTCTAGGTTCACATGTATGGGTATCTCTACCATCGAGAGGTGCCCATACGGATAGGAGTTAGGGCCAGGAGCAGGGTTTTATAGGTGGTGACCCTTTTCCTTCCCTAGCGGTGAGGCCTAGTGTCTTTCCCCTTTCTTCTTGATTGTCTTTTGGTGTTCTCCCCTACTACATCCGTGACATTATCCCAAGCCAATACCGCCATTTTTGTTCTGATCTGTGCAGCTATGGATACTATGTCTGCACTGGTCAAACAGATGCAGAATCTGACTTTGGAGGTAGCAGACCTCCGCGCAACTGTCTTGCAGATTCAGAGTCAACAGGCTGCTGGTTCCGGTGGTGGGTCTCAGGCCTGTCCTGAACCGAAGGTGGCTCTCCCGGACAGGTTTTCCGGGGGTAGTGACAATTTCATCCGGTTCAGGGAGTCATGTAAATTATACTTTAAGCTGCGTCCATACTCTTCTGGGGATGAGTGTCAACGTGTGGGTATGATTATTTCATTGCTTAAAGAGGACGCCCAATCTTGGGCTTTTTCTCTGCCGACTGGATCACCATCCCTCCGGTCGGTAGATGAATTCTTCAGAGCCTTGGGCGTCCCCGGATCGGATCTCTCAGGCCAAGACCAAGTTACGGAGTTTGAGGCAGGGAGAACGTTCCGCGGAGACCTATTGCTCTGAATTTAGGAGATGGGCTACCGATACTGAGTTGAACGATCCTGCTCTCCGTAGCCAATTCTGTCAGGGTCTCTCTGAGAGACTGCAGGACGCGTTGGCCTTTCATGAAAATCCTGTGTCATTGGAGGCAGCTATGTCCCTTGCTGTACGTCTAGATAGATGCCTGAGAGAGAGATCTAGGGGTCCTCACCTTCAGGACGTACTGCCCAATAAGGGTACTGCTTCCTTTGACACTTATGGTGGAGAGACACTGGTAGTTGCGCCTTATGATGAGCCTATGCAGTTAGGAGGAGCTACTCCTGGCAAAAGCTTGGGTCATGTTAAAGGAGTCTGCTTTTATTGTGGCAAGAAGGGACATTTTGTGAATATTTCTCCGTACTTGCAGCATCAAGGTGTAAACAAAAAGAAAAAAACTTTTAATCCTCAAATTACTATTGGTGGTGTGGATGGGGAGCAAGAAAACCTACTTTTGTCTTTTACTGGTAGTGCCCGTTTTCTCCTGTCTGCCGAGGTGGCGCTAGAGTCAAAAACTGTGAAAATCAAAGCATTTATCGACAGTGGGGCAGGAGTTAACTTGATTGATGGAGAGTTTGTACGCATTCATGGGTTGACTACTAATGCATTAGAGAAAAGTATTTCTGTCTTTGCAATTGACTCAGCACCTCTCACCCAAAAATGCCTGTCGCATGTAGTGAATGACATTCATTTAAGGGTCCATTCACACGTCCGTTTTTTCTTTCCTGATCTGTTCCGTTTTTTGCTGAACAGATCTGGACCAGATCTGGACCCATTCATTTTCAATGGGTCCTGGAAAAAAACGGACAGCTCAATGTCTGATTTTTTTTCAGGACCCATTGAAAATGAATGGGTCCAGATCTGGTCCAGATCTGTTCAGCAAAAAACGGAACAGATCAGGAAAGAAACAACGGACGTGTGAATGGACCCTAAGAGTGAGTGATTTGCCGTTGGTGTTGGGCTTACCATGGTTAAGCAAACATAACCCTAACATCGACTGACAAGCGAGACAGATTCTCGATTGGAGTGATTTTTGCATGGACAACTGTCTTAATGCATCATTCTCTATGGTGACCACTAAAACTGTACCCTCGTTCATTTCAGAATTTTCTGATGTTTTCTCTGAGAGTGGTAATCAGGAGTTGGCTCCGCACCGGGAGTACGACTGTCTCGTCAATCTTATTCCCGGAGCTAAATTGCCCAAATCTCGGTTGTATAATCTTTTGGAACCCGAAAGAAAGGCCATGCGAGAGTATATTACCGAGAGTTTGGCAAAGGGACATATTAGACCATCCAAGTCCCCAGTGGCTGCTGGGTTTTTCTTTGTAAAGGAAAAAGATGGTACCCTGAGACCATGCCTGGACTTCCGTGAGCTCAATCGTATTACCGTCCGTGATCCTTACCCCCTTCCTTTTGATTCCGGATTTGTTTAGTCAGATTGTCGGTGCCAAGGTGTTCTCTAAGTTGGATCTGAGGGGGGCATATAATCTGGTAAGGATCAAGGAGGTGGATGAGTGGAAGACCGCATTTAATACCCCTGAGGGTCATTTTAAAAACCTGGTCATGCCCTTTGGGATAACCAATGCTGCTGCGGTTTTTCAACACTTTGTCAATGACATCTTTCATCATCTGGTGGGGAGGTTTGTCGTTGTATACCTTGATGACATACTAATTTATTCGCCTAATATGGAGACTCATCAGAATCTTGTGAGACAGGTGTTACAGATCCTAAGAGAGAATAAGTTGTATGCTAAGATGGAAAAGTGTGTATTTGCTGTACAGGAAGTGCAATTTCTGGGTTACTTGCTCTCATCCTCAGGTTTTCGTATGGATCCCAAGAAGGTCCGTGCCGTGTTGGACTGGGATCGACCCGAAAATCTGAAAGCGCTTATGCGGTTTTTGGGGTTTACCAACTACTACCATAAATTTATCTTGAACTATTCATCGGTGGTTAAACCTTTAGCAGACATGACTAGGAAGGGTGCGGATATTTCTGTCTGGTCTGATGCGGCATTACAGGCCTTTTCTGCTGTGAAAGAATGTTTTGCTTCGGCCCCTATTCTGATGCAACCGGACGTGACTCAGCCATTTATTGTTGAGGTTGACGTGTCCGAGGTAGGGGTAGGAGCAATCTTGTCGCAAGGTCCTTCACCTAGTAAATGGCGCCCATGTGCATTTTTCTCTAAAAAACTCTCTACTGCTGAAAGGAATTATGATGTGGGGAATAGGGAATTGCTGGCCATTAAGTCGGCGTTCGAGGAATGGCGGCATTGGTTGGAAGGAGCAATTCACCTTATTACGGTAATTACGGATCACAAGAATCTGGCCTACCTGGAGTCGGCTAAGCGACTGAACCCAAGGCAGGCCAGATGGTAATTGTTTTTCACCAGATTTAACTTTGTCACTTACCGCCCTGGGGTTAAGAACGTCAAGGCGGACGCTTTGTCACGTAGCTTTCCTGGGTGGGGTGAGTCAAATGACCCTAGTCCCATTTTATCTGAAGGGGTAGTCATATCCGCTCTTTATCCTGATCTTGAGGCCAGGGTGTTGGAGGCACAGGAGGATGCTCTGGACTCTTGTCCTCAGGGGAAGTTGTTTGTTCCCTCCGAATTACGTCACAAGGTGTTTGAGGAACATTACTGTACGGTGCTTGCTGGGCACCCTGGGAGCAGATCGACTGTCGATCTCATCTCTCGCAGATTTTAGTGGCCGGGGTTGCATAAGTGTGTTGAGGACTATGTGTCAGCCTGTGGTACCTGTGCACGTGATAAGGTGACACATACTCGGACTTCCGGATCTCTGCTTCCATTGCCCATCCCATCCAGACCTTTGGACCCATTTATCCATGGATTTTATCACGGATTTACCAAATTCTTTGGGAAAAACTGTGATTCTTGTGGTTGTAGATCATTTTAGTAAAATGGCACACTTTATTGCATTACCTAGTCTACCCAATGCTAAAACTCTTGCACAGGTGTTTGTCGACAACATCGTGAAACTACATGGCATTCCCTCTGATGTGGTGTCCGATAGAGGGACTCAGTTTGTTTCCAGATTCTGGAAAGCGTTCTGTACTCGTCTGGGTGTACAATTGTCCTTCTCTTCGGCTTTTCATCCTCAGTCGAATGGACAGACGGAGCGCACTAATCAGAATCTGGAGACTTACTTGAGATGTTTTGTTTCAGAGAATCAGGGAGAGTGGTGGTCATTTCTGTCGTTAGCTGAGTTTGCTATAAATAACTGTAGACAGGAATCCACTGATAAGTCACAGTTTTTTGGGGCATATGGGTTCCATCCACAGTTTGGTACATTTTCTGGTGCTCAAAATTCCGGCATTCCTGAGGAGGAACGATTTTCCTCTTCTTTGTCTTCTATTAGGCGGCAAAATCCCAAATAACCTGAAAAAGATGGGCAACAGGTATAAGCGTGTGGCTGACAGGAGACGTATGAGAGGTCCGGACCTGAGAGTGGGTGATTTTGTGTGGTTATCTACAAGAAACATTAAACTTAAGGTACCTTCTTGGAAGTTGGGCCCAAGATTTATTGGTCCATATAAGATCACTGCCATTGTTAACCCTGTAGCCTTCCGTCTTGAACTTCCTCAGGCATTGAAAATCCATAACGTATTTCATAAATCGTTGCTAAAGAAATGTGTCGAACCTGTTGTGCCGTCCTCCTTGCCTCCCGTTCCTGTCATGGTGGATGGCAATTTAGAATTTCAGATCAGCAGGATTGTGGACTCCTGAGTTCTCCAGAGATCCCTCCAGTATCTCGTTCATTGGAGAGGGTACGGACCAGAGGAGAGGATGTGGGTTCCAGTGACCAATGTTAATGCTAGTCATCTGGTGAGAGCATTCCACAGAGCTCATCCTGATAAGGTCGGTCCTGGGTGCCCAGAGGTCACCCGTAGAAGTGGGGGTACTGTCACATCTGTGACAGGTCTCAGAAGGTCTGAAAGATTATCTACGCATTAGTGATCTGACAGCCTTTTTTGGTTTCACTTTGTCTGTGTGTTGCTGGTATGTTCACACCTACTGTTCAGGTGTGGATCATGTGACCTTTACCTCGCCCTATTTAGTCTGACTTTTCCCATCGCTCCTTGCTTGGCATAGCTTCATTTGGTCTTGAAAAAGCTGGAGTGTGGTTCGTGTTAAAGTCCTGTTCATCCTTCATCCTCTTAAGTTAAGTGTTCCGCTTGTCGTGTTTTGTATCCCCCCCCCCCCCCCCCCCGGTTGTTTACTAGGCCTCAGTGAGACGCTAGTTCCTTCACCAGGGAAGGAACGGGTGGTCTCTGCCCTGCCATTATCTTTAGGGTTTTCTAGGTTCCCATGTATGGGTATCTCAACCATCGAGAGGTGCCCATACGGATAGGAGTTAGGGCCAGGAGCAGGGTTTTATAGGTGGTGACCCTTTTCCTTTTTGCCGGCCGTGGCAGAGAAGATTAAAAAAGGTTGATGGGGCTGATGTGGATGCAGAAGCCAAGAGACTCATGGCAGTGAATAACTAGAACCTGGTCATGAAAGACATTCCCTCCGGCATCAATACCTTCCAGGAAGCAGGCAGCCTTCTGGGGAATAAATACGGGGAGACTGCTGAACAGTCTGCAGATACCTTCTACTTCTATGGGATGGCTCTCCTGGAGCTGGCACGAATGGAGAACAATGTCCTGGTTAACACTCTGGAGGGAGTGCCAGAAGAGGAAGATGAAGAGTCTAATTTGGACCCAAATGTCCACATTGCATCCAACCTCGATGAGAAAGAAAGGGGGGAGGTAGGAGTGCAGGTACAGTCAGGTCTATAAATATTGGGACATCAACACAATTCTAACATTTTTGGCTCTATACACCACCGCAATGGATTTAAAATGAAACAAACAAGATGTGCTTTAACTGCAGACTGTCAGCTTTAATGTTAGGGTATATACATCCAAATCAGGTGAACGGTGTAGGAATTACAACAGTTTGCATATGTGCCATCATTAGGCTGAAAAAACAAAACAAACCCATCAGAGAGATAGCAAAAACATTAGGCGTGGCAAAAACAACTGTTTGGAACAATCTTAAAAAGAAGGAACCTGAAAACACATAAAGACAGACTTGAATCCTGGATTGGAGTGCCGCATAAATTGTCTGCACACCAAATCAGGTGTCATCCTCCCTAGGCCGGTGACAAATGTCACGAAGGCTCACAGGGGACAAACCGTAAAATCACTTTGTCCTGATCCCAGGGGAGGGTATCCGGACCAAGAGGGAGAAATGGAATGGTCTTACCAGTTCTTAGAAAGGCCTCACTTGTTAGCCACGTAAAGTGGGTTAGTACAGGAGGTGGTCACGTACAGCAGGCTGGTCATTCATCAGATGTCCCGTGGGTAAAAGGATATCCAAGATAACAGTCATACCCAGTATTGGAGTAGCCTCAAAAGAGAAACTTACCCTAGTACCGCCCTGCTTGACCTATTTGGCCCTGGTGACCTAACACGGGGTCCGTGCCCCGCAAGGGGTGGCCCCGTCTGGAACCTTGCCCTGATAAGGAGTCCCTATGTGACCTTATCACAGGGTGACCAGGGACTAACCCCGATTTATAAGGCAAGGGGAGGTATGATAACCGTAATTAAATTGCGTATGCCGTAATATGTTAGCGTGTGGAGATAAATGGTAAACAACCGCAATATGATTGCGCGTCCTGTGGTATGTAAGCGTGTCAGGGACACGCTTACATACCACAGGACGCGCAATCATATTGCGGTTGTACATGGCTAACAAGTGAGGCAGTACGTGACCACCTCCTGTACTAACCCACTTTACGTGGCTAACAAGTGAGGCCTTTCTAAGAACTGGTAAGACCATTCCATTTCTCCCTCTTGGTCTGGATACCCTCCCCTGGGATCAGGACAAAGTGATTTTACGGTTTGTCCCCCGCGAGCCTTCGTGACATTTGTCACCGGCCTAGGGAGGACGACACCTGATTTGGTGTGCAGACAATTTATGCGGCACACCAATCCAGGATTCAAGTCTGTCTTTATGTGTTTTCATGTTTGTAAGGGGTCTTTTACTCCCTGCCCTGGGAGAATCGACATATTAAAAGTTAAGATTTATTTGTTACTGCTCCCCTTCTCCAGTTGTGCTTCACTCTTTTGAGCGGTATCCAGGAGAACTGCACACGCAGTCATCTACCCTGGAGAGACACCATATTATTTTTTCTAAAAAGAAGGAACGCACCGGTGAGCTCAGCTACACCAAAAGACCCGGAAAACCACGGAAAACAACTGTGGTGGATGACCGAAGAATTCTTTCCCTGGTGAAGAAAACGCCCTTCACAACAGTTCGCCAGATCAAGAACACTCTCAAGGAGGTAGGTGTATGGGTGTCAAAGTCAACAATCAAGAGAAGACTTCATCAGGGTGAATACAGAGGGTTTACCACAAGATGTAAACCATTGGTGAGCCTCAAAAACAGGAAGGCCAGATTAGAGTTTGCCAAACGACATCTAAAAAAGCCTTCACAGTTCTGGAACAACATCCTATGGACAGATGAGACCAAGATCAACTTGTACCAGAGTGATGGGAAGAGAAGAGTATGGAGAAGGAAAGGAACTGCTCATGATCCTAAGCATATCACCTCATCAGTGAAGCATGGTGGTGGTAGTGTCATGGCGTGGGCATGTACGGCTGCCAATGGAACTGGTTCTCTTGTATTTATTGATGTGACTGCTGACAAAAGCAGCAGGATGAATTCTGAAGTGTTTCGGGCAATATTATCTGCTTATATTTAGCCAAATGCTTCAGAACTCATTGGACGGCGCTTCACAGTGCAGATGGACAATGACCCAAAGCATACTGCAAAAGCAACCAAAGCGTTTTTTAAGGGAAAGAAGTGGAATGTTATGCAATGGCCAAGTCAATCACCTGACCTGAATACGATTGAGCATGCATTTCACTTGCTGAAGACAAAACTGAAGGGAAAATGCCCCAAGAACAAGCAGGAACTGAAGACTGTAGCAGTAGAGGCCTGGCAGAGCATCACCAGGGATGAAACCCAGCGTCTGGTGATGTCTATGCATTCCAGACTTCAGGCAGTAATTGACTGCAAAGGATTTGCAACCAAGTATTAAAAAGTGAAAGTTTGATTTATGATTATTATTATGTCCCATTACTTTTGGTTCCTTAACAAGTGGGAGGCACATATGCAAACTGTTGTAATTCCTACACCATTCAGCTGATTTGGATGTAAATACCCTCAAATTAAAGCTGACAGTCTAAAGTTAAAACACATTTTGTTCGTTTCATTTCAAATCCATTGTGGTGGTGTATAGAGCCAAAAATGTTAGAATTGCGTCGATGTCCCAATATTTATGGACCTGACTGTATATGATGCCATGTACGAGAAGGATGAGAAGGCTAAGCCTGGATTCACAGTTCCGTGAAACACGGTCCGTGTGATACCGGCCTGGATTTCTTCAGAGTGCAGGAGCGCACGGCGTCATAGGTTGCTATGACGCTGTGCGCTTCCTGCTACCGCCGCAGTACAGTGATACACTGGTATGATCTATACGAGTGTATCACTGTACAGCGGTGGCAGCAGGAAGCGCACGGCGTCATAGCAACCAATGACGCCATGCGCTCCTGCACTCTGTAAAAATCCAGGCCGGTATCACACGGACCGTGTTCCACGGATGTGTGAATGCAGCCTCAGGCCTCTTTCATACTACCGTATGGCTATTTCAGTGTTTTGCGGTCCGTTTTTCATTGATCCTTCTTCCGTTTTTTTTTTTCTGTTGTGTTTCCGTTTCTGTTCAGTTTTTCCGTTCTTCCGTATGACATATACAGTATACAGTAATTACATATAAAAAATTGGGCTGGGCATAACATTTTCAATAGATGGTTCCGCAAAAACGGAACGGATACGGAAGACATACGGATGCATTTCCGTATGTGTTTTTTTTTTTTTGCGGACCCGTTGACTTGAATGGAGCCACGGAACGTGATTTGCGGGCAATAATAGGACATGTTCTATCTTTCAACGGAACGTAAAAATGGAACTACGGAAACGGAATGCATACGGAGTACATTCCGTTTTTTTTGCGGAACCATTGAAATGAATGGTTCCATAAACGGACCGTATACGGAACGCAAAAAACGGCCCGCAAAACAGAAAAAAAAAAACGGTAGTGTAAAAGAGGCCTTACAAAGAGAAGGGAGACTCCAAAGAGACAAAGGCTGAAGAAGCTAAGGCAGATGAGCTGGAGTGGGAGAAATCTTAAGACGCTGCCGAGACCAAAGATAAGGCTGAAGGAGAGTCTGCAGAAGTGGAAAGAGCCACTTAAGAAGCCAAGGACTCTGAAGCTGCCGCCAAACCTGAGGAAACCACTGCCAAAGAGAAGAAAGAGAGTGGAAATAGAATGTCTGATCATTCCAGAACTATCAAGTCTGGAAGCAGAGATGCTGAAAGATCTGTCAAAATAGAAGTGGAAACAAAATTGAGGTCCCTGGAAGGAAAACCGCAAAAGGCCAAAGAAGAAGTGAACCAGATGCGTTTAAAAGGAGTGAGCGGGGACAAGCATGCTCTGCTGAAGGTGTTCCGCAAAGTAAAAGAGGAAGTGTCTGGATACGAACATAACTTGGAACAACTGTGAACCAGTCAGTCAAGAGTTGCAGCAGTCCAAGAAAGGGCATGTGCGGGAGCCAGAGAATCCAAAGGGAGAGCCTATAGTTTGTATAAAAACATCTTCTGAAAGGAGTTCCAGAAGCCAAGACCAAAACTCTGAGAGTAAAATAAAGAAACAAAGAGAGGGAGATAAAAGGATGTGAAAGCGCATTATCGTCGCTTGTGAAAGAGTAGAACGAGTGTGTCTGGCCATTAAATGGGCGTGTCTCTACTGGCCTGAGTGTGGCAGAACAAAGGGAAAACTGTAGATAATAAGGATGCCCTATCACGAGCATCCTGGTTTGGTGCCAATGTTCACCCCCACAGGTTTGAACAGAGGAGGGGGCAGTGGCGGATCCAGAGCCTGGTCTCGGGAGGGACCCTTCTAGATTATTTTCTGTCCGCTGCCACAAAACAATGGTGCTTGTAGAACAGACTCCACAGTGTAGCGGTATACTGTATATTGTGTGGCACAGTGTATCCTATATGTTTACAACAAACATATTTCACATGAAAACTTGGCTTGGCCCTTGGGGATCTCGGACGCCACTTCAACACTTTGGCTGGGGGGCTCGGCGGAGCTGATGTGTTTTATCCCAATGAGAAAGATTTCATAATATGTATTTTGGAGAAGGGGCATAGGGATATCAGAGCAGGTTGAGGCTGGTGCTGCTACTAGGGGGTCATACCATGGGGGTGTAATAAAGCCCACCATAATGCCCCCCCAGTAGAAATAATTCTCCTTATAATGTGGCAGTGCAAAAAATACCCCCTTGTAATGCCCCCAGGTGAGCTAATGTCCCCATAGTGCCCCCATAATGTGCCAGTTTAACATACCCCTATATAGTGCCCCCAGTAAATGCCCCCATAGTGCTCCACTCCTCCCTTCCTCCTAGTGCCCCCATAATGTACCAGTATAAAATGCTCCAGTAGAGGCCCTCAGTGTCCCCCATAATTTGCAAGTATAAAATACCCCTTCTTAGTGCCCCCGTAGATGACCCCATAGTAGTCCTTTCCCCCCTTCCCCATAGTACCCACCATAATGTATCCCAGTATAAAATTCTACTGTACAGAGCCCCCCATATAAAATACCCCTTCTTTGTGGCCTCAGTAGATGCCCCTATAGTGCCCCAATAATGTGCCAGTAACAAGATCAACCCCCCCAATCATTTGCCAGTAATAAAAGCCCCCCCATGTGCCAGTAATAACAGCCCCCCCATGTGCCAGTAATAACAGCCCCCCCATGTGCCAGTAATAACAGCCCCCCCATGTGCCAGTAATAACAGCCCCCCCGTGCCAGTAATGGCCCCCCATGTGCCAGTAATGGCCCCCCATGTGCCAGTAATGGCCACCCATGTGCCAGTAATGGCCCCCCATGTGCCAGTAATAGCCCCCCCATGTGCCAGTAATAACAGCCGCCCCATGTGCCAGTAATAACAGCCCCCCCATGTGCCAGTAATAACAGCCCCCCCATGTGCCAGTAATAACAGCCCCCCCATGTGCCAGTAATAACAGCCCCCCATGTGCCAGTAATAACAGCCCCCCCATGTGCCAGTAATAGCCCCCCCATGTGCCAGTAATAACCGCCCCCCATGTGCCAGTAATAACAACCCCACCATGTGCCAGTAATAACAGCCCCCCCCCATGTGCCCTTTACTGGTGAGCTCTACAGCACCCCACCCCCTTGACAGTGACCTTTACAGCACCCGCCCCTTAACACTGACCATATGTTACACTCCTCTTAACTGTGACCTCCACCATTCCCTTCCCCCTTAACAGAGACCTCCACAGCATCCTTCCCCCTTAACAGTGACCTCCACAGCGGCCCGTCCCTTTATTAGTGGCCTCTACAGCAATCTGCCCCTTAACACTAACCTCCATAGCGGACCACCCCTAGGATGGCCAGAGGTCCGGTTTTAGGCTTTCAGTCTCCGTGTCCGATGCAGGGCCTGGACGAACAGAAGGATGTCTGTTTGAACAGTTCACTCTCAGACAGCTGCACTGTGCTGTCTAAACGTGAGCTGCAGGGAGAAAGTCACCCTCCCTTACACCCCTGCAGCTGACAGAAGTTGATTTTTACCTTAATTTTTTCAATCCCCGTCGGCTGCGAAGTGGGAGGGGGCATGGCCTAACCGGGTCAGGGCGCGGCTTATCAGGACATGGGGGCAGGGTTTTAAAGTCTGTCTTTTGAGGGTGGCCTGAATGGCCATCCGACCTGCCACCCTGACCCCCCCTGCACAGCACTACGCGCCCTTTACGGTGTCATCCACAGTGCCCCTTTAACCACCTCAGCCCCCAGTGCTTAAACACCCTGAAAGACCAGGCCACTTTTTACACTTCTGACCTACACTACTTTCACCGTTTATTGCTCGGTCATGCAACTTACCACCCAAATGAATTTTACCTCCTTTTCTTCTCACTAATAGAGCTTTCATTTGGTGGTATTTCATTGCTGCTGACATTTTTACTTTTTTTGTTATTAATCGAAATTTAACGATTTTTTTGCAAAAAAATGACATTTTTCACTTTCAGTTGTAAAATTTTGCAAAAAAAAACGACATCCATATAGAAATTTTGCTCTAAATCTATAGTTCTACATGTCTTTGATAAAAAAAAAATGTTTGGGTAAAAAAAAAATGGTTTGGGTAAAAGTTATAGCGTTTACAAACTATGGTACAAAAATGTGAATTTCCGCTTTTTGAAGCAGCTCTGACTTTCTGAGCACCTGTCATGTTTCCTGAGGTTCTACAATGCCCAGACAGTACAAACACCCCACAAATGACCCCATTTCTGAAAGTACACACCCTAAGGTATTCGCTGATGGGCATAGTGAGTTCATAGAACTTTTTATTTTTTGTCACAAGTTAGCGGAAAATGATGATTTTATTTTATTTTATTTTTTTTCTTACAAAGTCTCATATTCCACTAACTTGTGACAAAAAATAAAAAGTTCTATGAACTCACTATGCCCATCAGCGAATACCTTGGGGTCTCTTCTTTCCAAAATGGGGTCACTTGTGGGGTAGTTATACTGCCCTGGCATTCTAGGGGCCCAAATGTGTGGTAAAGAGTTTGAAATCAAATTCAGTAAAAAATGACCTGTGAAATCCGAAAGGTGCTCTTTGGAATATGGGCCCCTTTGCCCACCTAGGCTGCAAAAAAGTGTCACACATCTGGTATCCCCGTACTCAGGAGAAGTTGAGGAATGTGTTTTGGGGTGTCTTTTTACATATACCCATGCTGGGTGAGATAAATATCTTGGTCAAATGACAACTTTGTATAAAAAAATGGGAAAAGTTGTCTTTTGCCAAGATATTTCTCTCACCCAGCATGGGTATATATAAAATGACACCCCAAAACACATTCCCCACCTTCCCCTGAGTACGGAGATACCAGATGTGTGACACTTTTTTGCAGCCTAGGTGGGCAAAGGGGCCCATATTCCAAAGAGCACCTTTCGGATTTCACTCGTCATTTTTTACAGAATTTGATTTCAAACTCCTTACCACACATTTGGGCCCCTAGAATGCCAGGGCAGTATAACTACCCCACAAGTGACCCCATTTTGGAAAGAAGACACCCCAAGCTATTCCGTGAGGGGCATGGCGAGTTCCTAGAATTTTTTATTTTTTGTCACAAGTTAGTGGAAAATGATGATTTTTTTTTTTTTTTTTTTTTTTCATACAAAGTCTCATATTCCACTAACTTGTGACAAAAAATAAAAACTTCCATGAACTCACTATGCCCATCAGCGAATACCTTGGGGTCTCTTCTTTCCAAAATGGGGTCACTTGTGGGGTAGTTATACTGCCCTGGCATTCTAGGGGCCCAAATGTGTGGTAAGGAGTTTGAAATCAAATTCTGTAAAAAATGACGAGTGAAATCCGAAAGGTGCTCTTTGGAATATGGGCCCCTTTGCCCACCTAGGCTGCAAAAAAGTGTCACACATGTGGTATTGCCGTACTCAGGAGAAGTTGAGGAATGTGTTTTGGGGTGTCTTTTTACATATACCCATGCTGGGTGAGATAAATATCTTGGTCAAATGACAACTTTGTATAAAAAAATGGGAAAAGTTGTCTTTTGCCAAGATATTTCTCTCACCCAGCATGGGTATATATAAAATGACACCCCAAAACACATTCCCCACCTTCTCCTGAGTACGGAGATACCAGATGTGTGACACTTTTTTGCAGCCTAGGTGGGCAAAGGGGCCCATATTCCAAAGAGCACCTTTCGGATTTCACAGGTCATTTTTTACTGAATTTGATTTCAAACTCCTTACCACACATTTGGGCCCCTAGAATGCCAGGGCAGTATAACTACCCCACAAGTGACCCCATTTTGGAAAGAAGAGACCCCAAGGTATTCGCTGATGGGCATAGTGAGTTCATGGAAATTTTTTTTTTTTGTCACAAGTTAGTGGAATAGGAGACTTTGTATGAAAAAAAAAAAAAAAAAAAAAATCATCATTGTCCACTAACTTGTGACAAAAAATAAAAAATTCTAGGAACTTGCCATGCCCCTCACGGAATACCTTGGGGTGTCTTCTTTCCAAAATGGGGTCACTTGTGGGGCAGTTATACTGCCCTGGCATTTTCCAGGGGCCCTAATGTCTGGTAAGTAGGTAAATGACCTGTGAAATCTGAAAGGTGCTCTTTGGAATGTGGGCCCCTTTGCCCAGCTAGGCTGCAAAAAAGTGTCACACATCTGGTATCTCCGTACTCAGGAGAAGGTAAGGAATGTGTTTTGGGGTGTCATTTTACATATACCCATGCTGGGTGAGAGAAATATCTTGGCAAAAGACAACTTTTCCCATTTTTTTTATACAAAGTTGGCATTTGACCAAGATATTTATCTCACCCAGCATGGGTATATGTAAAATGACACCCCAAAACATATTCCCCAACTTCTGCTGAATACGGAGATACCACATGTGTGACACTTTTTTGCAGCCTAGGTGGGCAAAGGGGCCCAAATTCCTTTTAGGAGGGCATTTTTAGACATTTGGATACCAGACTTCTTCTCACGCTTTGGGGCCCCTAAAATGCCAGGGCAGTATAAATACCCCACATGTGACCCCATTTTGGAAAGAAGACACCCCAAGGTATTCAATGAGGGGCATGGCGAGTTCATTGAAAAAAAAAAATTTTGGCACAAGTTAGCGGAAATTGATTTTTTGGATTTTGTTCTCACAAAGTCTCCCTTTCCGCTAACTTGGGACAAAAATTTCAATCTTTCATGGACTCAATATGCCCCTCAGCGAATACCTTGGGGTGTCTTCTTTCCAAAATGGTGTTATTTGTGGGGTGTTTGTACTGCCCTGGCATTTGAGGGTCTCCGCAATCATTACATGTATGCCCAGCATTAGGAGTTTCTGCTATTCTCCTTATATTGAGCATACGGGTAATGAGATTTTTTTTTTCCGTTCAGCCTCTGGGCTGAAAGAAAAAAATGAACGGCACAGATTTCTTCATTCGCATCGATCAATGTGGATGAAAAAATCTCTGCCAAAAAAAGAAAAAGGAGGGGAAAGGCGTCTGCCAGGACATAGGAGCTCCGCCCAACATCCATACCCACTTCAGCTCGTATGCCCTGGCAAACCAGATTTCTCCATTCACATCAATCGATGTGGATGAATAAATCATTGCCGGGATTTTTTTTTTTTATATATACAAAGTGTTTGCCAAAGTATATGAACACCGCCACCTCCTCAGCTCATATGCCTCGGCAAACATATCTTTTACTGCAGAGGAGAAATCTCGTCTTGCAGCGCCGCATACACCGACTTGCGTGTAATCTGACAGCAGCACAATGCTTCTGTCCGAATGCACATCAGTGCTGCAGCTGGTCGATCGGTTGGTCCACCTGGAAGGTAAAAAAACAAAACAAAAAAGAAAAAACCAGGCCGCAAAGCAATAACTTTATTAACTTTAGAACAGAACATATTAACTTTTTTAAACTTTTTTAACTTTTTTACTTACCGGTAATTTTTTTTTTGTTTAGTTTTTTTTACCTTTATAGAACAAACCTCTCCTTCCCCATGGGACAATGTGCAAAGCGCAAATCGCCCAAAGATGTGGCGAAGTACGTTATGCACTTTATCCCAGGTGAAAGGAGAGGTTTGCAGCAGCTGAGAGTAAAAGGGCCCTAATAGCCCTGTGTGCCTGTCCTGTGAGATGCAATCCCTATGCTAGGTGTACCTGTGTGTGGTACTTCCGGAAACACTCTCCATAGCATAGGGCAGGGTGGTCAGCACAGTCAGGACAGAAATAGCGGGTGTCACGCCTTATTCCACTCCTGCTACAGACACGACATCTTTTTCGGGGTGACGGTTGGGTTGAGGTACCAGGAACGACACTGGGGAAATGTCGCTCGTGTAGACGGCTAACTACACTGGGGGATGGGGCCACGGAACCTCCTGGGTAAAGGAGGTTCTCGATGATCTCTTCCTGGAATTTGAGGAAAGATCGTGTTCTCCCAGCCTTACTGTAGAGAACAAAACTATTGTACAGCGCCAATTGAATTAAATATACAGACACCTTCTTATACCAGCGTCTGGTTCTGCGGGAAACTAAATACGGAGACAACATCTGGTCATTGAAGTCCACCCCTCCCATGAGCGCATTATAGTCGTGGACACAGAGGGGCTTTTCAATGACACGGGTTGCTCGCTCAATTTGGATTGTCGTGTCTGCGTGAATGGAGGAGAGCATGTAAACGTCACGCTTGTCTCTCCATTTCACCGCGAGCAGTTCTTCGTTACACAAGGCAGCCCTCTCCCCCCTTGCAAGACGGGTGGTTACAAGCCGTTGGGGGAAGCCCACGCGACTAGTTCGCGCGGTGCCACAGGCGCAAATCCGTTCTAGAAACAAATGCCTAAAGAGGGCCACACTTGTGTAAAAATTGTCCACATAAAGATGGTACCCCTTGCCGAATAAGGGTGACACCAAGTCCCAGACTGTCTTCCCACTGCTCCCCAGGTAGTCAGGGCAACCGACCGGCTCCAGGGTCTGATCTTTTCCCTCATAGACACGAAATTTGTGGGTATAGCCTGTGGCCCTTTCACAGAGCTTATACAATTTGACCCCATACCGGGCACGCTTGCTTGGGATGTACTGTTTGAAGCCAAGGCGCCCGGTAAAATGTATTAGGGACTCGTCTACGCAGATGTTTTGCTCGGGGGTATACAAATCTGCAAATTTCTGGTTGAAATGGTCTATGAGGGGCCGAATTTTGTGGAGCCGGTCAAAAGCTGGGTGGCCTCTGGGACGGGAGGTGGTGTTGTCGCTAAAATGCAGGAAACGGAGGATGGCCTCAAATCGTGCCCTGGACATAGCAGCAGAGAACATGGGCATGTGATGAATCGGGTGCGTTGACCAATATGACCGCAATTCATGCTTTTTTGTCAGGCCCATGTTGAGGAGAAGGCCCAAAAAAATTTTAATTTCGGAAACTTGGACTGGTTTCCACCGGAAAGGCTGGGCATAAAAGCTTCCCGGGTTGGCGGATATAAATTGTGTGGCATACTGGTTGGTCTCTGCCACAACTAAGTCCAAGAGCTCCGCAGTCAAGAACAGCTCAAAAAATCCCAGGGCCGAACCGATTTGAGCCGTCTCAACCCGAACTCCAGACTGGGCGGTGAAAGGGGGAACTACAGGTGCGGCTGAAGTTGGTGACTGCCAATCAGGGTTTGCCAGCACCTCAGGGATTCTAGGGGCTCTACGGGCCTGTCTTTGCGGTGGCTGCGACGGGGTAACTAGTGCACGTGCCACCGTACCAGCTTCAACTGCCCTTCTGGTGCTCGCCACGTCACCATGTTGTACGGCAGTGCTGGTACTAGGTCCAGGGAGGGCTGCGCTGCTGGTGTATGCCTCACCACGTGATCCGGCAGCGACAGCCCCACTCTGCTGCTCTTGAAGCGGATCCTGCATAACCTGTGGTCTAGCGACATGGGGCCGGGTACGCCTGGTGCTGCCAGGGACCTCCACCTCCTCATCCGAACTTTAGGTCAGAGAGCCACTGCTTTCCACAGGTTCATATTCTGACCCGCTAGATTCATCAGATGAGGGTTCCCACTCCTCATCCGACTGGGTCAGAATCCTGTAGGCCTCTTCAGAAGAATACCCCCCCCTGTTTGACATTTTGGACTACTAAATTTAGGGGTATTCCCTGAGACTACCCAAGAAAAAAAGCAAGCCTGTCTTACAAAGGGGAGGCTAGCGAAGTACCGGAGGCCGCTGCGGTTGATAAAAAATATCAAAACAGATTTTTTTATCGCCGCAGTGCGTGTAAAATGAATGTGCAGTGATCAAAAAATATATATTTTTTGTCACTGCGGTGGGGCGGGCGTGGGTGAACGCACGTGTGGGCGACCGATCAGGCCTGATCGGGCAAACACTGCGTTTTGGGTGGAGGGCGAACTAAAGTGACACTAATACTATTATAGATCTGACCGTGATCAGTTTTGATCACTTACAGATACTATAAAAGTACAAATGCTGATTAGCGATACGCTATTCAGCGAATAAAAGTGACTGCGGTGCGGTGGGGTGGGCGCTAACTGACGCTAACTACCTAACCAAGGGGCCTAAACTATCCCTAAAACCTAACAGCCAATACTAGTGAAAAAAAAAAAGTGACAGTTTACACTGATCACTTTTTTTCCTTTCACTGGTGATTGACAGGGGCGATCAAAGGGGTGATCAAAGGGTTAATTGGGGTGCAGGGGGGTGATCTGGGGCTAAGGTGTAGTGTTGGTGCTACTCACAGTTCAGTCTGCTCCTGTGCTGGATCCAACCGACGAAAAGGACCAGCACAGGAGCAGAGAAGCCATATAACAGATCATATTTACTAATATGATCTGTTATATGGCTTGTGATTGGATTTTTTAAAAATCGCCAGCCTGCCAGCCAATGATCGTTGCTGGCAGGCTGGTGACGAACTTGTTCTTTAACTTTTGCCGGCCCGCGATGCGCATGCGCGGGCCGGCTTGGAGCGAAATCTCGCGTCTCGCGAGATGACGCGTATATGCGTGACTGTGCGCAGCGCTGCCACCTCCGGAACGCGAATCTGCGTTAGGCGGTCCGGAGGTGGTTAAAGGAAATCTGTCACCAGGATAATCGCTATTGAAGTAAAGCCATAGCGTAATAGCACTTAGTACCTTATTTCTAGATATGCCTTTGTTTCAGCAATAGATGTTTTCTATCTTCTGAAAATCCAGTTTATTTGGTATGCAAATGAGCCAGTAAGGTGCCCAGAGGGGTGTCACTTTTGCAGGAAGGAGTTCAATCCCGCCCTCATGCTGGGAGCAGGGAAAAGGGGGGCAGAGTTATGGCTTGAATGTGATATAGGAGGGGTGGGTGGACACATTGTGGCAGGAGGCGTGCCTGGGCTCCTTCCTGCAAGAATAATGCCCCTCTGGGCACCTTACTGGCTCATTTGCATACCAAATAAACTGGATTTTCAGAGGATAAAAATCTATTGCTGGAACAAAGGCACATATGAAAATAAGGTACTAAGTGCTATCAGGCTATGGCTACTTCAATAGTGATTATCGGTGATTAAGGGTACGAATTAAGCTGAAATATCTATCTCTCCCAGGGGGACGGGGGATTATCTCTCCCCTTCTTCCAGGGATACTATCTCTGTGCACAAATTTAGTGGTGTTTGAATGCTAGGGAGAATGGGTTACTGGGGTTTCTCCATGGGGAACGCATTGATTCGTGTGCTGATCTGTTTTCCCTATTGGGGTCGGGGCGGTTGGAGACTAGGGGCCCTGAGTGCCCGATCTCCTATATGTTGCAGAAAGTCTGGAATAAAGTTAAGGGGCTCCTTGATGTTACGCATGCGCTGCACTTTTCCCCTCTGTGGAATAATTTTGCCTTAATTGAGTTTGATAAGATAATGGACTATCACTTTTGGATGAATAGGGGGATTACGACAGTTGCACACTTTTTTCGGAAGGGCAAATTAAAAGCCCTTTCTGAAATCTTTTTAGATGAAGATATCACTTTTATGGTGCAGTTTAGGTTTGCACAGGTTGTACATGCTGCTTTATCCACTACTAATAAGGTTTCACTATGTGTTCAGGAGCAATCGTTTTTAGATTTTTGCTTTTCTGCGTTAAGCACGAATGTTAAAATATCACACATTTATGCTAGGTTACAAGTAGAGCTAGGTCGACTTGCAAAGTTTGAGTGAAAGGAAATGGAATAAGGAATTGGGTGGCACGGTTAGGGATTAGGCAAGGGTCTCGGTGTCAAATTAACATAGGCTGATTCAATTTAAGATTGTGCATAGGCTCTATTATACCCCTACTCTTCTGTCTAAAATATATCGAGGTAACGGGAGAGTTTTCCCCTGTAGGAAGTGTGGAAGCGAAGAGGCTGTTTTTTTGCATCTTTTATGGAGATGCCCCAGTGTTCAGAGGTACTGGCAACCCATTTTTGAAAATTTGGGAATTGTGGATAAATTTAGCCCGGATCCTTCGTTTGAGTTCGTTATTTTTGGATTAGGTTCAACTGATATCAAAAGTAAAATATGGTACACCTTATTACAACTATGGATGAAGGGTTTAATGATTGCTAAAGTATTGATTATTCAGAAATGGGGATCTGAAAACACCCCGACCTTCGCCGAATGGAAAAACTATACGAGTAGGATAAAGTATTATGAACTTTTTGGCTGTACGACTGAGGGTCAGAGGCGGAAAAGGGAGTTGGTATGGGCCAACTGGGCTGAACCCTATTAACCTGGACCACCGAAGGACATCCCTCTGGTTTCTGAAGGGGGAGTGTCGGGGGCTCCCATCGCGGACAGTCGGGGAGGGGGGTAAGGGATAGGGAGTAGAAAATATATTTTGTATTTTAATAATGAGATAGAGGAGGGTAGATATGAGCTTATTAAGGATGTGATTTGGGATCTACTATATAATTTTGTCCAAATGTGTGCGTACCCTTATCTTGATGGGATTCTTTGCTCTTTTTAGCTCCTCTGTATTTTTGTAATTTTGTATTTTTTGTAAAATTTAAAAAAAAAGTAAAAAAAAGTAATAAAAATAAATAATAGTGATTATCCTGGTGACAGATTAACTTTAAAGCTGACCTGCAGCAGTTAAGAACAATGGCTGGGTTGTTATGGAAAAACATCTAGTTCCAGCAAATATTATAACCCTTAAAATTGATAAACTTTAATAAATATCCTTAAAGTAAGACACACGGGACAAGAATCACTGAGATAATCTCAGATAGATCTACCGCAGGCAACCATACCCCTATATCCTGAAGGGTGGGGAGAGCTGTCCCTA
Organism: Bufo bufo; assembly: GCF_905171765.1. Classification (NCBI taxonomy): domain Eukaryota; kingdom Metazoa; phylum Chordata; class Amphibia; order Anura; family Bufonidae; genus Bufo; species Bufo bufo. The sequence goes on along the minus strand of NC_053392.1, from coordinate 430,899,560 downwards.
CATTCTCACCCTAGTCTAGTGCTCAGCCCAGGGACGACCCCTGATGGTGGGGACTCCCTGTCCTCGAACCTGGACTCACAAAGTCCTAAGACAACCCTAACAATAAGGTGGAGGATAGAGGGTAGAGTAGGTGCCTGCCAGTAGAAAATAAGAAAGACACTGTACATATACACTCCCCTATAGACATAGGGTAAATTGATGGACTCTGTATACAGCCCTAGTGCCGTATGATAACAGTCAACAAGGTACACAGTGCATCAAGGTATATGAATCACCCTAAACATAGAAAGACATACAAAAAACCAGAACATGTTTCCCCCACTATGTGGGATCATCAGGGGGTAGGTAAGATCAAAAGCTGATGTCATAGATATCGGATACCCATCCGATAAAGTGATATCCGTAACTTGGGTGAGGACCACCAATATTGATAAATCAGTGTCCGTTAAGTATTCATCTTGATTATAAGGGGGCCATCAAATGATAGTGGGAGGAGATCAATCTCAATTGGACTGTGCACCGACCATAACATAGGGAAGTGGTTGTTCCATACGGTCACATTTCCATAGAGGCATCTGTGGGGGAGAAATAGATATAATGGTATCGAACACACCAGGTTCACAAATATCACCTCCACCAGTAGCCACCAATATCAGAAAACAAAACTCACAGTCTCCACAGATATAAAAGAATGTCCAAAGAGTCGCTAGATGGCGTCAGCAAATCTAGATAACCTAAGTCATAAAAAAGCAGCATGCTCAATATCACCAAGGGACATAGGAATGATGAAAAAAACCTGGGGAGAATATGTCCCTACTTACAGTTAGTCGTCCAGCTATGGGATAAGGCATGCCGGCTCCTTCAGAGGTCCGCTATCACATATGCCCCAGGTCCCCTTTAAATATACTCCTGCCGGTCAAGATTCCCGCCCCTGGATGCTGCGTCCGTTTCGCTTAGCATCACTTCCGGTCTATGAAGTGAGTCATTTCCGGTAGGTGGAACGCACGTTCATCATGTGATTGCTATGGAGCGCAAGCCCGGTCACGTGGTTACGGACCTATATTGTAGATAGAACATGGTAAAAGCGCTGCCAAGCATTACCAGACGATAAATAATACCCAGGCTACCTTTGTCTACCTAAAACCAGTGCATAGACAGACCGCAGCATGGCACACACCAGGGCAATAAAGGAATATCGCTGTCAGGAATAACAGTGACATTGGCATTGGGTAATAAAAGGGGCGGACCCACTACTTTTAGACTATTCAATGATTAATAGACCCATGGTCCAATCCTGTCAATAGGCACCCACTAGAGGTTATAGAGGGTGTCAAAACTAGCAATGAAAACTATTATGTTCATTGATCATGATAATATTCAGTTTAAAGATGCTTCCCGCATCTTGGCCAATAAAAGGGAAACTTAATTTCTCAATGGGCCCAACCATATCAGATAAAGGCAACCAGTACACGGCACCCATTGTTTTCATAATAGCGATCAGAAAAAACTGTCAGAGAAAACAAGCGAAGGTCAATATTTCATTAATCCCGTGGGGGGACTGGGACCGGAACCGATGTATCCATTCACATTCCTTCTGAAGGATCTTCCTGTCCCAGTCACCCCCTGGGGGAGATGGAGGTACCAATTCAAGGACCGAGAATTTTAGAAATCTCGGGTCCCCCTGTCACGAGGGTATCGAGAACCACGCCTGACTCCGTTATACCCGGGGTCAGGAAGTCGCAGCGGTTGGCTGCACGCTCTATTTAAGATAGGGCTGTTTTCCTTATGGTAGCTTTCTGGGTTTGCTTTGCAAACCCTTTTGGCTCACTCAGGGATCCGTAGCTCCTTCTCCTCAGCTGTTCCTTGTCCAGCACTCCCAAACCTCCTTATATTCCTCTCTCACACTTCTCTGGTTGCCAGAGATAGAACTTCCTGCCTGGACATCTATTCTGACCTTCTGGAGCTGTGTTGCTGCGTTCTCTGGTAGTTGGTCCAGAACGCTACCCTCCGGATCCGTGTTGGACCTTTGTGGTCTATTGTGATCGCCCACATGGGTGTATGTGTTTGTCTGTTTTGTCTGTCCTCTCCCTGGTGTTTCCCTCTTAGTGATAGTGGTGCGGACTAGCGATCCCACCAGCCCGTTCACTATCTAGGGCTCATTTTAGGGAAAGCCAGGGTTTTGGCACGTGATCGCCGCACGGGTGAGGAACCCGTCTAGGGACGTCAGGGCAGTCAGGTGCCAGCCGCAAGGTGAGTTAGGGGTCACCACCTTTTCCTCTCCCTTGGGCAGGGCTTTCCCTTTTATCCTCCCTGTGCGTGACGTCGGTTATTACAGCCCCCCATGATGATCATTAACATGCAATGCCACCAGTGTCACATTCTTCTTCACTACGTCATTGACATGTTCAAGGATTCTCCTTCTCACCTCTCTCACTGTTTTACCTATATAGTCCATTGGACACGTACACTGGCATATACACTCACCTAAAGAATTATTAGGAACACCATACTAATTTGGTGTTGGACCCCCTTTTGCCTTCAGAACTGCCTTAATTCTACGTGGCATTGATTCAACAAGGTGCTGATAGCATTCTTTAGAAATGTTGGCCCATATTGATAGGATAGCATCTTGCAGTTGATTTGAGGGATGCACATCCAGGGCACAAAGCTCCCGTTCCACCACATCCCAAAGATGCTCTATTGGGTTGAGATCTGGTGACTGTGGGGGCCATTTTAGTACAGTGAACTCATTGTCATGTTCAAGAAACCAATTTGAAATGATTCGAGCTTTGTGACATGGTGCATTATCCTGCTGGAAGTAGCCATCAGAGGAGCTCGTGCAAATTGTAGCCTCTTTTTCCTATTTGTAGTGGAGATGAGTGGTACCCGGTGGGGTCTTCTGCTGTTGTAGCCCATCCGCCTCAAGGTTGTGCGTGTTGTGGCTTCACAAATGCTTTGCTGCATACGTCAGGTTGTAACGAGTGGTTATTTCAGTCAACGTTGCTCTTCTATCAGCTTGAATCAGTCGGCCCATTCTCCTCTGACCTCTACTCTGACTCTGACTCTGGTCAGATTTGCAAAAAATGGCCTGGTCCTAAGGTGTAAAAAGGCTGTGTCCTTAAGGGGTTAAGCGTAGGAGCGCTAGACTATTGAACATTTAATCAAAACGGGACAATTCCGTCACAGCATATTAGAACAACAAGTCCTAGCCTGAGCGCAAAAGTGGATATTAAGACATGTATATAAGATACAATTAAATGCGCATTAGGTACATAGATACAAGGAACTATAAAGATCATAAGGCCACATTTTGCAATATTTAAAGGTTTTATGCGTGAGCTCCACATTATAAATACCTAAAGGGACTGAGAATGTGTTTTTGAATAACTTTATAATAGAGATATTGTTTTTATGATTTTTCTAAGAATGTATATGTATTAATTTAGTAAAGTGTATGCAAATTGACTGTGAGCTGACTATTCTCTCTTTTCTGTATTATATATTAAAACATCAATAGGTAGTTGGTGGGCCGCGCTACAGTCCATAGACTGATGAGCATCTTGGACATATTGTGTAAAATATATATACAGTCAGGTCCATAAATATTGGGACATTGACACAATTCTAACCTTCTTTGGCTCTATACACCACCACAATGGATTTGAAATGAAACAAACAAAATGTGCTTTAACTGCAGACTGTCAGCTTTAATTTGGGGGTATTTATATCCAAATCAGGTGACTTTCAATGGGTCCGTGGAAAAATCTGAAAATGCACCGTTTTGCAGCCACATCCGTGATCAGTGTTTCCTGTCCATCAAAAAAACATGACCTATCCTATTTTTTTGACGGACAACGGTTCACGGACCCATTCAAGTCAATGGGTCCGTGAAAAAACACGGATGCACACAAGATTGGCATCCGCGTCCGTGGTCCGTAGGCTACTTTCACACAGACGGATCCGCAGATCGGTCTGCATAAAAGCTTTTTCAGAGCTGAGTTTTCACTTCGTTCCCATAGTGATGGGGACGCTTCTAGTTAGAATATACTTTGAACTGTGTACATGACTGCCCCCTGCTGCCTGGCAGCACCCGATCTCTTACAGGGGGCTGTGATCCGCACAATTAACCCCTCAGGTGCTGCACCTGAGGGGTTAATTGTGTGTATCATAGCCCCCTGTAAGAGATCATGTGCTGCCAGGCAGGAGGGGGCACCCCCCCTCCCGCCCCAGTTTTAAATTCATTGGTGGTCAGTGGGCCCCCCCTCCCTCCCCTGTATTACTGTCCATTCATTGGTGGCCAGTGGGCCCCCCCCCTCCCCCTCCTTATTAAAACCTCCCCCCCTATCATTGGTGGCAGCGGAGAGTTCCGATCGGAGTCCCAGTTTAATCGCTGGGGCTCCGATCGGTAATCATGGCAACCAGGACGCTACTGCAGTCCTGGTTGCCATGGTTACTTAGCAATTTTTAGAAGCATTATACTTACCTGTGAGCTGCGATGTCTGTGACCGGCCGGGCGCTCCTCCTACTGGTGAGTGACAGGTCTGTGCTATAAGCAATGCGCCGCACAGACCTTTCACTTACCAGTAGGAGGAGCGTGTGCATGAGGCCTCACTCATTTGTTCTTGTTGCATGTTGAAGCTCTACTTGGAACCTTGTTAAGATCCAACAATGTAAAATATGATTTTTTGCCATTTTTCAAGTGGTCTTAAAATTTTGATCAGGACTGTATATATACACTCACTTAAAGAATTATTAGGAACACCATACTAATACGGTGTTGGACCCCCTTTTGCCTTCAGAACTGCCTTAATTCTACGTGGCATTGATTCAACAAGGTGCTGATAGCATTCTTTAGAAATGTTGGCCCATATTGATAGGATAGCATCTTGCAGTTGATGGAGATTTGAGGGATGCACATCCAGGGCACGAAGCTCCCGTTCCACCACATCCCAAAGATGCTCTATTGGGTTGAGATCTGGTGACTGTGGGGGCCAAGAAACCAATTTGAAATGATTCGAGCTTTGTGACATGGTGCATTATCCTGCTGGAAGTAGCCATCAGAGGATGGATACATGTTCTCATTCTGTTTACGCCAAATTCGGACTCTACCATTTGAATGTTTCAACAGAAATCGAGACTCATCAGACCAGGCAACATTTTTCCAGTCTTCAACAGTCCAATTTTGGTGAGCTCGTGCAAATTGTATCCTCTTTTTCCTATTTATAGTGGAGATGAGTGGTACCCTGTGGGGTCTTCTGCTGTTGTAGCCCATCCGCCTCAAGGTTGTGGGTGTTGTGGCTTCACAAATGCTTTGCTGCATACCTCGGTTGTAACGAGTGGTTATTTCAGTCAACGTTGCTCTTCTATCAGCTTGAATCAGTCGGCCCATTCTCCTCTGACCTCTAGCATCCACAAGGCATTTTTGCCCACAGGACTGCCGCATACTGGATGTTTTTCCCTTTTCACACCATTCTTTGTAAACCCTAGAAATGGTTGTGCGTTAAAATCCCAGTAACTGAGCAGATTGTGAAATACTCAGACCGGCCCGTCTGACACTAACAACCATGCCACGCTCAAAATTGATTAAATCACCTTTCTTTCCCATTCTGACATTCAGTTTGGAGTTCAGGAGATTGTCTTGACCAGGACCACCCCCCTAAATGCATTGAAGCAACTGCCATGTGATTGGTTGACAAGATAATTGCATTAATGATAAATAGAACAGATGTTCCTAATAATTCTTTAGGTGTGTGTATATATGTATGTTATATAAAGATATTCCCCAAAAAATGCATTATCTAATAGAAGCTTGGTCACATGACCCTTATCAGCCAATAGAAGCTCGCAGGTCCTCCAGCTTCCACATACACAGTTTTACTCCAGGTTTCCATAGCAACCCCACCATTTTTCTTCAATGCTGTAGGAGAGCTTTAAAGGAAATCTGTCACCAGGATAATAGCTATTGAAGTAAAGCCATGACCTAATAGCACTTAGTACCTTATTTCAAGATGTGCCTTTTTTCCAGCGGTAGATGTTTTTATCCTCTGAAAATACAGTTTATTTGGTATGCAAATGAGCCAGTAAGGTGCCCAGAGGGGCGTCACTTTTGCAGGAAGGAGCCCAGACTCGCCCCCTGCCACAATGTGTCCACCCTTTAAAAGATTTAAACCCTGCCCCCAGGTCCCGCTAAGCCACGCCCTTGATCTGGTTAGGCTACGCCCCCCTTCCCACTCCTGAGCCGACGGGGATTGAAAAAGGTATAAATAAACTTCTGTCAGTTGCAGGGGTGGGAGGGAGGGTGACCTTCTCCCTGCAGCTTACACTCAGACAGCACAGTGCTGCTGTCTGAGAGTGAGCTGTTCAAAAGGACATCCCTGTGTTTGTCCAGGCCCTGCATCGGACACTGAGACTGCAAGCCTAAAACCGGACCTCTGGCCACTCTAGGGGCGGTCCGCTATGGAGGTCAGTGTTAAGGGTTGTTAAGGGGCAGATTGCTCACACTCAGACAGTACAGTGCTGCTGTCTTAGAGTGAGCTGTTCAAAAGGACACGCCCCCGATCCAGTAAAGGCCACTGTTAAGACGGCGGGTCCCTGTGGAGGTCACTGTCAAGGGGTGGTATGCTGTAAAAGTCACTGTTAAAGGGGAAGGCTGTTGTAAACGTCAAAGTTAAGGGGGTGGGCTGCTGTGGAGGTCCAATTTTAAAGGACGGGACACTGTGGGGGGGTCAGTGTTAAGGGGCGGGGTGCTGTAGACGTCACTGTTATAGTGGATAGTGTTGATATCTTTTAACAACACACACAAACATTAAATGAAATAGATTAAATATACCCGATCGAAGCCGGGTCCTTCAGCTAATATATATATATATACACAGTCGTGGCCAAAAGTTTTGAGAATTCCATAAATATTGGAAATTGGAAAAGTTGCTGCTTAAGTTTTTATAATAGCAATTTGCATATACTCCAGAATGTTATGAAGAGTGATCAGATGAATTGCATAGTCCTTCTTTGCCATGAAAATTAACTTAATCCCAAAAAAAACTTTCCACTGCATTTCATTGCTGTCATTAAAGGACCTGCTGAGATCATTTCAGTAATCGTCTTGTTAACTCAGGTGAGAATGTTAACGAGCACAAGGCTGGAGATCATTATGTCAGGCTGATTGGGTTAAAATGGCAGACTTGACATGTTAAAAGGAGGGTGATGCTTGAAATCATTGTTCTTCCATTGTTAACCATGGTGACCTGCAAAGAAACGCGTGCAGCCATCATTGTGTTGCATAAAAATGGCTTCACAGTCAAGGATATTGTGGCTACTAAGATTGCACCTCAATCAACAATTTATAGGATCATCAAGAACTTCAAGGAAAGAGGTTCAATTCTTGTTAAGAAATCTTCAGGGTGTCCAAGAAAGTCCAGCAAGCGCCAGGATCGTCTCCTAAAGAGGATTCAGCTGCGGGATCGGAGTGCCACCAGTGCAGAGCTTGCTCAGGAATGGCAGCAGGCAGGTGTGAGCGCATCTGCACGCACAGTGAGGCGAAGACTTTTGGAAGATGGCCTGGTGTCAAGAAGGGCAGAAAAGAAACCACTTCTCTCCAAAAAAAACCATCAGGGACAGATTGATCTTCTGCAGAAAGTTTGGTGAATGGACTGCTGAGGACTGGGGCAAAGTCATATTCTCCGATGAAGCCCCTTTCCGATTGTTTGGGGCATCTGGAAAAAGGCTTGTCCGGAGAAGAAAAGGTGAGCGCTACCATCAGTCCTGTGTCATGCCAACAGTAAAACATCCTGAGACCATTCATGTGTGGGGTTGCTTCTCATCCAAGGGAGTGGGCTCACTCACAATTTTGCCCAAAAACACAGCCATGAATAAAGAATGGTACCAAAACACCCTCCAACAGCAACTTCTTCCAACAATCCAACAACAGTTTGGTGAAAAACAATGCATTTTCCAGCACAATGGAGCACCGTGCCATAAGGCAAAAGTGATAACTAAGTGGCTCGGCGACCAAAACGTTGACATTTTGGGTCCATGGCCTGGAAACTCCCGAGATCTTAATCCCATTGAGAACTTGTGGTCAATCCTCAAGAGGCGGGTGGACAAACAAAAACCTACTAATTCTGACAAACTCCAAGAAGTGATTATGAAAGAATGGGTTGCTATCAGTCAGGAATTGGCCCAGAAGTTGATTGAGAGCATGCCCAGTCGAATTGCAGAGGTCCTGAAAAAGAAGGGCCAACACTGCAAATACTGACTCTTTGCATAAATGTCATGTAATTGTCGATAAAAGCCTTTGAAACATATGAAGTGCGTGTAATTATATTTCACTACGTCACAGAAACAACTGAAACAAAGATCTAAAAGCAGTTTAGCAGCAAACTTTGTGAAAACCAATATTTGTGTCATTCTCAAAACTTTTGGCCACGACTGTATATATATATGTATATATTAATTATATAAAGCTGAGTGTATGTGCTGTATGTCCGCTAAATGAAATTGCACCGTCGAATTTACAATCACAACATTTTGCATAGCCGCCTCCTGTGACTTGGGGAACATCACAGACTATGTTTTGAGTGGAAATTTTCACCCCTCGCCTTCCAATTATTTGCCAAAAAATACGCTTAGTAACCTAACCACCAAACTACAGGAGCCATTATCTGTTGGCTGTTGTGGCAGTTAGCCTGGATATTCATCAGGTTGCATGTAGCAACCAATCAAGCTCAGCTCCTATTTTGCTACAGGTCATTAATATGAGCTCTGATTGGTTGCTATAGAAGGACATTCTCAGTATAAGACAGCTTATGTGTGAGTTAATATGATTTCGATTGCGACGCTTAGCCAACATTGTTGTAGAGGGTGATGTAACTCACATGACCTTAAGTGTATACTAATTCTGTGGGGTTTATATACTGTCAATTAAAGACAATAATGCCCTGTAAAAAAAGGAATTCGATTGGACGATTGTCGTCAGATGCTAAGAGAAAAGTCGTGTAAGGGGATGGATTATTAAGCAAATTACTGTTAACTAGATGGAGTACTGTGTAGGTCACAAATAAACAGTGGGCTGCTGTGGAGGCCACTGTTAAAGGGACGGGAGCTGTGGAGGTTACTGTTAAGGGGGCGAGGGACTGTAGAGGTCACAGTTAAAGGGGCAGCTGCTGTGGAGGTCACTGTTAAGGGGGCAGGTTGTTGTGGAAATCATTGTTAAGGAGACGGGGTACTGTGGAGGTCACTAATAAAGGGGTGGCCATAGTGAAGGTCACTGTTTAAGGGGCGTTTACTGCGGATGTTACTGTTAAGGGGGCAGGGGACCTTGGAGGCCACTGTTAAAGAAGCAGCTGCTCTTGAGGTCACTGTTAAGGCAGCAGGGTACTGTGAGGTCACTGTTAAGGGAGCGGCAGTACTGTAGCAGTCACTGTTAAAGGGGTGGACGCTGTGGAGATCTCTGTTAAGGGTGCAGGGAACATTGGAGATCACAGTTAAGGGGACGGTCTGCTATGGAGATCAGTGTTTAAGGGGCGGGGTGCTGTAGAGGTCACTGTTAAAGGGGCGGGCTGCTGTGGAGGTCCTATTTTAAGGAGGCAGGGAACTTTGGGGGGAGTCAGTGTTAAGAGGTAAGGGGCTGTGGAGTTCACTGTTAAGGGGGCAAGGTGCTGTATAGGTCACTTTTATGGGAGATACTGTCTATCTATTAATGACACACAGAAACATTACATGAAAAAGATAAAATATACCCGTGCGAAGCCAAGTCCTTCAACTAGTACCGTATTTTTCGCCCCATAGGACCCACTTTTTCCCCCCCAAAAGTGGGGGACAAATGCCCCTGTGTCTTATGGGGAAAATGTTGCCATTTTACATCGCAGTCTGCGATGTATCAGCTGGACAGGGGAGGGAGGAGGGGCTGGTGTCATGCGAATGCGGCTGGGCTGGTGCGGTCACTGTACTCCGGCCCCACCGCTCACTCACTTCCTTAATGCCTAAACCTTTTATTATAGCTTTCATTAAAGTTCCGATCCCCAGCCCCATCTGTACTACTTAATAAATGTCCTGTAGCAGGCAGAGCAGGGCGGGCGGGTGGCCGGCCGTAACTCGCTGACGTCACGTGCTTGTGCCGCCTACTTTATGAATAAAGTAGGCGGCGCAGGCACATGACGTCAGTGAGTTACGGCCGGCCGCCCTCCCTGCTCTGCCTGCTACAGGACATTTAGTAAGTAGTACAGATGGGGCTGGGGATCGGAACTTCAATGAAAGCTATTATTATAAAATTTTTCGGCAATATAGCAGTGAGTAAGCGGTGGGGCCGGAGTATAGTGACCGCACCGGCCCCGCTGCATTTGCATGCCACCGGCCCCTCCCACAGGTATATTAGGGCATATGTGGATGGCACTATTATGGGGTGGGGGATATGTGGATGGCACTGTTATAGGGGGGGGGTCTGTGGATGGCACTGTTATAGGGGGGGTCTGTGGATGGCACTGTTATGGGGGGGTGATCTGTGGATGCCACTATTATGAGGTGTGGCATATGTGGATGGCACTGTTATGGGGTGGGGGATCTGTGGGTGACACATATATAGCAGTGCCATCCACCCCCCATAACACAGATCACCCCCCCATAACAGTGCCATCCACAGATCACCCCCCCCCATAACAGTGCCATCCACAGATCCCCCCCATAACAGTGCCATCCACAGATCACCCTCCCATAACAGTGCCATCCACAGATCACCCCCCCATAACAGTGCCATCCACAGATCCCCCATAACAGTGCCCCCCTCAGATCCCCCCATAACAGTGCCACCCACAGATCCCCCCATAACAATGCCACCCACAGATCCCCCATAGTAGTGTCATGCACAGACCACCATTAGTTCAAAGCCCACCAAAAGCACACCTTTTGGTTAAAAATATATATTTTTTTTTTTCCTCCTCAAAAAACCTAGGTGCGTCTTATAGGGCGAAAAATACGGTGTGTGTATATATATATATATATATATATCAGTGCAGCACAGAATGCCTCCTAGCAGCGCCAAATCTATATATTACAGTGCAGCACAGAATACCTCCCAGCAATGCAAATATATATAACCGTGCAGCACAGAATACCTCCCAGCAATGCAAATATATATAACAGTGCAGCACAGAATACCTCCCAGCAGCACCAAATATATATATCACAGCGCAGCACAAAATAGCACACTGCAGCACCAAGCACCACAGTGCAGCAACAGTGACAGCAGTATTCTTATCCCTAACCACCCCTCCATCACTGACAACACTATTAGGCCCCTTTCACACGAGCAAGTTTTCCGCGCGGGTGCAATGCTTGACGTGAACGCATTGCACCCGTACTGAATCCTGACCCATTCATTTCAATGGGTCTGTGTACATGAGCGTTGTTTTTCACACATCAGTTCTGTGTTGCGTGAAAAACGCCATATGTTCTATATTCTGCGTTTTTCACGCAGCCCTGGCCCCTTCAGTGAAAAACGCATTGCATCCGCAAGCAAGTGCGGATGCAGTGTATTTTTCACTGATGGTTGCTAAGAGAAGTTGTTTGTAAACCTTCAGTTTATTATCATGCGCGTGAAAAATGCATCAAAACGCATTGCACCCACGTGGAAAAAACTGAACGCAATCGCAGACAAAACTGACTGAACTTGCTTGCAAAATGGTGCAAGGTTCCCTGAACGCACACTGAACACATCCGGACCTAATCCGTCACGCTGGTGTGAAAGAGACCTTACCCTTGACCTCTCCTCCCCAATTGTAGCAACATGGAGGGAGAGCTTCAGAAGACTTCTCCGGTCACTTACCTGCTCTTCAGTTCTCCAGACTCCCTCTGAACTTACAGTCAGGTCCATAAATATTGGGACATCAACACAATTCTAACATTTTTGGCTCTATACACCACCACAATGGGTTTGAAATGAAACAAGATGTGCTTTAACTGCAGACTGTCAGCTTTAATTTGAGGGTATTTACATCCAAATCAGGTGAACGGTGTAGGAATTACAACTGTTTGGATTTGTGCCTCCCACTTGTTAAAATACCAAAAGTAATGGGACAGAATAATAATCATAAATCAAACTTTCACTTTTTAATACTTGGTTGCAAATCCTTTGCAGTCAATTACAGCCTGAAGTCTGGAATGCATAGACATCACTAGACCCTGGGTTTCATCCCTGGTGATGCTCTGCCAGGCCTCTACTGCAACTGTCTTCAGTTCCTACTTGCTCTTAGGATCTTCAGTTTTGTCTTCAGCAAGTGAAATGCATGCTCAATCGGATTCAGGTCAGGTGATTGACTTGGCCATTGCATTGCATAACATTGCACTTCTTTTCCTTAAAAAACTCTTTGGTTGCTTTTGCAGTATGCTTTGGGTCATTGTCCATCTGCACTGTGAAGCGCCGTCCAATGAGTTCTGAAGCATTTGGCTGAATATGAGCAAATAATATTGCCCGAAACACTTCAGAATTCATCCTGCTGCTTTTGCCAGCAGTCACATCATCAATAAATACAAAAAAACCAGTTCCATAGGCAGCCATACATGCCCACGCCATGACACTACCACCATGCTTCACCGATGAGGTGGTATGCTTAGGAATCATGAGCAGTTCCTTTCCTTCTCCATTCTTTTCTCTTACCATCACTCTGGTACAAGTTGACCTTGGTCTCATCTGTCCATAGGATGTTGTTCCAGAACTGTGAAGGCTTTTTTAGATGTCGTTTGGCAAACTCTAATCTGGCCTTCCTGTTTTTCAGGGTCACCAATGGTTTACATTCTGTGGTCAACCTTCTGTATTCACTCTGGTGAAGTCTTCTCTTGATTGTTGACTTTGACACACATACACCTACCTCCTGGAGAGTGTTCTTGATCTGGCCAACTGTTGTGAAGGGTGTTTTCTTCACCAGGGAAAGAATTATTCGGTCATCCACCACAGTTGTTTTCCGTGGTCTTCTGGGTCTTTTGGTGTTGCTGAGCTCACCAGTGCATTCCTTCTTTTTAAGAATGTTCCAAACAGTTGTTTTGGCCACGCCTTATGTTTTTGCTATCTTTCTGATGGGTTTGTTTTATTTTTCAGCCTAATGATGGCTTGCTTCACTGATAGTGACAGCTCTTTGGATCTCATCTTGAGAGTTGACAGCAACAGATTCCAAATGCAAATAGCACACTCGAAATTAACTCTGGACCTTTTATCTGCTCATTGTAATTGGGATAATGAGGAAATAACGCACACCTGGCCATGGAACAGCTGAGAAGCCAATTGTCCCATTACTTTTGGTCCCGTAACAAGTGGGAGGCACATATGCAAACTGTTGTAATTCCTACACTGTTCACCTGATTTGGATGTAAATACCCTCAAATTAAAGCTGACAGTCTGCAGTTAAAACACATCTTGTTTGTTTCATTTCAAATCCATTGTGGTGGTGTATAGAGCCAAAAATGTTAGAATTGTGTTGACGTCCCAATATTTATGGACCTGACTGTATATAGAGTCAAATATTCCACAGAACTTTACAGACATTATCACCACTTGCTGTCCTCAGTGGAGCTCACTATGTAAATTCCTTACCCGTTTGTCACAAAACAAAGGAGGAGCATACAAAAACATGCAGATGGATCAGGGAGGTATGGTTGTGACAGCCTGGTAAGTGACAAGAACGTTGTTAAAGATATATAAATGTGGGTGCGCCTGTATATGTGTATATGGGAAGCCTTATAAAAAGTTTTCCACTTTCTTTGGTTGTTACTTCTTTTATTGCAAAACAAGCAAAAAATAGAACTTTTTTAATTATTTCAGCTGAACAAGCAGAAATACAAGTACATGAAAAAAAAATATCAATTCTATTAAACCTCAGAATTTCAGTGTTTTTATATCCACGCTCATCATCTGTTTGGTGCATGAATTTTGTTCTTGAATTTTATTCTAAAGTAGCCCAATTTTTTTTCTTCCAGAATGAAGATGTTTTCTCCAAAAACAAATGTAAAGACAAGTCAAGTTTCAAAAATGAAGAAAGAGATCTCAAAGTAATACTTCTGGTAGTTATTTTGACCACCTTTGATGGTTTTCAGATCCCAAACACATGTATATAAAACATATAAAACAGGTTTACAGCAAAATGCTTGCAGGGTATCTATAAAGCATGGCAAGGTGCCAAGGAATTAGCATAACATTACTAGGCTGTCCTTGGCTGCTTTGTTTGGCAGCCCAGATAGTGGCAAAGCAGAGAGGGTGGGGCTGGCCACAGAAATGAGTGGAGCTTTGGTGCAACAAGAGCAATGGTGGCACCCTAATTGCATCAAGGGCCTAATGAACATATTAAGAAAAAGTGTCATAACTCAGGAATGGAGCCTTGAATCAACAGAAGGAAAACAGTGCTTTAACCCCTTCAGGACACAGCCAATTTTCACCTTCAGGACACAACATAATTTTGCAAATCTGACATGTGTCACTTTATGTGGTAATAACTTTTAAACGCTTTTACTTATCAAAGCCATTCTGAGACTGTTTTCTCATCACATATTGTATCAGTGGTAAAATTGAGTCAAAACATTTCATTTTTATTTATGAAAAAATACCAAATTTACCCAAAATTTGGACAAATTTTTAAATTTCAATCTTTCTACTTTTATAATAGAAAGTAATACCTCCAAAATAGTTATTTCTTTACATTCCCTATATGTCTACTTCATGTTTGGATTACATTTAACTTTTTTGGGACTTAGAAGGCTTAGATGTTTGCACTTTTAGTGATGTAAGCTGACAATTTTTATTTTATTTTAGAACAGTTTTTTTATTTTATTTTTTGACGGTGTTTACCTGAGAGGTTAGGTCATGTGATATATTTTTAGAGCCAGACGATACGGAAGCGGCGATACCTAATTTGTCTACTTTTCTTATTTTCCCTATTTTTTCCCCTATTTTTTTAACTTTATTTCTGGAGAAGGATGCTTTTTTTCACTTTTTTTCCACTTTTTATATTTGTCCCACTGTGGGACTTCACCTTTTCAGGGTTTGATTTCTGTTTCAATTCAGTACAATACATTCTATATTGTAATGAATTGAACTGTCAGCGTCTTACACAGTAAGATGCTGACAGTTGCCTAGGAGACCTAGCCCTCAGGCTGGATCTCCTTGGCTTCCGTAGCTGGCAGGCCCCAATGCCTGTGTAAGGCATTGGGGAGGCCATGGCAACCATCGGCCACCTGTCAGCGCAGCGCGGGGGGGCGAAGGCGTCAGAGGGAGCCCCCTCCCTCTGTAAACCCCGCACATGCCACGTTCAGCGCTGACCGCGGCATGTGAAAGGGTTAATCCACCGACATCACCGCATACAGCGATGCCGGCGGAAGCAGCATGGGCCCAGCTGTTATCAGTAACAGCCAGGCCCGATCCCATCACGTACATGCACATAGGAATTCGGTAAGGCAGCACATTCACGCACGTACATGTACGTGATAATACAGGAAGGGTTTAATCAGGTGAACCACTGTTATGTATCTTTGCAAACTGTTGGATAGGGAGGTCTGTGGTGACAGATTCACTTTGACAAAGTTGTTCACCCACCTATCAACAGCTGGTTTGACACGGGTCACTTGATAACTTCAGCCAATGACTGGCTGCAGCGGTGACATGTCCCCCAATGCGTCATGTCACTGGGTCACTTTACACTTGCGGGATACATCACCACTGTGGCTACTCATTTGTCAAACCAGATGTTGAGGCCAGAGATCTTCAGCGGTGAGGGAATGAAGGAATCAAAACCCAACAGCAGGGATCAGGTAAGTATGAGTCCCTTCACAAGTCCTACCACTCTGGGGGGTCTGCCCTAAAGGTCCTGGTTGTCAACAGCTCTTTTAAAGAACAATCCTCCTGTACTGTATGTGCAATTTTTTCCCCATTGTTGGGGGCAACCTCTATTTTTTAATACAGCCACCTTGTGTAGAATGATATTTTTGATCATATTGTTACAATGCCCAGTAAAAGGTGTGTGCCAGTCCATTAACCAAATGGCCACTGACTTCCAAGCAAGTAATAGAGTCTTTTTCCTAAGAAAGCCCAAGAAGCATACATACCTCTGGTGAGGTAAGTTCTATTGCTTGGATGTACTCTGATGTGATGTCTAACACCTTTTCCTAGAAACCTCTAACCTGAGGGTACTCCCAGAATAAGTTGGCAACATCCCTGGGCAGTTGCCGCAATGTGCCAAGTCAAGCCTACCAATTCTGTGGAGAAAAATTAGGGTATTATAAATGTACAATTATTTAAGTTTGATGCCTGCTGCTGGGGACATGAGTAATAGTAACTTCTATCCAGTCCTCAGTGAAAAAAGGTGTATAGGGGGTCATTTATTTGATAACCCCGTTCGCTGGTGGTGGATCTGCCGAAGTTATGAAGAGGTGCTGGCCTCTGCATAACTTTGGCGCATTCACCACTGGTCTAAATCTACACCAGCTTCCTTGGTGGCTTAAATTTAGACCATTTTCTACACCTAAGACAGGCAAAGAAAATGAAAAATGAGATGGGCCTCCTGGCCCATCCTCCCCCATGCTACGCTCCCTTTTTTAGACCTGGCGTGAATGGGGAAAAGTCGCAGATTGCTCTGCAAAATAACCTTTGTGCCACAATCTGCGCCAGAAATACACAAAAAATCGGCTAATTTCCGTGAGTAAACAACTTCTATATTGTTTACCATACATCTGTTCAGTATTTTAAGAGTATATAGGGATGATATCAGGCCACGATTCCTATGGATAAGTGGAAGGATATCCGTGAACGATGTTTGGGAAATTGGGTCAATAAGGCGTACCTCAATTGGCAGTATTGATATGGGGTATTTCAGGGTATTGTGTATCTATTTTGAAGCTGTGCAAAGGAAGAGATTCCCCCAGTTCTGACGAAAATTATATGTTATGGGAACTAAGAAGATGAGGGATCCTGGGGTTGTGCTGACGGAAGAGCTCTGCAATTCAATTTGTAATGTTATGTATGTTCCTTTTATTTCAGTGGATCCAGAAAAGAGTATCCTCTGGATGTCCAAGCACCCTCTACTCTTAAAAAACAGATAACACTATGTAACAAGCCAACATCTGCCTGTGGCATTCAGTACTCTGGTATGAATTACACTGTTTATGTGGTCAGACGTGCATATTAATGTTTTTTCTGCAATGGTGCATGTGAATAAGCTCACACAATGCACCTGTAGTGCAGTTTTTCATAGATTTTTTTTTCCAAAGCTGCAACTAGTTCCCCAAAAAAAACTGATAGCGACATATATCCTTTTTTTCTTATACAATTTCTTTATTTTCTAAATATGGGGGCTGCCATCTTACCAGAGTTGTTCTTAACAGCATTTAGGAGCATTTAGAGAATTGCTTTACAGTAGCCACGTAGACGATAGACAAAATGGACAGGAGAGGACCTCACTGACTTCTATAGGACAGTTTTTTGGGCATATTCTGTGACCTGTGCAGAGGTCAGGAGGGAGTAGATAAGCTTTGACGCCTATTGTGAATGGTGGATCCTGTGTTAGTAATGATTAGCAGATAACTGCAGATAACCACTAAAATTCTTTAAAAAAAATGTTTAACATAAAAACATGATTTAAACAATAGGTCATTTTCTGATGACACATTCCCTTTAACTCCTCTTTATTTCAAGATCCATTCTTGGTAGTGACCAGAATAAGCATTCTTGTGTGAACTATAACTACTATAACTACTTCTGCTTTCCTGTCTGCATCATAATGCTCTGTGACAGGGATCATGTATAATATATCCATATGCAAAATCCATGTTTTTTTTTTTTTTCATTTTATATTTTGCTGTTGAGCAACTCAAAAATCATATCGCTGCAATTGTAATTTTGAAATGGCTAAATGGAAGAACTTAAGCTATGTGTCCTGGTATTGTCCTAAAGGGTATCTGTCAGAAGCATCAACCCTATTAACCACCTCAGCCCCCCTAGCTTAAACACCCTTAATGACCAGGCCACTTTTTACACTTCTGACCTACCCTAATTTCACCGTTTATTGCTCGGTCATGCAACTTACCACCCAAATGAATTTTACCTCCTTTTCTTCTCACTAATAGAGCTTTCATTTGGTGGTATTTCATTGCTGCTGAAATTTTAACTTTTTTTGTTATTAATCGAAATGTAACGATTTTTTTGCAAAAAAATGACATTTTTCACTTTCAGTAGTAAAATTTTGCAAAAAAAAACGACATCCAGATATAAATTTTTCTCAAAATTTATTGTTCTACATGTCTTTGATAAAAAAAAAATGTTTGGGTAAAAAAAAAAAATGGTTTGGTTAAAAGTTATAGCGTTTACAAACTATGGTACAAAAATGTGAATTTCCGCTTTTTGAAGCAGCTCTGACTTTGAGCACCTGTCATGTTTCCTGAGGTTCTACAGTGGCCAGACAGTACAAACACCCCACAAATGACCCCATTTCGGAAAGTAGACACCCTAAGGTATTCGCTGATGGGCATAGTGAGTTCATAGAACTTTTTATTTTTTGTCACAAGTTAGCGGAAAATGATGATTTTTTTTTTATTTATTTTTTTCTTACAAAGTCTCATATTCCACTAACTTGTGACAAAAAATAAAAGCTTCCATGAACTCACTATGCCCATCACGAAATACCTTGGGGTGTCTTCTTTCCAAAATGGGGTCACTTGTGGGGTAGTTATACTGCCCTGGCATTCTAGGGGCCCTAATGTGTGGTAAGTAGTTTGAAATCAAAATCTGTAAAAAATGGCCAGTGAAATCCGAAAGGTGCTTTTTGGAATGTGGGCCCCTTTGCCCACCTAGGCTGCAAAAAAGTGTCACACATGTGGTATCTCCGTACTCAGGAGAAGTTGGGCAATATGTTTTGGGGTGTCATTTTACATATACCCATGCTGGGTGAGATAAATATCTTGGTCAAATGCCAACTTTGTATAAAAAAATGGGAAAAGTTGTCTTTTGCCAAGATATTTCTCTCACTCAGCATGGGTATATGTAAAATGACACCCCAAAACACATTTCCCAACTTCTCCTGAGTACGGAGATACCACATGTGTGACACTTTTTTGCAGCCTAGGTGGGCAAAGGGGCCCACATTCCAAAGAGCACCTTTCGGATTTCACCGGCCATTTTTTACAGATTTTGATTTCAAACTACTTACCACACATTAGGGCCCCTAGAATGCCAGGGCAGTATAACTACCCCACAAGTGACCCAATTTTGGAAAGAAGACACCCCAAGGTATTCCGTGAGGGGCATGGCGAGTTCCTAGAATTTTTTATTTTTTGTCACAAGTTAGCGGAAAATAATGATTTTTTTTTTCTTACAAAGTATCATATTCCACTAACTTGTGTCAAAAAATAAAAACTTCCATGAACTCACTATGCCCATCACGAAATACCTTGGGGTGTCTTCTTTCCAAAATGGGGTCACTTGTGGGGTAGTTATACTGCCCTGGCATTTTAGGGGCCCAAATGCGTGCAAAGTAGTTTGAAATCAAAATCTGTAAAAAATGGCCGGTGAAATCCGAAAGGTGCTCTTTGGAATGTGGGCCCCTTTGCCCACCTAGACTGCAAAAAAGTGTCACACATGTGGTATTGCCGTACTCAGGAGAAGTTGGGCAATGTTTTTTGGGGTGTCATTTTACATATACCCATGCTGGGTGAGAGAAATATCTCGGTCAAATGCCAACTTTGTATAAAAAAATGGGAAAAGTTGTCTTTTGCCAAGATATTTCTCTCACCCAGCATGGGTATATGTAAAATGACACCCCAAAACACATTGCCCAACTTCTCCTGAGTACGGGGATACCAGATGTGTGACACTTTTTTGCAGCCTAGGTGGGCAAAGGAGCCCACATTCCAAAGAGCACCTTTCAGATTTTACCGGCCATTTTTTACAGATTTTGATTTCAAACCACTTCTCACGCTTTCGGCCCCTAAAATGCCAGGGCATTATAACTACCCCACAATTGACCCCATTTTGGAAAGAAGACACCCCAAGGTATTTCGTGATGGGCATAGTGAGTTCATGGAAGTTTTTATTTTTTGTCACAAGTTAGTGGAATATGAGACTTTGTAAGAAAAAGAAAAAAAAAATCATAATTTTCCGCTAACTTGTGACAAAAAAAAAAAAATTCTAGGAACTCGCCATGCCCCTCACGGAATACCTTGGGGTGTCTTCTTTCCAAAATGGGGTCATTTGTGGGGTGTTATACTGCCCTGGCATTCTAGGGGCCCTAATGTGTGGTAAGTAGGTAAATGACCTGTGAAATCCGAAAGGTGCTCTTTGGAATGTGGGCCCCTTTGCCCACCTAGGCTGCAAAAAAGTGTCACACATGTGGTATCGCCGTATTCAGGAGAAGTTGGGCAATGTGTTTTGGGGTGTCTTTTTACATATACCCATGCTGGGTGAGATAAATATCTCGGCAAAAGACAACTTTTCCCATTTTTTATACAAAGTTGGCATTTGACCAAGATATTTCTCTCACCCAGAATGGGTATATGTAAAATGACACTCCAAAACACATTGTCCAACTTCTCCTGAGTACGGCGATACCAGATGTGTGACACTTTTTTGCAGCCTAGATGCGCAAAGGGGCCCACATTCCTTTTATGAGGGCATTTTTAGACATTTGGATCCCAGACGACTTCTCACGCTTTAGGGCCCCTAAAATGCCAGGGCAGTATAAATACCCCACATGTGACCCCATTTTGGAAAGAAGACACCCCAAGGTATTCAATGAGGCGCATGGCGAGTTCATAGAATTTTTTATTTTTTTGGCACAAGTTAGCGGCAATTGATTTTTTATTTTTTTTCTCACAAAGTCTCCCTTTCCGCTAACTTGGGACAAAAATTTAAATCTTTCATGAACTCAATATGACCCTCAGCGAATACCTTGGGGTGTCTTCTTTCCTAAATGGGGTCACATGTGGGGTATTTATACTGCCCTGGCATTCTAGGGGCCCTAAAGCGTGAGAAGAAGTCTGGAATATAAATGTCAAAAAAATTTTACGCATTTGGATTCCGTGAGGGGTATGGGGAGTTCATGTGAGATTTTATTTTTTGACACAAGTTAGTGGAATATGAGACTTTGTAAGAAAAAAATAATAATTTCCGCTAACTTGGGCCAAAAAAATGTCTGAATGGAGCCTTACAGGGAAGGTGATCAATGACAGGGGGGTGATCAATGACAGGGGGGTGATCAGGGAGTCTATATGGATTGATCACCCCCCTGTCATTGATCACCCCCCTATAAGGCTCCATTCAGATGTCTGTATGTGTTTTGCGGATCCGATCCATGTATCCGTGGATCCGTAAAAAACATACGGACATCTGAATGCAGCCTTACAGGGGGGTGATCAATGACAGGGGGGTGATCAGGGAGTCTATATGGGGTGATCACCCCCCTGTCATTGATCACCCCCCTGTAAGGCTCCATTCAGACGTCTGTATGTGTTTTGCGGATCCGATCCGTGGATCCGTAAAAATCATACGGACGTCTGAATGGAGCCTTACAGGGGGGTGATCAATGACAGGGGGGTGATCAAAGACAGGGGGGTGATCAGGGGTTAATAAGGGGTTAATAAGTGACAGGGGGGATGTAGTGTAGTGTGGTGCTTGGTGCTACTTATTACTGAGCTACCTGCGTCCTCTGGTGGTCGATCCAAACAAAAGGGACCACCAGAGGACCAGGTAGCAGGTATATTAGACACTGTTATCAAAACAGCGTCTAATATACCTGTTAGGGGTTAAAAAAAAAATCGCATCTCCAGCCTGCCAGCGAACGATCGCCGCTGGCAGGCTGGAGATCCACTCGCTTACCTTCCGATCCTGTGAACGCGCGCGCCTGTGTGCGCGCGTTCACAGGAAATCTCGCGTCTCGCGAGATGACGCATATATGCGTGACTCTGCGCAGGGCTGCCGCCTCCGGAACGCGATCCTGCGTTAGGCGGTCCGGAGGCGGTTAAAGGGTTTCTACCACTTCGTTTCACATATTTAGCTGTCAGACACTAGCGATCCGCTAGTGTCTGCTCTGCCAAACCATCCTAATATAATTGCTTTTGGGGCAGGCGTTTCGCAAAAAAAATTACTTTTATTGATATGCTAATGAGCCTCTAGGTGCTATGGGGGCGTCATTAGCACCTAGAGGCTCGGTCTACCTTCACAAACTGCCGCCGCCCAGCGCGTCCATCCAGCCCGCCCATCTCCTTCTGAATGCAATCCTCCCTGTGAGCTCATGTATTCGGCGCATGCGCAGTGAATGTCTGACCGCTTCCCTGCTCAGACATCTCCACTGCGCCTGCGCGATGACGTCATAGTGCTCCGAGGAACAGGCACAGTGGAGATGTCTGGGCAGGGAAGCGGTCAGACATTCACTGCGCATGCGCCGAATACATACGCTCACAGGGAGGATCGCATTCCAGAGGAGATGGGCGGGCTGGAGGGACGCGCTGGGCGGCGGCAGTTTGTGAAGGTAGACCGAGCCTCTAGGTGCTAATGACGCCCCCATAGCACCTAGAGGCTCATTAGCATATCAATAATAGTTCTTTTTTTAGCGAAACATGCCTGTGGAGGGTTCATCTAGGGATAGAAAAAAGAAGATCATTACATTATGTTCACTGTATATATCAAGACATCCTGTTCATCCCTTGTCTCAACTTCCTCATAACCAGGTTGTAAAAGTATGCCCATATGTTATACACATACTAATCGCTTGTCCCAAAATGCTCCATGTAAGGTAATAGAATCCATGTAGCCGCAATAGAACATATTGATCGTGCTTGAAATGGAACAGCTGAAATCTATGCTAAATCCTAATGAGAAGTGACATTCTTATAAGCTTTGTAGTCAGAGGTACGGTATTTACTGCGAACAAACATGATGATAATAAACCTCTAAATGCCATCATGTATGAATGGCTCCAGCGCAGTAGGAGCAATGTACAATTTTATTTGCAGTGGATTGCTGTGTCATACTGAGGCACATTATTAACATCTGTTTTATGTTTTCCTTAGGAGATGGAATGAAACTTGCTTGTGGATTAGCTGACAAATCTTTATTGGTGTTTAGTTCTACATTCAGTGGGGAGCCAGCTGTTTTTACAGGTATTCTCACAGCACTTGCCTGGATGCTATGTACTACATTGATAAAATTATTACATGATGGGACAGGGTATGTATATAACAGAATGTTGGGGCAGATATATGAAAGATGTCTTATTTTTTTAGGAGCAGAGAAACAAATAAAATATGGGCAGCAAAGACAATTATTCCTTTACAGTTTCATAAATCTCCCCATATAATTTAAAAAAATAAAATAAGTATAAGATCTTTAGTTCCAGAAACTATACAAATGTGTGCACTGATAAGGACATCTACACTGCAAGATATTACAAGTAATGACATATATAAGAATGCAGGCTGACAGCAGTTCTATAGTGTCATAGTTGCTTTTTTTAATAATATAAATATTACATATGTGCTTCGTATTTCTAAACAGATCAGATATAACCCATAGCCAGGCTTAAACCAGAATTATACAGGGCAGTAGTTGTGCCGATTATTGGGAATGAAAGTAGGAGTGATTGTTCCCGATAATGGGCCCATGTAAATGTGCCGCGAATCCACAAAATACTCATTCATCGGATTAATTCATTGTTCATATGGATATCTGAATCATCGTTTCTGGGCAGCAGATCGTGCTGTGTAAACTGTGATCTACTGCCCAGAAACAATGCAGCTGTACGAGGATGCGGGATTGCAGTAGCCATTGCTTGTCCCCATACAGTGGAGGTGATCGCTGCACAGCTCTTCGCCTCCACCAAAGAGCAGGCAGTTATCTGGATGGAATGGTTCCTTCCTGATAAGTGTCTGCTTAGTTGGTCCGTGTAAGTATGCCTTTACAGTCTGTGATGATTGGCTATAGATACAAGACTGCGTTGTAGTGCAAGTTTGTATATAGGAGGAGTTGTGGAAGAGGGACGTCTCCAACAACATCACAGAGCACGTTGGTTAACTTTGCGACCTTTCCACAAATGATATGTGAGGAACCCTAAAATTATTTTTTGTAAAATATTCTGCATAAGTTGTCAGCCAATAAAATTATTGTCTCTTTGACAAAAAAATGTCTCCCAGTAATTCACCGTTGTCACAGGAACAGTCGCCTCATTTAAGTAATTATTAAACGGGTTGTCCCTTAAAAAAATCTGCATCTGGATCTGAATACCTTTATAATTACATATAATAAAAAATCTAGTATAGCCACTGTTATTCACTACAATCTATCCGTACAGCGCAACCTGCTGCTTGCTTTCTTTTCTAATTTCCCTGTCCTGCTCACTGAGATGGAAGCACATTCTTAGTTCCATCCATCGACTGCCACCAGTTGCAGTAGAAAGGACACTTCCCCTAGAAAGTGCCAACTTGAAATACATCTAACAGAGCAATTGGAGCAATTAATGGGGAGATCCCTGTATCCATGTGAGGTGCAGGACTGGGTCTAAGGTTGTTAGAAAGAGACTGTCATGCACTGTACAATATCTGATTTTCATTGTTTACATTAATCATGGGACAACGCCTTTAACGTCCTAACATTTTAAAATGAAAAAAATTCAATAAAATAACTCCCCAATTTTTTTTTTTATTGCTGATTTTTTATGTGTGTCTGCAGTAAATCTTGTTGGCGCACAACTCAGGGGACACTATTGCATTTTTAACCCCTTATTGACATAATTAATTTTAGCCATAAGGACCAATAATATTTTCCCCCTTTGTGTTTTAGAAGTCATAACTTTTTTAATTTCTAAATTCTTTTTTTTTATTTTGCGGGATTAGTTGTAGGTTTTTTAGGAACCATTTTGGGGTGTATATATAGTGTAGTAAATAACTTTTATCATTTTATTTTAAGGGGGAAAAATAAAAAACAGCAATTTTAAGATTATTTTGTGGAATTTATTTATGGCATTCACTGTGTGGTAAAAATAACATAATTTTATTATGTGAGTCACATGCCACATTTCTATATATTTTTTTACGGTTTTTCCTCTCCTCCTGTAGCCCTCCAATTCAACAACTGAAGGGGTGGGGGCAGCCGCTTTAGCTGCTCATATCTCTGGTAACAGCTAGAAATATGGGCTTTGTATTGTTTGAAAGTTGACATTCCAAGCTTTTAAACAATACCAGAATGACAGCAATATCTTCAGTACATGGGAAGATATCACTGTTTAAAAATGCAGTGAATATAGCTGAAAGTGAACACAGGTTTTACCTGCTATTATTCCCAACTCCGTTTCTAACAGTGACATCTCCTGTTTAGCTTGGACTAATGCAGTCATTTTAGTCTTGTATGAAAGCCTAGAATGCCGGCTCCATGCTTGTAGCAGCTACTATTCAGGAAATATCAGCAGCTAAAGCAGCCCCCCTCCCCTTCCACTTCCAGTTAAGTACTTTTCCCACAGCCCGAGCTCAGCGGCCTGACTGTCGGGGCTTGCAATTGGCTGCTCCCCCTGTCGTGGGATGTTTTGTTCCGAGTGATGGGGAGATGCAGCGGTGGCCATGCAGAGATCCGGAGCGACGCGGGTGCCATGGAGCAGGTAAATATAATCGACATTTAGAATAGGGTCCCATTCAAAGAGGCAACCTTTTCACGGTGAGTGGGCCTATGCTTTTTGATCAAATTGTATACTAATGCCTCATGTTAGCATGCAGCATAGGGGTAGGTATACGATAAATTACGCTGAGAAGTGATGTTTATTATGCTGAGAAGCAGCTAGATAAAAGCATAGTATTGAGGATGTGCGATCTAGTTCTGTTTCTTGTTTATACATAAGTATAATCCATACATGAGGATAACCCCTTTAACTTTTTTTTTTGTTAACCGTTTTTATTTTAAAGATTTCAGACCAATATAAATACACAGTGCGTTATAGTATACAAGACAATTTACGTACAGGATAGCCATTTGTCTTCAACTACCCCGTAGGGTAGGCAAAACCCTAACAGATTTGTACATAGTACTATAACTTCCAAATTTATAAACACAGCATAAAGTTATTGCATCCCCCCCTCCCAATTGGCTGTCGTCACACCTGCTCAATCTTATATACCCACACTAGCGGTATTAATTATAACTAAACAGTCATGCGTGCCGCTCTCCGTTTCCTTTCAATATCCTCAAACATTCTAATTTGTTGAAGGTACAGAATCCATTCATTTACAGAGGGCGGGGATGCAGAGCCCCAGTGCTTGACCAACATAACTTTTGCCACCATCAGGCCCCTCATCCAAATCTGTCTGACCCGAACCGGGATCTCCATTTCTGGAGCAAAATATCCCAATATCACCGTCAACACCCCGGGGTTAAACGTCATAGCAGACTCCTTTTGTAAGGTTGTAAAAACCTGCTCCCAGTAATTTTGTAGTTTACTACAACTCCAAAGTAGATGAGCGAAGTCCGCATTCACATATCCGCATTTAGGGCAGCAACAGTCTCGGTCTTTATTTTGGGGAAATTTAGCCTGCATTTTTGGCGCGTAATACAGTCGGTGAAGGATCTTAAATTGGATCAATCTATGAGCATTGTAATCTGTAGCTTTCCTTACATTCCTGTAGATATTAGTCCACCGCAGTGGGGAGCAGTGCAACTCTTGCTCCCATTTACTAGGGCTTTTAAAAAGTGTCACAGTTGCCAAAGCCTTTCGGAGTGTACCGTATAGTCTAGATATCTTAACCTTCCTTTCCTTCTGGACGTAACAATAATCAAAGAATAAATTCTCTTGTGGAAAAATATAGCCTTTATTTCTAGAGGCTTCAAAAGTGTGTTTTAAACGTGCATACATAAACAAATCTAATGGTGAACTATCAGTCAAATTAGGTTCTCTAAAGGATTTAAAATGTCCCCCATAAAACAGGTGACACACATTTATGACTCCCTTACGTAACCAGTACACACAATCTGTAATTTTGAAGAATTCCACCAGAGCCCTGTTCTCCCACAGAGGGGAAAAGGTAAAAGGGCAGGAAACTTTAAGAATCCCCTTAAACTTATTCCAAGCCCTCTGTAGGGAGCAAGGGATCGGCAAAGACTTCCTCAATCCCATATACCCCGACTCCAAGCATGTGAAAATATTCTCTATTGGTTTATCCATAACCTTTATCAAATATTGTGCAAGTGAGTTCTCTTTATTGTTACAACAAAGCTGAATCTGTGCACATAAATAATATCCTGGAAAGAAAGGAAATGACAGGCCACCATCTAACTCTGACAACCATAAATATCGCTGCTTTATACGCACCCTCTTCCTTCCCCAAATTAGATCATTGATAAGAGTTTCCAATCTATGAAAAAATATGTAATCGATCCAAACAGGGGAAGCACACAATGGGTACATCACAATGGGCAGGATAATCATTTTGACCAATGCTATTCGATCTGTCTGTGCCAATATTAGTTTCTGCCAAGCGCGTATTTTGGACTTAACTTTATTCAAAACCGGGACCAAATTGAGCTCATAAAATCTGTTTATGGGAACCCCAATTCTAACCCCCAAATAATCCAAGGTATCATTACGGGTCAGAACACTAACTCCACTCCCCACATCTACGGCCTTACGGTTCAACGGGAGGAGCGATGACTTAGTCCAGTTAATCAAATAGCCTGAGAGTTTACCAAATTCCTCTATTACTTCTATCACATAAGGGAGGGTTTTCCATCCCTGATCCAGGAACAGAATAACATCATCGACATATAGTCTTATTTTATCGCTCACTCCCGCCACCCCGAAGCCGTCTATACGCTTATCTATTCGAATCTTACAGGCCAACGTTTCGATAAATAGGGCGAAAAGAAGGGGGGACAGGGGGCATCCCTGTCTCATCCCTCGCCGCATCGTAACGGGAGAAGATCTACTACCATTAATATTGATACATGTCACCGGCTGTTCATATAGCATTTGGGTCCTTTCCATGAACGTATTCCCCAAACCAAGTTGAGACATGGTAGCCCACAAAAAAGGCCACTCCATCCTGTCAAACGCCTTTGCAGCATCTAAAGACAGGATGGAGTGGTCTATACTACCCCCGACAGAGAGATTCAAATACACCCTATATAAGCTCATCTGTATTTGTCGACCCGGAATAAAACCTGTCTGATTGGGGTGTACCAAAGAGGCTATAACCCTCTTCAAGCGATTGGCCAGTATTTTAGCGAATATCTTGTAGTCCGTATTTAAGAGCGATATGGGTCTATATGACCCCATATCGCTTGTGTCTTTATCCTTTTTTAACATCAGGGTGATCACTGCCTCTCTAAATGATGGAGGTAAAGAGCCATATAAACAGGATTCATTCAGGGCCCGCAGAAGAATCGGGAGGAGCGATTTAGCATGATACCTGTACAATTCAAACGGGAGGCCGTCTGGACCAGGGGATGAGTTATACTTTAGGGATTGGAGTGTCAATTGTAGTATTGGAGTGTCAATTAAAGTATAGGGCGATCCAACATTTCTCTGTCCTGTTCGGCTAGCTGGGGGAGATCCAATTGTTGTAAATATTGGTCCATATCATTGTGACTACACCTACAATCAGATTTATAGAGAGTGGAATAATATTTCACAAATTCCTCCCTTATCTCCTCTGAGGACCTCACCCTATTTCCTTGTGCGTTCCTAATTTCCCTTATGGTAGTGGGCTCTCTCTGATTGGCTACTAATCGTGGAAGAAACTTGCCCGTTTTACCCGATTCACAAAAGCGATTTTGGCCTTGGAAAAGAAGCTTATGTTGTGCTTTACTATACAAAAGGGTCTTGAGCTGTAGATTAGCCTCTTTTAACTCCTTTATATTTTGCGCATTATGGCGGACAATTAATGAAGCACATGGACTCCTAATTAACTCTGTCAACTGTTGTTCCCTTTGACGCCATTCAAATCTACGCCTATTGATTTTAGTGAAGTATAGGCCCCTTATATGGGCCTTCAATGCATCCCACACATAGTGTATATGTGTTGAGCCTACATTAAAGCCCCAAAATTCCTGTATATCCTGGTCAATTCGACATTGCTCCCCTATCACATCAAACCAATGCGAGTTCAATTTGAAGGTTCTGCCCAAAGCTGGAGCCTCCGCCCCCCTGAACACGATCAGGACTGGGGAATGATCTGAAATTCCATGGGGCTCGTACTTCATTTTCAGTGCCTGATGACTCAGATCATGGGTTGCAAGAGCCAAGTCAATACGGGACATTGACCCATATGACTGGTGTGACAGGACCAGGGGGAAAGTGGTGGAAGGAGTCTACATTTCACCTAGGTTCCTGTCCTATACGTTCTAAAAAGCAGCCAGGGAATTGACAGCAAGGAAAACTAGGTTTTCTCTTTGCAAGGGTTTTGTTAAAAACCTGGTTAGAAGGGCCTGGCTGCTTGGAGCAGGGAGAGTTGGGTGGGTCCCTGCTCCAATTAGCCACTCCAGGTATTCAGGGTAACTGTGGCTAATCACCTTGGAACCTGAGTGTGCTATAAAAGGGCAAACAGCTCACTAGCTGATCTCTCTGCTCCTGGGAAGAACCCTTATGTGTGAGTAAAAACAACAGTGTGTTTTGTTGATGGAGCTGGGCACAAGGCTCAGTTTCATGTAGTTAGGGACTACTACCTGTCTAGAAGTAGTGGCCAGACGGCCAGGTATTTCATTTGTTTTGAACTGTTTTGTTTAATTCTTTTTCTGCAAAAGTCAATAAAACTGGCTGAGGCCAGTTGCACCATACTTGCTTGGACTGGACTGTGTTTTATGTGCCTATAGCGCCCGTCTATCCCAGGAGACGGCGGTCCCGTGAGCTAATCCCGCTACACTGGCTAAAGCAAGAGAAAATTTTCTTATTGCCATAGAGGTGGCGCCAGATAT
Source organism: Bufo bufo (assembly GCF_905171765.1). Taxonomy (NCBI): domain Eukaryota; kingdom Metazoa; phylum Chordata; class Amphibia; order Anura; family Bufonidae; genus Bufo; species Bufo bufo. The sequence goes on along the minus strand of NC_053392.1, from coordinate 430,869,652 downwards.
CCACCAACGCCAGCTTCTGGTAAATACTACTCAAAGGCGATCCCGTCCGGCCCTGTCCAGAAGAGGCGGAGAACCGATCCAACTCAGGGTCAAGAACTGCGTTAAAATCTCCTGCCACTAATAATGCGCATTGATTTTTTGTGGCTATATATTTGGCTATCATATTATCTACAGGTTGAAACTCCATCCCACTGTGAATATAAACGCTGACGCCTCTTGAATAGGACGAATAATAAGCGTGGTACTCAAAAGAAGTCCATTTCCTTTTCAGTGTATAAAGCCTATCTGCTGTTGCGTGGGTCTCCAATAAAACCACAATAGCCGGCAAATGACGGACCACAAGATCAAACACTACCATCCTCTTCACTCTGTCTCCCAGCCCTCTCACATTCCAGAATAAAATATTACCTGGCATAAGCTATATACAGTCGTGGCCAAAAGTTTTGATAATGACACAAATATTAGTTTTCACAAAGTTTGCTGCTAAACTGCTTTTAGATCTTTGTTTCAGTTGTTTCTGTGATGTAGTGAAATATAATTACACGCACTTCATATGTTTCAAAGGCTTTTATCGACAATTACATGACATTTATGCAAAGAGTCAGTATTTGCAGTTGTTGGCCCTTCTTTTTCAGGACCTCTGCAATTCGACTGGGCATGCTCTCAATCAACTTCTGGGCCAATTCCTGACTGATAGCAACCCATTCTTTCATAATCACTTCTTGGAGTTTGTCAGAATTAGTAGGTTTTTGTTTGTCCACCCGCCTCTTGAGGATTGACCACAAGTTCTCAATGGGATTAAGATCTAGGAAGTTTCCAGGCCATGGACCCAAAATGTCAACGTTTTGGTCCCCGAGACACTTAGTTATCACTTTGGCCTTATGGCATGGTGCTCCATCGTGCTGGAAAATGCATTGTTCTTCACCAAACTGTTGTTGGATTGTTGGAAGAAGTTGCTGTTGGAGGGTGTTTTGGTACCATTCTTTATTCATGGCTGTGTTTTTGGCCAAAATTGTGAGTGAGCCCACTCCCTTGGATGAGAAGCAACCCCACACATGAATGGTCTCAGGATGCTTTACTGTTGGCATGACACAGGACTGATGGCAGCGCTCACCTTTTCTTCTCCGGACAAGCCTTTTTCCAGATGCCCCAAACAATCGGAAAGAGGCTTCATTGGAGAATATGACTTTGCCCCAGTCCTCAGCAGTCCATTCACCATACTTTCTGCAGAAGATCAATCTGTCCCTGATGTTTTTTTTGGAGAGAAGTGGCTTCTTTTCTGCCCTTCTTGACACCAGGCCATCTTCCAAAAGTCTTCGCCTCACTGTGCGTGCAGATGCGCTCACACCTGCCTGCTGCCATTCTGAGCAAGCTCTGCACTGCTGGCACTCCGATCCCGCAGCTGAATCCTCTTTAGGAGACGATCATGGCGCTTGCTGGACTTTCTTGGACGCCCTGAAGCCTTCTTAACAAGAATTGAACCTCTTTCCTTGAAGTTCTTGATGATCCTATAAATTGTTGATTGAGGTGCAATCTTAGTAGCCACAATATCCTTGCCTGTGAAGCCATTTTTATGCAACGCAATGATGGCTGCACGCGTTTCTTTGCAGGTCACCATGGTTAACAATGGAAGAACAATGATTTCAAGCATCACCCTCCTTTTAACCTGTCAAGTCTGTCATTTTAACCCAATCAGCCTGACATAATGATCTCCAGCCTTGTGCTTGTCAACATTCTCACCTGAGTTAACAAGACGATTACTGAAATGATCTCAGCAGGTCCTTTAATGACAGCAATGAAATGCAGTGGAAAGTTTTTTTTGGGATTAAGTTAATTTTCATGGCAAAGAAGGACTATGCAATTCATCTGATCACTCTTCATAACATTCTGGAGTATATGCAAATTGCTATTATAAAAACTTAAGCAGCAACTTTTCCAATTTCCAATATTTATGTAATTCTCAAAACTTTTGGCCACGACTGTATATAGATGCGACTCCCAGCCCCCCATCTAGTAGAGAGGCACGCAGACCTACAAAGCAAGTGACGACATCCAATCCCTCCCTCAGACCCTCCCCCAAAAACCCCCCCAACATGGTTGACAAGGTAATTCGTACTACCCATCAACCTCATACCTACCACCAATACTCCCCCCCACCATCTCTCCTCTTGTCCTTCCTCCTCCCCACCTCTACATACTCTTTCATATGCCCATGGAGTCCAACCATTGCACCGCATCTGTCTGTGTGGAAAAAAACCGAACAGAATCCTTATGTACCACCCTCAATTTGGCGGGGTATAACATGGAATACTTAATCTTAGCTGCAGCCAGTCTTTTTTTCACATCTAGAAACATTCTTCTTTTCATTTGGGTCTCTCGCGAGAAATCTGGGAATATTGATATTAAATTACCATCAAAATGTATATCTGCTGCTTCTCTTTTACGTCTAAGTACCCAGTCCCTATCCTTTGAGCAAACAAATTTTGCTAGGATTGACCTTGGGGGGCCGGCCCTGGAGGAGGTTTTTTAAAAGGGATTCTGTGGGCCCTTTCCACACAGAAGGTGGATGCGTCATAATCAGGACCTAAATTTTCCACCAGCCATTTTTGAATAAAATTTTCCTGTTCTGCCCTTTCTGGGAACCCTACCAGCCGCAAATTATATCTGCGTGATCTATCCTCCAACTCTGCCACTTTCTTTCTAAGCCAAGCACGATCTTCATCTACTTCTTCTAATGTTTTTTTTAATACACCATTCTCTGAAGTGACAGAATTGACTGCGAGTTCCAATTCCTTCACCTTTTAATCTCAGCTTTGTCATTTCATCTCTAATAATCGTGACATCTCCTTGTACAACTGAGAGGGAGAAGGTCAACTCTGCCACTGAGGTGCTAGTAGCGTTTACAACACCCAGTATATCCGCTAATTTTTTATTAATACTTTCCAGGCCTTCACTCTGGGGCGAGCTGGTCTTTAATGAACCCTGTTCTTCTGTGTTAACTGATACGGACTCAGCCCGTGGGGCAGATCTTTGAGCACCTCCCCTGGTTTTGGGTGGTGGCGACTTCAAGAATTTATCTAAACGCGCCTGTGGGCTCCCCCCCCCCGAACCTTTCGGTGAGGACAATCCTCCTGATCTACGGTACTTTGGCGGCATTTTTAATATTTTTTTATATAGATCGATAGGTTACAGCTGTAAGCTCAATCCCAAGCTCTAGCAAGAGTGGGGGGTTAATTTTAACAGATCTGTATAAGGCACTACCGCACTTCACTATACGCTCCAAACAACCTAATTCATGCGCATAAAGTTGTAAATATCCACAAGGTTATATATAATATATACAGACACTACCCGATAAGCAGTCCCAGGTGATACGTATAAGAGGAAAACCTGATAGCAATATACTAACGCACATACTAACTTTAACTTTTAACAACCAATTAGATTACAGTGGTTAGGAAGTAAAAAGTCATCTGATTGTAATTGCTATAAAAAATGGTTCCACTTTTTGTCTGTAGTAGTATTTTTTTGCCATCATATGCGAAAAACTGATTTGTCAAAGACATCTTAAGACATGCAATGTGATTACTGAAATTTTACTTAAGATGAAAATAAAGTTTGAAATTTGATATTGAATATGTTTTATGAATAAGAGGCCCATCGCTCATAACTCCTATTTTTATAACAAAAACCTTCCAACTTGTTGCTGCATCACAGACAGCATCAACATATTGCTCTAAAATGTTAAGTTGTAAAGGCTAATAAGGACCCTTTAAACAGGCCAAGAATCGTCCAGATAATCACTAACAAGCATTCAGAGGAACGCTAGTTAGCACTTATCTGGCAGTGTAAAGGTGCCAGCGATTACCTGATGATCGAGTAAAATGCTAGTTTATCGGGTAATCACATCTTTCATGTAGTCCACTAAATCGCTGTTTGCTGGCAGCAGATCGTGCCGTCTAAACAGCATTCTGCTGCTGCCATACAATGATTATGTATAGGAACAAGCGATGGCATTAGCGATCGTTCCTCTCCATACTGTGGAGGAGATTGCTGCATTTCTTCCTTTCCGACAGTCGTCTGCCAAATTGTCCCGTAAAAAAGGGACCTATATTAACCACAATTGAATTAGGAGGATTGTTCTTTGATACAAATAAACAAACTGTTTTTCTGTCCTTAATCATCTTCTCATAGTTCTTTATCAGGTTTTCTTCTGGGGTGTCAAACAATAGCAGTTCAGTGACCTAACAGAGGAGAGCAGATAAACTTCCACAAACTGCCAAACCATACTTTCAAGTGTGACAGGCTTGGTAGAATAATCAGACGTGATCTCACGGGGTATAGATAACCTTCCAGTCCAAGCATGTAGTAGACTTTCACTTAGTACACACAACTTTCTACTGTGCATGAATGGGTAGAGTATGCCACTTCTGGCAGCGCCTTATCTCCCGTAAGAACAAAAGGATCTCGCAAGTTGAAATTCAAGCCAGGAGAGTCAAGAGATCGCCATACACATTAAAAGGGTCAGCTAGTCCTGCCAAAATCAACGGGCTGCTTAAGTGTGTGCATTGGCATATCTATGTCAGCTCCTTAATCTAACAGGGGGAAATCCACTAGACACAAGGGAATTAATTACAGTATGTGCATTTCTCCCTAACCCAAGCAGGTTCTGATTAATTGCAGCAACCTTTAGAGCTCACAGCCTGGCATTTTCTTCCATTATATGTTATGACCCACAATTTATTTTTGCTATAAAGAAGTACCGCATAATAAAGGAAAAGATACATAAGTAAAATAAATAAGTAAGCTGCTTAAACCTGCACACTGCATTTTGGTCTGTGAGAAAGCAATAGAGGGTAGTAATTTAACAAATGACAATTTTTTTGTTTTACAATAGTTGTGTACTTACGTTTTTGTCTTTCTTATTGATACAAACATGATAATGATGTTTGACATATATTGAAGCTTTTGGCGGTCGCTCAGAATCAGTGGCAAACCACGCTGCCATGCTTGCGACCACATCAAGAAAGGACATATCCTTTCTTGGCATGGTCGTGGCCATAAAGCAAGGCCTCCTATTAAGAACAGTGGGTGGCGGATTCCACTTATTTGGAGGTAGCTTTTGTGCTGTGGAATCTGCGCCAAATTTCCAATGTCAAAAGTTGCGGTGTGATCATACCCTTAGATATAGTAGCGGAACGAAAACAGGTTTAATTTTCCGAAGGGTCTTTGAAAAATAGGCAATTAAATCTAATTGGTTACTGCTGGCAACTGCTACACATTTCCCTGCATTTTCTGTTTCTGAATTAAAATGTACCATTACAGGCGTATTTCTACCATCTATTCCTGTCAGTTTCTTTTCTGTCAGCTACAAGTCACTGTATACTTTCTGTTGACCTTTAAAAAGTATTAAAATAATTGTCTCAACTCCAGGGGTTACGACCACCTTACAATCCAGCAGCACACTATAGACAAAATCGCCCATGCACACTCCCACAGTCCCGGCCACCAGAGAGGCTGGCGCCTTTTCCTATAGGATTCAAGCATGGCCACCGCTGCTGGATTACAGGGTGGTTCTAACCCCTGGATACAAGCAGTGTATAATGTGATGGAAAAATGAATCAAGCCAGCAAAGGAAGCAATATGGATAATAACAATACATTAGAAAGTACCTTGTATTAATTTTGTCCTCATGATAAATGCCATTTGATGCAGTGAGACAACCCTTTAATTATACAGTCCTGATCAAAAGTTTAAGACCACTTGAAAAATGGCAAAAAATCATATTTAGCATGGCTGGATCTTAACAAGGTTCCAAGTAGAGCTTCAGCATGCAACACGAAGAAATGGGAGTGAGACCAAACATTTTTTGAGCATTCAATTTAATGAAAACAACGAATAAACTGAAACAGGCTGTTTTTCAGCTGATCAAAAGTTTAGGACCACATCTCCAAAAAAATCCTAAACCCCCCCAAAACAGAAATCCAACTTCCAAACATGAACTCAGTAATAAGTAGCTCCACCGTTATTGTTTATCACTTAAAAAATTCGTTTCGGCATGCTTGATGCAAGCGTTTCCATGAGGTGAGTGGGAACATTTCTCCAAGTGGTGAAGACGGCCGCACGAAGGCCATCTACTGTCTGGAACTGTTGTCCATTTTTGTAAACTTCCCTTGCCATCCATCCCCAAAGGTTCTCAATTGTATTTAGATCAGGGAAACACGCAGGATGGGCCAAAAGAGTGATGCTATTCTCCTGGAAGAAGTCCCTTGTCCTGCGGGCATTGTGTACTGTAGCGTTGTCCTGTTAAAAAACCCAGTCGTTACCACACAGACGAGGGCCCTCAGTCATGAGGAATGCTCTCCGCAACATCTGGACATAGCCAGCGGCCGTTTGATGCCCCTGCACTTCCTGAAGCTCCATTGTTCCACTGAAGGAAAAAGCACCCCAGACTATTATGGCGCCCCCTCCACTGTGGCGCGTAGAAAACATCTCAGGTGGGATCTGCTTGTCATGCCAGTAACGTTGGAAACCATCAGGACCATCAAGGTAAAAAAAATTCTCATCAGAGAATAAAACTTTCTTCCACCTTTGAATGTCCCATGTTTGGTGCTCTCTTGCAAAGTCCAAATGAGCAGTTCTGTGGCGTTCAAGGTGACGAGGTCTTTGAAGACGTTTTTTGTTTTTGAAGCCCTTCAGTCTCAGATGCCGTCTGATGGTAATGGGGCTGCAGTCAGCACCAGTAAGGGCCTTAATTTGGGTCGAGGATCGTCCAGTGTCTTGACGGACAGTCAATTGGATCCTCCGGCTCAGTGCTGATGAAATTTTTTCGGGTATTCCACTTGACTTTTTTGTTGCATAACCCTCAGGATCATTTAAGAAATTCCAAATGACTGTCTTACTGCGTCCCACCTCAGCAGCGATGGCGTGCTGTGAGAGACCCTGCTTATGCAGTTCAACAACCCGACCACGTTCAAAAAGGGAGAGTTTCTTTGCCTTGGCCATCAGAACGTGTGACTAGAGATGTCGCGGACATAAAATTTTCCGTTCGCGAACGGCGAACGCGAATTTCCGCAAATGTTCGCGAACGGGCGAACCACCATAGACTTCAATAGGCAGGCGAATTTTAAAACCCACAGGGACTCTTTCTGGCCACAATATTGATGGAAAAGTTGTTTCAAGGGGACTAACACCTGGACTGTGGCATGCCGGAGGGGGATCCATGGCAAAACTCCCATGGAAAATTACGTAGTTGACGCAGAGTCGGGTTTTAATCCATAAAAGGCATAAATCACCTAACGTTCCTAAATTGTGTGGAATAACGTGCTTTAAAACATCCAGTGTGTGTATACGATCAGGTATGATGTTGTATCGATCAGGTAGTGTAAGGGTTACGCCCGCTTCACAGTGACAGACCAAACTATGACAGACCAAACTCCTCGTTTATCGCACCGCAAACAACCGCAAACAGTCCATTTGCACAACCGCAAACTCCCCATTTGCACAAGGTTGGATACCAAGCTAGCCATGTCCCGTTCCTTGTCCTCACTGACATCATTGAAGGTCTCTTCCTCCACCCAACCACGTACAACACCAAGGGTCCCCGAAAGGTGACAACAAGCCCCCTGGGATGCCCGCTGTGGTTGGTCTTCCACCTCCTCAAAGCCACCTTCCTCCTCTGACTCCTCTTCTTCAGACTCCTCTCTCTGCGTTGCCGCAGGTCCAGCAATCGACGACGACAAGGCTGCTTCTGGTGGTGATGGTGACCACAACTCTTCCTCTTCATGCTCATCTACGGCCTGATCCAGCACTCTTCGCAGGGCACGCTCCAGGAAGAAAACAAATGGGATGATGTCGCTGATGGTGCCTTCGGTGCGACTGACTATGTTTGTCACCTCCTCAAAAGGATGCATGAGCCTACAGGCATTGCGCATGAGCGTCCAGTAACGTGGCAAAAAAATACCCAGCTCCGCAGAGGCTGTCCTAGCACCCCGGTCATACAAATACTCGTTGACGGCTTTTTCTTGTTGGAGCAGGCGGTCGAATATTAGGAGTGTTGAATTCCAACGTGTCGGGCTGTCGCAAATCAAGCGCCTCACTGGCATGTTGTTTCGCCGCTGAATATCTGAAAAGTGCGCCATGGCCGTGTTGGAACGCCTGAAATGGCCACACACCTTCCTGGCCTGCTTGAGGACGTCCTGTAAGCCTGGGTACTTATGCACAAAGCGTTGTACGATCAGATTCAACACATGTGCCATGCACGGCACATGTGTCAACTTGCCCAAATTCAATGCCGCCAACAAATTGCTTCCGTTGTCACACACCACTTTGCCGATCTATAGTTGGTGCGGAGTAAGCCACTGATCCACCTGTGCGTTCAGGGCAGACAGGAGTGCTGGTCCGGTGTGACTCTCTGCTTTCAGGCAAGTCAACCCCAAGACGGCATGACACTGTCGTATCCAGGATGTGGAATAGCCCCTGGGGAGCTGGGAGGGTGCAGTTGATGTGGAGCAAGACGCAGCAGCAGAAGAGGACTCAGCCGAGGAGGTTAGCGAAGAGGATGGAGTAGGAGGAGTAGAGGAGGTGGCAGCAGGCCTGCCTGCAAGTCGTGGCGGTGTCACCAACTCCTCTGCAGAGCCACGCATTCCATGCTTGGCAGCTGTCAGCAGGTTTACCCAATGCGCAGTGTACATGATATACCTGCCCTGACCGTGCTTTGCAGACCAGGTATCAGTGGTCAGATGGACCCTTGCCCCAACACTGTTTGCCAGACATGCCATGACTTCCTTTTCCACAATAGAGTACAGGTTGGGGATTGCCTTTTGTGAAAAGAAATTTCGGCCGGGAACCTTCCACTGCGGTGTCCCAATAGCTACAAATTTCTTGAAGGCCTCAGACTCCACCAGCTTGTATGGTAAAAGCTGGCAGGCTAAGAGTTCCGACAAGCCAGCTGTCAGACGCCGGGCAAGGCGGTGACTCTGTGACATTGGCTTCTTACACTCAAACATTTCCTTGACAGACACCTGACTGTGGGCAGATGAGCAGGAACTGCTGAAGGTGAGAGGCGAAGTGGCGGATGTTTGAGAGGGGGCAACGAGGACAGCAGTGGTTGACGTGGCTGAAGATGCTGGACCAGGAGGAGGATGTTTGCTTTGAGTTTGTGTGCTGCTTGTACTCATCATGTGTTGATCCCATAGGCGTTTGTGATTTGAGATCATGTGCCTTTGCAAAGCAGTTGTACCTAGGTGGGTGTTGGACTTCCCACTACTCAGTTTCTTTTAGCACAGGTTGAAAATGGCATCGCTGTTATCAGAGGCAGACACACAAAAAAAATGCCACACTGATGAGCTTTGCAATGACGGCATTCTGGTGGTGGAAACAGCATGCTTTGATTGGCGTGCTGCCTGCCTGACCCGGGGTGCCGATACATGCTGTCTGACTGTGCCACTATCTCCTTGTGACGACCTCCCCCTGCTTCCAACTCGTCTCCTCCTCTCTGTCTCCCCATCTGAACTTTCCCCATGTTCTTCTTCTCTTCGAGCGAGCACCCACGTGACATCCACGGACACATCGTCATCATCAACCGCTTCACTTGTATCTGAGAACTCAGCAAAGGAAGCAGCAGCAGGTACAACATCATCATCCTCACCACACCGTATGTCCATGTGTGTAATGCTGCCTGACTGAGACATATCCCTGTTATCTACATCCTCTGGCAATAATGGTTGCGCATCACTCATTGCTTCCAACTGATGTGTAAATAACTCCTCTGACAGATCAAGTGAAGCAGCTGTGGTGCTAGTGTTGGTGGTGGCGGCAGTCGGGCGAGTGGTAACTTTAGAGGTGCCCGAAGCTGAGCTGGAGGAGGATGGTGCGTCAAGGTTCCGAGCGAAAGATGTAGAAGATTGGGTGTCCTGTGTAAGCCAGTCAACTATGTCTTCAGAACTTTTCGAGTTCAGGGTACGTGGCCTCTGAACACTGGGCATTATTCTAGGGCCAAAGGAAATCACAGCACCACGACCACGACGGCCCCTGCGGGGTGGCCTGCCTCTGCCTGTCATTTTTTTTCCGATTAGTTGTACTATGCGTGCAAGCTACTGTGACACCAGATATGAGTGGTGGCACTGGCAGTAGTGGGCACAGTACACGCTGTGGGCCTGACACACACGCTTGCAGGCAACTGCAATTATATTACAGTGAAAAAATTAGTTTTATTTTTTTAAATCCAAGCTACTGTGACACCAGATATTAGTGGTGGCACTGGGCACTGGCAGTAGTGGGCACAGTACACGCTGTAGGCCTGACACACAGAGAAAATAAAAAAGCAGACTGATGTACTAGCCCTAAAAAGGGCTTTTTGGGGTGCTGTCAGGACGCTGTCCTTACAGCAGATCAGATGAGTCTTTGAGGACTGGAGTGGACACTGAATACACTGGCCTAGCTATCGATTTCCCTATTAAATCAGCAGCAGCTGCACTGTCCCTCCTCTCACTAACACTGCAGCTTCCGAATGAATCTAAGATGGATGCTGTCCTTGCTTTTTGATAGGAGGTGGGAGGGTCTGGGAGGGAGGGTATGCTGCTGATTGGCTGGAATGTGTCTGCTGACTGTGAGGTACAGGGTCAAAGTTTGCTCAATGATGACGTATAGGGGGCGGACCGAACATTGCATCATTGCATATGTTCGCGCGGTGAACGCGAACAAGCGATGTTCGCCGGGAATTGTTCGCCGGCGGATAATTCGGAACATCTCTACGTGTGACTACCTGACAGAAAATGACAGTGAATCCACATCTTTGCACAGATTTGGCCTTTTTAACGGCATGTGGTCCTAAAATTTGGATCAGCCTGTTTCAGTTTAATCGTTCTTTTCAATTAATTGAATGCTCAAAAAATGTTTTGGCTCACTCTCATTTCTTCTTGTTGCATGTTGAAGCTATACTTGGAACCTTGTTAAGATCCAACAATGTAAAATATGTTTTTTTGCCATTTTTCAAAGGGTCTTAAACTATTGATCAGGACTGTATGTATTGTACTAATGAGCCAATGTCAGCCCTAGGTAAATGCAGCCTACTCTTGAGCATACTACTTCTAAAACATAATGGTTAACATAATATCTTACTAAAGGCTCCAATCTTTGTAAAAGTCTTAGAGACCAGTTTCTCTGTGTCAGGTAGTGTATTTAGTTCCTTTTACTTGAAATATTACTTCATATTTGTAAACCTTTTAAATGCTTGGCTTTTGCTGACTTATTTGTTAGGGTTGGTCTTGGTAATAAGTCATGCTTTAGCCAACGCAAATAATTAAATGCATCTTATAAACTTTTGCCAATGTGCTTGAGCAGACAGATAATCTTACCAAATAAAAATGTTAAGGGGGGAGGGTCATTTATCAAACAATATAAGCCACCTTTTTGCATATTTAAGGCACAGATGTTGTTGCAAAGGTGTTCCCTGTGTATGCCACTAACACTTCTTTTCTCGTGTTCCGAGAGAAGGGGGCGGGGAGGAGGGTGGGCCGGTAGGCCCATCTCATTCATCATTTTCTAAGCCTGTTTTTGGCATAGAAAATGACTCAGGGAGCTGACTTATATGTAATCTTGTTGAATGGCCACCAGATCATCTGCCTAAGTTCTGTAGAGGCGCCTTTACATAACTTAGGCATATCAAGCTGCAGTGGACAGGAACTAAGACCCCTGTCTAAATTGCAGGTCTTAGTAAATGTCCCCCTAGGTGTTTAAAATAAGCAGCAATTTATATTCACATGTTAAGATCATTCATTTTTTAATACTATATGTTTCAGGTAACATTTATACTGCAGTAAGTGTAACTTTTCTACTGCATGATCTAAGCCATCTAAAACTTAGATGGAATACAAATTTAAGGGGCTAGTCACCTTTTGAGAACCACTTTACATATATTCTTTTTGGGCATTTAGGGGTAAAGGAGTTGTCTCAGCATAGACGTTACAGGCATATCTTTAGGATATACCACCAGTCCCTAATCAATGGGTGTCCATCTGATGTGACCTCTAAAGATCATTAGAACAAAGTAGCAGTGGCACTAAAGGCGGGTTTACACTGCACGATGTTACAGCCGATTGTCGGGAAGGAACCATTCCTTCTCGACAGTCGACTGCTTGTTCAGTGAAGGAGACCGCTGTGTGTATTCATAGTATGAGGATAATGGATCGCTATTGTGATTCGTCATGCCCATACAGAATCGCTGTTTCTGGGCAGCAGATCGCTATTTAGACAGCATGATCTACTGCCCAGAAACAATGATTGATGTGACTGCACAAATAAAAGGATCACCCGATGAACGAGTGTTTCACTCGTTCATTGGGTGATTGGCGGCACGTTTAGATAGGCAGATTGTCGGGAACAATTATTCGCAGGAGCGGTCGTTCCCGATAATCTGCCAGAAAATCGGGCAGCCTAAAGGCGGGTTTACACTGCACAATGTTACAGCCGATTGTTGAGAAGGAAACGTTCCTTCCCGACAGTCGGCTGCTCATTCAGTGAAGGAGACTGCTGCATTTTCATGCAACGATCTCCTTCACAGTATGAGAACAAGGGATCACATTTGTGATCCCTTGTCCCCATACAGAATCACATAGTTTGTGCGTATGCAAAAATCATCCGGCAGCAGATCGTGCTGTGTAAACACAATCTGCTGTTGGCAAACAACCAGTCAGTATGGGGAAGAGCGTTGGCACTAGCAATGATGCCGCCTCATATTCTGGAGGAGATCACTGCATGTAGCGGTCTCCTCCACCAGCGAGCAGCAGATTGTCATGAAGAAGCGCTTCCTTACCAATAATCTGCTGCTTTGTCGACTGTCAGTTTAGGCATTTTGTTGTAAATCCACTTAGGCCTCTTTCACACAGGCATGATGGATTTGGGCCGAATAGGATGCAGGTGCGTAGTGGGAAAATATGTAATTTTCCGTGCGAGTGTAAAGCATTTCAATGCGTTTTGCACGCGTGTGAGAAAAATCGTCATGTTTGGTACCCACACCCAAACCCGGACTTCTTCACAGAAGTTCGGGTTTGGGTTAGGTGTTGTGTAGATTTTATTATTTTCCCTTATAACATGGTTGTAACGGATCTCCTGGCACCCCGACCGGGTACCTCCGTCGATGGATGCTCCTAGCGCTTCCCGAGGACTCCAAGCACTCCACTTGACACCATAACCGCCACAGACTCCACGAACCGCCGAAGCTTGGTTGAGGTCTCGCCATCTCCTACCCACCCTGGACCTACGACAAGGCTCCAGGCTCCAGTGGGTGAACCTCTCCTAAATCCAGAGAGCAGGAACAGCTCTTACAAGAGCTAGTAGTTATAGCCAGGGGAGTATAGCAAATCTTCAGCGTATAGCAATCCCCAGTGTCGATCAGTTACCCAAACACCAGCCTCAACATGATGAAGGGTAAAACAGGAACTCTTTATTGAACACACAGCATTGACATATACACATGACATACTGAGGACATGACATAGCAGCCAATCCTGTACAGTTTAAACACAAAACTACCCTATTCAACAAACACAATGGCATTGTCTGTGACGCAATTAACAAACACACTGGCATTGTCTTTGACGCAATCAACAATGAGCATGCAAACGGATATCTTCACCCCCTCCATAATGAATGAATGGGAAGAGGAGACACATGTGATGGGATTATCTCCTGAGTGTATCATTGGAGTCGGCTGCTATTATAATGAACTATCTTAGTCCCATTACTAACACAATCAGTGGGAGTCTCAGTGCAGAGTTAACCCTTTTTGTGTTGCTGAATCCACACCATGCCTTTTTAATGGGCCATAGGAAATATACTGGCATATAAATTACACACATAAATCAGGGTTCATAGTTCCTTGTAACCCCAAAAGGTCTTAGGGGGTCTCCATAGTTCTCGGTCCATAGTCTGTAGGAAGGAGGCTGGCCCTCAGGCTTCTCCAGCAGCCACAGTGACGGTTCAGTCCGTCACAATGGTTATAAGGGGAAATAATAGCATTCCTAATACAGAATGCTTGGTAAAATTGTGATGGAGGGGTTAAAAAAATTTAATTAAATTAAACTTGCCTTAATCCACTTGTTTGCGCAGCCCGGCTTCTCTTCTTTCTTCTTCTTTGAGAAAAAGGACCTTTGGTGACGTCACTGCGCTCATCACATGGTCCATCACATGATCCATCACCATCAAAGAAGAAGAAAGAAGAGAAGCCGGGCTGCGCGAACAAGTGGGTGAGGTGAGTTAAATTATATACAGTACAGACCAAAAGTTTGGACACACCTCATTCAAAGAGTTTTCTTTATTTTCATGACTATGAAAATTGTAGATTCACACTGAAGGCATCAAAACTATGAATTAACACATGTGGAATTATATACATAACAAACAAGTGTGAAACAACTGAAAATATGTCATATTCTAGGTTCTTCAAAGTAGCCACCTTTTGCTTTGATTACTGCTTTGCACACTCTTGGCATTCTCTTAATGAGCTTCAAGAGGTAGACCCCTGAAATGGTTTTCACTTCACAGGTGTGCCCTGTCAGGTTTAATTAGTGGGATTTCTTGCCTTATAAATGGGGTTGGGACCATCAGTTGCGTTGAGGAGAAGTCAGGTGGATACACAGCTGATAGTCTTACTGAATAGACTGTTAGAATTTGTATTATGGCAAGGAAAAAGCAGCTAAGTAAAGAAAAACGAGTGGCCATCATTACTTTAAGAAATGAAGGTCAGTCAGTCAGCCGAAAAATTGGGAAAACTTTGAAAGTAAGGGCTATTTGACCATGAAGAAGAGTGATGGGGTGCTGCGCCAGATGACCTGGCCTCCACAGTCACCGGACCTGAACCCAATCGAGATGGTTTGGGGTGAGCTGGACCGCAGAGTGAAGGCAAAAGGGCCAACAAGTGCTAAGCATCTCTGGGAACTCCTTCAAGACTGTTGGAAGACCATTTCAGGGGACTACCTCTTGAAGCTCATCAAGAGAATGCCAAGAGTGTGCAAAGCAGTAATCAAAGCAAAAGGTGGCTACTTTGAAGAACCTAGAATATGACATATTTTCAGTTGTTTCACACTTGTTTGTTATGTACAGTACAGACCAAAATTTTGGACACACCTTCTCATTCAAAGAGTTTTCTTTATTTTCATGACTATGAAGGCATCAAAACAATGAATTAACACATGTTGAATTATATACATAACAAACAAGTGTGAAACAACTGAAAATATGTCATATTATAGTTTTTTTTGGGGATTAAGTTAATTTTCATGGCAGGAGGACTATGCAATTCATCTGATCACTCTTTATAACATTCTGGAGTATATGCAAATTGCTATTATAAAAACTTAAGCAGCAACTTTTCCAATTTCAAATATTTATGTAATTCTCAAAACTTTTGGCCACGACTGTACATTTTCAAAGTAGATTTGTAACAAAATGCTTGACAGTTTCAACAGACATGTCAATGATTTTGCTGTGCTTTGAACAGCAGCACCATATCATTAGGTGCATATGTCAAATGTGCTGACAGGCACCCTTTAAGATGAATTCCTATCAAGCTGATAAGAATGTATCTGTAATGAGTGTTTATGAGCTGTTAGGTAAGTACAGAAAAGGACTACAGATTCAACTAACAGATCAGTTTTGTGATCCAGAGAGCCTACTACTAGTGTTGAGTGAACTTGCAATTTACAAGTTCGGCGTTCGGGTTATCTAAGAATTCAATAATGGTTTCCGTTACAACGGACCATAACAGAATTCTATGATGGCATGCACCACGGAGGCATTCCGTATTGCATTGCATCATAATAGAAGCCTGTGGCCAGCATAGACTTCTATTATGACAGAATGCAATACCGAATGTCTCTTATAGGCTTCCATGGTGCATGCTGTCATAGAATTCCGTTATGGTCCGTGATAACCGAATCCATTACGGAATTCTTAGATAACCCGAACGCCTTGCAAATCGCAAGTTTGCTCAACACTGCCTACTTCTTTTCAAATGCACAGAAACTGAAAGCTGTAGAAGAAAAACAGTTGAAAAAATTCTAATAAAGACCAACCAAATTATTTTAACCCAAAATGATCAAAATGCAATAATGAAAAAAAAAATTCCCCTAAAAGTATCCATAGCCTTTAAAGAGCCAGGACCAGAAGAAGTATACATGGAGTAATATCCAGAAAAATTATTTACCGGTGCTCCTAGTACTGTATATTCCTGCGTATAAGACTACTTTTTAACACATGAAAATCTTCTCAAAAGTCGGGGGTCGTCTTATACGCCGGGTATGGCGGGCGCTGCAGTGCCGGGACGCCCGAATTATCAACAGAGAGAGCCCGGGCTATTGCCTTGTATCCCCGCCAGCTGAGAGCTGCGATGTAACCCACGGCATATGCCCCCCCCGCGCTGTACCTTGTATACCGCCCCCTGCTCTGTACCTTGTATGTCTCCCCCCTGCTCTGTACCTTCTATGCTCCTTGTACCGCCATCCTCCCGGCCGCTCGCATCTCGCTCCTACACATGTGCGAGATTTCATGCGGCGAGCGTGGATACACGGGATCCTCACGGCCGCTCGCATCTCGTTCCTGCGCATGTGCGAGATCTCCGTGCGGCGTATCTAAGTGCGGCGCAGATTTGCATATGTGAATGTGAATATGAAGAATAACATAACAAAAACATGTTCAGGGTATAGGTGGCACATGTTTAGGGTCTGGGAGGCAGGGAGGGAGGACAAGGAAGGTGGTGGGATGCAGGGATGGTGGTGATACCATGGGGTGGCGGTGGTACCTAGGGATGGTGGTGGGATTCAGGGATGGCAGAGGTACCCAGGGATGGTGGTGGGATGCAGTAATGTACTGCTGTGTGTTGAAAAAGGGGTAGTCTTATACGGCGAGTATATCCCAAACTATATATTTTCAGTGTAAAAGTTGGGGGTCGTCTTATACGCCGGCATATACGGTATTTTTTTGAGCACATAAATGTGGTTTCATAGCAGTTAAATACCAAAATAAATATAGTTTTGCTTTAACAATATGGTTCTCTATATATGGTACATGTGCTGATATTTGTGTTACCCCTACTATCAATTTATTTTTATTGATAGTCAAACTACATGTAAGAATTTTAAGCTTTGTTATCCAACTTACCATTAGTTCAGCATATGGTTTATTTCTGTAAACCATAAAAATCTAATTTATAGCAGACAACTAATGTTCTAAATGAAAGCCAAAAATAGTAATTGTATTGTACAATGTTATAAAAGTAGATGTGGATCCGCTCTGTCTACTAAACAAATTTTACTTTGGGCTGCTCCTAAGGATGTTATCTAAGTGCCCCCCGCTATTTACCCTTTAGCCCTTATATATGGATCTAGACTCCACTGTAGTTAGGAAACCAGCAAAGGTCAAGGCAGGCAAAGTATAAGCAATCCAGTAAACATTCCAAAGGTCAGGGTGGGCAGCACTGGGTCAAAATGAGGATCAGGCAGAGAAGTTCCAAATCTGGAAAAAGGAAGAGATCAGTACCTGGGCAGGCAAGCAGTACAGTGGCACACTTTTGAAGGAAATATACTTACTAGAACCTATTGCTTAGGACCACCTCAGGGCAAGGTGCCTTAAATGCCTTGAGGTGTGCTGGCCCTATAAGATCTAGAGAAATCCTATGGGCAACCTCAGCCTACATGGATTGGACGGAGGAGTGCTTGCTTCTGTGGCCAGACCTGCCAGTAGGAGCAGCAGAGGAGAGGAGGTGAGCACTCTGGACGCCTTACCTGCACAAATGGTGCTCACAGGCTGCCGGTATAACAGTACCTTCCCCATTACGCCTCCTCTTCTTTTGTCCAGACTGTAGAAAATAATTTTTTTTAGAATAGCTAGAGCCTTGATGTTTCCGGCAGGCTCCCAGGATCTCTCCTCAGGGCCAAAACCCTTCCAGTTCACCAAACAGTAAGTTCTCCTCCCAACTGTCTTAACATCCAAGATGCTATTCACCTGAAACTTATTGTTGGGGTTGAATGGAGCAGAGATTGAGGAACTGGAGTAGTTGTTGAACACCAAAGGCTTGAGATGAGGCACATGGAAGTAGTTCAGAATGCAAGGTAATGGTGGGAGACTCATCTTGTAAAAGACAGGGTTGATATGGCTCAAAACTTCAAATAGACCCAAGAAATGAGGTGCAGACTTGTAGTAAGGTACCTTTACCTGAATATTTCTGGAGAATGAGACTTTTTTCCAGGAGTAAGACTTTTTCATACAAGCAGGTGCATTGTCCAGGAAAGTTTTAGGGGGTCATTTATCAAACTGGTGTAAAGTAGAACTGGCTTAGTTGCTCATAGCAACCAATCAGATTACAGCTTTTATTTTAGACAGCTCCTTTGGAAAATGAAAGGAAAAATGAAAGGCCCCCCCCGGCCCCCCCTCTATTGTAATATCATTGGTGGCCAGTGTGCGGCCTCCGTCTGCCCCCCCTCCCTCCCTCCCTTTATTGTAATATCATTGGTGGCCAGTGTGCGGCCTCCGTCGGCCCCCCTCCCTCTATTGTAATATCATTGGTGGCCAGCGTGCGGCCCCCCTCCCTCCCTTTATTGTAATATCATTGGTGGCCAGCGTGCACCCCCCCCTCTATTGTAATATCATTGGTGGCCAGTGTGCGGCCTCCCCTCTCCCCCCTGCCCGATCATTGGTGGCAGCGGAGAGTTCCGATCGGAGTCCCAGTTTAATCGCTGGGGCTCCGATCGGTAACCATGGCAACCAGGACGCTACTGCAGGCCTGGATGCCATGGTTACTTAGCAATATTACAATATTAGAAGCATCATACTTACCTGCTGCGCTGTCTGTGACCGGCCGGGAGCTCCTCCTACTGGTAAGTGACAGGTTTGTGCGGCGCATTGCTTAATGATCTGTCACTTACCAGTAGGAGGCGCTCCTGGCCGGTCACAGACAGCAGGTAAGTATGATGCTTCTAATATTGTAATATTGCTAAGTAACCATGGCAACCAGGCCTGCAGTAGCGTCCTGGTTGCCATGGTTACCGATCGGAGCCCCAGCGATTAAACTGGGACTCCGATCGGAACTCTCCGCTGCCACCAATGATTGGGGGGGGGGGAGAGGGGAGGCCGCACACTGGCCACCAATGATATTAATACAATAGAGGGGGGGCCGGGGGGGGCCGCACACTGGCCACCAATGATATTACAATAGAGGAAGGGGGGGGCCGCACGCTGGCCACCAATGATATTACAATAAAGGGAGGGGGGCCGACGGAGGTCGCACACTGGCCACCAATGATATTACAATAGAGGGAGGGAGGGGGGCCGACGGAGGCCGCACACCGGCCACCAATGATATTACAATAGAGAGAGGGAGGGGGGGCGGGGGAGGCCGCACACTGGCCACCAATGATATTACAATAGAGGGGGGGGGGGGGGGGGGCGGGGGGGCCGCACACTGGCCACCAATGATATTCAAACTGGGGAGGGAGGGGGGTCTGCCCCCTGCTGCAATGGCAGCCCCTGATCTCTTATAGGGGGCTATGATATGCACAATTAACCCCTCAGGTGCACACCTGAGGGGTTAATTGTGCGGATCACAGCCCCCTGTAAGAGATCGGGTGCTGCCAGGCAGCAGGGGGCAGTCATGTACACAGTTCGTAGTATATTCTAACTAGAAGCGTCCCCATCACTATGGGAACGCCTCTGTGTTAGAATATGCTGTCGGATATGAGTTTTCACGAAGTGAAAACTCATCTCTGAAAAAGCTTTTATGCAGACGGATCTTCGGATCCGTCTGTATGAAAGTAACCTACGGCCACAGATCACGGACGCGGATGCCAATCTTGTGTGCATCCGTGTTCTTTCACGGACCCATTGACTTGAATGGGTCCGTGAACCGTTGTCCGTCAAAAAAATAGGACAGGTCATATTTTTTTGACGGACAGGAAACACGGATCACAGATGCGGCTGCAAAACGGTGCATTTTCCGATTTTTCCACGGACCCATTGAAAGTCAATGGGTCCGCGAAAAAAAACGGAAAACGGCACAACGCCCACGGATGCACACAACGGTTGTGTGCATGAGGCCTAAGAAAGTAAAAACACACAATTGATTAAAAGAAATGAAGTGACATAGATAGTTGTCCAGAATCTGATTAATTTGCTTAACCTATCCATCCAAATATATCTGGTAAGAATACTCTCAAGGTTTTCTTTAATTTACTCTGACATGACTTGTGTCCATGGACGAACTGGGAACCTAAAGTGGCCCCGGAAAAAAAAATAAAAGTAGCCATATGTAGGCAGGTCCAAATTGACAGAAAGTGAGGTAACACAAGTAGATAAGGATGGCATAAGTAGGCAGGGAAAACAGAAATAGACAGAGCCAGCAATACCATAGTGCAGTGCAAAATACCGCCCCAGCAGAACCAAATACCATAGTCCAGCACAAAATACTGGTGCCCTTACCACAGTATTCAATAAATGCTGAGACCATAAGATGATTATGCACCCAGCCAACAGCCTCGGGCGGCCCTCTGGGCATTGTCTCAACCTTGAAATTTCCCTGTAAGGTCTATGGCCAATCTGCCCTGCTTGTGTCTCAAGCAATGACAGCTTATACACTGCTCAAAAAAAATAAAGGGAACACAAAAATAACACATCCTAGATCTGAATTAATTAAATATTCTTCTGAAATACTTTGTTCTTTACATAGTTGAATGTGCTGACAACAAAATCACACAAAAAAAAAAATGGAAATCTAATTTTTTAACCAATGTAGGTCTGGATTTGGAGTCACACTCAAAATTAAAGTGGAAAAACACACTACAGGCTGATCCAACTTTGATGTAATGTCCTTAAAACAAGTCAAAATGAAGCTCAGTAGTGTGTGTGGCCTCCACGTGCCTGTATGACCTCCCTACAACGCCTGTGCATGCTCCTGATGAGGTGGCGGACGGTCTCCTAAAGGGATCTCCTCCCAGACCTGGACTAAAGCATCTGCCAACTCCTGGACAGTCTGTGGTGCAATGTGACGTTGGTGGATAGAGCGAGACATGATGTCCCAGATGTGCTCAATTGGATTCAGGTCTGGGGAACGGGCGGGCCAGTCCATAGCATCGTCTTGCAGGAACTGCTGACACACTCCAGCCACATGAGGTCTAGCATTGTCTTGCATTAGGAGGAACCCAGGGCCAACCGCACCAGCATATGGTCTCACAAGGGGTCTGAGGATCTCATCTCGGTACCTAATGGCAGTCAGGCTACCTCTGGCGAGCACATGGAGGGCTGTGCGGCCCTCCAAAGAAATGCCACCCCACACCATTACTGACCCAATGCCAAACCGGTCATGCTGGAGGATGTTGCAGGCAGCAGAATGTTCTCCACGGCGTCTCCAGACTCTGTCACGTCTGTCACATGTGCTCAGTGTGAACCTGCTTTCATCTGTGAAGAGCACAGGGCGCCAGTGGCGAATCTGCCAATCTTGGTGTTCTCTGGCAAATGCCAAACATCCTGCACGGTGTTGGGCTGTAAGCACAACCCCCACCTGTGGATGTCGGGCCCTCATATCACCCTCATGGAGTCTGTTTCTGACCGTTTGAGCAGACACATGCACATTTGTGGCCTGCTGGAGGTCATTTTGCAGGGCTCTGGCAGTGCTCCTCCTGTTCCTCCTTGCACAAAGGCGGAGGTAGCGGTCCTGCTGCTGGGCTGTTGCCCTCCTACGGCCTCCTCCACGTCTCCTGATGTACTGGCCTGTCTCCTGGTAGCGCCTCCATGCTCTGGACACTACGCTGACAGACACAGCAAACCTTCTTGCCACAGCTCGCATTGATGTGCCATCCTGGATAAGCTGCACTACCTGAGCCACTTGTGTGGGTTGTAGACTCCGTCTCATGCTACCACTAGAGTGAAAGCACCGCCAGCATTCAAAAGTGACCAAAACATCAGCCAGGAAGCATAGGAACTGAGAAATGGTCTGTGGTCACCACCTGCAGAACCACTCCTTTATTGGGGGTGTCTTGCTAATTGCCTATAATTTTCACCTGTTGTCTATCCCATTTGCACAACAGCATGTGAAATTGATTGTCACTCAGTGTTGCTTCCTAAGTGGACAGTTTGATTTCACAGAAGTGTGATTGACTTGGAGTTACATTGTGTTGTTTAAGTGTTCCCTTTTTGAGCAGTGTATATACGACCCCATATAGGAGTGGTTCCAGGCTACAAATCAATAGTACAGTCATAGGGCTAATTTGGAGGCAGGTTCTGGAGACTTTGTGGGATTTAGGTCTCAGGGCCAGTTGTACCATAACAAGACAGCAAGAATGACCTCAAAGACCCCACCGCAGAACCTCTTCATTGTTCCATTCACTGGGGCATGGAGGTGGTGCTACGGTAACCCTAGCAGGACAGGACTGATGGACTCGGGGAGAACATAGAAGTATTTTTCTCAGAATGCAGAACTCCCACCTGGAGTTTCATGGGCCATATAGCGCACTGGACAGGTGCAGGAAGAGGTACTCTGTAGCCAAACACAACAGCCTGTATTCTATCCAGGTTTACTGTAGGTATGCAATAGTGGATCACTAAGGCTTGATGCCAGCAGAACCTGGATTCAGAAAAGCCGGTTCAGTGAACTGGATGATACTACTGGACAGTACCACAGGAATTGTTTGTTTCAGGGAGAAAAAAATTTCACTTATGGTTGTCTCTCCAATCGACCCTAGGCATTGGAATTTTCTGACTTGAGCGGGTAATTCCTCACATAATGACCCTTGCCACTACAGTAGAGACAAGTTTTTGCTGGGTCAGTGTTGCTGCTCTTCCTCTGTTAATTTAACTCTATCCAGTTGCATAGGTTCCACTGGAGAGGACGGAGAATAGAGGAGCAAGGACTTATGGACTGTAGGTGCTAGTTGTGAAGTGATCAAATCATCCAGAGTAACTGGTAAATCTGGACCTACCAGTTCATCTTTGATACAACCGGCCAGGTACCCTCAAAAGGCACCCTCCAGGGCCTCATTGTTCCAGGGCAACACCATGGAGATGGTACGGAACTGGATGGCATACTTTCTGACTGATGTCGTGCCCTGACAGAAATACAGGAAGGAAAATCCGTCTGGCTTGGCTCTTCAAAGACGTTATAGAATGTGTTACGTGTGTTACCTTATGTGTACAGGGTTTTTCTTTCTGTCCTTTCTCTCTCCCCCTTCCTTTTTGTTGTTGGTGGAAGGAAGTTGGGGAGTACTAGGTTTCTTTGGCATATCTCATTAACCCCTACCTGGGCATTGCTGCCTAATGTTTGGAATTTTCCATGTTTCTTTAATTGTGTCCGTTGTCTTCTGTGTTTCCCCTCTCCCTTATGTGTTTCTCCCTTCTCCATTTAAGCTTCACAGGCACTCTGTTGTCATCCCACACGCACTGGGACACTCCTGCTTGGTACCCCTGGCTTTAGCTCTCCTGGATGGATCTTGTGTATGCCTCTAACAGCAAGTATGGTGCTAATTACACACTTACACTATGATTAAATGTACACTGCTCAAAAAAATAAAGGGAACACTTAAACAACACAATGTAACTCCAAGTCAATCACACTTCTGTGAAATCAAACTGTCCACTTAGGAAGCAACACTGAGTGACAATCAATTTCACATGCTGTTGTGCAAATGGGATAGACAACAGGTGGAAATTATAGGCAATTAGCAAGACACCCCCAATAAAGGAGTGGTTTTGCAGGTGGTGACCACAGATCACTTCTCAGTTCCTATGCTTCCTGGCTGATGTTTTGGTCATTTTTGAATGCTGGCGGTGCTTTCACTCTAGTGGTAGCATGAGACGGAGTCTACAACCCACACAAGTGGCTCAGGTAGTGCAGCTTATCCAGGATGGCACATCAATGCGAGCTGTGGCAAGAAGGTTTGCTGTGTCTGTCAGCGTAGTGTCCAGAGCATGGAGGCGCTACCAGGAGACAGGCCAGTACATCAGGAGACGTGGAGGAGGCCGTAGGAGGGTAACAACCCAGCAGCAGGACCGCTACCTCCGCCTTTGTGTAAGGAGGAACAGGAGGAGCACTGCCAGAGCCCTTCAAAATGACCTCCAGCAGGCCACAAATGTGCATGTGTCTGCTCAAACGGTCAGAAACAGACTCCATGAGGGTGATACGAGGGCCCGACGTCCACAGGTGGGGGTTGTGCTTACAGCCCAACACCGTGCAGGACGTTTGGCATTTGCCAGAGAACACCAAGATTGGCAAATTCGCCACTGGCGCCCTGTGCTCTTCACAGATGAAAGCAGGTTCACACTGAGCACATGTGACAGACGTGACAGAGTCTTGAGATGCCGTGGAGAACGTTCTGCTGCCTGCAACATCCTCCAGCATGACCGGTTTGGCATTGGGTCAGTAATGGTATGGGGTGGCATTTCTTTTGAGGGCCGCACAGCCCTCCATGTGCTCGCCAGAGGTAGCCTGACTGCCATTAGGTACCGAGATGAGATCCTCAGACCCCTTGTGAGACCATATGCTGGTGCGGTTGGCCCTGGGTTCCTCCTAATGCAAGACAATGCTAGACCTCATGTGGCTGGAGTGTGTCAGCAGTTCCTGCAAGACGAAGGCATTGATGCTATGGACTGGCCCGCCCGTTCCCCAGACCTGAATCCAATTGAGCACATCTGGGACATCATGTCTCGCTCTATCCACCAACGTCACGTTGCACCACAGACTGTCCAGGAGTTGGCAGATGCTTTAGTCCAGGTCTGGGAGGAGATCCCTCAGGAGACCGTTCGCCACCTCATCAGGAGCTTACACAGGCGTTGTAGGGAGGTCATACAGGCACGTGGAGGCCACACATACTACTGAGCCTCATTTTGACTTGTTTTAAGGACATTACATCAAAGTTGGATCAGCCTGTAGTGTGTTTTTCCACTTTAATTTTGAGTGTGACTCCAAATCCAGACCTCCATGGATTGAAACATTTGATTTCCATTTTTTTTTTTTTTGTGTGATTTTGTTGTCAGCACATTCAACTATGTAAAGAACAAAGTATTTCAGAAGAATATTTAATTAATTCAGATCTAGGATGTGTTATTTTTGTGTTCCCTTTATTTTTTTGAGCAGTGTATCTCAATTTGTAAAAGGCATTAACTCCAATGTTAAAAGGAGATTACCCCTTACTGAATGCCGCTCCCAAAAAGCAGATGCAGTTTTCCTCCAGGATACCCATTTTGGCCATGACGGCTCCTTTTGGGTTCGCAACTAGATCATTCCCACGAGTATATTTCGCTTCAGCGGATAAAAAGACAGCCGGAGTAGCCATCCTACTACCTGCCAACTGTCCCTTACAGGTTGAGTCATTCATATCTGGTGTGAAGGGTAGATTTGTCATCCTCAAAACTACTCTCAATGGTGTTCCACTTTTACACTGTAATATATATGGTCCGAACTCCTCCCAGATTTCTTTTTTGAATATTTTTTTTTTTTAAGCTTTCTCGCTATCTTCTTGCCGCACTGATTGTGGGGGGGGTGGGGGGTGGAAGGGGGGAGATTTTATTGTCTCCTTCTGTGAACACTTAGACAGAATGAATCTACACCTTCACTCTCCCAACGTAGACTTTAACGACTCTTTAGGCGCCTAATCCGGAATTTTGAACTCTATGACCTGTGGCGGATAAACTATCCCACATCCAGATCATACACTTTCTACTCACATCCACATCGGATGTACACCCGTATAGATTTTTTTTTTTTGTAAATATATCCACCCTCCGATTGCTCTGTGATGCGGAGTTGGGAAACATTACGTGGTCACACCATGCCCCAATTTCTATCTCTCTTAAAACCTCTGGATACCACACTAGAGTATGTCATTGGAGACTAAACGATTCCTTACTCACCAGGCCATTACTTAAACAGGAACTTCACAACACCCTCTCTGAATGTTTCTCTATTAACTAGTCTTCTGTATCATCCATCTCTAAACTATGAGAGGCACATAAGGCGGTCTGCAGGGGAAACCGTATTGCCCTGGGCTCCAGACTGAAACGAGAAACTGCTTTGCAAAAGGCCACAGTCACTGCTCAGCTAAAGGATGTAGAATCTCAGCTAGGAACACGTCGTCGTGCCATCTGCTACACCGTATAGTACTTTTGCACGCTAGACTCCAGGAACTAGCCATTGCGAAAACAGAAAAGTTGCTATTGTATTCACAGCAACGCTTCTACACATGGGCTAATAAGACCCACACTATATTAGCATGTCAATTGCGTGAGTCCAATATAACAGGAACCCCAACAGCACTGCTGCAAGCTGATGGCTCTACGATATAGGGCCCTAATGCTATTTCCACCCTTTTCCAAGAATATTACACAGCTCTATACTCGCTCTCACAACAACTCCCATCCAACCAGACAGACTGCCAAAACCTTTTTTCTACTTTAATGCACATCCTGACATTCATGGAGTTTTAGTTAATAATGTAGAATCTAAAGTCTCTTTGTTTGGAGATGACATTCTTCTCACCTTATCTGACTTACATGTCACTCTTCCAAATCTTTTCTGTTTATTGTCAGACTACGGTAGAATATCAGGGTACAAAGTAAATACAACTAAAACTGAAGCCCTCCCACTTAACCTCCCCCTGATGGGTTAGCTTTATTGCAAACCAACTTTCCTTTTAAGTGGAGTGCTAAATCTTTGCACTACCTAGGTATACAATTAATTCCTGCATACTTCTCCCTATATGCCCAAAATTTCTCACCTCTCATCCATGATCTTAAAGCCCTTATGACTAAATGGATGACCTTGTCGATATCCTTCTTTGGATGAATAGCAACATTTAAAATGTTCATTCTTCCCAAATTGCTATACCTGTTTGAGACCCTTCCTGTTCCTGTGCCTGGGAAGAAATTACGAGTTATCCAATCCACTATCTTGCGGTTCATATGGAATGGAAAAAGACATAGAATAGCCTGCGGGGTCCTTACGGCTCTTAAAACGCAGGGAGGACTGTCAGTCCCAGATATTACTAGGTACTATTTGGGCCACACATCTAAGGCCACTCCCAGACTGGTCCTGCCTTTATGCCTATTCTAGATGGATGGAAATCGAAAAACTATGGCTAGCACCCATACATCTAAATTCCTTTCTATGGTCACTTAATCTGCCCCCAACACAGTCACATTTATTGTGCCCGATGTCCTTTACGTGTAACATGCAGCCAACGATTTGCTTTGGTCTCCGATAAGTCCTCTATAACTTATTTTCTATTCAATTCCATATTCCCGGAGGTAATGCTCCCTTCCATTTTTAGGCCATGGTTTTCTAACAAGTTACGGTAATCCGCTTTACAGAAGTAGTAGGCTACAGAACCCTGCGCCTCTTACCATTTGATGCTCTTGGATCTACCTTCCAGCTCCCAGACTCCACTACATACCAGTATCTTCAAATACAACACTTCTTCAACAGTTTATTTAAATCCCCACAGGTCTCTATTCCAACCTCATTCGAGAAATTGTGCAAACTTTCGGATTCGACCAAGGGACTCCTTTCCGAGATCTGCGTTATCCTCTCCTCTCCTCCCTCCTCCGCCCCTGTCCGACACTTGTATATGACTAAATGGGATACAATCTTGGACCGTGCAATCTCCCCCGAAGAATGGAAACTGATTTGGAGGAGAGCCGCCTTGACTTCTACTTGTGTCTCCCACAGGGGGAACTCGTATAAAATATTGATGTTTTGGTACCACACCCCACAACTGTTGAGGCATCTCAACCCCAATGTCTCGGATAGGTGCTGAACAGGAGTAGAATCCCTTATACATATTTTTTGGGAGTGCCCATTGATATGTCCTTTTTGGAGAATGGTTCAGGGTATTCTCTTCCAACTCCTGGACATTAGGTTTCCTTTAGATCGTTTCTATTACCTACTAAATATGCTTCCCACACCTCAGAGAAAACACTCTTTGGCATTGATATTACATACAGTCAGGTCCATAAATATTGGGACATCGACACAATTCTAACATTTTTGGCTTTATACACCACCACAATGGATTTGAAATGAAACGAATAAGATGTGCTTTAACTGCACCATGTCAGCTTTAATTTGAGGGTATTTACATCCAAATCAGGTGCCCGGTGTAGGAATTACCACAGTTTGCAGATGTACCCCCCACTTGTTATGGGACCAAAAGTAATGGGACAATTGGCTTCTCAGCTGTTCCATGGCCAGGTGTGTGTTATTCCCTCATTATCCCAATTACAATGAGCAGATAAAAGGTCCAGAGTTCATTTCAAGTGTGCTATTTGCATTTGGAATCTGTTGCTGTCAACTCTCAAGATGAGATCCTAAGAGCTATCACTATCAGTGAAGCAAGCCATCATTAGGCTGAAAAAACAAAACAAACCCATCATTGAGATAGCAAAAACATTAGGCGTGGCCAAAACAACTGTTTTGAACTTTCTTAAAAAGAAGGAACGCACCAGTGAGCTCAGCAACACCAAAAGACCCAGAAGACCACGGTAAACAACTGTGGTGGATGACCGAAGAATTCTTTCCCTGGTGAATTAAACACCCTTCACAACAGTTGGCCAGATCAAGAACACTCTCCAGGAGGTAGGTGTATGTGTGTCAAAGTTAGGCCTCCTGCACACGACCGTTGTGTGCACCTGTGGCCGTTGTGCCGTTTTCCATTTTTTTTCGTGGACCCATTGACTTTCAATGGGTCCGTGGAAAAATCGGAAAATGCACCGTTTTGCAGCCGCTTCCGTGTTTCCTGTCCGTCAAAAAAATAGGACCTGTCCTATTTTTTGGACGGACAACGGTTCACGGACCCATTCAAGTCAATGGGTCCATGAAAGAACACGGATGCACACAAGATTGGCATCCGCGTCCGTGATCCGTGGCCGTAGGTTACTTTCATACAGACGGATCCGAAGATCCGTCTGCATAAAAGCTTTTTTATGCAGTAGCGTCCTGGTTGCCATGGTTACCGATCGGAGCCCCAGAGCGATTAAACTGGGACTCCGATCGGAATCTCCGCTGCCACCAATGATCGGGGGGAGGGGAGGCCGCACACTGGCCACCAATGATATTAATACAATAGAGGGGGGCCGCACACTGGCCACCAATGATCATACAATAGAGGTCATGTACACAGTTCGTAGTATATTCTAACTAGAAGCGTCCCCATCACTATGGGAACGCCTCTGTGTTAGAATATACTGTCGGATATGAGTTTCACGATCTAACTCACATCCGACAGTATATTCTAACATAGAGGCGTTCCCATGGTGATGGGGACGCTTCAAGTTAAAATATACCATCGGATTGGAGAAAACTCTGATCGATAGTATAATAGGGACTCTTGACTTTACATTGAAAGTCAATGGGGGACGGATCCGTTTGAAATTGCACCATATTGTGTCAACGTCAAACGGATCCGTCCCCATTGACTTGCATTGTAATTCAGGACGGATCCGTTTGGCTCCGCACGGCCAGGCGTGGATCCTCCAAAAATCAAAGAAGACCCACGGACGTAAAAACGGTCACGGATCACGGACCAACGGAACCCCGTTTTGCGGACCGTCCGTGAAAAAATACTGTCGTGTGCAGGAGGCCTTAACAATCAAGAGAAGACTTCACCAGAGTGAATACAGAGGATTCGCCACAAGATGTAAACCATTGGTGAGCCCTCAAAAACAGGACAGCAAGATTAGAGTTTGCCAAACGACATCTAAAAAAGCCTTCTCAGTTCTGGAACAACATCCTATGGACAGATGAGACCAAGATCAACTTGTACCAGAGTAATGGGAAGAGAAAGTATGGAGAAGGAAAGGAACTGCTCATGATCCTAAGCATGCCACCTCATCAGTGAAGCATGGTGGTGGTAGTGTCATGGTGTGGACATGTATGGCTGCCAATGGAACTGGTTCTCTTGTATTTATTGATGATATGACTGCTTACTTACTTTTGGTCCCTTAACAAGTGGGAGGCACATATGCAAACCGTTGTAATTCCTACACCGTTCACCTGATTTGGATGTAAATACCCTCAAATTAAAGCTGACAGTCTTCAGTTAAAGCACATCTTGTTCGTTTAATTTCAAATCCATTGTGGTGGTGTATAGAGCCATAAATGTTAGAACCGTGTCGATGTCCCAATATTTATGGACCGGACCTGACTGTATTTTGACGGCCGCTAGATGCCTTGTTGCCAGCTTTTGGAAGAGGACTGTAGCACCCATACAACTTGATCTCATCACTAAGGTTCTGGACATTAGAAGATTATAACATCTCACAGCCATTATGAATAACCAGGTTGACTGGTTCGATCGCGTTTGGCAATTATGGGATCATTATTCTTGTACACGCCTTTAGAGGTTATACTATCCCCCTCCCTGTTTGTCCTCCCTCTTGTGTCATGTCCTGTTGTAGTCCACCTTTTCACTTGCGTGTTTACTCTTCACTCTTTTTTTTCCCTTTTTATTATATGTCTTACAATAAACATTTATTAGCTTTCTGTTTGCAGTATGGTGATTTCAAATGGTTTATCTACCGTTGTTAACTAGGAAAAGCCTTAAAATAGGCTACCGACTTATTGTTCTTTTTGGTGAACAAACCGAATTTTCATTTCATTGCAACTTTATCCTTTTATATGACTTTGCAGATTCCTGTATAACCTTGAATGTGTGCTTTATGGGCATTTAGTAACATAGTAACATAGTAACATAGTACATAAGGCCGAAAAAAGACATTTGTCCATCCAGTTCGGCCTGTTATCCTGCAAGTTGATCCAGAGGAAGGCAAAAAACCCTGTGAGGTTGAAGCCCATTTTCTCCACTTTAGGGGAATAAAAAATTCCTTCCCGACTCCAATCATGCAATCAGAATAACTCCCTGGATCAACGACCCCTCTCTAGTAGCTATAGCCTGTAATATTATTAAGCTCCAGAAATACATCCAGGCCCCTCTTGAATTCCTTTATTGTACTCACCATCACCACCTCCTCAGGCAGAGAGTTCCACAGTCTCACTGCTCTTACCGTAAAGAATCCTCTTCTATGTTTGTGTACAAACCTTCTTTCCTCCAGACGCAGAGGATGTCCCCTCATCACAGTCACAGTCCTGGGGATAAATAGCTGATGGGATAGATCTCTGTACTGACCCCTGATATATTTATACATATTAATTAGATCTCCCCTCAGTCATCTTTTTTCTAAAGTGAATAACCCTAATTTTGATAATCTTTCAGGGTACTGTAGTTGCCCCATTCCAGTTATTACTTTAGTTGCCCTCCTCTGAACCCTCTCTAGCTCTGCTATGTCTGCCTTGTTTACAGGAGCCCAGAACTGTACAAAGTACTCCATGTGTGGTCTGACTAGCGATTTTGTAAAGTGGTAGGACTATGTTCATATCACGGGAATCTATGCCCCTTTTGATGCAACCCATTATCTTGTTGGCCTTACCTAATAGTATGCCCCATGCTCCACATCTGACAATGTCATTGTTTGCCTTGCTGTTTTTGTACAAATCAGACTACACTCTTGTATTGTATTTGGTAAAAAATACTTAAATAAAGAATACAGTTATAAAAAGAAATATAGACAGTGTCATGGAAAATGAAAACCAAAATTGACAAAAAAAAATAAAAAATGTTTTTAGGTAGAAATATGATTTAAAAACAGGCAATTTTCCTTTTAAATGCATTGTCTGAGATAAAGAAAAACTTGGATGAAGGCAGTATTTGAGTTAACCCTTAGGCTACGCCTCCGTACATTGTAAGGTGGAAGTTGTTACTTTGACTATAGCGCCCACTCACAAGCGCAGAGGTTGCCATAGCCGCTAGATTTCTGCTGTTTCATACAGTAGACACCTTGGGCTAATGACTGCGATAATACCGATGTGACCATGAAATTGAAAGAGCAGACCACTCCCGCACCAATAACGGCTTACCGTGGCTGAGATTAGGGAAGCTGTTGCCTGGTAATGTTAGGTTGGTGCCTGCTGGAGGCTCCGATCACAGGTATATTCAGATACAGGTCTGTAGGTGGCAGCACTGCATTGCAATATACTATATTCCATATTGAGTAATGGATCAATTTCCATACTATTAATTGCTTGATAGTCATCTAGGGCAGTGTTTCCCAACCAGTGTGCCTCCAGCTGTTGCAAAACTACAACTCCCAGCATGCCCGGACAGCCTTTGGCTGTGCGGGAATGCTGGAAAGGTGTAGTTTTGCAACAGCTGGAGGCACACTGGTTGGGAAACACTGATCTAGGGTGATGAGAAAGAGAAAAGTAAGTAAGAAAGAAAGTAACAAAAAAAAATCTAAAATCTTTCCCCAAAATAAAAAAATAATAAAAAAAATCTGCATAGCAATCGGCATTGCTATGTCTGAAACCGCCTGTACTTAAATATTTAAATCGATAAAAATATTTATCCCATAGGGTGAATGGCGTAATGAAAGAAAAAATTTAAATGGCTGATTCACCATTTTTTCATTGCTTCACCTTCCCCAAATTTTTTTATAAAAAGTCACACATTCCAAAATGGTATCTAGTTAGGTCTCTGTCTGTAGACCTAACTATTAAAAGTTATGGGGCTCAGAATATGGCGGTATTGTAATCTTACTGACCCAGAGAAAAAAGGTAACAGGTTAGTTTTACTGCATAGAGATTTTTTTCCAGCTTCCTGCTACATTGTATGCAAAAAAATTGAAGAAAATCACAGAAATAAGATAATAATGCACTTAATAAAGTAGATGCAAGCATTATATATGGACAAAGTCCTCACTCTGATATGATAAAATCTGAGACACTTAGACTAGGAGAAGCACACCATATGTGCGGGGTCTGCGCTCCTGAACATAGAAGCCCAACGGCTTAGGTAGGTTTAGCGTAGGACCCGCCTGACCTGAGACCACCTTGCCCCTTGGTAGGCGGGCACAGATGTGTTTTGATCAAAATATATTGGCTAAGTGTCTCAGATTTTATCATATCAGAGTGAGGACTTTGTCCATATATAATGCTTGCATCTACTTTACTAAGTGCATTATTATCTTATTTCTGTGATTTTCTTCAATAATATGGCCAGGGACATCCGCACATTTATATATCATACCGTGCAGGATGTTTTTATCTTTGTTTTTTCTGTGATTTTTTTGTTTATTGTATGCAATATTAACCCGCAGGATCCCAGCACTGTACATGTATGGCCCTGCAGGACGTAGCTATGAAGGCAACCTGCTTGCCTCCTACAGAAGCCTGTGAGACCCAGCCCACATGTATTTCAATGCATTGCAGAGGGGTCAGAGCCCCAAAAGTTGAAGTCCCACAGTAGAACTAAAATAAAAAGTAATAAAAAAAAAGTTTATCAAAATAAAAATAAAAATTTTAAGTGAAAAAAATCCCTTTACCATAATAAAGACATATAAAAAAGAGAAAGAAAAAAAAGAAAAACAGATATATTAGGTATCACCGTGTCCATAACGATCAGCTCTGTAAAAATATAACATGATCTGTCTTGTCAGGTGAATGCCAAGAAAAAAAAAAACTATGCCAAAACAGCAATTTTTTGGTCACTTTGCCTCACAAAAAGTGTAATACCAAGCGATCAAAAAGTCATATGTACCCCAAAATGGTACCAATTAAATCTCATCACTCGAGAAATAAAAAAAATGGCTTTCAGAAAATGGCTTTAAAACAACACAAAAATGCTTTTACTGTGTTTAAAACGTAACAAAAATAAAAAATAGACATATTAGTATTACTGCATCCATAATGACCTGCTCTGCAAAAATATTGCATCATCTACCCCCTCAAGTGAATGCCGTAAAAAAATAAAAACTGCAAAAGCAGCCATTTTTGGTCACCTTGCCTCAAAAAGTGTAATACTGAATGATCAACAAATCATATCTCTTATATTATAAAAATGAGTTTCTGTCTGTCTGTGTCTCTGTTCTTTATGCACAACCAAACGACTGGACCGATCTTCACCAAATTTGGCACACAGGTACATCAGGTGTCCAGGAAGGTCTCAGCTCTCTAGGACGTACCGTTGCTGAGATATTCCCCCAAAATTACCTGCATTAGCCAATACAAGCGTGCAAGTATTTCTCTTCATATCCCAACTGCCATGCACACGGTCACATGTCCCTTATCAGCCAATAGAAGCTTGCAGGCCCTTAGTCTACACATACACACAGTTTTACTCCATGTTTCCATAATAACCCAGCCATTTTTATTCACTGCTGTAGGTCAGCTTTAGGCTAGGGCTACACGACGACCTGTGTCGCACGACAATAAGTCTCACGACACATAGGGCACAACTACACTGCAACATTGATATTGCACGACAATTTTTATAATCATAGTCTATGATGTTGCACTGCGACATGCGACATGCTTCAACTGTGATGCGGCAGTTACAGAAAAATCCATCTTGAATGGATTTTTTACGACTGTCCTGTCGCAGTCGCAGCATGTCGCAGTGCGACACCATAGCCTATCATTATAAAAATTGTTCTGCGACATTGGTGCGACGAAATGTCGCGTGACACATGTCATCGTGTAGCACTAGCCTTAAAGGGGCAGGGCCCTGTGGAGGTCACTGTTAAGGGGGCAGGGGACACTATTAAAGGGGCAGCTGCTTTGGAGATCACTGTTAAAGGGGCGGGCACTGTGGAGGTCACTGTTAAGGGAGCAGGGCCACTATTAAAAGGGCAGCTGCTGTGGAGATCACTGTTAAAGGGGCGGGCACTGTGGAGGTCACTGTTAAAGGGGCGTTCACTGTGGATGTTATTGTTAAGATGGCAGGCCACTGTGGAGGTCACTGTTAAAGGGGCGGGCACTGTGGAGGTCACTGTTAAGGGGCAGGGGCCACTATTAAAGGGGCAGCTGCTGTGGAGGTCACTGTTAAGTCAGCAGGGTACTGTGAGATCACTGTTAAGGGAGCGAGGTACTGTGGAGGTCACTGTTAAGGGAACGGGGTACTGTGGAGGTCACTGTTAAGGAAACGGGGTACTGTGGAGGTCACTTTTAAAGGGACTGGTGCTGTGGAGGTCTCTGTTAAGGGGGCAGGGAACAGTGGAGGTCACAGATAAGGGGATGGTCCCCTATGGATATCAGTGTTAAGGGGCGAGGTGCTGTATAGGTCACTGTTAAGGGGAAGGGCCCCTGAGAAAGTCAATGTAAAGGGAGTGGGGTGCTGTGAAACTCACTGTTAAAGGGGCGGGCTGCTGTGAAGGTCAAAGTTAAGGGTATGGGCTGCTGTGGAGTTCCCATTTTAAGGAGGCGGGGCACTGTGGGGGGACAGTGTTAAGGGGTGGCGGGCTGTGAAGTTCCCTGTTAAGGGGGCGGGTGCTGTAGAGGTCACTGTTATGGGGGATACTGTTGACATCTTTTAACGACACACAAACATTAAATTAAATAGATGAAATATACCCATGCGTAGTCGTGTCCTTCTGCTAGTGTACCAATAAAACGTTAACTTTTACCACAAAAAACAAGAAATATGGCTTTCAGAAAATGAAGACACAAAAACATTATTTTAAAAAAATGCTTTTATTGTGTAAAACAAATACCAATAGACATATTTGGTATCGCCGCATCTGTAATCACCCGCTCTATGAAATTAACACATACTCTATCCTGTGAACACTGTAAAAAAAATGTCATTTTTGGTTACCTTGCCTCACAAAAAGTGTAATATTGAGTGTGCAAAAAACATTTTTGTAAACGCATCAAAGTTTTTGTAAGGAAAAAGGTAAGTCTCCCCTCCCTCAACCCCAGTCAGAGAGAGACACCTGTTTTACCATCTTGATAGAAAATTCTGAGCAACTCCTTCCGCCCTGCTCAGTCTGCTCACCTTTATTTACTAACAAAAGATGTAAAAGGGGATGGCCCAAGACAAGGATACAGCAAGTTATAACATGCAGGAAGTGATGTCAAAGGACAGGGCGGGGCAATCAATGTGGCTGGGCAGACAATGCACACGCCCCATCCCTGTATAAGGAAGGATGAGTCATGTCCATTGTCTGATCAGCCAGGTGGCCACCCACCCCCCATCACTGTCAGCATGGACCTCATTCAATACTGCTCAAAGGTGATCAGTATCTAATAAAGATCATTCTACTGGTTCCCATAGGCTTGAAATTATCTGCGAGACATTGCTACGGCTATTGTCAGTATACGGTACTAGTATACCGACAAGGCAGATATGCATGTCTTAAAAGCAGATATGTCTCCAAGCCCACGAGAAGGTTTTCATACTGACTGTTTTACCACTGGTCCCGATTCAGCCAAAGTACCCTCTGCTAGAGCGCTCTTTGGCTAAATCAGACACAGGGAGACAGATGACAATCTATAAAAACATCCTAAAGTAAAATGTCCGCATAATAAAATTTCCACAACAGTACCAATAAATACTGTCTCCTTATCTTGTAGTTTTCAAACTGGGCTCTGCTCAGTTTCTACTGTAGGGGTCTTCAAATGTGACATGTCAACTTAAAATTATGACAGTGAAATCTGCCCTCTAAAAACCATATGCTGCCCTTTCCCTTCTGAGCTCTGCATTGTGCCCATACAGCAGTTTACAACCACAAGTAGAGTGTTTCTGTAAACTTCAGAATCAGGGTAATAAATATTGAGTTTTGTTTGGCTGTTAACCCTTGTTGTGTTGCATGAAAAATTTACTAAAATGGAA
Organism: Bufo bufo; assembly: GCF_905171765.1. NCBI lineage: Eukaryota > Metazoa > Chordata > Amphibia > Anura > Bufonidae > Bufo > Bufo bufo. The sequence goes on along the minus strand of NC_053392.1, from coordinate 430,832,957 downwards.
AATCTGCAAAAAAAGTGACATTTCACCTCCATTCTTTAATTCTTGTGGAACACCTAAAGGGTTAACAAAGTTTGTAAAATCAGTTTTTAATAACTTGAGGAGTGTAGTTTCTAAAATTGGGTCATTTATAGGAGATTTCTACTGTTTAAGCCCCACAAAGTGACTTCATAACTCAACTGGTCATAACTAAAAAAAAAAAATAATTTTAAGAATTGCTTTTAAAATTGTAAGCCTTATAATGTCCTAAAAAAAATATATATGTAATTTACAAAATGATGCAGACATAAAGTGGACAAATGTAAAGTAATAACTATTTTATGAGGTATCACTATCTGCCTTAAAAGCAATTTTCAAAATTTTTGATAAATTTGGATCTACTTTACATCCGCCTATAGGATATAAACGTCCTGTGGGTGGATGTTTATCTCTGAATGGATGATCTGGAACGTCTATTCAGAGATGGCAGCTGCACTCTAATCGTGGAGCTGCCGAGCGGGGGACCCGCTGTCAGTGACAGCAGGGCAACCCAGAGAGAAGGCAGGGCCAGTTCCCAGGTGTCCCTGCCTTCTAGATTGCTGTATTGGTAAGCGCTGTGTATACAGATCAGGAAGCGCTATGCACTTCCTGTCCCAGCCCGGCGGTCATGTGACCGTCGGGCCGGGAGAGTGCAGGAGCTGTCGGGTTTTCTACAGACATCGATCAGCCCTGCACTGAGGCTGTACAGCGTTGTATTCTGCTGTACAGCCTCTCTGGGGGGTGTATTTCCCCTGTAACTGGGGCTACTATGTCAGCCCCAGTTACAGGAGAAATCAATAGTGAAAAAAAAAAGTGAAATGTTCCCCAGAGGTCTTGTAAAAAAGTGTAAAATAAAAAATTAATAGTGTTTTTAAAAAAAAAAAAAAGGTTTCACATGTAAGCCAAAAATTCCCCAATTATTAATTTTAAAAAAATGTTAAAAATAGAAAAAATTAAACAGACATATTTGGTATTGCTGCGCCTGTAACGACCGGCTCTATAAATATATTACATGATCCACCCCGTCGAATAAACATCATTAAAAAAAAATAAGTGTATAAAAAAAAAAGCCATTTTTGTCACCTTACATCACAAAAAGTGCAACTCCAAGTGATCAAAAAGGTGTATGTCCCACAAAATGGTACCAATAAAACAGTCACCTCATCCCACAAAAAATGAGCCCCTACATAAGAAAATCGCTCAAAAAAAATAAAATAAATATAGCTCTCAGATCATGGAGACAGTAAAACATCATTAAATTAATTTAAAAAAGTATACATATTAGGTATTGCCGCATCTGTAACAACCAGCTCTATAAAAATATCACATGACCTAACCCCTTTAGGTGAATACTGTAAACAAATGAAAACTGTGCCAAAAAAAAAATTTTTTTGTCACCTAACATCACATAAAGTGCAACACCAAGCGATCAAAAAGGCGTATGCCCCCCAAAATAGTAGCATTCAAACCGTCAACTCATCCTGCAAAAAAATTTAATTCTAACTAAGACAATCGGTCAAAAAATAAAAAAGCTATGGCTCTCAGACTATGGAGACATTAAAGTATACATATTAGGTATTTCCACGTCCGTAAGGATCTGCTCTATAAAAATGTCACATGAACTAACCCCTCAGGTGAACGCTATAAAAATAAATAACGAAAAACTGTGCTAAAACAACAAATTTTTTGGTCACTTTGTCGCATAAAGTGAAATAATGAATTATCAAAAAATCATATGTACCCGAAAATGGTACCAATAAAAATGTCAACTCTTCCTGCAAAAAACAAACCCCTGCACCAGACGATCGGCAGAAAAATAAAAAAAATATGGAGACACAAAAACATTTTAAAAAAATGGAGACACAAAAACATAATATTTTTTTTCAAAAGTGCTTTATTATGTAAAACTGAAACAAACAAACAAAGAAAGTAGACATATTTGATATCATTGAGTCCGTAACTACTTGGTCTATAAAAATAGCACATGATCTACCCTGTCAGATGAATGTTGTAAAAAATTGTCATTTGTTGGTTACCTTGCCTCACAAAATTTTTTATATAGAGCAATTTAAAAGTATATGTACCCCAAAATAGTTCCAATAAAACTGGCACCTTGTCCCCTAGTTTCTAAAATGGGGTCACATTTTGAGAGTTTCTACTGTAAGGATGCATCAGGGGGGCTTCAAATGGGAAATGGCATCTAAAAACCAGTTCAGGTAAATCTGCCTTCCAAAAACTATACGGCGCTCCTTTTCTTCTGCACCCTGCCGTGTGCCCTTACATCAGTTTACGACCACATGTGGAGTGTTTCTGTAAACCGCAGAATCCGGGTAATAAACATTGAGTTTTGTTTGGCTGTTAATCCTCGATGTGTTAAAGAAAAAAATGGATTAAAATGGAAAATCTCCCAAAAAAGTGAAATATTTAAATCTCATCTCCATTTTCCTTTAATTCTTGTGGAACACCTAAAGGGTTAACAAAATTTGTAAAAATCAGATTTTAGTAACTTGAGGGGTGTAGTTTCTACAATGGAGTCATTTATGGGGTGTTTCCACTATGTAAGCTCCACAAAGTGACTTCAGACCCAAAGTGGGTTTTGGAAATTTCCTTAAAAATTTTAAGAATTGCTTCTAAAATTCTAAGCCTTCTAATGTACTAAAAAAATAAAAATAATGACATTTCCAAAATGATGCCAGCATAAAGTAGACCTATGGGGGAATGTTAAGTAATAAATATTTTATGAGGTATCACTTTCTGTTTTAAAAGCAGAAAAATGTAAATTCAAAAAATAGCGAATTTGTAAATTTTTTTGGTAAATTTGGGATTATTTTATAAATAAAGGTGAAATATATCGACTGAAATTTACCACTGTCATGAAGTACAATGTATCTCGAGAAAACATTCTCAGAATGGCTTGGATAAGTAAAAGCGTTCCAAAGTTATTACCACATGACGTGACTCATGTCAGATTTGCAAAATTAGGCTCTGTCAGGAAGGGGGAAATGGCCCGGATGTGAAGTGGTTAAATAAATAATGGTGAAACATATTGACTCAAATTTATTACTAACATGAAGTACAATGTGTCACTAGAAAACAGTCTCAGAATGGCTTGGATACGTAAAAGCATTCCAGAGTGATTACCATGTAAAATGACACATGTCAGATTTGCAAAAATCAGCTTGGGATTTAAGGTGAAAAGTGGCTCAGTACTGATGGGATTAATTGGTGCCATTAGCAACTACAACTTGCCCTGCAAAAACAAGCTCTCATACAGCTATGTGAATAAAAAAAAAAAGTTATGACCCCAGAAAGGCAAAGAGTGAAAAAACGAAAACACAAAAATGAAAAATCCTCTGGGGCTCGAGGGGTTAAAATAAGGGATTAAAATAAAAAATTCTAAACACAAAACAATACATGTTATTTGTTTACTTAGCTGCAATGATGACGTGTTCATATATATGCTATGTCATTGCTGCAGCCGATTATTGAACTTATAATACTGCACAAGACGTCAGTAAATGGCTGCAGCAGTCATGTGGGTTATACATATAATTTGTTGCTGTTAACATGTGAACATATGCCTGTGGGGAGGACCAGAGCGGTTGCGCTGGATGCAGCATGGGATTAAATTGGCAAATTCAGATTCTTTTCTTATTTTAAAAATTCTTGGTAGTGGGGAGGTTTTCCATTATTTTGCTAGCCTGTTTAAAAGTGTCGGTAAAAGTCAAAAATAGATCACAAGCTGTACCCTAGCAAGTGAATGTTACAAAATGTACTATGTAAGGCCTCATGCACACAGACGTTTTTTTTTGCGGTCCGCAAAAACGGTTTCCGTTGTTCCGTGTCCGTTTTTTCTTCTGTGGGTCTTCCTTGATTTTTGGAGGATCCACGGACATGAAGGAAAAAGTCGTTTTGGTGTCCGCCTGGCCGTGCGGACCCAAACGGATCCGTCCTGACTTACAATGCAAGTCAATGGGGACGGATCCGTTTGACGTTGACACAATATGGTGCAATTGCAAACGGATCCATCCCCCATTGACTTTCAATGTAAAGTCAGGAGTCCCTATTATACCATCTGATCGGAGTTTTCTCCAATCCGATGGTATATTTTAACTTGAAGCGTCCCCATCACCATGGGAACGCCTCTATGTTAGAATATACCATCGGATTTGAGTTAGATCGTGAAACTCAGATCCGACAGTATATTCTAACACAGAGGCGTTCCCATAGTGATGGGGACGCTTCAAGTTAGAATATACTACGAACTGTGTACATGACTTCCCCCTGCTGCCTGGCAGAACCCGATCTCTTACAGGGGGCTGTGATCCGCACAATTAACCCCTCAGGTGCCGCACCTGAGGGGTTAATTGTGTGTATCATAGCCCCCTGTAAGAGATCAGGTGCTGCCAGGCAGGAGGGGGCAGACCCCCCTCCCTCCCCAGAATTATATTCATTGGTGGCCAGTGCGGCCTACCCTCTCTCCCCCCCTAATTAAAATCACCTTCCCCCATCATTGGTGGCCAGTGCGGCCTCCCCTCTCCCCCCCTTAATTAAAATCACCTTCCCCCATCATTGGTGGCCAGTGTGCGGCCTCCCCTCTCCCCCCCCCTAATTAAAATCACCTTCCCCCATCATTGGTGGCCAGTGCGGCCTCCCCTCCCCCCCCCCTAATTAAAATCACCCCCCCATCATTGGTGGCCAGTGCGGCCTCCCCTCTCTTCCCCCCTATTTAAAATCACCTTCCCTTATCATTGGTGGCAGCGGAGAGTTCCGATCAGAGTCCCAGTTTAATCGCTGGGGCTACGATCGGTTACCATGGCAGCCAAGACGCTACTGCAGTCCTGGCTGCCATGGTTACTTAGCAATAGAAGCATTATACTTACCTGCGATGTCTGTGACCGGCCGGGCGCTCCTCCTACTGGTAAGTGACAGGTCTGTGCGGCACATTGCTTATAGCACAGACCTGTCACTTACCAGTAGGAGGAGCGCCTGGCCGGTCACAGACATCGCAGGTAAGTATAATGCTTCTAAAATTGCTAAGTAACCATGGCAGCCAGGACTGCAGTAGCGTCTTGGCTGCCATGGTAACCGATCGGAGCCCCAGCAATTAAACTGGGACTCCGATCGGAACTATCCGTTGCCACCAATGATGGGGGAAGGTGATTTTAATTAGGGGGGGGGAGAGGGGAGGGCGCACTGGCCACCAATGATGGGGGGGTGATTTTAATTAGGGGGGGGGAGAGGGTAGGCCACACTGGCCACCAATGATGGGGGAAGGTGATTTTAATTAGGGGGGGGGGAGAGGTGAGGCCGCACTGGCCACCAATGATGGGGGAAGGTGATTTTAATTGGGGGGGGAGAGGGTAGGCCGCACTGGCCACCAATGATGGGGGAAGGTGATTTTAATTAGGAGGGGGAGAGGGTAGGCCGCACTGACCATCAATGATGGGGGAAGGTGATTTTAATTAGGGGGGGAGAGGGTAGGCCGCACTGGCCACCAATTATGGGGGAAGGTGATTTTAATTAGGGGGGGAGAGGGGAGGCCGCACTGGCCACCAATGAATATAATACTGGGGAGGGAGGGGGGTCTGCCCCCTCCTGCCTGGCAGCACCTGATCTCTTACAGGGGGCTATGATACGCACAATTAACCCCTCAGGTGCGGCACCTGAGAGGTTAATTGCGGATCACAGCCCCCTGTAAGAGATCAGGTTCTGCCAGGCAGCAGGGGGCAGTCATGTACACAGTTCATAGTATATTCTAACTTGAAGCGTCCCCATCACTATGGGAACGCCTCTGTGTTAGAATATACTGACGATCTGAGTTTTCACGAAGTGAAAACTCAGCTCTGAAAAAGCTTTTATGCAGACGGATCTTCGGATCTGTCTGTGTGAAAGTAGCCTACGGACACGGATGTCATTCTTGTGTGCATCCGTGTTTTTTCACGGACCCATTGACTTGAATGGGTCCGTGAACCGTTGTCCGTCAAAAAAATAGGACAGGTCATATTTTTTTGACGGACAGAAAACACGGATCACTGACGCGGATGAACAACGGTGCAGTTTCCGAGTTTTTAACGGACCCATTGAAAGTCAATGGGTCCGCAGAAAATCACGGAAAACGGAACAACGGACACGGATGCACACAACGGTCGTGTGCATGAGGCCTAAAACTCAGTAGCAGTATTGCTGTTTTTTCCACATTCCCCCTAGAAAGAGTTCATAAAAGTTATTCAAACAGTTGTGTGTAATGATTATTATTACTACATTATTATTAGTAGTAATGATTCCATTAAAAATTACAAGTCCCGCAATAAAAAAGTCCTCATATGGCTACATCGATGGAAAAATAAAAAAGTTATACTGTAGCTCTTGGAATGTGACAATTAAAAAAAAAATCAAAGTTGCTTGATCACTAAGGCCACAAATACACACAAGGGAAAGGGATTAAAGTGTATATCTGATTATAAATAATTTTCATAAATCAATAGCACAGTCTTAGATAATAAAATTTGTAAATATATCTTATTACACATTAATGCCTTTTTATCCATTTATCAAATTATTTTCAAACGCCCCCACCTGTTCAATCCCTTTTGAATTAACTGGTCAAGTCAAGTGGAGGCTGCTTTTCAGTGACAGATGTTACATGCTGCCCTTAATTCTATGAAAGGGGAGAAGGAGAAAGCAGCTGCAGAGGCAGAGAGACACACACAGAAATGTTGCTGGCTCTAGTATGTGTTTTACCATATTACCCCAGTGCTCTAATCCCAACTATGCTGCTCAGTCCTGCTGTATTGTTTCATTTTACTGCTTCTGAGGGTGTGTTGAGATGATGGAGCAGGATCTCTTGTTTTTAATGTGTGCTGTATATTGGATGCAGCAGCAAGTCTCCTAACCTCCAGGACAGGCACCCGCAAAGTGAAGGAAAGCAGACCGCACAAGCCTCGCCACCCTCCATTCACTTCTATTGCTGTTCAATAGAGGTGGCTGTGCAAGTGCTGCGCTCTCTTTATTCACTTCTATGGGATTTCTAAAAATAGCCGAGCAAGCTGTCTTGACTATTATTGGAACTCCCATAGAAGTGAATGGAGAGCACACCACCCATGTGCGGTGCACTTTCCTTCACTTTGGGGGCTGCAGACCCTGGTAGCACACAGGGCCATCTTTAATATTGATTGGACCCTGGGCAAAAATTTACTTGGGCCCCCTGGATCCCGCCTTCCCACACCCTAGAAGGCAATCACGCCCTCCACCACAACACACACAAAAAATCCACACATCTGGTAGAGTACAGTGAATGACTGTAAATACTTCCAGGTCTGAAGACTCCAGCGGCTCAGGGTCAGTGCTCTGGGCAGCTGGGCTCAGGCTGGAAGTGGGCACCGCTCTGCAGGAAGGAGACCAGGGCTCGGCTCACCCTAGCGTTACAGTGCACCCCAGCACCCCACAGTATGCAGTATAGCACCCTATAGTATACAGCACCACACAGTATGCAGTTTAGCACCCCACACTATACAGTACCCCACAGTAAATAGTAGAGCAGTATAGCACCCCACACTATACAGTACCCCACAGTATATAGTAGAGCAGTATAGCAGCCCACAGTATACAGCACCTCACTGTATACAGCGATACAGCCCCCACACTATACAGTACAGCAGTATAGCACTCCACACTATACCGCACCCACAGTATACAGTATACAGACCCCCACAGTATACAGTACAGCAGTATAGCCCCCCACACTATACAGGCCCCCACACTATACAGCCCCCCCCCACAGTATACTGGCCCCCCTCCACAGTATACAAGCCCCCACACAGTATACAGTCCCGCACAGTATACAGCCCACCACACAGTATACAGCCCCCCCCCACAGTATACAGGCCCCCACACAATATACAGCCAACCACACAGTATACAGCCCACCACACAGTATACAGCCCACCCCCACAGTATACAGCCCCCCCCCCACAGTATACAGCCCCCCCCCCCACAGTATACAGCCCACCACACAGTATACAGCCCCCACACAATATACAGTCCCGCACAGTATACAGCCCACCACACAGTATACAGCCCCCCCACAGTATACAGGCCCCCACACAATATACAGCCAACCACACAGTATACAGCCCACCACACAGTATACAGCCCACCACACAGTATACAGCCCCCCCACACAGTATACAGCCCACCACACAGTATACAGCCCCCCCACACAGTATACAGCCCCCCCCACAGTATACAGCCCCCCCCCACAGTATACAGCCCACCACACAGTATACAGCCCCCACACAATATACAGCCCCCCCCCCACAGTATACAGGCCCCCACACAGTATACAGCCCACCACTATACAGTAGTTTACAGTATATTAACATAACAGCCCCTTTCACCTTTTTCTGATGTAATGTTCACACAAAAAAGCTCCACAGAACACTCCTGGTAGGACCTGTGATGACCTCATAGCCATGTGACCAGTAATTGCTAGGTTACTGGTCACATGGTGATGATGTCATTAAGGTCCTTGATCACAACTTTAACACAGTACGATCATGATGCCTGGACTCAGTGCCGGCAGGCACGGCAGCACCCCTGTGTAGCTGACAGCTTGACACCCGGGGCAGTAGCTAGCAGAGCTCAAGAGGCAGCTGCCTTGGGCCCCCCAGGAGCAACTGGGCTCGGGGCAGCTGCCCCTTTTGCCCCTTGGTAAAGACGGCCCTGGTAGCACATTTAGGCCAAACAGGCAGCTCACAGTAGCATGACCAAAATGTGGCCTTGTATTATCCTGTTGAAAAACGGCTCCTGGTTCCACGTCCAAATAAATGTAACGCTTAGCTGTTAATGTGCCTGAAATGAAGACTAGAGGGGTGGCTACTGTACATTATGCCACCCTACACCATAATCCCAGGAGTAGGGTTGGTGTGATGTTTGTTCTCTTATGAAAGCCATTTTATGATGTTGCCCTCATCATCTCCAGTTATCGTTGCATCTAAGACAAGAGCGTGACTCATCAGTGTACAGAATAGACCTCATTCCAGCCTCCATTGCTGTTTTGTTGTACTCCATGATGGCCTTAGAGAATGGTGGCATGAGGTGACTGAAACACTTGCAGCTGGACTTGTGGCTTGTAATCCAGTGTCGTGCAAACGCCTTCTGATGGTTTATATAGACACTGCCGTTCTGCGCTTGGGATGTGACATCCAATTTGAGTTGCAGTACAGGATGGATCACCACGAGCCATTCTTCTAATCAGATGATCCGTATATGCAGCGGATTGCCTCAGTGCACCTCTTGGTGTCATTTCAGTTTGTTGTTCTCCCAACCACCAGGACATGCAGAGTTGAACAGTGCTGACATCTATATGTAGGTGCATAGCAATCTGCTGGAGTGAATGAAGGTCTCTCGATTCAAGGATTCTGTCCTTTGCAGTTTGCAACAGTTGGTGATAACTGGCACACTGAAGAACAGGAGTTATCACACAACCATCCCACATAACTTTTTGTGGTTTCATGTGGCTAAAAATATTTTTTTTTATTTGGCTTTTTTTGCCCCTCCCATACATCACAGATTGGAGCTAGATGCTAGAAAATGTAATCATTTGCAGATTTTAGGGACACCTGCTTCTTTCTCAATTTGCATAATCTTGTCCTCCTTGGTGTTGCAGTTTCAATGCAGAGGAGTGTACATGCTGTGGCAGTGGTTGTGGGACCACTGGGTCAACCAACAAATTTCACTTTCGGCTAATCCTAAAGGCCTTATCCTGGCAGACCCCTGGTGTTCACTCTTTATGCCTTGTACAGTGGCAACCCCCAGGCTGCTACCTCCTAGAAGTAGTCACTCTGTGATTGACATCTGACTGAGGGGGTCAGAGACACCGATAAAGGGTACCGAGGGGGTCAGCCAGAATCATAGTCAGGGACAGGCCAAGCTCAGGGAAGGCAGAGTACGTGCTGAGCGGTAAATGGTCCGAGGTCAGGGCATGCAGTGAAGGAAGTGAATGAAGTTTGGTTCTGTGAAAAGGGTGGTTTAGAATCCAGTAAACAGGCAGAAAGTCAGTACACCAGCAGGCAACAGAGCAGACACCTTTACAGGATACTAGCATGCTAGAAAACCTATTGTTCAGGCACCCTCCCATAAGGCTTTAAGAGACAGATGTAACATGTGTGCCCACCCTACAGGATGAGGAGAGGCCTTTCTGGCAAGCAGCCCACAGCCTCACTGGGGGACATAGGGACATAGCAGACTGGTGGCCAGAACCCCTGGGAACAAGATTTCTATCTGGAGTCAGGTGGCCACAGTATGAATTTCAGCCCTGATACCATGGTAGCACATTTAGGCAACACAGGCAGCTGACAGTAGCATGACCAACATGTGGCCTTGTATTATCCTGTTGAAAAACGGCTCCTAGGACATTTTAGAAAAATGGCCAAACCACTGGTTCTACTTACAAATAAATGTAATGCCAAGCTGTTAGTGTGCCTGAAATGAAGTCTAGAGGGTTCTGGCTACCCTAAATTATGCCACCATACACCATAATCCCAGGAGTTGGGTTGGTGTGATGTTCTCTTATGAAAGCCATTTCATGATGTTGCCCACATCATCTCCAGTTATCGTTGCATCAATGGAGACTTGTAATTGTCATACTTGATATTTACATAAGTTGAATTAATTTATATAATAAATGTATTTAATTGGAAACATTGTTGTATGTCTTATTGCCATTGTGACAATTTTATGTTTTTCTTTTAGGCCATGATGGTGCAGTAAATGGCTTTGGCTGGAGCTATGACAGGAATTGGTTGGTTTCTACTGCTGATGACCGAACAGTGAGAATTTGGAATGTGAAAAATATGGCTTCAGCATTAGTGCTGGTATATTGTGCTTTTTTTTTTTTGCTTTGTTTTATCATTTTGAAAATATGCTGGTTTAGGACATTTTCAACCCAACAAAACATATAAATTGCCAAATATTAGGAACTTTAAACAAAAAGCAGCAGCCAGAGTTTGATAATTATGTTTCTTTTACGAACAGCATATTTTTTTTTTCTTTTGCTGTGGCTTCTTTTCATTTACTTTGCACACATATTCAACATCGCTTTACATACATTAGCATCACTTGTTGTCCCCAATGGGGTTTACAGTCTAAGTTCCCTATCAGTATGTCTTTGGAACGTGGGAGAAAACTCGGGGAGAACATTCAAACTTTATGCAGATGTTGTCCGTGGTCAAATTTTAACCTAGGACCCCAGAGCTGCAAGGAACCAGTGCTAACCCTGAAGCCAGAGTGCTGCTCTTTGAATGAGCTTATTAGAAATCAATGTTATTTTGTTACCGATAGCACAGTAAAAATAATAATAGTAAACATGATAGTTTGTAATCTGGTTTCTGAGAGGCTAATTAAAAAGGCCAAATAGGCACAATTTTGTTGCATGTTGTTGCACCTTATTTGTCTCTCATTTGATTCTATAAAAAATAAAATTCCACGGCACTTCCGTGGAATTTAATTTTTTATCTTTGCTGTTGGTGGATCGCCTTCCAAGCTGCTGGCACTCCGTTATTACTTCATTACCACAGTGCTGCCCATCATACCTTTTGGTTTGTCATTTGATTTTATTCTGCGCCCACTTGCTGAATGCTGCCCAAAAAAATTATGTACGGTAAGGCATGTGTTACAAAATTCTTGCTCAGTCTGAGTAGATCTTCCACAGATTTTGGTTTCTTCCAAAAGCAATGCCACACCTGTCCACATGTGTGTGGTATTGCAGTTCATCCCTACTTAATTGTATGTAGCGGCCAGACACAACCCAATAAACAGACATGGTGTTGTTCCTGGAAAAAAATAAAACTTCTTCTTTTTTTTTTTTTGGAAAAGCTGGAGAAAGCAGCCACCTGATGCTGCAGCAAACAGGAAGCACAAAGCTTTACCAACACAAAGCAAAACAACACTTAAAAAACGGGGATTAGTATGTAATTCTGGCCAGTTTTCTGTCATAAAAAAGTCACAAATTTTGGTGCACGACTTTTCAAAAAAAGTGGTCACACTGAGGGGCAGGGCTTAAAGGGGCCCAATTAGATTTACAATAATTTACTGAAAAACTGACATAAATTTTAGTGCAAATCTGTGCCAGCCTATAATTGCCATAGATTTCATTTTCTAACGTACTGGAAGGAGATATGACGAATTTGTTAAGAGTCCTACAACTCTTAAAGTGTAACTGCCATTTCACTACCATAAATGAAATTCCTAACACATGTGATGCTGAAGAAAAGATATTCATAAAGCTTTATTTTTCAGTTAATTTTACCTTTCTGATGTCTGTATTCAGCTCTTAGCAACCCTATTTCTCTGTGCTTCTATTTCTGTATCTTCCTAAGATAGCCTCTGCTGCACTTCCTGTGGTGATATTTGCCATGTCTTTGAGGCCATCCTGTATTTCCCTCACTTCCCATAACCCCTTGCTCTCCTCATATGAACTAGCAGACAAGCAAGACCAATCAGAATGCAGATAACTTCCCCCACTACCCAAGAGCAGTGTGTATCCTCTCACATACAGCTACCCAGAGACAGACAAGACTAATCACAATGCAGATAACCTCCACCACTAACACGGAGCAGTGTGTATCCTCTCATTTACAGCTAACCAGAGACAGACAAGACCAATCAGAATGCAGATAACCTCCCCCACTACCCTAGAGCAGTGTGTATCCTCTCACATACAGCTAACCAGAGACAGACGAGACCAATCAGAATGAATATCATTTCCCCCACTACCCCAGAGCAGTGTGTATCCTCTCACATTTTTCTAAAAAAGATGACCTCTTGTTGGCCCAGAATATCCTTGAATGCGAGTACAAATCAATAGCCAAAGGCTATACCAATTCTGTTTAAGGCCTTGTTCACATCAGCGTTCAGCCTTTCCGTTCTCCTGCTCCGTTATAGGAGCAGGAGAACGGAAAGGACGGATTCGGCTCATAACTGAGCCGAGCGGAGCCTACGGACCTCATAGACCCCCATAGACTATAATCACTCACATCACACTCGCTACCCTAACATAGCACAACCTGACCTGTCCTGACTCTCCTGCCGGCTGCCTGCGACTCTTCAATTCAATCTTTTTCTGACCGCTGTGGCTGTGTCAGACTGCTCGCCTCTGACAGTCCCTCTGCTCTGGCTGCTTCCCGCCGCCGCGGCGCTGCTCACTCACCCTGTCACACCCCCGTGGCCTGCCCTGAGCCCATGTGACCGTGTGTTGCCATGACGGCACTCGCAGGCTGGCGGGCGGCGCGGCGCTGCAGCAGTACTACAGTAAGTCAGATGATTTTTTTTTTTCATTCATTCTTTTTTGCGCAGGCCGGCCGTTGGTGCGGGCCACAAAATATTGTACTGAGGGCCGCAAATGGCCCGCGGGCCGCGAGTTTGAGACCCCTGCTGTATAGTGATTCCACGATAAATTAGCCTGATGGGAATGTTAAAAATCAAAATAATAAATCTTTATTGGTGAAGAATGTTTTAAAATATAGGGAATAACCCTACTAATAAATAAACAGGCTTAAAGAAGGGTATCCGTTGTATGGCTGAATACATATAGCTGAATACAAATGGCCTACCATACACACATGGATAGAGCGATGTGCAGATATATGAAATACTTCACTCTGCTTGTGCTCACTAATCCATACCACACACCTCCACTAATAAAATAAGTCACTGAGTGCCGACTCATCAGGGTCAATAGTATGCCCCAGACAGTCATAGGACACAGTTAGCCCACACGCTGCCTTTGACTTTAAGTGACCAGCAACAATATTCTGCCTAGTTATTGATATTCGGGTTGGAGCATCAGCGCTATGATCACTTAAAGTATAACTGTCGTATTTTTTATTTTTTGGAGTATTGGATTGTGGTGATTAACATCACCTTGGTGGCCCTATTTCAACTTTTAACTGTGTATTCAATTACCCCTTAATTCCACACTTTTGTTCCCTGTACTGCCTACTTTTACCTGTGCTTAAAATAAGGTTGCTAGGCATGGTCCGTCTATCTGTTGAAGGACGGAGGACGCAGAAGCACGCAGCGTGCAAGGTCAGATTACTGACAGCCAGGGACTGTAAGTAAATGATTAAAGTCAGGTCCTCCCCAGCAGCTGATAACAGTGCCTGGGCTATGTGCACTTCTCCCTGTCCCTGCGCTTGGCAGACGCTCCCTCACTCAGCAGAGCTGGAGAAGGCAGAGTTGAATCAGCGGAGACCAGGGAAGGCAGATCTGCCATCTGCTCAGTGTATAAATGAAAGCAACATATGGTAAGAGGACCCCTTTGTGCTGCAGGAGATTAACCCTTTAGGGGGAGGGCTCTGGTTACTGACACTTTTGGGGGGCTATTGTTACTGGCTAGTGAGGGCAGGCGGGATTAGTCTCAGGGTGAGGGCAGTGGCGGCCATCTTAACTGAATAGTGAAATTGCAGTTTTTCCTATCGCCCATGACAGCACCACCGGAGAGAGGAGGATCCGCCCCACAGAGACAGGAAACCTGCAGAATAAAACGGGCGGGCATACTCCTCCTCGTCAGTGTGGTTTCCTGTCTCTGATGGGAAGCCTGCAGAGCGACATGCTGGATCCTTCCCTCCGGTGGGTCCCCCACTTACCTGCGATCCTGGAAGTTGCAGAGCCAGCAGAGGCACATCTGAGCTCCGGAGGGGGCGGCAGTGTGCGGGGAGAGGGCGGCATGTGTGGCGCCGGAGGAAGAACGCTGACCACCAGGGGGAGGAAGAGGAGCGGCTCCGGCTGTGAGTAGGCCGTGGAGCGCTCCTAAAGTCACATGACGCCGGCTGTGACGTCATCTGCAGGCGCCTATGAGAGGTGCACCAGTTGTCGGCCCGGTGTCTATTCCGGCTAGAGCATGGAGAATGAGAGCCTTCAGAAGCGATCTGAGGATCCCACAGTTCCTGCCCCAGCTAAGCCCAAGAAAGTGGGGGCAAAGAAGAAAAATAAAGAATGTGCGTTATGCAGCAAGGGCTTGCCATCTGAATGGTAAGATGGAAAATGTCTAAACATAACTGTTGTTATAGCTTAGACGGAGTATCACTGGGTAATTACATTTTCACCTGCAAACCTGTGTAATTCATTTCCCAGGGATAAGAAGATGTGCCAGCCCTGTATAGATAGGACGGTGGCTGAAGAGTCTCCCTCATTTTATAAGTGTTTGCAGACGTTGGTGCGCTCTGAGATTAATGCATCCCAGGTAGCCCAGAAACGGCAGAAACCTAAAACCAGAGCACCTTCCAGAGAACCCCCATCGTCAGACGAGGGTGAGATCCCTTCTTCAGTATGTGGTCCTTCTGATATCTCGTCACAGGACTCGTCAGGGGAAGAAGAAATAGGGGGGAGACCCTGTTTTCCGGTTGAGGACACCGAGAAACTCCTTAAGGCTATTCGCTCGACTATGGGCATAGAAGAAATTCGGGAGCCCCGCTCAGTTCAGGATATTATGTTCGGGGGGTTGGAGTCCAGGCAGCATGGTACCTTTCCAGTGCATAGGAATGTATCAGCTCTGATTAAAGGAGAATGGAAAAAACCCAATAGGAGGGTATTTATTTCCAGGAGTCTCAAGCGTAAATATCCTTTTAAGGAGGAAGATTCTGCGTCTTGGGATAAGGCACCTAGGATAGATGTGGCTATATCCAAAGTTTCCAGGAAAACGGCCCTACCATTTGATGACACGGGAATCTTGAAAGACCCGCTGGATAAAAAGGCGGATGCCTTTCTGAAAGGGGCCTGGGAGGCATCTACCTCTTCCTTTAGGCCTAGTATAGCCTCCACTTGCACGGCCCGGTCTCTTATTGTATGGTTGGATGAGCTTGAATCCCAATTAAAAAATAGATGCCCCCGTGAAGAGATATTAGCCTCCCTCCCTACAATTAGGAAGGCAGCAGACTTTCTGGCAGATGCCTCAGCCGACTCAGTTAGATTGGCGGCCAGATCAGCGGCTTTGTCAAATTCTGCACGGAGATCTCTTTGGCTGAAGGGCTGGTCTGGAGACATGTCTTCTAAATCCAAGCTTTGTGGTGTTCCATGTGAAGGGGAATACCTTTTCGGTCCAAGTCTGGACGACCTGCTAGATAAAGCGGCAGACAGGAATAAAAAGTTTCCGGGGTTTCAAGGATCCTTTTCTAGCAGAAATAGGTTTAGTCGGTCCTTTCGTCCCTTTAGGGGTAGCCAGGAACAGGATAGGAGAACTAGGGAGGACCGATTCAGAGGTCAGAGGAAAAATAGAAATTTTTTCTTTAACCAGTCCTCCGCAGACAAGAGAAAGCCTGAACAACAATGACGCCAGGATTCCGGTTGGGGGCAGGCTGAAGGGCTTCTTAACGGAGTGGAAGAAAATTTCCCTAAGTCCGTGGGTTTTAGATACAGTCAGCCAAGGGTTAAAGTTGGAATTCCTTCAGTCCCCTCCGGCCCGATTCCTTCCAACCATAGTCCCCCCTTCAGTCCTAGGGAAATCAGTGATACAGGCAGAAGTGCTGAATTTAATAGAGAAATCGGTCTTGATCCCAGTATTAAAGGAAGAAGTAGGCAGAGGATTCTACTCTCCACTTTTTTTGGTAAAAAAACCAGACGGTTCTTTCAGGACCATTATAAATCTGAAAAGATTAAATCAATTCATTCAGCCCAAAAGATTCAAAATGGAAACAATACGATCAACAATCAATCTTCTTTATCCATTATGCTTCATGGCCGTTCTCGACTTAAAAGACGCATACTACCACGTCCCCATTGCAATAGAACACCAGAGGTTTTTAAGGGTGGCCATCCAGTTGAAAGGTCAACTGGAGCATTTCCAATTCCAGGCTCTACCCTTTGGCCTTTCCATGGCCCCAAGGGTGTTTACAAAACTAGTGGCGGAAGTAGCAGCCCACATAAGGGAAAAGGACATTCTCTTCGTCCCTTACCTGGACGACTTCTTAATAGTAGGTCAGACAGAAGAAGCATGCATCTGGGCAGTATCAGAGATCCGGGTTATCCTGAACAGGTTAGGGTGGATAATAAACGAGGAGAAGTCAAGACCCCGTCCATCGAGGAGGCAGACCTTTTTAGGCCTAATACTGGACTCTTCTCTCCAAAAAACCCTTTTACCTACAAACAAGGTAGTAGTTATCCAGAACAAGATCCAGGATCTAACCCGGAGACCGGTTACTTCAGTAAGAACAGCAATGTCGGTCCTCGGCTCCCTCACATCCTGTATTCCGGGAGTAAGGTGGGCTCAGCTGCACTCCAGAGCCTTACAGTGGGAAATCCTGTCTGCTTGGAAGGAAAGCCGGTCCTTGAATGCAAAAATGGAGATCTCAGTCCAGACCTTACAGAAACTATCATGGTGGCTGGATACGGAAAATCTCGTCCAGGGGATCCCGTGGAAAATAGGAAGATTGGTGTGCCTGACTACAGATGCAAGCCCGTGGGGGTGGGGTGCCCACATTCAAGGAACCTCCAACCTGAAAGAATTGATGGCAGTCGGCCTTGCGATGAGGGCCTCCCTTCCGAAGATAAAAGGGAAGGACCTAAGGATCCTTTCGGACAACAGGACTGTAGTCTCCTATTTGAACAGGCAGGGAGGGACAAGATGCAGGGCTCTTATGGAGGAAGCCTTTGTCACTCTGAGTCTAGCAGAAAGAATATGCACCTCGATTTCAACAGTCCACATCAGAGGGGTAGAGAACAGACAGGCAGATTTTCTGAGCCGCCATACCCTGTCCCAGGGGGAATGGTCCCTAGACCCCATTGTTTTCCAGAAGATAGTAGATCTCTGGGGAGTTCCCGAAATCGACTTGTTTGCCACGTATTCAAACAAGAAGGTGGCCAGGTTCTATTCCCTAAGCAGAGCGGGATCCCCCTGTGGGATAGACGCCCTTGACACAGGAGTGGAATTTCCGCCTGGCTTATGCCTTTCCCCCTCTTCCCCTGATTCCCCGAGTTTTACGGAAAATCAGGGAAGAGCGGGCCACAGTAATCCTGATCGCGCCCTTCTGGCCCAGGAGGTCCTGGTTCACGGGACTCCGAACCATGTCGATCGCCGATCCCTGGGTGCTTCCGACGGTCCGGGGCCTTCTGAGCCAGGGACCAGTGAGACATCCAGCTGTAGACAGCCTACATTTAACGGCCTGCATTTTGAAAGGTGGTTATTAGAGAAGGAAGGGTTCTCTAATGCCTTGGTTTCTACCCTGCTAAAAAGTAAAAAGGAGGTTACTATAAAGATCTATAGCAGAGTTTGGCACAAATTCTTAAATTTTGCCCAGATCCAGTTAAGGAGCCTACCTAGGGTTGCTCCCTTGCTTTCTATTCTTGAGTTTCTCCAGAAAGGTTTAGAAATGGGTCTATCAGTCAGTACCCTGAGAGTTCAGGTCTCTGCCCTGTCGATTCTGTTTAATCAGAACATAGCTAGTAGCCCTTGGGTTGCCAGGTTTTTTAGGGCTGTGGAGAGGTCTTCCCTGGTGGTAGTTCCAAAAGCCCCCCCCTGGAGTCTAGAGGTGGTATTAAAAGCTTTGTCTGGGCCTCCCTTTGAGCCCATTGATTCTATTTCGATTAAGCACCTTACCCTAAAGCTATCCGTTCTGATAGCCTTGACTTCTGCTCGGAGGATTGGGGAGATCCAGGCCATCTCCATCAACCCTCCGTATACCTTGATTTTAGAGGACAAAGTTATCATCCGTCCTGACCCGGCTTTTCTTCCAAAAGTCGCCTCCAAATTCCACCGCTCTCAGGAGATTGTTCTTCCCACTCTCTGTCAAAATCCTTCCTCTGAGGAAGAAGAATCTCTCCACTGTCTGGATGTCAAGAGAGCCCTTTTGGCCTATCTGTCCTCTACCTCTTCCTGGCGAAAATCTTCCTCACTCTTCTTACAGTTTCAAGGGAGAAACAAAGGTTCTGCTGCCTCAAAGAGTTCTATATCTCGGTGGGTCGTGTCAGCCATCTCCTTATCCTACCTTTCATCGGGGTTGTCTCCCCCGGGGGGCCTAAGGGCCCACTCAACCAGGGCAGTGGCTGCCTCCTGGGCTGAGAGGTCTTCTGTTCCAATGGAGAAAATTTGTGAGGCAGCGACCTGGTCTTCCCCTTTGACCTTTTTTAGGCACTATAGGTTGGACTTGAACTCTTCTGGTGATCCTTCCTTTGGTAAAGGGGTTCTTCTTTCTACTTCCCACCCTTATGGATTACTCTAGTAAATCTCCGGTGGTGCTGTCATGGGCGATAGGAAAAAATGGTATTACTTACCGGTAATTTGATTTTACAGAGCCCATGACAGCACCCTGGGTTTCCCTCCCTGGTGGTTCTTCTTTATTACACGGGTGTGCAGAGAAAAAGAAAAAAAAAAGAAAAAAAAAAAAAATTTTATATAAAAAAAAAAAAAGAATATATATAATATATGTTCCCTTTATACAAATTGCATGTCTAATTCATGTGGCGGCCTTCCTCCGATACTTGGAAAACTCACTGACGAGGAGGAGTATGCCCGCCCGTTTTATTCTGCAGGTTTCCTGTCTCTGTGGGGCGGATCCTCCTCTCTCCGGTGGTGCTGTCATGGGCTCTGTAAAATCAAATTACCGGTAAGTAATACCATTTTTATGCAGACTGGTTGCTAAGGGCTGAATCTTATTAAATATGGGGTAAGTCAGTCTAATAGTAACTGATTCTGGAATATCAGGTTATTACTAACTACATATATGAAAATTGAAATTAGGGTCTAAGTGTGACAGTTATCCTTTAAACTGTGCTTCTTATAGCAATAGGCTCCTGAGGAAGTGCCGAGTCTATGCAGGCATGGAAATGCTTTGAGCCAATTGAGCTAATTACAGAAAGCTGGACACATTATTCAGCTATGTGTAATAATTGCCTCATACATTGCTGTTAGATGAGAACAGTCGCTTGTGAGGGCAGTAGTGAGTGACCGGCTGGTCACTTAAAGTCATAGGCAGCGTGTGGGCTAACTGTGTCCTATGATAGCTGTCTGGGGCATACTATTTACCCTGATGAGTCAGCCCTCAGTGACTTATTTTTATTAGTGGAGGTGTGTAGTATGGATTAGTGAGCACCAGCAGAATAAAGTACTTCATATATCTGCACATCACTCCATTCATTGATATGTGTATATAATAGGCTATTTGTATATAGCTATATGTATTCAGCAATATGTACTGAGCCATACAACAGATACGCCTCTTTAAGCCTGTTTATTTATTAGTGGGGTTATTCCCTATATTTTTAAACATTCTTCACCAATAAAGATTTATTATTTTGATTTTTAACGTTCCCATCAGGCTAGATAATTTATTGTGAGTAAGGGACATATACCCACAAACTGATTTAGAGTTTAGAGTGGGCAATTTATATGGATACACCTTAATAAAATGGCAATGGTTGGTGATATTAACTTCCTGTTTGTGGCACATTAGTATATGTGAGGGGGGAAACTTTTCAAGATGGGTGGTGACCATGGCAGCCATTTTGAAGTTGGCCATTTTGAATCCAACTTTTGTTTTTTCAATAGGAAGAGGGTCATGTGACACATCAAACTTATTGGGAATTTCACAAGAAAAACAATGGTGTGCTTGGTTTTAATGTAACTATATTCTTTCATGAGTAGTTTGAAATCAAAATGTGTAAAAAATGACCTGTGAAATCCTAAAGGTGCTCTTTGGAATGTGGGCCCCTTTGCCCACCTAGGCTGCAAAAAAGTGTCACACATCTGGTATCGCCGTACTCAGGAGAAGTTGGGCAATGTGTTTTGAGGTGTCATTTTACATATACCCATGCTGGGTGAGAGAAATATCTCGGCAAAATACAACTTTTCCCATTTTTTTTATACAAAGTTGGCATTTGACCAAGATATTTATCTCACCCAGCATGGGTATATGTAAAATGACACCAAAAAACACATTCCCCAATTTCTCCTGAGTACGGCGATACCAGATGTGTGACACTTTTTTGCAGCCTAGATGCGCAAAGGGGCCCACATTCCTTTTAGGAGGGCATTTTTAGACATTTGGATCCCAGACTTCTTCTCACACTTTAGGGCCCCTAAAATGCCAGGGCAGTATAAATACCCCACATGTGACCCCATTTTGGAAAGAAGACACCCCAAGTGGTATTCAATGAGGGGCATGGCGAGTTCATAGAATTTTTTTCTCACAAAGTCTCCCTTTCCGCTAACTTGGGACAAAAATTTCAATCATTCATGGACTCAATATGCCCCTCAGTGAATACCTTGGGGTGTCTTTGTACTGCCCTGGCATTTGAGGGTCTCCGCAATCATTACATGTATGGCCAGCATTAGGAGTTTCTGCTATTCTCCTTATATTGAGCATACGGGTAATGAGATTTTTTTTTTCCGTTCAGCCTCTGGGCTGAAAGAAAAAATGAACGGCACAGATTTCTTCATTCGCATCGATCAATGTGGATGAAAAAATCTCAGCCAAAAAAAAAAAAAAAGGAGGGGAAAGGCGTCTGCTAGGACATAGGAGCTCCGCCCCCAACATCCATACCCACTTAGCTCGTATGCCCTGGCAAACCCGATTTCTCCATTCACATCAATCGATGTGGATGAATAAATCATTGCCAGGATTTTTTTATTATTTTTTTTATATACAAAGTGTTTGCCAAAGTATATGAACACCGCCGCCTGCTCAGCTCATATGCCTTGGCAAACGTATCTTTTACTGCAGAGGAGAAATTTCGTCTTGCAGCGCCGCATACACCGACTTTTGTGTAATCTGACAGCAGCGCAATGCTTCTGTCAGAATGCACATCAGTGCTGCAGCTAGTCGATCGGTTGGTCCACCTGGAAGGTAAAGAAAACAAAACAAAAAAGAAAAAACCAGGCCGCAACGCAATAAATTTATTAACTTTATAATAACATTTGAACGGAACATATAAACTTTATTGAACTTTTTGAACTGAACGTTAACTTTTTTGCTTACCGGTGTTTTTTTAAATTTTTTTTTACCTTTATAGGACAAACCTCTCCTTCCGCATGGGACAATGTGCAAAGCGCAAATCGCCCAAAGATGTGGCGAAGTACATTATGCACTTTATCCCAGGTGAAAGGAGAGGTTTGCAGCAGCTGTGAGTGAAAGGGCCCTAATAGCCCTGTGTGCCTGTCCTGTGAGATGCAATCCCTATGCTAAGTGTACCTGTGTGTGGTACTTCCGGAAACCTTCCCCTAAGCATAGGGCAGGGTGGTCAGGGCAGTCAGGACAGAAATAGCGGGTGTCACGCCTTATTCCACTCCTGCTACAGACACGACATCTTTTTCGGGGTGACGGTTGGGTTGAGGTACCAGCAACGACATTGGGGAAATGTCGCTCGTGTAGACGGCTCACTACACTGCTGGTTGAGGCCACGGAACCTCCTGGATACAGGAGGTTCGCGATGATCTCTTCCTGAAATTTGAGGAAGGATCCTGTTCTCCCAGCCTTACTGTAGAGAACAAAACTATTGTACATCGCCAATTGAATCAAATATACAGACACCTTCTTATACCAGCGTCTGGTGCGTCGGGAAACTAAATAGGGAGCCAACATCTGGTCATTGAAGTCCACCCCTCCCATGAGTGCATTATAGTCGTGGACTGAGAGGGGCTTTTCAATGACACTGGTTGCCCGTTCAATTTGTATTGTCGTGTCTGCGTGAATGGAGGAGAGCATGTAAACGTCACGCTTGTCTCTCAATTTCACCGTGAGCAGTTCTTCGTTAAACAAGGCAGCCCTCTCCCCCCTTGCAAGACGGGTGGTAACCAGCCGTTGGGGGAAGCCCCGGCGACTAGGTCGCACGGTGCCACAGCAGCCAATCTGTTCTAGGAACAAATGCCTGAAGAGGGGCACACTTGTGTAAAAATTGTCCACATAAAGATGGTACCCCTTGCCAAATAAGGGTGACACCAAGTCCCAGACTGTCTTCCCACTGCTCCCCAGGTAGTCAGGGCAACCGACCAGCTCCAGGGTCTGATCTTTTCCCTCATAGATCCGAAATTTGTGGGTATAGCCTGTGGCCCTTTCACAGAGCTTATACAAATTGACCCCATACCGGGCGCGCTTGCTTGGGATGTATTGTTTGCCCGGTAAAATGTATAAGGGACTCGTCTACGCAGATGTTTTGCTCAGGGGTATACAAATCTGCAAATTTGTTGTTGAAGTGTTCTATGAGGGGCCGAATTTTGTGGAGCCGGTCAAAAGCTGGGTGGCATCTGGGACGGGAGGTGGTGTTGTCGCTAAAGTGCAGGAAACGCAGGATGGCCTCAAATCGTGCCCTGGACATAGCAGCAGAGAACATGGGCATGTGATGAATTGGGTTTGTGGACCAATATGACGCCAATTCATGCTTTTTGTTTAGACCCATGTTGAGGAGAAGGGCCAGAAATTTTTTTAATTCGGAAACTTGGACTGGTTTCCACCGGAAAGGCTGGGCATAATAGCTTCCTGGGTTGGCGGCTATAAATTGAGTGGCATACTGATTTGTTTCTGCCACGACTAAGTCCAAGAGCTCCGCAGTCAAGAACAGCTCAAAAAATCCCAGGGCCGAACCGATCTGAGCTGTCTCAACCCGAACTCCAGACTGGGCGGTGAAAGGGGGAACTACAGGTGGGGCTGAAGTTGGGGACTGCCAATCAGGGTTTGCCAGCACCTCAGGGACTCTAGGGGCTCTACGGGCCTGTCTGTGCGGTGGCTGCGACGGGGTAACTATTGCACGTGCCGCCGTACCAGCTTAAACTGCCCTTCTGGTGCTCGCCACTTCACCATGTTGTACGGCAGTGCTGGTACTAGGTCCAGGGAGGGCTGCGCTGCTGGTGTATGCCTCACCACGTAATCCGACAGCGCCAGCCCCACTCTGCTGCTCTTGAAGCGGATCCTGCGCAACCTGTGGTCTAGCAACACGGGGCCGGGTACGCCTGGTGCTATCAGGGACCTCAACCTCCTCGTCTGAACTTTGGGTCAGACTGCCACTGCTTTCTACAGGTTCATATTCTGACCCGCTAGATTTGTAAGATGAGGGTTCCCATTCCTCATCCGACTGGGTCAGAATCCTGTAGGCCTCTTCAGAAGAATACCCCCTGTTTGACATTTGGACTACTAAATTTAGGGGTATTCCCTGAGACTACCCAAGAAAAAAAGCAAGCCTGTCTTACAAATGGGAGGCTAGCGAAGTACCAGAGGCCGCTGCGATTGATAAAAAATATCAAAACTGATTTTTTTATCGCCGCAGCGCTTGTAAAGTGATTGTGCAGTGATCAAAAAATAAATAATTTTTTGTCACTGCGGCGGGGCCGGCGTGGGTGAACGCACGTGTGGGCGACCGATCAGGCCTGATCGGGCAAACACTACGTTTTGGGTGGAGGGCGAACTAAGGTGACACTGATACTATTATAGATCTGACTGTGATCAGTTTTGATCACTTACAGATACTATAAAAGTACAAATGCTGATTAGCGATACGCTAATCAGCGAATCAGTGACTGCGGTGGGCTGGGCGCTAACTGGCGCTAACTACCTAACCAAGGGACCTAAACTATTCTAAAACCTAACAGTCAATACTAGTGGGAAAAAAAAGTTACAGTTTACACTGATCACTTTTTTCCCTTTCACTAGTGATTGACAGGGGTGATCAAGGGGTTAATTGGTGTGATCTGGGGGCTAAGTATGGTGTTGGGTGTACTCACTGTGAGGTCTGCTCCTCTGCTGGAACCAAACGACCAAAAGGACCAGCAGAGGAGCAGAGAAGCCATTTAACACCTTATATTTATATAATATATATAAATATAAGGTATTAGGGCTCTTTCACACTTGCGTTGTCCGGATCCGGCGTGCACTCCACTTGCCGGAATTACACTCCGGATCCGGAAAAACGCAAGTGTACTGAAAGCATTTGAACACGCAACCGTCTTCAAAATGCGTTCAGTGTTACTATGGCACCCAGGACGCTATTAAAGTCCTGGTTGCCATAGTAGGAGAGGGGAGCGGTATACTTACAGTCCGTGCTGCTCCCGGGGCGCTCCAGAATGACGTCAGAGCGCCCCATGCGCATGGATGACGTGTCCAATGCGATCATGTGATCCATGCGCTTGGGGCTCCCTGACGTCACTCTGGAGCGCCCGGGGAGCCGCACTGACGGTAAGTATACTGCTCCCCACTACACTTTACCATGGCTGCCAGGACTTTAAGCGTCCCGGCAGCCATGGTAACCATTCAGAAAATGCTAAATGTCGGCTCCGGCAATGCGCCGAAACGACGTTTAGCTTAAGGCCGGATCCGGATCAATGCCTTTCAATGGGCATTAATTCCGGATCCGGCCTTGCGGCAAGTCTTCCGGATTTTTGGCCGGAGCAAAAAGCGCAGCATGCTGCGGTATTTTCTCCGGCCAAAAAACGTTCCGGAACTGAAGACATCCTGATGCATCCTGAACGTATTTCACTCCATTTAGAATGCATGGGGATAATCCTGATCAGGATTCTTCCGGCATAGAGCCCCGACGACGGAACTCTATGCCGGAAGAAAAGAACGCAGGTGTGAAAGAGCCCTTAGATGGCTTGTGATTAGATTTTTTAAAAATCAGCAACCTGCCAGCGACGATCATTGGCTGGCAGGTTGCTGACAAAATACTCCTCTAACTTTTGCCGGCCCGCGATGCGCATGTGCGGGCCGGCTTTGAGCGAAATCTCGCGTCTCGCGAGATGACGCGTATATGCGTGACTCTGCCTGCAGCTGCCACCTCCGGAACGCGGTCCTGCGTTAGGCGGTCCGGAGGCGGTTAAGGAAATAGATCAGGTAAGTATATAAGGTGGAACAGGCACTCGATCACCCGAAGCTGCGAAAAGGTATTTCTATAGGTAAGTATGGTGTTTGGATATAGTGTACACTGAGACAGTATATTGTATTAAAAATATTTATTTATTCCATTTAAAACATCCAATTCATATAGTTGCTCAAAATTTAGTTAAAAAAGGTGAAATAGATAAAATGGTAGATAAAAAGGTGGGTGTAAAATGGTATGAGGTGATCAAATAATGATCAAAAATGATGATCAAAAAATGATGATTAGAAATGTAACAAGATCCTGAAAAGATGCAATAAAGTCCTAAAAAGTAGTTCATGCGAAGATGTAGTAAAATCTTAAAAAGTAGTTCATGCAGCTGAACTATTTTTGCTTGAATCACTTTTTAAGATTTTACTACATCTTCGCATGAACTACTTTTTAGGACTTTATTGCATCTTTTCAGGACCTTGTTATATTTCTGATCATCATTTTTTGACCATCATTTGATCACCTCATACCATTTTACACCCTCTTTATCTACCATTTTATCTATTTCACCTTTTTTAACTCAACTTTGAGCAACTATCTGAATTGGATGTTTTAAATGGAATAAATAAATATTTTTCATACAATATATTGTCTCAGTGTACACTATATCCAAACACCCTACTTACCTATAGAATTACCTCTTCGCAGCTTCGGGTGATAGAGTGCCTGTTCCACCTTATATCTGTACAGTAATGGCTCATGTATGCAATATATCTGAGTTATAGATATAGGGTTACAGATTGTTTCTAATTTTCTGATCATATATTTCTTCTTGGTCTCATCTATTACCCCCCCCCCCCCTTTTTTTCTATTGTAAATCATGTTTTCAGAATAAACCAATATAGTATGAATAAACTATCTCCCCTAAAATATCATTAAAATTCCCCCCTCCCCTTTTAAATTACCAAAAAAGTAATAATAGCAGAAGTAAATTCATTGCAATAATTACATAAAGGATAATACACACAGAATTCATTCAGTGATAGAACAGAGAGCTGTTGGTAAAAACAAAGTCCGGAAACATGCGCAGTGAGATAGAAGGGGAGTGAGCCAGACTTAGCGATGCGGACAGAACAGGAGGGGGAGCAATCTTTTGTTGAAAAAAACAAAGTCCAGAGACATGCGCGGTAAGATAGAAGGGGAAAGAACTACACTGCGATACGGACAGAACAGGCGGGTGAGCGATTTTCTAAATTTCACACGCAGACGCAGATCCGAACGGACGATTGGTTACTCTGATCATGATGTCAGGGGGTATGGGCTCCAATAATCCTGAAGCCCTCCCATCCCTTTTGATCTGTATGGAGACAGGCATTGTCAATTTAGAGACCAAACGCTGGGAATGGATGAGACAGGCAGAGGTGGTCTCCCAGCCCCTATAATAACCTAATGAACCCAGCGCTCGTGCTACATGCTCCTAACCCCTGAAGACGCCACATACGTGGTGAAACATGTTCGGGGAGTTTTTAGTTTTTTTTGCTTTAAAGGGCTTCTGTCACCCCACTAAACATTTTATTTTTATTTTTTTGGTTACTTATAATGCCTATAATGTGATTTATGCATACATACTGTAATTAATCATTTTGGTTCAGCAGATTATGTTTAAAACGTACTTTTAAAATATGCAAATTACCTTGCTACCAGCAAGTAGGGCGGCTACTTGCTGGTAGCAGCCGCATCCTCCTATCCTAAAGACGCCCCCTCCGCATGTTGATTGACAGGGCCAGCGGATGGGATCTCTCTGCTGGCCCTGTTTGCATTCAAAATCTGGCGCCTGCGCCGTACCTGTCTTCAGTCGGCGCAGGCGCACTGAGAGGCGGACGCTCGCTCGGCCGCTCCATCCTCAATGCGCCTGCGCCGATGACGTCACATCTACACCCGGCGCAGGCGCATTGAGAAGGGGGACGCTCGCTCGGCCGCTCCTTCCTCAATGCGCCTGCGCCGGGTGTAGATGTGACGTCATCGGCGCAGGCGCATTGAGAATGGAGCGGCCGAGCGAGCGTCCGCCTCTCAGTGCGCCTGCGCCGACTGAAGACAGGTACGGCGCAGGCGCCAGATTTTGAATGCAAACAGGGCCAGCAGAGAGAGATCCCGTCCGCTGGCCCTGTCAATCAACATGTGGAGGGGGCGTCTTTAGGATAGGAGGATGCGGCTGCTACCAGCAAGTAGCCTCTCTACTTGCTGGTAGCAAGGTAATTTGCATATTTTAAAAGTACGTTTTTAACATAATCTGCTGAACCAAAATGATTAATTACAGTATGTATGCATAAATCGCAGTATAGGGATTATAAGTAACCAAAGAAAGATAAAACTGTTTAGTGGGGTGACAGAAGCCCTTTAAACTAAAGACCATCAGTCTTACTTAGTACAAGGGGGCCGACCTGCAGGCGTCTTCCTGCAACTAAACACAGAGAAATAGAACTGGGAGATAGTTGGAAAAGGAAGAATTTACAAATGATTTGATTTAAAAGGGAGAGTGGTAGCTGTCACCTAGAAATTCAGCTGAATAGTGTACCTAACTATACTATTGGTAGCAAACATTGTTGCCAACAGAAAGGAAATAAGTAAGAGATAGCTGTCACATAGAAACTCAGCTGAAATAAAGCTGATGGAACAGCATAAGAAATCTCTTTATTGGCAACAAATATAGTTGCTAATACAGTCCTGATCAAAAGTTTAAGACCACTTGAAAAATGGCAAAAAAATCATATTTTACATTGTTGGATCTTAACAAGGTTCCAAGTAGAGCTTCAACATGCAACAAGAAGAAATGAGAGTGAGACAAACCATTTTTTGAGCATTCAATTAATTGGAAATAACGATTAAACTGAAACAGGCTGTTTTTCAGCTGATCCACATTTTAGGACCACATGCCTTTAAAAGGCCAAATCTGTGCAAAGATGTGGATTCATTGTCATTTTCTGTCAGGTAGTTACACATTGTGATGGCAAAGGCAAAAAAACTCTCCCTTTTTGAACGTGGTCGGGTTGTTGAACTGCATAAGCAGGGTCTCTCACAGCGCGCCATCGCTGCTGAGGTGGGACACAGTAAGACAGTCATTTGGAATTTCTTAAATGATCCTGAGGGTTATGGAACAAAAAAATCAAGTGGAAGACCCAAAAAAATTTCATCAGCACTGAGCAAAAAACGTCTTCAAAGACCTCGTCTCCTTGAACGCCACAGAACTGCTCGTTTGGACTTTGCAAGAGAGCACCAAACATGGGACATTCAAAGATGGAAGAAAGTTTTATTCTCGGATGAGATTTTTTTTTACCTTGATGGTCCTGATGGTTTCCAACGTTACTGGCATGACAAGCAGATCCCACCTGAGATGTTTTCTACGCGCCACAGTGGAGGGGGCGCCATAATGGTCTGGGGTGCTTTTTCCTTCAGTGGAACAATGGAGCTTCAGGAAGTGCAGGGGCGTCAAACGGCCGCTGGCTATGTCCAGATGTTGCAGAGAGCATTCCTTATGACTGAGGGCCCTTGTCTGTGTGGTAACGACTGGGTTTTTCAACAGGACAACGCTACAGTACACAATGCCCGCAGGACAAGGGACTTCTTCCAGGAGAATAACATCACTCTTTTGGCCCATCCTGCGTGTTCCCCTGATCTAAATCCAATTGAGAACCTTTGGGGATGGATGGCAAGGGAAGTTTACAAAAATGGACAACAGTTCCAGACAGTAGATGGCCTTCGTGCGGCCGTCTTCACCACTTGGAGAAATGTTCCCACTCACCTCATGGAAACGCTTGCAGCAAGCATGTCGAAACAAATTTTTGAAGTGATAAACAATAACGGCAGAGCTACTCATTACTGAGTTCATGTTTGGAAGTTGGATTTCTGTTTTGGGGGGGTTTAGTTTTTTTTTGGAGGTGTGGTCCTAAACTTTTGATCAGCTGAAAAACAGCCTGTTTCAGTTTATTCGTTGTTTTCATTAAATTGAATGCTCAAAAAATGTTTTGTCTCACTCCCATTTCTTCTTGTTGCATGTTGAAGATCTACTTGGAACCTTGTTAAGATCCAGCCATGCTAAATATGATTTTTTGCCATTTTTCAAGTGGTCTTAAACTTTTGATCAGGACTGTATTTAATGACAGCTACTATTAAATGTTAAAAGGATATGACAATAAAGCGCTGGTGTGTGAGAAATAATACAACCAGCGATTGAATAAACCCTTGTCCAACTATCAACACCATAAAATATCTATAGTAGATTGGAGAATTTGAAAAATAATACACTTATGTTTCTTTTTGTTTTTAAATCACTATCAGGCTCATAAATAATAAAACATGGTGAAGAGGGGATTTTTGTCTCCTGGAAAATGGAGATTTATGTATATCTCCGTTTTCCATCCTTTCTATTCTATTCCTAGCATGTTGCCTTTTTTTTCCCATACAGCCCGAATATCCTGTGTATAATTACACCTCTTCCAGTCCTTCATATATCCCAGGAGCAACACACAACCCTCGCAGATACTTATATATAAAAATAGTTTACTGATAACATAGAGATGACAAAGCAATGGACATTATACATAGAGATACAGATAACACAATACATAGAGGACACCACCACACACAGCCACCTCAGTTCCTGTCCACCCTGGATGCTAAGCAAATGTGGCTAATAATGTGTATGTATATACAGTATATCCAGAGTCCACCAATATACAGTCTACTGGATCTACTCTTCTAACCAACTCACATCCAGTACCTGACCATTAGTACATGTACATATAGAGACTCATGCATAAACAGCATATAATCTAACTGGTAATACAATTGCAGACTGCTAATATCTATATGTACACATATAAAGTCTACTGGGATATTATACTTATATACATACCCACATACGCACGCATATAACTTAGCTTGCTCCTGCATCCATCGGTGTCCAGGAAGAGAAGCCCCAGCCTCACTCCCAACTTTCACCTATATCTTGCTGTGTCCCAGCCCCCCACCACCATAGACTCCACCCTGTGACCACCCAAATATCTTCCCCCATCTCTTGGTCAAGAGGATGTTCAACTGACTAAATGGGTGAATACCACTGGGTCCAATTATTAGGCATATTTGTGTGGTCATCAGGATGAGGTTCTGGCTGAAAGCCATATTTCGCTTAACATATCCCCCTGTTGTCGGTATACCGACACACTATGTTGGAAGCCTGGTCTGTGTGTGGAGGTGTTTACAATAAGAACAAACACAATACATTATAAGCTCATTTATGTTGCATTTTTGGCCAATCGGTTGATTCATCTTCTTGTGTATGGATGGTTCTGATGTTCATCTGGGATTTCATCTGGGATCATCTGGTGGCTTCATGATGGGTACAGATGTCTGGTCATCTTCTTAGATCAAGGGCAATCATTGTGTCTCTAGGCATTTCTCCACCTGGAATCATATTAAACAGTCTGCTCCTCAGGGGAGCACACCTCAACAGCTGCAGTTCTGAAAATCCATCAGGAGATATCATGGCCTCCCCCTGTTGACAGTATCTCTAGATAACACTTGGAACTCTTAGTAGGTACATTACAAATTGAGGCTATATATCACAACCCAGTGGGAGCTTCCACTTGCAACTGCTGCGCCCAAGTTCCGCTTCCGACTGGACAGTTGCAATTTATACAAAGTGCCTCTGCAGATCACTGTGGGGTCATCCCACTCCCTCGCAGAATCCCCAATAGGGGGAGCTATGCCCCACAACCTACTGGCTGCGCCGCGGACTTTGTGGGCTAGCACCCAAATTACATGCCATGTATCCATGGTAGTTAGTTACTACCGTTAATGGGCCCAGTCAGTTTTGGCCTGACTGAACGCCTAAGTCCCAGTGACAGACAGGGAGATAGACTGCCATTTCTCCATACTCTTTAGTGACCTAATTCAGAAGCTGACAGTAAAGGGTTTACTTGAGTAAGACACACTGGATATATGCAACGACATGCCCTTATGATGACACTCTGAGGCAAGTTAAGGGGGCAACAGACCTTGGCACGAAAGAATTATTATTATTATTTTTTTTTTTTAAGGTACCTGCCCAACATGAAAAGAGCACTCCCAGACTGAACTGTCCTATTGTACAAGAAGTTATCCTTTATGAACCAACAGTATTGCCAATTGATGCAAGCAAAAGAGCTCATCTAAAATCCATTGTCTCCTCATGGTTGAGGGACAATACCATCTGTTTGTGAGCTGTATGGTCTTACCCCTACAATAAAGAGAGTCATAAATTCCTAACAGCTCCCCCAACAGACACCTGGGTGTAGAGATTAAAGATAAGAACTCTATAACATTTGCATCACACACTGAGGACAAACAAACAAAAGGTTCTGCAACAGTAAACCTAACCCCCCTCCCTGTGTTGGTGACCATGTCCCCATGCACTGGGGCTATTATGGGTTTACATTGATTGCCTGCTCTGGCCAGTATATGGGGGACCCCCGAGTTACATATTATGGCCAGATCTTTAGGGATCCCCACCACAAATCTATTATAACAGATTCCCAGTAGGGATATCTGTTGTAATGGTGTCTTTTTGCAGCCCTGTTTCATGTGTAGCCTGTTGGCTCACAAATGAAACAGGTCTCTGTCTCTGCAATTGTATGTGTGGTTGAAAGCCACCCCGCCTTACATCTCTAAGCGGACAGAGTCGTTTTATGTGTCCAGATTGCAGACAATGGAAACACTGTATATTTTCCCACTTTCTTCTTTGAAGAGCACTAGAATACACAGATATTTTGTTAGCTGCCATTCCCTTTAACTTGCAGCCATCTTGCATTTTTTTATTAAATTCTACCTTCTTCCTGATTTTTATAGATTTGTGACTCTTTAGCAAATCCTGTCTGACCTGCTCTATTACCATTGCTGCTTCAATCAGTGATGTCTCCTTAGCTGCAGTTAAGCAAATTGTGGTATCAAGATATGGAAACTTCTCCACAAACATACGTATCATGCCTTGTGGGGCTCCTACACCATGATCCTTTGTCACCTCCCTATACATAACTTCAAACCTTCCACAAATCGACAAGGGATCATCATGGATGGTAGGCCTGAAGTTACTTAGGACCTCTGGGCTGACGTCCGTATGCCCTGTTACCAATTTCATGAGGATGGAAAGCCTGTCTTCCTCATCATGAAATAGGCCATTCCTGGAGGCAATTTTTTCTATGACCTCATATCTTTGAAAAAGATGTGTAGGCAACCATAGCTTGAACAGTTCCATGCAATATTCTGGAGGGACAGAAAATTTCTGGCAATGTCCCTCAAAAGTATCACAGGAAGTGAAAGGATCTGCGTCTGGATCATATGTAGGAATCAGTTTACATATCT
The DNA here is from genome assembly GCF_905171765.1 of Bufo bufo. Lineage (NCBI taxonomy): Eukaryota > Metazoa > Chordata > Amphibia > Anura > Bufonidae > Bufo > Bufo bufo. Next base: position 430,799,762 of record NC_053392.1, on the reverse strand, counting down.
TTAGCATAAATTGCATCCTCTCCATGTTATGGAAAGAATGCAATTCTGCCGCATTGCTGTGACACGTCTGTGAGTTGGAAGTGGTCTGTCCCATGCCACCTCCTAATCCACGAATGGTGTCACCAGCAGCACTTTGTACAGCTATTGGAGAGGAGTCAGTCTGATTGGAGGCAGCCATAGGAGCGGTCTCACTCTCATCTGTCCCCCTGTTTGCACTCAAAACACAAATTTGCTTTGAGTGCAAATCTTTGTGATGTGAGATCTCAGTTATGGTCTTCTGCATGTTGATAATTTTCTCATCCCTCTTTGTTAACTCGGCCCTCAGATCAGCAATTATCACCTCTGTAGAGGCTGCTTTTTCCTTATAGCCCGTTATCTCCATATACAGCTGTATAAAAACTTTATCAACATCTGTATAGTATTTTTCTTTCTCCGCTAACTGAGACTGCAGCAGGCTGATCTGACTGTCTTTCTCTTTGTGTTGTGTTTCTAGACTAGAAACCTGTTTAACCGCTTCTGCACAACAATAACAATGCAAATTTACAGGGGGCATTGTCTCTTCAAAGGATTGCACCTTCTCCAGCTTGCTAATGGCATCATTAAATATGCACATCAGCTTAGCAAGCATGTGAAGGTGCTTGGAAGTTTGTTTGAGTACACCACGCTTAGCAATGTGTAATTTGTCATAGGAATCAGCTTGATCTACCAGAGATTCCCATAACATTTGCACAGATTCATTTGATCTAGGCAATACAGGGTTAAACGTACTGTATCTACTTAACTTTTCAGAAGTCCCATGTCCTGCTTTGTCACTCATGGTTATCCCTGCAATCTGTGTGTTACTCCTGAAAGAATCTTTTACCAACCAGCAGGATTCTACTGAAGGACTGGAGAAAAAAATAAAATAAAAAACCAAAAAATGCAAAACAAAAACAAGTACCTCACAGGTTATAATGGGAAACAGTCAGTAACCTAGGAATGTCACTTAAATAGGTTCTCTGTAATTAATTGTACTCACACTAGGACTCAATGAAACTGTGTTACCTGTCCGAATTTCCCAGGTCTAAAAACCTAAATTCACAGTATAACAGCAATTTCAACAGTATATCCTAACAGAGATCAATTAAAACATTTGGGCCTAGCTCGCCATTGAAGAGGGGATTTTTGTCTCCTGGAAAATGGAGATTTATGTATATCTCCGTTTTCCATCCCTTCTATTCTATTCCTAGCATGTTGCCTTTGTTTTGCATACAGCCCGAATATCCTGTGTATAATTACACCTCTTCCAGTCCTTCATATATCCCAGGAGCAACACACAACCCTCGCAGATACTTATATATAAAAATAGTTTACTGATAACATGGAGATGACAAAGCAATGGACAATATACATAGAGATACAGATAACACAATTCATAGAGGACACCACCACACACAGCCACCTCAGTTCCTGTCCACCCTGGATGCTAAGCAAATGTGGCTAATAATGTGTATGTATATACAGTATATCCAGAGTCCACCAATATACAGTCTACTGGATCTACTCTTCTAACTCACCTCCAGTACCTGACCATTAGTACATGTACATATAGAGACTCATGCATAAACAGCATATAATCTAACTGGTAATACAATTGCAGACTGCTAATATCTATATGTACACATATAAAGTCTACTGGGATATTATACTTATATACATACCCACATACGCACACATATAACTTAGCTTGCTCCTGCATCCATCGGTGTCCAGGAAGAGAAGCCCCAGCCTCACTCCCAACTTTCACCTATATCTTACATAGAAACATAGAATGTGTCGGCAGATAAGAACCATTTGGCCCATCTAGTCTGCCCAATATACTGAATACTATGGATAGCCCCCGGCCCTATCTTATATGAAGGATGGCCTTATGCCTATCCCATGCATGCTTAAACCCCTTCACTGTATTTGCAGCTACCACTTCTGCAGGAAGGCTATTCCATGCATCCACTACTCTCTCAGTAAAGTAATACTTCCTTATATTACTTTTAAACCTTTGCCCCTCTAATTTAAAACTGTGTCCTCTTGTGGTAGTTTTTCTTCTTTTAAATATGCTCTCTTCCTTTACCGAGTTGATTCCCTTTATGTATTTAAAAGTTTCTATCATATCCCCTCTGTCTCTTCTTTCTTCCAAGCTATACATATTAAGGTCCTTTAACCTTTCCTGGTAAGTTTTATCCTGCAATCCATGTACTAGTTTAGTAGCTCTTCTCTGAACTCTCTCTAGAGTATCTATATCCTTCTGGAGATATGGCCTCCAGTACTGCGCACAATACTCCAAGTGAGGTCTCACCAGTGTTCTGTACAGCGGCATAAGCACTTCACTCTTTCTACTGCCTATACCTCTCCCTATACATCCAAGCATTCTGCTGGCATTTCATGCTGCTCTATTACATTGTCTTCCCACCTTTAAGTCTTCTGAAATAATTACTCCTAAATCCCTTTCCTCAGATACTGAGGTCAGGACTGTGTCAAATATTCTATATTCTGCCCTTGGGTTTTTACGCCCCAGGTGCATTATCTTGCACTTAGCCACATTAAATTTCAGTTTCCAGAGTTCTGACCATTCTTCAAGTTTTCCTAAATCCTTTTCCATTTGGCGTTTCCCTCCAGGAACATCAACCCTGTTACATATCTTTGTGTCATCAGCAAAAAGACAAACCTTACCAGCGAGGCCTTTTGCAATATCACTTATGAAGATATTAAACAAAATCGGTCCCAGTACAGATCCCTGTGGAACCCCACTGGTAACATGACCTTGTTTTGAATGTTCTCCATTGACTACAACCCTCTGCTGTCTGTCACTCAGCCACTGCCTAATCCACTCAACAATATGGGAGTCCATGCTCAATGACTGCAGTTTATTGATAAGTCTTCTATGTGGGACAGTGTCAAAAGCCTTACTAAAATCTAGATATGCGATGTCCCAGCCCCCCCCCCCCCCCATAGACTCCACCCTGTGACCACCCAAATATCTTCCCCCATCTCTTGGTCAAGAGGATGTTGTTCAACTGACTGAATAGGTGAATACCACTGGGTCCAATTATTAGGCATATTTGTGTGGTTATCAGGATGAGGTTCTGGCTGAAAGCCATATTTCCCTTAACACACGGTTAGGGACAATTCTTAAGCATCTATTGTTTATTTTAAATAGATGCAATAAAGGTTGATTTTTTTTATAAAGTAAGAAAATAATTTGGCCTTAATCAGAATTGGTATAGCCTTTGGCTATTGCTTTGTACTCCTATCCTCTCTCATACAGCTAACCAGAGACAGACAAGCACAATCAGAATGCAGATAACCTCCCCCACTACCCCAGAGCAGTGTGTATCCTCTCACATACAGCTAACCAGAGACAGACAAGACCAATCAAAATGCAGATAACCTCCCCCACTTCCCCAGAGCAGTGTGTATCCTCTCACATACAGCTAACCAGAGACAGACAAGACCAATCAGAATGCAGATAACCTCCCTCACTACCCCAGAGCAGTGTGTATCTTCTCACATACAGCTAACCAGAGACAGACAAGACCAATCAGAAATCAGATAACCTCCCCCACTTCCCCAGAGCAGTGTGTATCCTCTCACATACAACTAACCAGAGACAGACAAGACCTATTAGAATGCAGATAACTTCCCCCACTACCCCACAGCAGTGTGTATTCTCTCACATACAGCTAACCAGAGACAGACAATCCCTGCAATTACATGAAATCAGTAAGCAATTGTTTTAGCCTCTTAACAGTCACCTTAAAATTGGGAAAACCCTCCCAAAAATGTCACTTTTTTTCTTGTAGGTTTTTAATGTGTGTCTGCAGTAAATCTTGGCGCACAACTCAGGGGACACTATTGCATTTTTAACCCCTTAGTGACAACATTAATTTTAGCCCTAAGGACCAATAATATTTTCCCCCGTTGTGTTCTAGGATTCGTAAGTTTTTCTTTTTTTCTTCTTAATGTTTATTTTTTTATTTTTTTTGCGGGATTAGTTTTAGCTTACCTCATTTTGGGGAATATATAGTGTATTAAATAACTTTTATATAAAAAAAAATGCAATTTTTACATTATTTTGTGGAATTTATTTACGGCGTTCACTGTGTGGTATAAATGATGTAATTTTATTATGTGGGTCAGTACAATGATGATACCTTGTTTCTATATATTTTTTTCTCTCCTCCTGCAGCTTCTCCCTCATTCTCCTTCACACTGATTGGGGTGTCCTTTAGCTGCTCATATCTCTGATTTGTATTGTTTGAAAGCTGACATTCCAAGCTTTCAGACAATACCAGAATGAGAGCAGTATGTTCAACACACAGGGGAAGTTATCACTGACAGAAATCGGGATGCAGTGAATGAAGCTGAAAGTAAAAAAAAATAAAAAAGGTTTTACTTGCGATTATTCCCGACTCGATTTCTAACAGTGATTTCTCCATTTATAACAGAGAGGAGACAGCCTGCACATGACAGCGCTGTGGGAAGATGCCTGCAGAATGGCAAAGTGGCATGCATTTCTTGGATTTATTGTGAGGAGAAACGGAAAATGATTAAATTTTAAAACACAAATTCACATATACTGTAGGGTGTACTATACCATTACGGTATAAAAAATAAAACGGCAGTTACACTTTAAAGTAAACCTGTCACTATGAAAATGCAGTGCAATTGTAACGACTGTAGTTAGGGACAGACTAGGACAGGGAGTCCCTGAACTAGAACCCAGCCCGCTTTCCCTACCTACTTACAGTATAAACCCTAAAAGGCAGTACCACAACTGGACAACAGTCCCTACACTAGAAGAGGTGCAGGGGAAAAAAATACACACAGAAAGCGGTCAGACAAGCCAGGGTCAGGAACACTGGGAACAAATAGCAATACAGGAGCAAGGGAACAAGCCAACAAAGACTATCATTGGCAATAGTGTTTGGCCAGGAAGGGATTTAAAAAGAGTGCTGAGTCCCTGGATCAGGAACTGATAGGTCCATTGACTCGGTGCTCCATTAGTCATGAACACTAGTACACAATAATAGAGCAGCTGAGCTAATCAGCCCACTGCTAATCTCCCCCAGCACAAGCCCATTGCGGGGAGAAACAAAGCATTGCATCCTGTTACTAAGGATGCTGTTGTGTCACCAGGGGGCGTGGCTCAGCAGCCGAGGCTGAGGATCGTGCTGCTGGAGCCTGCACAGGTACGTTTATCACAGCAATCTACCAGCATCATGGTATAGAGCTGGAGGAAATGAGCAGCTTGATATATATAGTACTTTGCAAAGATTTTAGGGAGGTGTGGAAATTAGTTTATTTTTAGCAATTGACAAAATGCAAATTGAATGAGCAAAAGAGAAATCTAATCAGTATTTGGTGTGTCCACTCTTTGCCTTCAAAAATAATCAACTCTTCTAGGTACACATTGCACAGTTTTTAAAGGAACTTTTCAAAAAGGTTGTCCCAGACAAGGAGAACTATTCACAGATCTATCTGCATGATGAATAATAATCTGCCTGTATTTGTCTGCATTGAGGACAACATTGTGTTTGTTGAAAAGTGCAGCAGATTAAAGACACACTGGGGGAGATTTATCAAACTGATGTAAAGTAGAACTGGTTTAGTTGCCCATAGCAACCAATCAGATCCCACCTTTCATTTTTCACAGCTCCTTTGGAAAATGAAAGGTAGGATCTGATTGGTTTCTATGGGCAATTAAAGGGGTTCTCCGGGCTAACCCTAAATTTGGGGCATAATTCTAACCTGTGGAGGGAAGAATGTTGGTCTGGTACTTACCTTCCACAGCGCAACCCTTTCCAAGATTCGCCTCCCGGTCACATGGCTGCTCCTGTCGGGCTTTCTGGTCTTCCGGTAAGTCTCAGTCTTCTTCTCTTCCTGTCTTCTCTTCCTTTCTTGAGCAGGAGACGCATCGTCATGAATGACGTCACTGCCTCCTGCTAAAGAAAGCTCCGGCCGGCCGTTTTCACTCACCGCGCATGCACACTAGCATTCAGCTAGTGCGCCTGTGCGGGATTGCCGGCTGCTCTCTGTAGTGTACAGACTTCTATGTGAAGCCTGTACTGACTCCTGCACAGCGCGATGTAAGAGCTATGCACGAGTGACAGCATAGTGATCAGCCACAGTGGCTGATTGCTATGCTGTGGATCTCACTGGGGGCACTGACTGACACTGTGGATGGCACATTGGGGCAGTGTAAATGGCACATGGAGGCACTGGATTTCACTGGGGCACTGTGGATGGCACATGGGGCAATTTGGATGGCAATTAGGGCAATGGGAGCACTATTGATGTCACTGGGGCCATGTGGATGGCACATAGGGTCACTGGATGTCACTTGGGCACTGTGGATGGCACATGGGGCACAGTGGATGACACATGGGGCACTGTGGATGGCACATGGGGCACAGTGGATGACACATGGGGCACAGTGGATGACACATGGGGCACAGTGGATGACACATGGGGCACTGTGGATGGCACATGGGGCACACTGGATGGCACGTGGGGCACTGTGGATAGCACATGGAGCACTGGGTGGCACATGAGGCACTGTGAATGGCACGGAGGGCACTGGATGGCACTCAGAGCATTGTGGATGGCACATGGGGTACGGTGGATTTCATTGTTATGGGGCACTCTAGATGTCACTGTTATGGGGGCGCTCCTAATAGGAGACAGAGTGAGAAGTAGATTCCTGTCTGGGTGTATGCTGCAGGCAGAGCGGTGGGGTGGGGGTGGGGGGGTGGGCATGGCCAGCCTGTGACTCATCACTGTGCAGTGCAGCCAGAATTGTGTATCAATAAAGTTATGTATTCAACAAAACAAGAAGGGGAGAAAGTAAACAGATCTGCCAGGATAATCTATAGTTTTGCAGGAGGGAAAGAAAGCTCAGACATGAAAAACAGGTATTGGGGGCATATGTATGGAAGGTGAGGGGTGTTAGGAGCATAGAAAAAGAAGTTTGATTTTGGGACCGGACAACCTCTTATTTCACCTTAAGGACCAGTCCATTTTTTGCAAATCTGACCAGTGTCACTTTAAGTGGTGATAAAACGCTTTTACTTATCCAGGCCATTCTGAGATTGTTTTTTTCGTCACATATTGTACTTCATGACACTGGTGAAATGGAGTAAAAAAAAAAGCATTTTTATAATACATAGTAAGTAATACCTACAAAAATAGTAATTACTTTACATTCCCCATATGTCTACTTCATGTTAGAATCATTTTGGGAATGACATTTTATTCTTGGGTGACGTTGCAAGGCTTAGAAGTTTAGAAGTAAATCTTAAAATTTCTCAGAAATTTTCAAAAACCAACTTTTTAAGGACCACTTCAGGTCTGAAGTCACTTTATGAGGCTTACATAATAGAAACCACCCAAAAATGACCCCATTCTAGAAACTACACCCCTCATGGTATTCAAAACTGATTTTACAAACGTCGTTAACCCTTTAGGTGTTACACAAGAATGAATGGAAAATAGAGATACAATTTCAAAATTTCACTTTTTTGGCAGATTTTCCATTTTAATATTTTTTTTCCAGTTACAAAGCAAGGATTAACAGCCAAACAAAACTCAATATTTATGGCCCTGATTCTGCAGTTTACAGAAACACCCCATATGTGGTCGTAAACGGCTGTCCGGGCACACGGCAGGGCGCAGAAGGAAAGGAATGCCATACGGTTTTTGGAAGGCAGATTTAGCTGGACTGGTTTTTTGACACCATGTCCCATTTGAAGCCCCCACTGATGCCCCCTAGGGTAGAAACTCCAAAAAGTGACCCCAATTTATAAACTACGGGATAGGGTAGAAGTTTTGTTTGTACTAGTTTAGGGTACATATGATTTTTGGTTGCTCTATATTACACTTTTTGTGAGGCAAGGTAACAAGAAATAGCTGTTTTGGCACCGTTTTTTTATTTTTATTTACAAAATTCATCTGACAGGTTAGATCATGTTGTATTTTTATAGAGCAGGTCGTCACAGACGTGACAATACCTAATATGCATACAATTTTTTTTATTTATGTAAGTTTTACACAATGATTTCATTTTTGAAACAAAAAAAATCATGTTTTATTGTCTCCATAGTCTGAGAGCCATAGTTTTTTCAGTTTTTGGGTGATTATCTTGGGTATGGTCTCATTTTTTGCGGGATAAGATGACGGTTTGATTGGCACTATTTTGGGGTGAATATGACTTTTTCATCGCTTGCTATTACACTTTTTGTGATGTAAGATGACAAAAATTGGCCTTCTTTACACCGTTTTTTTTTTCTTTTTACGGTGTTTACCTGAGGGGTTTGTTCATGTGATATTTTTATAGAGTAGGTTATTACGGACGCGGCGATACCTATTATGTATACTTTTTTTTATTTATGTAAGTTTTACACAATAACAGCTTTTATTAAACAAAAAAAATGATGTTTTAGTGTCTCCATATTCATTTCTGAGCCATATTTTTTTTTTTTTTGGGCGATTGTCTTAGGTAGGGTCTCATTTCTTGAGGTGACGGTTAGATTGGTACTAATTTGGTGGGCATACGCCTTTTTTGATTGCTTACTGTTGTACTTTTTGTGATGTAATCACCTTACATCACCTTACATGGTGTTCATCTGAGGGATTAGGTCATGTGATATGTTTATAGAGCCGGTCCATATGGACGCGGCAATACCTAATGTGTCAACTTTTTTTTTCTTCCTATTTTTTACCAATTTTTTTAACTTTATTTGGGGAAAATTACGTTTTTGTTTATTTTTACTTTCAATTTTTAATTTTTGGGGGAGAAAACTTTATTTTTTCAACTTTTTTTTTTACTTTATTTTTTTGTCCCACTTTGGGACTTCAACTTTTGGGGGTCTAATCCCTTTTACAATGCATTCCAATACTTCTGTATTGGAATGCATTGGCTGTATGAGTAATACTGTGTGTATTACTCATACAGCTTCCGGCTAGGGGCTGGATCTCACAGGCCCGTCACCGGAAGGCAGCGCAGATGCCTTCCTTAGGCATCGTGCTGTCTTCCATGCCATCGGGTCCCCCCTACAGCCGCATGGGGACCCGATGGCACCGCTGCCCGCCGGATAAGATAAAACCGCAAACCGCAGGTCTGAATTGACCTGCGGTTTGCAGCGATCTTCGACGCGGGGGGGGTCACGGGACCCCCCCCCCCTCGCATTTAGCCAAGGTGCCTGCTCAATGATTTAGCCAAGGTGCCTGCTCACCGAGCGGCAGTGATCGGAAATACACAGGGCATACAGGTACTCCCTGTGTCCTTAAGTACAAGGACTTAAGGGCGTACCTGTACGCCCTGTGTCCGGAAGAGGTTAAGCCAGTTCTACTTTACACCAGTTTGATAAATCACCCCCCATTATGCTTACTTCCCCTCAAAATTGGAAGATGTCCTCCAGCACCATCAGCTCAGAACTGCCAGAAACCAGTTGGACTCACCTATCTACTGTTTGGAAGAGCCTGGCCAGAAGTGGTCTTCATGGAAGAATTGCGACCAAAAAGCCATACCTTTGACGTGGAAAAAAGGCCAAACAATACATAGGAACTAGAGTGTGGAAAAATGGCAGCAGGTGCTCTGGACTGTTTAAATATAAGGCTGTAAAAGAAGACAGTTTGTTCGCCAAATGATTGGAGAGCAGAACAAAAAGGAATGACTGCAGGTTAGGTCACCATCAGAGCTGTACTGCAGTCAGGGGCCCAGTGCTGTGAATATTAATAAAGCCGTTCTAATTAGGATTATGTTTTGTGATATTTTATACTAATTATATTACAAAAACTGTAATGGTTTTTGCTACATTACTTTTTTTAAGTAACGATAGCTTTGCAGAATATTGTAACTTTTACCATAAAAAGAAAAGCTGGAAACAAAAGAACAGAGCAGTGCTACAGATGAATGGAAAGTCTACTTGATGAGAAGTTCAGGGGTTCAAATCCCACCTGTAAAATAATTGTTTTACTAAAATTTAGGGCGGAAATAGCCTTTTTTTTTATGGTAAAAGTCACATTGTTCTGCAAAGTTAATGTTACTAAAAAAAAATTGAGTAAAATCTATTAAAACAAATGCATTTATGTAACATACTTACTATTAAATATTACAAAACAATATTTAGTATCCCTGTAATAAAAATAAGCAGTACAACATAGTCAACACGCTATTTATGGTGATCAGTAATCAGCTTAACCACCTCCGGACCGCCTAACGCACGGATGCGTCCGGAAGGTGGTTGATTCCTTCCTCCTGGACGCATCCGTGCGTCATCTCGCGAGACGCGAGATTTCGGTCAGAGCCGGCCCGCACATGCGCATCGCGGGCCGGCAAAAGTTAAAGGAGTATTTCGTCAGCAACCTGCCAGCCAATGATCGTGGCTGGCAGGTTGCTGATTTTTAATAAATCGAATCACAAGCCATATAACAGATCATATTAGTAAATATGATCTGTTATATGGCTTGTCTGCTCCTCTGCTGGTCCTTTTCGTCGGTTGGATTCAGCAGAGAAGCAGGCTTCACAGTGAGTAGCACCAACACTACACTTTAGCCCCAGATCACCCCCTGCACCCCAATTAACCCTTTGATCACCCCTGTCAATCACTAGTGAAAGGAAAAAAGTGATCAGTGTAAACTGTCATTTATTTTTTTTCACTGGTATTGACTGTTAGGTTTTAGGGATAGTTTAGGCCCCTTGGTTAGGTAGTTTAGGGATCAGTTAGCGCCCAGCCCACTGCACCGCAGTCCCTTATTCGCTGATTAGCGTATAGCTAATCAGCATTTGTACTTTTATAGTATCTGTAAGTGATCAAAACTGATCACGGTCAGATCTATAATAGTATTAGTGTCACTTTAGTTCGCCCTCCACCCAAAACGCAGTGTTTGCCCGATCAGGCCTGATCGGTCGCCCACACGTGCGTTCACCCACGCCCGCCCCACCGCAGTGACAAAATTTTTATTTATTTTTATCACTGCACATTCACTTTACACGTGCTGCGGCGATAAAAAAAATCAGTTTTGATATTTTTTATCAACCGCAGCGGCCTCCGGTATTTCGCTAGCCTCCCATTTGTAAGACAGGCTTGCTTTTTTTCTTGGGTAGTCTCAGGGAATACCCCTAAATTTAGTTGCCCAAATGTCAAACAGGGGGTATTCTTTTGAAGAGGCCTACAGGATTCTGACCCAGTCGGATGAGGAGTGGGAACCCTCATCTGATGAATCTAGCGGGTCAGAATATGAACCTGTAGAAAGCAGTGGCTCTCTGACCCAAAGTTCGGACGAGGAGGCTGAGGTCCCTGATAGCACCAGGCGTACCCGGCCCCGTGTCGCTAGACCACAGGTTGCGCAGGATCCGCTTCAAGAGCAGCAGAGTGGGGCTGGCGCTGTCGGATTACGTGGTGAGGCATACACCAGCAGCGCAGCCCTTCCTGGACCTAGTACCAGCACTGCCGTACAACATGGTGAAGTAGCGAGCACCAGAAGGGCAGTTGAAGCTGGTACGGTGGCACGTGCAGTAGTTACCCCGTCGCAGCCACCGCAAAGACGGGCCCGTAGAGCCCCTAGAATCCCTGAGGTGCTGGCAAACCCTGATTGGCAGTCCCCAACTTCAGCCACACCTGTAGTTCCCCCTTTCACCGCCCAGTCTGGAGTTCGGGTTGAGACAGCTCAGATCGGTTCGGCCCTGGGATTTTTTGAGCTGTTCTTGACTGCGGAGCTCTTAGACTTAGTTGTGGCAGAAACAAATCGGTATGCCACACAATTTATAACTGCCAACCCAGGAAGCTTTTATGCCCAGCCTTTCCGGTGGAAACCAGCCCAAGTTTCCGAAATTAAAATTTTTCTGGGCCTTCTCCTCAACATGAGTCTAACTAAAAAGCATGAATTGCGGTCATATTGGTCCACGAACCCAATTCATCACATGCCCATGTTCTCTGCTGCTATGTCCAGGACACGATTTGAGACCATCCTGCATTTCCTGCATTTTAGCGACAACACCACCTCCCATCCCAGAGGCCACCCAGCTTTTGACCGGCTCCACAAAATTCGGCCCCTCATAGACCATTTCAACCAGAAATTTTCAGATTTGTATACCCCAGAGCAAAACATCTGCGTAGACGAGTCCCTAATACATTTTACCGGGCGCCTTGGCTTCAAACAATACATCCCAAGCAAGCGTGCCCGGTATGGGGTCAAATTGTATAAGCTCTGTGAAAGGGCCACAGGCTATACCCACAAATTTCATGTCTATAAGGGAAAAGATCAGACCCTGGAGCCGGTCGGTTGCCCTGACTACCTGGGGAGCAGTGGGAAGACAGTCTGGGACTTGGTGTCACCCTTATTTGGCAAGGGGTACCATCTTTATGTGGACAATTTCTACACAAGTGTGGCCCTCTTTAGGCATTTGTTTCTAGAACAGATTGGCGCCTGTGGCATCGCGCGAACTAGTCGCGCGGGCTTCCCCCAACGGCTCGTTACCACCCATCTTGCAAGGGGGGAGAGGGCTGCCTTGTGTAACGAAGAACTGCTCGCGGTGAAATGGAGAGACAAGCGTGATGTTTACATGCTCTCCTCCATTCACGCAGACACGACAATCCAAATTGAGCGAGCAACCCGTGTCATTGAAAAGCCCCTCTCAGTCCACGACTATAACCTTCACATGGGAGGGGTGGACTTCAATGACCAGATGTTGTCTCCGTATTTAGTGTCCCTCAGAACCAGACGCTGGTATAAGAAGGTGTCTGTATATTTGATTCAATTGGCTCTGTATAATAGTTTTGTTCTCTACAGTAAGGCTGGGAGAACACGATCCTTCCTCAAATTTCAGGAAGAGATCATCGAGAACCTCCTGTACCCAGGAGGTTCCGTGGCCCCATCCACCAGTGTAGTTAGCCATCTACACGAGCGACATTTCCCCAATGTCGTTGCCTGTACCTCAACCCAACCGTCACCCCGAAAAAGATGTCGTGTCTGAAGCAGGAGTGGAATAAGGCGTGACACCCGCTATTTCTGTCCTGACTGTCCTGACCCCCCTGCCCTATGCTTAGGGGAGTGTTTCCGGAAGTACCACACACAGGTACACCTAGCATAGGGATCACATCTCACCAGGACAGGCACACAGGGCTATTAGGGCCCATTCACTCACAGCTGCTGCAAACGTCTCCTTTCACCTGGGACAAAGTGCATAACGCACTTCGCCACAATCTTTGGGCGATTTGCGCTTTGCACATTGACCCATGGGGAAGGAGAGGTTTGTTCTATAAAGGTAAAAAAAAACAAAAAAAAACACCAGTAAGCAAAAAGGTTAATGTTCAGTTCAAAAAGTTAAAGTTTATATGTTCTGTTCCAAAGTTAATAAAATGATTGCGTTGCGGCCTGGTTTTTTCTTTTTTTTTTTTTTTTTTTTTACCTTCCAGGTGGACCAACCGATCGACTAGCTGCAGCACTGATGTGCATTCTGACAGAAGCATTGCGCTGCTGTCAGATTACACGCAAGTCGGTGTATGCGGCGCTGCAAGACGAGATTTCTCCTCTGCAGTAAAAGATACGTTTGCCGAGGCATATGAGCTGAGGAAGAAATATCTTGGCCAAAGACAACTTTTCCCATTTTTTTATACAAAGTTGGCTTTTGACCAAGATATTTATCTCACCCAGCATGGGTATATGTAAAATGACACCCCAAAACACATTGCCCAACTTCTCCTGAGTACGGAGATACCAGATGTGTGACACTTTTTTGCAGCCTAGGTGGGCAAAGGGGCCCACATTCCAAAGAGCACCTTTCGGATTTCACCGGCCATTTTTTACAGATTTTGATTTCAAACTACTTACCACACATTTGGGCCCCTAGAATGCCAGGGCAGTATAACTACCCCACAAGTGACCCCATTTTGGAAAGAAGACACCCCAAGGTATTCGCTGATGGGCATAGTGAGTTCATAGAAGTTTTTATTTTTTGTCACAAGTAAGTGGAATATGAGACTTTGTAAGAAAAAAAAAAAAAAATCATCAATTTCCACTAACTTGTGACAAAAAATAAAAAGTTCTATGAACTCACTATGCCCATCAGCGAATACCTTAGGGTGTCTACTTTCCGAAATGGGGTCATTTGTGGGGTGTTTGTACTGTCTGGGCATTGTAGAACCTCAGGAAACATGACAGGTGCTCAGAAAGTCAGAGCTGCTTCAAAATGCGGAAATTCACATTTTTGTACCATAGTTTGTAAACGCTATAACTTTTACCCAAACCATTTTTTTTTTTACCCAAACATTTTTTTTTTTTAAGACATGTAGAACAATAAATTTAGAGAAAAATTTATATATGGATGTCGCGGATCGCTAGTGTCTGACAGCTAATTATGTGAAACGAAGTGATAGAAACCCTTTAAGAACCATGTTCAGTGTAAAGAACAAGGAGTACTAGAAGTGACAATATGGCCCTCACAACATCATCAAGTCTGTCTGGGATTACAGGAGGAGACTTTTGGATTTGAGCAAGTTTACATCCACCGAAGATTTGTGGTTAGTTCTCCAGCATGTTTGGAACAACATCCCTGCGACTTTCTTCAAAACCTGTTGCCTATTGTGCCTGGAAGAATTAGTACTGTTTTGAAGGTAAACGGTGGTCACACCAAATACTAATTAGATTTAGATTTCCCTTTTGTTCATTCACTTTGCAGTTTTTTAATTGATAAAATGAACGATCAACATCTCTATTTTTGACAGCCTTCTTACTATGCAGCATTTTTCCACACCTGCCTAAAACCTTTGCACAGTACTGTAGACTTATGGGAAAGTCATCAGTACATCTTATTTATTGATCGAAATCCTTGCTCTTTCCATGATTAAGAGTCCAGTGGGTGGGCCCCTGCTCCCTCCATATGCATGCTCTGAATAATGTCAGTCACTTGGCTACAACATCCCACTGGACTCCTGTTCATGGAAGAGCAGGGATTTTTTTCAATATTTTACTAGATATACTAATTGATTTCCCACTAACATTTATATCAAATTGTTCAGCTCCTCCTGCTCTGTAAAATGATGATGATACATTAAAAAGTATTTCTATGATGGCAGGTTTCCTTCAATGCATTTTGCATATCTTACTCCAGTGCACTTTTGATAAAGGAAACTGTCACCAATATATGTTGTGATCAATCTTTCTTACAGTACCTTACATGCCGATGCACACTGGTCAGAATATTTGAATGGTCTTTGTTCTGTCTATCGGTGGCCTCAATGTAGACAAAATGGACATTTTATTTTGAGGGCGGTTCTGTTGAACCTTGTTGCTTCCAAGTCTCAGCCCTTCACTGATGGCCGCGTCCCCACCACTTTGATTGACAGGGCCAGACAGTGAAGATGTAGTCCTGAAGTCTCGCAGGAGTGTGTTTGGAGCACATGCTGTACAGGGATGCAGAACACCAGGCACTACATCCTGTTGATGTGTGCGCCAAACATGCCCCCTCGAGACTTCAGGGACAGGCGTTTGCAGGGACGGACTGGGAACTTAAAGTGGCCCTGGAGAAAATATGAAAAGTGGCCCCGTTTGGAATAGTTGGGTCCAAATTGATGGAAGGCAGGGCTATTAATACTATATTCTGACACATTATACCACCCCAAACAGAGCCAAATACGACAGTCCATCACAAAATACTGCCAGCAGCACAAAATACACTCCAAGCCGTTTAACCTATCAGATTTCCTCCAGTGGGCACTTTACGAAATCAATTGCTTGACGTAGCAGCCAGGGGCATTCTGAAGGGCCCCAGGCCCGTCATGTCCTAGCTACCTGCAACAGAATTTATTACCATGCCTGTCAGAATAACTATGCACTGGAATACAGGAGTACTACAGTGCATAGTACTAGTGTTCAATAGATTGCACGTTCAAGTACCCTAAGAGGACTGAAAAAAGTATAAAAAATGAAAGTACAATAAAGTTTTAAAAATGCTAAAGAACATAAATATAAAAAAATAAAATAAAAAATTATGAAAAGGTCCCATGTATCCCCAAATGGTATCAAGAAAGTGTATACCGCTGGTCCTGCAAAACATGAGCCTTCATACCGCTCCATTGGCAGAAAAATAAAAAGGCTATAGGTGTCAGAATATGGAGACGCAGAGCAATCTTTTTTTTACATTTTTTTAAATAGTAAAACATAAAAAAAACATAAATTTGAAGCTCTGTGATTGTACTGACTTGCAGAATACATTTAAAATGCAGAGATCAAAAAATATAAAAGGAAAATAAATTAAATCAGAGCCTTAAAGAAGCACTCCCAAAAAAATGTTTTTTCTCTGGGCTGTTACAAAAGTACATCATGTAAATTGTAGTGAAGGTACTCTTCTTACTGGTTACTGTATTTGTGAGTTATCAGCTCTCTTCTTGCCCTCAGCTTTGTAATGTGATCGACACTCTGATCTCCAACCAACTCAGCGCCTTATGTGTGGACAGGAAGTCAGTTACTTCTCTATTCATTCCTATGAGATTGACATTGAGGCTCACATAGGAATACATAGAGGAACTGACTTCCTGTCCACGCATAAGATGCTGTGTAAGTTGAAGAGTCAGTGTGTCGGTCACATGACACAGCTGAGGATTAGAGGAAGTGGATAACTAACAAATACAGCCACAAGTAACCGGAATACCTTCACTACAATTTACATCATGTACCATTCTAATGGGCCAGACACTAAAAATATTTGTGGGAGTGATTTTTTGATAACTAGCTAGCCCATATCCTTAATAGGTTAGAGGGAATCTGTCTCCAGGAAATTCAATGTTAAATCAGGAACAATGTTTTGTAGGGCTAGCTCTCTTGAATGTAAGATACATTTCATAAGCAATCTGTTGCTTCATTCTGGAGAAAAAGTACTTTTAATCCATATGCAAATGAGCAGTCAAGTCCACTGTGGAAACAGGCCCAAGCCACACTGTGCACTTTTGCTCCTCCTGCTTCCTTTCCCAGCCGCTCCCTCTCCTTCTTGATTGACAGGTAGAGGTTCCTACATAGTCATCTCACCTGGCCATTTTAATCAGGAAAGGAGAAGGGAGGGTGGAACTGCCAGGGGAAGTAGGAGGATCAATGATGCATATATTTGCTTGGGCCTACCCTTGGTCATTAAACTGCTCAAAAGAGTCCTTTTTCCTCCAGAATGAAGCAATAGATTGCTAAGTGTAAGGTATTAGTACATTCAACTGAGCCAGCTATACCAGTCATGGTGCCTAGTTTACAAGTGAATTTTCTGGTGACCCCCTTTTAAGCCTTTATTGCAATAGCTTGCCATGTGACATTCCAAACAGAGAATCTAACTATAAACTGAAACTTTCTCATCTGTCAGTAATTTAGAATGTCTTGTAGAAAATCTTATTGAAGAGATGGTACCATAATATCTACGTAACCCCTGTCCACTCTGCTATCTCTGGCAGTCCCATCCAGAATAAATAGTTGCATTATACGTTTGCATAGATCTCCTATTCTTGTGATCAGTGGGGATCCTTGTAGATGGTCCCCCACCAATCAGATGCTTACCTCCTATTCTGTTGATAGGGGCTACATTTTTTTAATCCTAGCATGAGCTGTTTAAAAGTTAACATATGTTTTAAATTAAGCATTAATATTGAAGTTGTACTCTTAACCTCTTTACGCTGAGTATCGGATGTATCCATTCCAAGCGGGCATTTAAACCCTCTCAGTGAAGGATATATCTGCCACTGTTATCTTCTAGGTATTTCCTGTTTTCGATAGTGGAACCATTTTGAGGCTAGCAACTACAGGCCTAACAATTCAGGCAGGAAAAATGGGGTTGACAAAACTGTTTCACATGTCAGTTTTGATCTACTTTGCACTAGATTGAGCCACCCCTGAATTATTATTATTATATCAAACATTCTTATTTAGACATTAACCTGTCTTTTCATCCCACATTGTATTCTTCTCTGCTTCATTTTAGGGGAAAGAAATATTCTCCAAGCCTGCTCGTTTTCCTCAGTTTTATTACATGGACAGGTTTATTTTGCTGTCATCTGGAGCTGAGATTCAGTTAATGAGATATTATCTGGATGAAAGCAAGGATGAAATAAAGAGGTAATTGAATTTATAATTAAATAGGTATTCCCGTTATAATAAGTGATGAGATTTTACTAGGGTGTGCCATTACTCCACAGTGTTTGGTCGAGTTTTAGCTGCCTGGATTACTGCTGCCCCTCAGACTAAAGGTACGGTATTACTAGTTAAATGAGGTGGCCGAATATTAACTGATTATTAATATACCAAATATTTTGCTCCATAAGACGCACTATGTGGAGGGAAAATAGCTGTGCATCCTATGAAGTGAATATTGATTAATGCTTCTATAATTATTCATCATTAGTTAGTAGATCCAGGGAGCAGTAAATATAGTGCTCCTGGTGCTGGCTTTACTCACCGCTCCCTGCCAGCGCTGCACTGAGCAGGACGTGCTGCGTGTAAGCACACACTATGACCTGACACAATGCAATGCAGCTCATCAGGAAGAGGTTACTGGCTCTCTGGAGTAGCGATGCTGTCTGGAGCAGGAGAGGTAAGTTCTTTTATTTTATGTGTGATCTGAGGTCTGATGAAGAATGGCAGTCTGATCTGAAGTCTGATGAGGACTGGGGGTCTTATCTGAGGTCTGATAAAGATTGGGGTTCTGATGAAGGTTGGGAGTCTGATCCGAGGTCTGATGAGAATTGGTCTAATATGGGGGTCTGATGAAGATTGGAGGTGTAATCTGAGGTCTGATGAAAAATATATATTTTTTCATCCTCTAAAACCTAGGTGTGTCATATGGTCAGATGCGTGTTATAGAGCAAAAAATACTAAATGCTCTAGATGAAAGATATTTACTTTAGTTCATTATAATCTGTGTTCAGTCATAGGTGTTGTAGAAATTTGCTTGCATCAAGCACATCTATCAAGCTCTTTTGTGTAAGGAAAGGTAAACCTCTTCAAGACTCAGACACGGTGCTTCATTGTAGACTTCTGTTGAGCACTGCCCCCTCCTCCTGCCCAGTCTCTTCACTTTTATTTCTTAGCCACAAAAGGGTGTAACAATAGAAAGGGGCAGTCCTCTCAGGCTGTAGCGCTGTCCAATCGCAGTGCAGATCTCACAGTCTGGGAGAAGGAACGCCCAGGGTCAAACCGGGCAGACTCCGCCTAGTCGAACCAATTCAGTGAAGATACCGGAGGACACAGCAGGCGAACGGAGTGGCGCCCAGGGATAATAGTAAGTGCAGTGAGATCCCTCTATGTAGCCTGATAATTATCTTACAATGTTTGGACCGATGAAAGGTCCTCTTTAGGCAGAAAGAACACATTGTGTCTGATTTCCCTTTTTTTATATTAATCATGGGATTACCCCTTTAAGACCTGTGACCCATTCACTTGAATAGAGCTTTGCTGTATCGGTCCCTTTGTTCCCATGATCAGACTTGGTTATCACAGAAGTTGGATCTCCACAGATCATAATGATACAGCATATCAATGAAATTCTAACATTATTATAAGATGGGAATACCAATGTACAGTAAATAATTCATGCTAGAGCAATGATACAATATAGTAAGAACCCTGGCACTCGCACTATTATGCTGGCATACAGATACAAGGGTTTGTCTCTGCCTTTCGTGAGTCTTTGTCAACTGTAGTATATATGACTAGGTTCAGGATGAGACCAAATTTATCTGTCTGCCATATAATTTGGAACCTCCACTCACAAGTGCAAGTCTACTGGCTGTGTGCTGACTGCTGAAAGCATCGAACAGGGCAGTAATACAGTACAATGTAATAAACTGCCCTTGAATCTCTACACACCTTCCATTTTCATAGAGGCAATATCAAATATCTCTGTGTAGTGGTAATGGAAAGCAGAAAAAAGAGGATTGACGGGCGCTGTCCAGATGAATTGCAAAACTTGGAAATTATTAAAACATGAAAAAAATAAAATAAATGACTAAATGCATGGTGTGACGCGTTTCGAAGGCGGTCTGCCTTCTTCCGCAGATACTCATGAAATAGCAGCAAAAGGGTAAATAGGTACGTGATCAGTAATACATAGAATTAAAATCTACTGGAGTTTACGAACACATATGGGATGCTTCCATATTTAGGAGAAAATGCTTAAAGGAAATCTGTCACCAGGATAATTGCTATTGAAGTAAAGCCATGGCCTAATAGCACTTAGTACCTGATTTCCAGATGTGCCTTTGTTCCAGAATCAGATGGGAAATCCAGTTTATTTGCTATGCAAATGATCCCGTAAGGCGCCCATAGTGGCGTCACTCTTGCAGGAAGGAGCCCAGGCACACTTCCTGCTAGTGCCCAATCCCGCCCTCATGCTGGGAGCAGGGAAAAGGGGGGCAGAGTTATGGTTTGAATGTGATGTAGGAGGGGTGGGTGGACACATTGTGGCAGGAGGTGTTTAAAAATTATACAATGTGATTTTCTGGATTTTTTGGGATTCTGTCTCATAGTTGAAGTGTACCTATGATTAAAATTACAGACCTCTCCATTCTTTGTAGGAGGGAAAACTTGCAAAATCGCCAGCCAGTGTCAAACACTTATTTTCCCCACTGTACTGTATATATTCTGTGTTCTTGTTCCGAGGCGTGTGCCTGTGCAGTTGCCTGTTGCTTTGGGTTCTGTTTGTCTGTCTGTGTGCCAGCTTCTGTCTGTCTGCCTGTGTTCCTGAAGCCTGTATGCCTGAGTTCCTGAAGTCTGTCCGTCTGTCTGTGCTCCTAGTTCTGCTTTATGCCTGTATTCTGTATTTGCTTTGGAATTGCATGTACTCTCCCTGATTCTATCTGTGTATATTGCCTGTTTCGGTGCTTTGCAATGGTGTTTTCTCATCTCTGTGGGTCAGCTGCCAACTACACCAGAATTTCTTCAAGAGGTAGCGCCCCTGTGGCTCCCCTGCAGCGAAGACCAGATCCATGTATAGGGGTTAGAGGGTGAAAACTAGGGGACCGCTAGGTCTGCGCTCTCTGGACAACTGGTTAGTTGACACAGTGGTTCCACAACCATTGTCCGTAACAACCAGAGTTTCGGATAGAAAACAAGTATGAATCTTTCCATAGGTACAACCCTTTTATGGCAAGCATTGAATATAGCAGCTACACTTTATAAATTCTTCTTTTATTCAGATTTAGTCTCGCAAGTAATTCTCTGCATTTCCAGAACATACATATAGTTTTTTTTAATGTTATAAATTATTGTGTTTTCTAGTTATTAAATGCATAGTGCATTGCATATTTACTGACAGAAATTTTAAAATGTTACGAATTTCAGTAATTGTATTATAATAAATATGGTTTAAGTTGTTTCTATGTAGCCTGATTACTTACAGAATGGTGAGAAAACGCCCAATGTTTCCATTTTACTACAGTAAATTTATTATTACTAAATTATTGGCCATTTATGAAGGAGTCGGAATGTTTTGATAAAATGCAGGAATCAGAATTTGGGTTTACTGACTCCACAGCTTAAAATCCACAAAGTGCACCTTCCCTTCTGAGGCCTGCTTTTGAGTCAAGTTGCACACTAGGGCCACATACTGTATGGGATATTTTTACAAACTGCAGAAACTTACAGGAAAAAAAATAGCTTCAAATGGAAAATCAGTAAAAAAAAAAATTTGATGTCACAGTCATTTTGCTTTTCCTCCTGTGTAAGCAAAGTTCCTCTATGCAGTTTTAAATTCTTGTACGGGCGCAGTGCCTAAAATGTAATTTGTGGGGTTTTTATTAAATAGGCCCTTCAAAGTCACTTCAGAACTGGATTAGTCCCTAAAAAAGTAACTTTGCGAAATTTTCTTGATGCTGTTAAAGTTATAAGCCTTCTAGCGTCCTAATTATTTTTTTTATAAAAGTACTGTATTTTTTTTAACTATAAGACACAATTTTTAGCAGTGCCAGGTTCCCTAAATGATCCGGCAGAGCGCTTACACTGCGCTCTGCTGGTTCAGTGAGAAAGCTGTGGTGTGTCTGCACACTTGTAACACTCTCTGCCCGACACCAATCTGTAGAGGCGGATTGGCCATTCACTCTACCAGGAAGATTCCCGGCCGCTTGCCTTTTACTGTGCAGTGGGCCAGCTGCACCCAGCCTCACTGTTCACACAGTTAAGGCATTCTCTTTGGCAGCACACTGCCCATACTCATCACAGACCCTCGATGGTGTCTGACACTTCGTTCTGTATGGTAATTAGAAAATCAGCAAGCCTTGTGTGCCCCGATGTGACATTGCTGTTCTCTGCCAGAACAGACTGTCTGAGACCTAAACACAATTATGAAAGAAGCCCACTTCTACTGAGATGAAAGCTCAGAACTGCAGCATGAAGTCACCAACCCATGATGATGTCACCAGTGGGCGGAGCCAGACAGGAATTACAGAAAAACAAGTTTTTATTAAAGGTGTATCCTATGTCCATATGTGTGTGTTGCAGGGCTGTGGGTGTGTGTGTGTGCATGTAGCAGAGATGATTGTGTATGTAGCAGTGCTGAGTTTGGTGTATGCATTTAGCAGACCTGTATGTGGATATGTAGCATAGTGTGTGTGTGTATGTAGCAGGACTGTGTTTTTGTGTACATTTAGTAGACCTTTCGTGTGCATGTAGCAGATAATTTTTTTTCATTTCCTGTTTAAATCTGGGGTGTGTCTTATAGTCTGAAAAATACGGTATGTTCGAAAAATTATGCTAACATAATGTAGACATATGGTACAAGTTATTAGTGTTTTGCGTGACATTGCCATCTATCATAAAAGTAGTTAAATTCAAATTTGGGGAATTGCTAACTTTACCAAATTTTCAATTTTCATTTTAGCTAAGACTATTTATGCATTTATGCTTTATCTTTTCCCATTATATAAGAAACAGGATTATTAAATATACCAGTTGGAACCTGTTTCCCTGGAACAAGTTCCTAATATGTGTTTTTTGTATATTTTAGGGTTTCAAATCAAATGTATAAAATGTGTTTCTCACATTTTTCTTTGTCAGCTATTCAGGAAGATATAATAATATGAAATGAATCCTTTGTAACCCCCTTAGCAGTGCCTATGCTAGATCTTTGTGTATTGATTTGGAACTAAATATCTTTAACAATCTCGCCCTACATATTGCCACCTCCCAGACTGTATATAATATAAGATTCAGACAATTCCTGTCATCGGTAAACTGCTTTGGGAATTTTACTGTTAGCTGGATTTCTCTTTAGTGTAGCAAAAATGTTTTTGCCTTGTGGTTTTGAATGAAATAAAAAAAACAACACAAATATTTCGCAAGTCCTGAAATTTGGGATTAAATAATCCCTTTTGGTTTAGGTTATCAAAAATTGCTTACCTACATTTTTTTCTTGGTTGTAATTTGAACATTTTATTGGCAGAGCAGTCGGAAGAGACTCTAAGCCCAGAACATTTTTTAGTGTGACGAAAGTGTTCTTTTCCGTGCACGCACATGGAAAGACATGGTTTCTTAGTACTTATTAGCATAAATAATCGTTTGCGGTTTATTTTGGCTGTAAATGCAGAAATTGCAAATCATAGTAAAACTGATTTAAACTGGAAATGAGTACACTTGTAGAATATTTTTTATTTCTTCCCCTCAATCTTCAAAATGCTGTATGGCTTGATAATTTCTTCATTACTTGCCATTGTATTTGAAGGAATTCTTTAACTGTCTGGATTAAATAGTATCAAGAAGAGACGCACTAATCTCCTATCTGTGCCGGATCTATCTACATGTATGGTTCTTGTACAATAACTAAATTTAAGAAGTAAAGAGATAAGCGGCGCACTCATATATGGGTAAAATCTGATCTAGTTTTTTTATAGGAATAATATATAGATAATAGTGTTGAGCGCGAATATTCGAATTGCGAATTTTTTTCTCGAATATCGCAATTTCGAGATTTCGCGAATATTTAGAATATCGTTCTATATATTCGCGAAATCGAATATTCTTTTTTTTTCTTTTTTTTTTTATTATATTTTTTTCTTTCCCACTTCCCTAAAGTTGTTCTTACCTGTCCTTTGGATTCCTGGCTTCCTGGCTGCTCCAGTCAGTGGCGTTTTCAACTTGCTGCTATATTCCATATTAGCTAAATTACAATCTAATCTATATGTGTATTTTACGAAATTTCGCAATAGTCGCAATTGCGATGCGAGTAATATAACACGAAATATTCGCATGAAGATTTCAACTTAGCACTGCTATACTCCATATTCTAGCCTAATATGGAATATAGCTGTGCTAAGTTAGCACTGCTATATTCCATATTAGGCTAGAATATGGAGTATAGCAGTGCTAAGTTGAAATCTTCATGCGAATATTTCGTGTTATAATAGTCGCATCGCAATTTCAACTTTTTCAAATGTTCTTAATATTGCTCTAACTTCGTCTTTTAGAAATTTCGTAATATTGCTCTAACTTCGTCTCTTAGAATATTACGAATATTCTAAAAGACGAAGTTAGAGCAATATTACGAAATTTCGTAAAATACACATATAGATTCTAATTTAGCTAATATAGTGCTATAATCCCTTTTTTTTCCTGTAATTTTTTTTTGCCTCTTCTGAACTTAAGTTTTGTAAAATATGTACACTATTATTAATTATTACTATAGCAGTATATTAGCTTAAATACAATCTATGTGTATTTTACGAAATTTCGTAATATTGCTCTAACTTCGTCTTTTAGAATATTACGAATATTCTAAAAGACGAAGTTAGAGCAATATTAAGAACATTTGCAAAAGTCGAAATTGCGATGCGAGTAATATAACACGAAATAGTCGCATGAAGATTTCAACTTAGCAGAGCTATATTCCATATTCTAGCCTAATATGGAATATAGCAGTGCTAACTTAGCACAGCTATATTCCATATTAGGCTAGAATATGGAATATAGCAGTGCTAAGTTTAAATCTTCATGCGACTATTTCGTGTTATATTACTCGCATCGCAATTTCGACTTTTGCAAATGTTCTTAATATTGCTCTAACTTCGTCTTTTAGAATATTCGTAATATTCTAAGAGACGAAGTTAGAGCAATATTACGAAATTTCGTAAAATACACATATTAGCCTAGCCATAGTCATTAGCATAGGAACGTTGCCTTATACTATCAAGATAAATTTTCGCAATATGCGAAAAAATAATTTCGCGATAATTGGAATAATTGCGAATATTCGATTTCGACGAATATAACACGAATATTCATGCGAATATTCGCGAAATATCGCGAAATCGAATATGGCACCTCCCGCTTCATCACTAATAGATAATAGGATATAGATAAAAATGCTGGTTAAGATATAGTTGTAAAATATGAGATGATTTTGATCAATAGTCCAAAATGAGAGTCAATAAAAATGTTCCTTGGAGTAAAAATAAAAATATAGAATAAAAAATAAATAAATAGCCACTTATGGTAAAAATGGTATTTAGTAGATAAAAAGTAGTCAATGAATGGAGTTCCACCGTGGGATAATCCTTCACAAGACAAGTGAAGATATGTGGTGATTAACCCTGATCTTGTATTAAACCAGGAACGGTCTTCCTTGATCTGGGGCTTCAGGATGTATGTATAGAAACATTATATATAAAGTCAAATGGCTGTAATGCTGCACGGTGCTGTGGGAAGAAAAGGTGCTCTGTGCCTAAGCGCGGCGTCCCGCGCTGTCTCCAGCTACAGAGATCATCAGTAAGTCTTACTGATGAAGGGAGAGTCTCCTGAAACGCCTCTAAGCAAAAGCCTATAGAGGATTGTCAAACACGAACTACGGTGTATCATCTCAACTACACCATAAGGAGCGCTCCGAAAAATATTGCAAAGATCGCGATCACGTGACCACCCGCGTCATACTACAGACGCGCGAACCACGGCCCGGGCGCCACGAGGAACGCCGAAGACTTCACCACCAGATCGCGTTGGACTTTGCAAATTCTTCCAGGAACAGCCGACCGTCATCGGAGGATCCGTTCCAGCAGTGCCGGTTGGTGGGTAAGTGATCTCTGTAGCCGGAGACAGCGCGGGATGCCGCTCTTAGGCACAGAGCACCTTTTCTTCCCACAGCACTGTGCAGCATTACAGCCATTTGACTTTATATATATTGTTTCTATACATACATCCTGAAGCCCCAGATCAAGGAAGACCGTTCCTGGTTTAATACAAGATCAGTGTTAATCACCGCATATCTTCACTTGTCTTGTGAAGGATTATCCCACGGTGGAACTCCATTCATTGACTACTTTTTATCTACTAAATACCATTTTCACCATAAGTGGCTATTTTATTTTATTTTATTTTTATTCTATATTTTTATTTTTACTCCAAGGAACATTTTTATTGACTCTCATTTTGGACTATTGATCAAATTCATCTCATATTTTACAACTATATCTTAACCAGCATTTTTATCTATATCCTATTATCTATATATTATTCCTATAAATAAACTAGGTCAGATTTTACCCATATATGAGTGTGCCTGCTTATCTCTTTACTTCTTATTTTCCACTATCCTGACTGGGTGAGTCAGATTTAGCAGTCTTGCACCTCTATCATTTGCTTGTACAGTAGAGCCGTCTATCCCATTCACCTTTTCAATAACTAAATTTACTTGTTTAATCTCATATTCAAGAAACTAATGAGTACCATAGTTAGGCTACTTTCACACCTGCGTTCAGGTGTCCGCTCGTGAGCTCCGTTTGAAGGGGCTCACGAGCGGCCCTGAACGCAGCCGTCCGGCCCTAATGCATTCTCAGTGGAGGCGGATCCACTGAGAATGCATCCGCCTGCCAGCGCTCAGCCTCCGCTCCGCTCAGTGAGCGGACACCTGAACGCTGCTTGCAGCGTTCGGGTGTCCGCCTGGCCGTGCGGAGGCGAGCGGATCCGTCCAGACTTATAATGGAAGTCAATGGGGACGGATCCGCTTGAAGATGACACTATATGGCTCAATCTTCAAGCGGATCCGTCCCCCATTGACTTTCAATGTAAAGTCTGAACGGATCCGCTCAGGCTACTTTCACACTTAGAAATTTTTCTAAGTTGTAATGCAGACGGATCCGTTCTGAACGGATGCAAACGTCTGCATTATAGGAGCGGATCCGTCTGATGAAACATCAGACGGACCCGCTCCGAACGCTAGTGTGAAAGTAGCCTTACTCATGTAAATGTTTACCTGAAATTGTGATGTTTGATTCCAGTACTGTCTCTTGCAGGTTTCCACATGATAATATATCAGGCAGAATATACCTGGACCATAGCATAGTCACAATCCTAGAATACACTGAGTCACAAGGCAAATCTGCATAACCCTGTCTATTATTCTTTTGTTATTAAAAAGTTGATCCCATTTCTGAAGTTCATAGCATATGCACAGATTATGCAGTAAATGTGTGGCAGATGCAGGCCCCCATCTCTAGAATGCTACACCGACAACATCCCACCCAGATGTAGCAGCCAAAGGTGGTCAGCACTACTGAAAGAGCTAATTGCTAATTTCCTTTGCTTTGCTGTTTTTGCATTCACTTAGGCGGGAGCTATGGAAAGCAGTGTAGTACAGCCCACTCCGACCAATCACCTCAGACTGTCCCTGTTCTTGAGACAGATGCAGTGCCACCCCTGTGACCCATACATGTCAGAAATGTATTGCATCTCCTGGGGATATACTGTAAATGCCTAAGATGGGAGTAAACCTTTAAAAGGGTTTTCCGGGTTTGCATGAACACCATTTAAAATAGTCATGTATGAAGGGAACTGCAATTTTGTTGCTTTTACCTTTATTGCTCCTGTCTTCCTTTCTGGGCTATGATAACATAACCATGTCCATGCAGCTCTTTTTTGTTTCCTGTGATGTTCTTGGACGTGTGCTTATCGGTTAAAAACCATAGTAATCCCAGAAAACCCCTTTCAGGCTCATTCTGGTTTGTTTAGCTAGGGTAGCTTTTGTTTTGCTACTGCAGTTGCTCGCCCCGATAGAGGTTCATTGTTTGCTGAAAGCACATCCCAGTTTACATAGGGTGATTAATGGACTCTTATGTGCCACATAAAATATGAAATCACCTGATGAACAAGAGTTTGCTTGTTTGTTGGCTGATCTGTGTGGCAATTATCAGGAACAAGCCTTAAAAGATTTATATTTGCTTAGTATTTTAACCTCATTTGCTAAAAGCAATTGATTTATGGATTAATAAACTAAATTACCCCCAAATCTAAGCACTCGCTTAGCATAAAGAAGAGACACTCATGCAGGTGCTGGCACTAGAGCAGAAGTCATCTAATTCTAAGTATCATAATTTCTAAACATCATGCAGTTAAAGGGGTTGGCCAGTTTATAATGTCATTTATAGTCATGTATGCTCCATACATGCATATGTGACTGTATATTGTCCCCAAGCTGACCTAATGATGACCTACATTTATTTCATACCCCTAGACCTGGGAACAGGCACTGTGGACAAGTAGGAATACTTATTTCCTTAAAATGCACCTTCCAAGTCTTTCCCCCAACACCACTGAAATTATCATCTTTTGAGGACCATACCCTGAGACTCTTCTATCCTTACGTAGTGTCATTTCTTGGATCACTTGGTTGCCTGACTTCCATATTTTCTGTCTGGTGAACTACCAGCTCACATTTGACTTTAACATCATTATAGACAACCCTACCTTCCCATCTTCATCTCACATTCTATTTGTAACCTCCTTTCTTGGCCCTTTACAACTTTGATGTAAAGATTGTAATACATTTGACTTGGTCTTCTTCTGGCTCTGCTTGGTTTCTGTCCTTACTATCACACTTGCTGTCTTATTCTTATCCTTCTCAGGATGCTCCTACGTATCACACATACATAAAGTTATGCATTATTAACACTCAAAAACTTATAGACACTCTATTATCACCAATGTCCCTAATCTTCCTGGCTGCCAGACATTACAGTGATACTCATAAAACTGCCCTGGACAGAGCATCATCCCCCCACCAATAAATCATTTGACACAGAAAACCACAACCCTGATGGACGTCACAATTTTTCTTCTGCAGTATCCCAGGTGAGTTGAATGTCTATGGAGAAAATGTCATACGCCAGAAGATTTCTCCCATTATGAGTTTAAGCTCAGAACCTGTAAGTCTGCACTTCACCAAACAACCATGCTTCACCACTCTCGTCTTTTTACTATTCAGTAATCCTAAAGATCTCTGTCTCTCCCCCTCTCCTTGTACCCCCATGGTCTATGTCAAGCTCGACAGGCAGTTAAACACCTTTCTATTAGCCAATAAATGAGACGGGGAGGAAGTCTGTTGCTTTATTAACTGGACTAGCAGAAGGACCTGGCTTTATTTAATGTTTGTGTGTCGTTAAAAGATATCAACAGTATCCCCTATAACAGTGACCTCTACAGCACCCGGCCCCTTTAACAGTAAACTTCACAGTCACCCACCCCTTAACACTGACCCCCTACAGTGCTCCGCCACTTTAAAATGGGACCTCCACAGCAGCCCATGCCCTTAACGTTGACCTTCACAGCAGCCCTCCCCTTTAACAGTGAGTTTCACAGCACCCCACTGCCTTGACAGTGACCTCCTCAGGGGCCTGTCCCCTTAACAGTGACCTCCACAGTACCCCACTGCCTTAACAGTTGCCCCTTTAATAGTGGCCCCTGCCCCCTTTACAGTGACCTCCACAGTGTCCGCCCCCTTAACAGTAACATCCACAGTGAACGCCTCTTTAACTGTGACCTCCACAGTGCCCACCCCTTTAACAGTGACCTCCGCAGCGCCCTGACGCTTAAATGGTAGGGCTACACGACGACGTGTCGCGCAACATTTTGTCTCAACAATTTTTATAATGATAGGCTATGGTGTTGCACTGCAACATGTGTGATATAGTCTGCTGAGCTGTGTATCTAATCCTATCCTGTGTGATACTGTCTGCTGAGCTGTGTATCTAATATCCTATCCTGTGTGATACTGTCTGCTGAGCTGTGTCTAATCCTATCCTGCGTGATACTGTCTGCTGAGCTGTGTATCTAATATCCTATCCTGTGTGATACTACCTGCTGAGCTGTGTATCTAATCCTATCATGTGTGATACTGTCTGCTGAGCTGTGTATCTAATCCAATACTGTGTGATACTGTAAAACATGGCCGGGTTGTTATGGAAACCTGGAGTAAAACTGTGTGTATGTGGAGACTAAGGGCCTGCAAGCTTCTCTTGGCTGATAATAATCATGTGACCAGGCTTCCATTTGCTAATTCATTTTCTTGGGAATATCTCAGGAACGGTACGTCCTAGAGAGCTGAGTGAGACCCCCACAAGATTTATTTCCAGGTAGCAAGGGATGTGTATACCAAGTTTCGTTGCAATCGATGGTTTCGTTTTTGAGTGATCGCCGAACATACACACATACATACATATATACGTCCTTTTTATATATATAGATGTAGGAAGATGTAGGATTAGGGTGAAACTGAGGAACAAGTAAGAATATACATTCCATTAGACTATAGCATTACATAAAGTGCAACCATAAGTAACATACAGTAGGCTAACATGTTCTAAGCCAGACTGTAGAGAAACTGGAAAGATATCAGCTTCTAATACAATATAAACAGTATATGCCAATACAAACATAGTATAGAACCATAATGGCTGATCATGTGGCCAGGCCAAGTTACTCAATTACACAGTGATACATTACAACTTCATAACAGGGTCAGAACTGTCCTAAGTGTTCTTATGGCTGCTGATACTATATCCAAACAAAGGGAGGGACTAGAAAGCACAGGTCATCTTTCTGTTCAGACATGGAGAACACTGCCCCCCATCTTCCTAGAGTGCTTTTCACTTCCTTTTAGAAGACTCGACTCTTAGCCAATATATTTTGATCAAAACACATTTGTACTTTTTTGATTTGTTTTGGAGTGGCACCTTCAGGTGTGAATGTGCTTCTATCCTGGGAGTAGCATTCATGTGCACTTTTGCCCCACCTATCTAATAGGCGACCTTGATTAAGGTGGTACATATACAGGGAGTGCAGAATTATTAGGCAAATGAGTATTTTGACCACATCATCCTCTTTATGCATGTTGTCTTACTCCAAGCTGTATAGGCTCGAAAGCCTACTACCAATTAAGCATATTAGGTGATGTGCATCTCTGTAATGAGAAGGGGTGTGGTCTAATGACATCAACACCCTATATTAGGTGTGCATAATTATTAGGCAACTTCCTTTCCTTTGGCAAAATGGGTCAAAAGAAGGACTTGACAGGCTCAGAAAAGTCAAAAATAGTGAGATATCTTGCAGAGGGATGCATCACTCTTAAAATTGCAAAGCTTCTGAAGCGTGATCATCGAACAATCAAGCGTTTCATTCAAAATAGTCAACAGGGTCGCAAGAAGCGTGTGGAAAAACCAAGGCGCAAAATAACTGCCCATGAACTGAGAAAAGTCAAGCGTGGAGCTGCCAAGATGCCACTTGCCACCAGTTTGGCCATATTTCAGAGCTGCAACATCACTGGAGTGCCCAAAAGCACAAGGTGTGCAATACTCAGAGACATGGCCAAGGTAAGAAAGGCTGAAAGACGACCACCACTGAACAAGACACACAAGCTGAAACGTCAAGACTGGGCCAAGAAATATCTCAAGACTGCTTTTTCTAAGGTTTTATGGACTGATGAAATGAGAGTGAGTCTTGATGGGCCAGATGGATGGGCCCGTGGCTGGATTGGTAAAGGGCAGAGAGCTCCAGTCCGACTCAGACGCCAGCAAGGTGGAGGTGGAGTACTGGTTTGGGCTGGTATCATCAAAGATGAGCTTGTGGGGCCTTTTCGGGTTGAGGATGGAGTCAAGCTCAACTCCCAGTCCTACTGCCAGTTTCTGGAAGACACCTTCTTCAAGCAGTGGTACAGGAAGAAGTCTGCATCCTTCAAGAAAAACATGATTTTCATGCAGGACAATGCTCCATCACACGCGTCCAAGTACTCCACAGCGTGGCTGGCAAGAAAGGGTATAAAAGAAGAAAATCTAATGACATGGCCTCCTTGTTCACCTGATCTGAACCCCATTGAGAACCTGTGGTCCATCATCAAATGTGAGATTTACAAGGAGGGAAAACAGTACACCTCTCTGAACAGTGTCTGGGAGGCTGTGGTTGCTGCTGCACGCAATGTTGATGGTGAACAGATCAAAACACTGACAGAATCCATGGATGGCAGGCTTTTGAGTGTCCTTGCAAAGAAAGGTGGCTATATTGGTCGCTGATTTGTTTTTGTTTTGTTTTTGAATGTCAGAAATGTATATTTGTGAATGTTGAGATGTTATATTGGTTTCACTGGTAAAAATAAATAATTGAAATGGGTATATATTTGTTTTTTGTTAAGTTGCCTAATAATTATGCACAGTAATAGTCACCTGCACACACAGATATCCCCCTAAAATAGCTAAAACTAAAAACAAACTAAAAACTACTTCCAAAAATATTCAGCTTTGATATTAATGAGTTTTTTGGGTTCATTGAGTACATGGTTGTTGTTCAATAATAAAATTAATCCTCAAAAATACAACTTGCCTAATAATTCTGCACTCCCTGTAGCTGTGCGTGCTCCTCCTCTCATCAGTTGCTTGGTGCACACAGAGGTAACTAGGAGCAACACACTTTATGTGCAGGGTCTGCTCTCCTGAATATAGATGTCCATATAGCATAGGTAGGTTTAGAGTAGGACCTGCCTGACTGAGACCACCATGGCGTGGGTAGGTGGGCACAGATGTGTTTTGATCAAAATATATTGCCTAAGAGTCTCAGATTTCGTTCTAGTGCATTATTTTCCGTGACTTTAGCTTATCACATCCCGTAATCCATTGAACCCTCTCCCTTCAACCTTATCCTTCAGAGCCTGATCATCACACCCTATGCACTCAAAAACACTACAGGTATCTTGCTGGTGAATGGCTCATGCAGTTTTATATCTACCACCCTATTTTGTTAAGATGGCTGGACCATTGTACAAAACAAGCACGTTTTACCTTTTCTGTTATCCCTATCTCCTCATTCCTCTTGTTTTCATTGTTGACTTGTTAGTTATGTAATGTATGATTTTATTTGTACATGAACCTTTGGATTGTGCAGCTCTGCAGAATATGTTGTCGCTATATTGTCATTGCCTGCCCTATGAGAGATCTGAGGAGATCACATAGACTTGCTGCACGTGAGTCTATCTGACAGGTTCTAGGTGTTTCCTTTCAGTTTGTTGTTGTGGGCGGGATCCCACCTCTCCACAGGTTTGGCGCGTTTGCTGTTTAGAGGCGCTATTTTAGTCTGCCTCTGACTTCTCACCATGCGGTTGATATTTCCTTCTGGAGTTCCTGCTGGTTGTTTGTGGATCCCTTGTTCCTCACTCTTCCCAAGCTAAGTTCCATTTTTGCTCTGTGTTGTTTGTGTCAGTCTAGGTCTCAGGGAGACGCTGGCCCCTTCACTGTGGAAGGTACTGGCAGTCTCATTCCCGGTTCCCTAATCTAGGGTTTGCTACAGTATTAGCAGGGTCTAGGTACGTGTATATGTGTTCGTCCACCATCAGGGCTTACACATACTGTCAGGAGTCAGGGAGAGACTCAGGGATTGCTTGGAGGTAACCATCTCTCCCTCACTAGCTTCTAGGCCTAGACTTTTATCCTATGCTGTCTGTTTATCTGGTGTACCTGGTATCCACATTACCCCGTGACATATATAAATAATGATTAAGAAGACTACCCTGTAATAAGTAATGATTTTTTTTTTTCTGGTTGAGCGATTGTAACTGATACAGTGTAGATATCAAACAAAGTTTAGAATAATTCAGGATTTTAGGATACCATAGATTGTTTGACATGACATTTACTTGATGTGAACAGTATAGTGTTGAGCGAACCCGAACTGTAAAGTTTGGTCCGTACCGAACTTTACGATTTTTGGTACCCAAACCCGAAATTTGCCGGAAAAGTTTGAGTTCGGTGTTCGGGCATTTAATAAAGCTTGTTGAAAGGCTGCAGGGCAGCCAATCAGCAAGCTTTTAAGCTGTGTGCCCTTAAAAGCCATCACAGCCATGCCTACTAATGGCATGGCTGTGATTGGCCGGTACATCATGTGTCCCAGGCTCTATATAAGCTGGATCACGATTAGCACCGCCCATCAGCTCTCAGTAGTGAAGGGGAAGCCGGCAGCTGAAGTGAGGGACAGTGTTAGTGCGATTTTTTTTTGTGGGTGCAATACACCATCTTTGCACCGCTGACACAGAAATATAATCATAAATCTGGCTGTTAATTCTGTGGGGGATCTACAGCGATTTCCTTTGTGGGTGCAATGCAACATTGTACTTTGTACCCCTGACACACAAATATAATAGTTAATCCGTCTGTTAGTCAGGTGCACGTCATTTACCCATTTATTGCGTGAAGTACACCTGCACTGCATATGTGACAGGGAAATTGATATAGTTAATCCGTCTCTTAGTTAGGTGCGCGTCATATACCCATTTATTGCGTGAAGTACACCTGCATTGCATATGTGATAGGGAAATTGATATAGTTAATCCGTCTGTTAGTTTTTTATTTTTTTATTTTTGTTTGTCATTTTAAGAAATAAACATTTAGAACATTTCAAAGAAACAGATTCACACAATTCAGTGAAACATGTTGGCAACGGTTTGGTACATTAAACAGATGTCATAAAAGTCTGGCCGTGTAATTTCTTCAGGGCTGCCTTTTCGTCTTTGCTTCATAATAATTATCTTATACATTTTAATATCATTCACTCTCTCATACACCCCCCGCAGCGCCGCAGGGCTACCACATTCCTTTAGACCACCGACGTTCTAGCAGTCAACCACAGTCCCCATATTTTGTCAAATCTCTCAGGATTATTTCTAGCCAAATATGTAATTTTATACATTGGTAAGGCTTCATCTATAAGTTGCATCCAATGTTGGATTGAGGGGGCTTTCCGGGGCTTTCAATTCAATAGGATAGACTTCCTAGCATAGAACATTAGAAGTCAATATAGTTTTTTTTTAGAGTATTTGGTTTGCAACAGATCATCCACAAGTCCTAACAGGCTATTTTCAGGGGAGCATACCACCGGCAATCCCAGTTTCAAGTTCAAAAACTCATGAATTGCTGACCAGTAGGGATGAGCGAACCCGAACTGTATAGTTCGGGTTCGTACCAAATTTTGGGATGTCCGTGACACGGACCCGAACCCGAACATTTTCGTAAAAGTCCAGGTTCGGTGTTCGGCGCTTTCTTGGCGCTTTTTGAAAGGCTGCAATGCAGCCAATCAACAAGCGTCATACTACTTGCCCCAAGAGGCCATCACAGCCATGCCTACTATTGGAATGGCTGTGATTGGCCAGTGCAGCATGTGACCCAGCCTCTATATAAGCTTGGGTCACGTAGCGCTGCACGTCACTCTGCTGTTACAAGTGTAGGGAGAGGTTGCAGCTGCGACGTTAGGGCGAGATTAGGCAGTGATTAACTCCTCCAAAACACTTAAGACAGTGATCGATCTACAGCTGTGGATCATTGAACTGCTGCTATTCAATTGCTCACTGTTTTTAGGCTGCCCAGAGCGTTTTTCAGTCGCTTTTTTCTGGGGTGATGGGCGGCCATTTTGTGGCTTGTGGTGCGCCAGCACAAGCTGCCACCAAGTCCATTTAACCATCAATAGTGTGGTTATTTTTTGGCTATATCCTACATCAGGGGCAAGCTGCCACCAAGTCCATTTAACCATCAATAGTGTGGTTATTTTTTTGCTATATCCTACATCAGGGGCAAGCTGCCACCAAGTCCATTTAACCATCAATAGTGTGGTTATTTATAGTGATAGGGTCATTCTCAATAACTTCACACACACGCTGCTGTGCAATTCCAAGTCTAATTCTGTGTGTAAACGTATACCTGTCACCCAGCACCTACAAAATAGGCCTCAAATTTATATTCATCCAAATCTGTCATTATTGCTTTAGCTGGTCAAGTTATTTAGTGTTCGTCAAAGCACAGTTTTTGTTCTGGGTTGAAATACAATTCCCAATTTTGCAATTCTCTAAATTAGTGGTTTCTGCTGTATCAGGCCTACTTTAAATCTATCCCTAAAAGGGTATATAAGATTCAAGGTGCAGATAGGGTTATTCTCAATAACTTCACACACATGCTACTGTGCAATTCCAAGTCTAGTTCTGTGTGTAAACGTATACCTGTCACCCAACGCCTAGAAAATAGGCCTCAAATTTATATTCATCCAAATCTGTCATTATTGCTTTAGCTGGTCAAGTTATTTAGTGTCCGTCAAAGCACAGTTTTTGTTCTGGGTTGAAATACAATTCCCAATTTTGCAATTCTCTAAATTAGTGGTTTCTGCTGTATCAGGCCTACTTTGAATCTATCCCTAAAAGGGTATATAAGATTCAAGGTGCAGATAGGGTTATTCTCAATAACTTCACACACACGCTACTGTGCAATTCCAAGTCTAATTCTGTGTGTAAACGTATACCTGTCACCCAGCGCCTAAAAAATAGGCCTCAAATTTATATTCATCCAAATCTGTCATTATTGCTTTAGCTGGTCAAGTTATTTAGTGT
Organism: Bufo bufo; assembly: GCF_905171765.1. NCBI lineage: Eukaryota > Metazoa > Chordata > Amphibia > Anura > Bufonidae > Bufo > Bufo bufo. The sequence goes on along the minus strand of NC_053392.1, from coordinate 430,763,092 downwards.
CCGTCAAAGCACAGTTTTTGTTCTGGGTTGAAATACAATTCCCAATTTTGCAATTCTCTAAATTAGGGGTTTCTGCTGTATCAGGCCTACTTTAAATCTATCCCTAAAAGGGTATATAAGATTCAAGGTGCAGATAGGGTTATTCTCAATAACTTCACACACATGCTACTGTGCAATTCCAAGTCTAATTCTGTCCGTAAACGTATACCTGTCATCCAGCGCCTAAATACTAGGCCTCAAATTTATATTCAGCTAAATCTGTCGTTACTGCTGTGCCTTTATTAGTGTAATACGGTACCTAAATAGATAGCCAGATAGTGTTAGGTGTCTTTAAAAAAAGACCTGAATTTGAATTCAATACATTGGGCCAAATAATATTTTTCTTATTGTGGTGAACGGTAACAATGAGGAAAACATCTAGTAAGGGACGCGGACATGGTCGTGGTGGTGTTAGTGGACCTTCTGGTGCTGGGAGAGGACATGGCCATTCTGCCACAGCCACACGTCCTAGTGAACCAACTACCTCGGGTCCCAGTAGCCAGCAGAATTTACAGCGATATTTGGTGGGGCCCAATGCCGTTCTAAGGATGATAAGGCCTGAGCAGGTACAGGCATTAGTCAATTGGGTGGCCGACAGTGGATCCAGCACGTTCACATTATCTCCCACCCAGTCTTCTGCAGAAAGCGCACAGATGGCGCATGAAAACCAAGCCCATCAGTCTGTCACATCACCCCCATGCATATCAGGGAAACTGTCTGAGCCTCAAGTTATGCAGCAGTCTCTTATGCTGTTTGAAGACTCTGCTGGCAGAGTTTCCCAAGGGCATCCACCTAGCCCTTCCCCAGGGGTGGAAGAGATAGAATGCACTAACGCACAACCACTTATGTTTCCTGATGATGAGGACATGGGAATACCACCTCAGCACGTCTCTGATGATGACAAAACACAGGTGCCAACTGCTGCGTCTTTCTGCAGTGTGCAGACTGAACAGGAGGACAGGGATCAAGACTGGGTGGAAGACGATGCAGGGGACGATGAGGTCCTAGACCCCACATGGAATGAAGGTCGTGCCACTGACTTTCACAGTTCGGAGGAAGAGGCAGTGGTGAGACCGAGCCAACAGCGTAGCAAAAGAGGGAGCAGTGGGCAAAAGCAGAACGCCCGCCGCCAAGAGACTCCGCCTGCTACTGACCGCCCCCATCTGGGACCGAGCACCCCAAAGGCAGCTTCAAGGAGTTCCCTGGCATGGCACTTCTTCAAACAATGTGCTGACGACAAGACCCGAGTGGTTTGCACGCTGTGCCATCAGAGCCTGAAGCGAGGCATTAACGTTCTGAACCTTAGCACAACCTGCATGCAAAGCATGAACTGCAGTGGAGTAAACACCTTAAAAACAAGGAAGTCACTTAGGCTCCCCCTGCTACCTCTTCTGCTGCTGCTACCTCGGCCTCTTCTGCTGCTGCCGCCTCGGCCTCTTCCTCCGCCTCTGGAGGAACGTTGGCACCTGCCGCCCAGCAAACATGGGATGTACCACCAACACCACCACCTGCGTCACCAAGCATCTCAACCATGTCACACGGCAGCGTTCAGCTCTCCATCTCACAAACATTTGAGAGAAAGCGTAAATTCCCACCTAGCCACCCTCGATCCCTGGCCCTGAATGCCAGCATTTCTAAACTACTGGCCTATGAAATGCTGTAATTTAGGCTGGTGGACACAGACAGCTTCAAACAGCTCATGTCGCTTGCTGTCCCACAGTATGTTGTTCCCAGCCGGCACTACTTCTCCAAGAGAGCCGTGCCTTCCCTGCACAACCAAGTATCCGATAAAATCAAGTGTGCACTGCGCAATGCCATCTGTGGCAAGGTCCACCTAACCACAGATACGTGGACCAGTAAGCACGGCCAGGGACGCTATATCTCCCTAACTGCACACTGGGTAAATGTAGTGGCGGCTGGGCCCCAGGCGGAGAGCTGTTTGGCGCACGTCCTTCTGCTGCCAAGGATCGCAGGGCAACATTCTTTGCCTCCTGTCTCCTCCTCCTCTTCTTCCACCTGCTCATCCAGTCAGCCACACACCTTCACCACCAACTTCAGCACAGCCCGGGGTAAACGTCAGCAGGCCATTCTAAAACTCATATATTTGGGGGACAGGCCCCACAACGCACAGGAGTTGTGGCGGGGTATAGAACAACAGACCGACGAGTGGTTGCTGCCGGTGAGCCTCAAGCCCGGCCTGGTGGTGTGCGATAATGGGCGAAATCTCGTTGCAGCTCTGGGACTAGCCGGTTTGACGCACATCTCTTGCCTGGCGCATGTGCTGAATTTGGTGGTGCAGAAGTTCATTCGCAACTATTCCGACATATCAGAGCTGCTGCATAAAGTGCGGGCCGTCTGTTCGCGCTTCCGGCGTTCACATCCTGCCGCTGCTCGCCTGTCTGCGCTACAGCGTAACTTCGGCCTTCCCGCTCACTGCCTCATATGCGACGTGCCCACCAGGTGGAACTCCACCTTGCACATGCTGGACAGACTGTGCGAGCAGCAGCAGGCCATAGTGGAGTTTCAGCTGCAGCACGCACGGGTCAGTTGCACTGCGGAACAGCACCACTTCACCACCAATGACTGGGCCTCCATGCTTGACCTGTGTGCCCTGTTGCGCTGTTTCGAGTACTCCACCAACATGGCCAGTGGCGATGACGCCGTTATCAGCGTTACAATACCACTTCTATGTCTCCTTGATAAAACACTTAGGGCGATGATGGAAGAGGAGGTGGCCCAGGAGGAGGATGGAGTGTTTTTTGCAACAGCAGAGGCCAGGTACAAATGTGGCCAGACAGGGCCCACTACTGGAGGACAAGGAGGATGAGGAGGAGGTGGAGGAGGATGAGGATGAAGCATGTTCACAGCGGGCTGGCACCCAACGCAGCTCGGGCCCATCACTGGTGCGTGGCTGGGGGGAAACGCAGGATGATGTTAGCAGGAGGCAACATTTCACTAACATGGTGGAACAGTACCTGTGCACACCCCTCCACGTACTGACTGATGGTTCGGCCCCATTCAACTTCTGGGTCTCCAAATTGTCCCCGTGGCCAGAGCTAGCCTTTTATGCCTTGGAGGTGCTGGCCTGCCCGGCGGCCAGCGTTTTGTCTGAACGTGTATTCAGCACGGCAGGGGGCGTCATTACAGACAAACGCAGCCGCCTGTCTACAGCCAATGTGGACAAGCTGACGTTCATAAAAATGAACCAGGCATGGATCCCACAGGACCTGTCCATCCCTTGTGCAGATTAGACATTAACTACCTCCCCTTAACCATATATTATTGTACTCCAGGGCACTTCCTCATTCAATCCTATTTTTATTTTCATTTTACCATTATATTGCGGGGCAACCCAAAGTTGAATGAACCTCTCCTCTGTCCTGGTGCCGGGGCCTAAAAATATCTGACAGTGGCCTGTTTATATCAGACATGAAGCCTGATTCTCTGCTATGACATGAAGACTGATTCTCTGCTGAGTCGCTGACATGAAGCTTGAATCTCTGTTATGGGACCTCTCTCCTCTGTCTGGGTGCCGGGGCCTAAATATATGACAATGGACTGTTCCAATGTTGGGTGACGTGAAGCATGATTCTCTTCTATGACATGAAGACTGATTCTCTGCTGTCATGAAGCCAGATTCTCTGCTATGGGACCTCTCTCCTCTGCCTGGGTGCCTGGGCCTAAATATGTGACAATGGACTGTTCCAGTGGTGGGTGACGTGAAGCATTATGCTCTGCTATGACATGAAGACTGATTCTCTGCTGACATGAAGCCAGATTCTCTGCTATGGGACCTCTCTCCTCTGTCTGAGTGCCGGGGCCTAAATATATGACAATGGACTGTTCCAGTGGTGGGTGACGTGAAGCCTGATTGTCTGCTATGACATGAAGACTGATTCTCTGCTGACATGAAGCCTGAATCTCTGTTATGGGACCTCTCTCCTCTGCCTGGGTGCTGGGGCCTAAATATCTGACAATGGACTGTTCCAGTGGTGGGTGACGTGAAGCCTGATTCTCTGCTATGACATGAAGCCTGATTCTCTGCTATGACACGAAGACTGATTCTCTGCTGACATGAAGCCAGATTCTATGTTATGGGACCTCTCTCCTCTGCCTGGGTGCCGGGGCCTAAATATCTGACAATGAACTGTTCCAGTTTTGGCTGACGTGAAGCCTGATTCTCTGCTATCACATGAAGACTGATTCTCTGCTGACATGAAGCCTGATTCTCTGCTATGGGACCTCTCTCCAATTGATATTGGTTAATTTTTATTTATTTTATTTTTATTTTTATTCATTTCCCTATCCACATTTGTTTGCAGGGGATTTAACTACATTTTGCTGCCTTTTGCAGCCCTCTAGCCCTTTCCTGGGCTGTTTTACAGCCTTTTTAGTGCCGAAAAGTTTGGGTCCCCATTGACTTCAATGGGGTTCAGGTTCGGGACGAAGTCCGGGTCGGGTTCGGATCCCGAACCCGAACATTTCCGGGAAGTTCGGCCGAACTTCTCGAACCCGAACATCCAGGTGTTCGCTTAACTCTACTGACCAGAATTCCGCAATTTTTGGAGATTCCCAGATCATGTGCTTTAGAGTGCCAGTCGCTCTATTACATCTAGAACATACAGAACTATTAAGTTGACGCATTTGTTCCAGCCTGACTGGAGTCAGATAGACTCTGTGCAACCACTTCACCTGTATCAACTGATCCCTAGCACTTTGACTGTACTCCTCCAGTTATACTTGAGCTCTCTTTCATGCCTGTCTTCTGGTCTAGGGATATCCATCTGCCACTTTGCCAATGCTTTGGTCAGCGGAGAAGCCAATTGGGACATGAGTACTGAGTAGAAGGAGGCTACTGGTTTACATAGATTTGTGTGTCTAGCAATTATTTCAATCTCTCCATATTCTATCTTGATCCTACCACTACCAAATTGCTCTGCACAGGCATGTCTCAATTGAAAATATCTAAACAGGCTATTACTTGGTAGGCCGAACTCCTCTTTTAACTCAGGAAAGGTTTTAAAAGCTCCTTCGGAGAACAACTGAGTCAAATATTTAATTCTCTGTTTTGGCCAAAACTCAAAATCGGGAAGTGAATCTAGTTCCGGTAATTTTACATTCCTCCACAATGGCAACACAGGGGACCATCCCTCTCCACCTCCCCTATTACCTTAAACCTACACATGTTCTTTCCATATTTTTTTTATCGCAGTCATGTTAGAGGTGAGGTTTTTAACTGGATATTTACCCATTCTGTACAGAAAATTTGTCAGAGCCTCATATGATCCAAGGAGTGCCGCTTCCAGCACCACTGCCGAATTGTTAGCATCCGCCCTTACCCACTAGCTTGCATACGTCAACTGAACAGCACAGTAATATCTATACATGTCCGGTAGAGCCAAGCCACCCCGAGTGCATGGCGCTTTTAGAGTTTCCCTAGCCAATCTAGGTTTCCTGTTCGTCTAGAGGAATGGAGTCAATAGTTTGTCAATTGCCACAAAATGAGGTTTCTGTAGGACAACTGGCGCTGCTCTATATACATATAGTAATTTAGGTAGAATTATAATTTTACAAATGTTGATACGTCCCATTAGTGACAGAGGGAGGCTTTCCCATGCCTTCAGTTTTCGGTTGATGTATTCCATGGTCAGTGAAATATTAAGTGGGATAAATTGCTGCATATATATATGTATTATAATTCCCAGATATTTAAATTGATCCACCACCAACAACTTGGATCTGGAAGAGACCGGTGTCTCCTCCCCTCCGTCTACTAGATACAGCACTGATTTAGCCCAGTTAACACTCGGACCAGAAAATCCACCATATTCATTCACTACTTCCAGAAGCGCCTCCAGCGACCCACTTGTGTCTCCCAAATACACCAGCATATCGTCTGCGTATAAGGATAACTTCTCAGTTATCCCCGCGAGGTTCCAGCCCTCTATACGACTACAACTATTTAAGAGACACATCAGAGGTTCCATCACCAATGCAAATATCAAAGGGGATAAAGGACATCCCTGTCGTGTGCCTCTATGTATGGGGAATGGTTCTGACAAATATCCATTAACTCTAACACGAGCTGTCGGATTCCAATATAGGAGTCTTAACCACTGCACAAAGTTCCCTGGGATCCCAAATCTTTCCAAGATTTCCCAGAGAAAAGTCCATTCTACTGAGTCAAAGGCCTTTTCATTATCTAATGAGGCTATGGCTCTATTGCCAGATTGGTCTGTCCCCATGATAGATAGGATAACCCCCTTCAATCATATGGCCAAGATTTTGGCATCTAAATTTATAAGTGAGATGGGCCGGTATGAACTACATTGATCCGGTGGCTTCCCCGCCTTGTGAATCACCACTATTATAGCTTCAGAAAAAGATGGTGGTAATTCAAAATTCTGCAGGGCATATATAAACAGCCTACTTAATTGTGCGCCCATATTCTCGGCGTATAGTTTGTACCATTTGGCAGGAAAGCCGTCCGGACCTGGGGTCCTATGTAGGGCCATACCTCTTATTGCTATCTGAATCTCTGCAGCTGATATTGGGGAATCTAGTATCTCTATCTTCCCTAGATAGTCTCGTGAATTTAATCTGATCTAGGTATGTCCTCAAACTGTCAGTCATGGGGCATGTCTTGATGCATAAAGTTTAGTGTAATAAGATACAAATTGGGCACAGACCTCCTCCAGCTTAGACACCTCCACCCCAGAATCTAGTTTAATTGCTGCCACTATCATTTGGGGAGTTTCTGTCCTCGCCAAATAGGCTAGGGCTTTCCCATTTTTGTCTCCATCCGAAAAGATATTCTGCCGTTGTGCCATAAGGCGCTTCTGGGTATATTCAGTGAGATTTAGCCTATAATCTCTCTGAAGGGTAAGCCATTTCTCCTGACAATCCTTATTTGAGTCTGCAATATAAGCCTTTTTCGCCTCCATCAGATCAGCCTCTAGTCTATTTCTTGTAATCCTCAGTTCTGCTCTATGAGGGGCAATGGCTGAGATACAGACTCCCCTCATCACTGCTTTACATGCCTCCCATTCAGTGAGTGGATTAAACGATCCCTCATTACCGTCTGTTAGTTAGGTGCGCGTCATATACCCATTTATTGCATGAAGTACACCTGCACTGCATACAGGGAAAATAATATAGTTAATCCGTCTGTTAGTTAGGTGCACGCAGGGTGGATTTGATTTAAATCAAACTGATTTAAATCACGATTTAAGTCACTAGTCAGTAAGGCTTGATTTAAATCATAGTTTTCTACATAAAGACTAATTCTTGCTGGTATAACTTATAATATGCAAGTAGATGAAGATTTTTAGAATAACAACTTTTCATATTAGTTTGATTAGGTTGATTCTGTATTCATAGGTTTGTAGAAGTTAGGATTAAGGTCTTTTTCTCAACTCTGTTCATGTTATAACATTTTTGCTGTGAAGAAGAGGCATGTGATCTCTGCTGAGTCAAATTCAGTTTTGAGAACTGCAAAAGTAAACCAAGCATCTGTGATAATATCTTGTAGGCAGAGAAACTGCCCAATAATCTTACAAAAACCTCTGGAAGAGCATGACATTGTGAATGGACAAAGGGGGAAACTAACTCTCCTTAGAGAGAGAGCACCTTAATCAGTGTGAGGAGACTTTTAGGCCATACATGCTCCTCTGGAATTCTGGGAGGGAAGAAATGCAAATGAGCTCTTAACAAGCTTTGCCTCTAATGCCACCAGATGTAAGGCAGCTATCCTATAAATCAATATTCAGCTCTTAAAATAAGCCTTGAGACATGACTTGGATATTAAATAAGCCAGTACCTCATCTGCAGACAGCTGTTTCGGACACAGGCCTCCTACCCAGTTAAGCCAGTACTCTCTGTTCTGCACTGATGAGGGGCAATCACCCCGAAACAGCTGTCTGCAGATGAGGTGTTGGCTTATTTAATATCCAAGTCATGTCTCAAGGCTTATTTTAAGAGCTGAATATTGACTTATAGGATAGCTGCCTTACATCTGGTGGCATTAGAAGCAAAGCTTGTTAAGAGCTCATTTGCATTTCTTCCCTCCCATTGTGAATGGATTCATGGAATTTATTTACCCCAAAAAATTAACATATACATCCTTATTCTACATAATTAAAAAACGAAGCTTTATTTCATGATGGAATAACCTTTGGATTATAATATATTTTCCTCAAAAAGCATTTTATATAAAAAAAAAATCTGATTAAAATAAAAAAAATCTGAGTAAAATAAAAAAAAATCCGATTTTTTTTTTTTTTAATCATTGATTTTTATCCACCCTGGGTGCACGTCATATACCCATTTCTTGCGTGAAGAACACCTGCACTGCATACGTGACAGGGAAATTGATATAGTTAATCCGTCTGTTAGTTAGGTGCGTGTCATATACCCATTTATTGCGTGAAGTACACCTGCACTTCATACATGACAGGGAAAATAATATATTTAATCTGTCTGTTAGTTCAGTGGGTGACCTCAAAGAATGAGGAGAGCATCAAATAAGGGACGTGGCCCTGGTCGTGGTGCTGCTGGGGTTGGTGGTGCTCCTGTTGCAGGGAGATGACGTGGTCGATCTGTGCCAACTACACGCTCAAATGAAACACCTTCCTCAGGTACACGTATGTGACAGAACGTTCAACGTTATTTTGTAGGCCTGAATACCGGTATATGAATGGTGAGGCCAGAAAAAGTAGAGGCGGTAGTAGATTGGGTGGCAGACAGTGCCTCCAGTTCCTTCACATTGTCTGCCACCCGGTCCCCTGCTGAAAGCACAGAATTGGCACTTGCAGCCCATGGGCATCTGTCTTTCACCTCACCTCCTTGCAAATCAGCCAAGCATTCTGAGCCCCAGGTCATGCAGCAGTCTGTTATGCTTTTTGATGACTCTGCTGGCAGGGTTTCCGAGGGCCGTCCACATAGCCCTGCTCCAGATGTGGAAGAGATTGAGTGCACTGATGCCCACCCACTTATGTTTCAGGATGTGGACATGGGAGGACCACCGCAGCACATCTCTGATGATGACGAAACACAGGTGCCAACTTCTGCGGCTTTCTGCAGTGTGCAGACCGGCAAGGAGGGCAGGTGTGAAGAGTGGGTGGAAGATGATGTAGAAGGATGATGAAGTCCTAGACCCCACATGGAATCAAGGTCATGAGAGTGACGTGTGCAGTTCGGAGGTGGTGGTTACACAGCACCAGCCGCATGGCAAAAGAGGAAGCAGTGTGCAAAAGCACTGTCCCCTAGCCAGTATGCCTGCTACTGCCCACCGCACCCAGGAACTGAGCGCACCAAAGCCAGCTCTAAGGAGTTCCATGGCATGGCAGTTCTTCAGAAAATGTGCTAATGAAAAAATGCGAGTGGTTTGCACGCTGTGCAATCAAAGCCTGAAGCGAGGCATAAATGTTCTAAACCTGAGCACCACCTGCATGACCAGGCATCTAAATGCAAAGCACGAGCTGCAGTGCAGTAAACACCTCAAAAACCACGAAAGATCTCAGGCTCCTCTTGGTCCCTCTTCTGCTGCAGTCTCAGCCTCTTTCTCCCCCTCTGGAGTGACAGTGGCATCTGCCACCCCACAAACAGGGGATATGGCAGCAACGCCACCACGTCCGTCACCTTCACCAAGCACCTCCACAATGTCCCATGGAAGCGTTCAGCTGTCCATCTCCCAAACACTGGAGAGAAAGAGGAAGTACCGCACTACCCACCCGCTATTCCTGGCCTTTGAAAAAGCTGTCATTCCGTCTGGTGGAGACGGAGACTTTTAAAAAACTTATGGCGGCGGCTGTCCCATAGTACGTGGTTCCCAGCCGCCACTACTTTTTCAGGTGAGCCATCCCCGCACTGCACAACCAAGTGGCGAACAAAATTAGATGTGCACTGCGCAACGCTTTCTGTGGTAAGGTCCACATAACCACCGATATGTGGACCAGTAAGCACGAGCAGGGACGTTATATCTCTCTAACTGTACACTGGGTAAATGCAGTGTCGGCTAGGCCTGAGGCGGATAGCAGTTTGGCGCATGTCCTTCCGCCACCGAGGATTGCAGGACGTTTCTCTTTGCCTTCTGTTGCCTCCGCCTACACGTACTGACTGATAGGTCTGCCGCATTCAACTTCTGGGTCTCCAAATTGGGCACATGACCTGAGCTTGCCCTTTACGCCCTGGAGGTGCTGGCATGCCCTGCGGCTAGTGTATTGTCCGAACGTGTGTTCAGCACGGCAGGGGGAGTGATCACAGACAAGCGCAGCTGCCTGTCCACAGCCATGTTCATTAAAATGAACCAGGCATGGATCCCACAGGACTTGTCCGTACCTTGTGCTGAAAAGACAAGTATACCGGCCGCACCCAGCCATTGTTATACTCCAGCGCACTTTCTCTTTGTTTTCTTTTTTATATTTCCCAATGTTTTGGGGTCTTCCCAAATTTATAAAAAAAATACAAAAATAATGTTGGCTACCTCCTCCTCCACCACCGCTTCCACCTACACCGACTCCTCAACCTCCTATTCCACTTTACATCCGCCTCCAATTCAAGGTCATTTCGTTTTTACTTTTTTTTTTTTTTTATTCTATGTTTTTTTAATTCATTTTTCTACCCACATTTTTTTGCAGTGCAATTGTCCTGCTCTTACCCCTATTTTGCTTCCTTTTGCAGCCCTCTAGCCCATTCTCTGACTTTTTTAGAGCCATTTTAGTGCCCCAAAGTTCGGGTCCCCATTAACTTCAATGTGGTTCGGGTTAAGGTCAAGTTCGGGTCCCGAACCCGAACTTTGCGGCGAAGTTCGGCCGAACTCGGCAAACCCAAATCTCCAGGTGTTCACTCAACCCTAGTACAGTAGTTTCCCAGAAATTCAAGCAACCTTCAAATGTTTATTATTATTTGCTGAGTATCTTGGTTAGAGGTGTTATGTCTCATCATGAGCAATAGGAGTCTTATGCAGGCATACTGTAAATAACTAAAAGTTTCCAGACAAATAATTGAGACAGGCTTTGTACTGTCAATATGTTTTGTTTTTGTAAATAAAGCATTATGTTTTTTTGTTCTGGATGTTCCATGTAACTAAAACAAATCATGAACGGAACATCCTGGAATACAAGGATAAAACTGCCTCTATTGACATTGGTCTTTTTATGGTCAATGATGCAAAGTGTGTTGTGGATATGTAGATCTTATGCTTATTTAAAACAAGTTCTCCAGCGGTTACTTTTTGCCTCTATAATACAGAATAGCCTATTAATAAAGATTATTGTAGAGGCTCTTGTGTATGTCTATTTTACTTCATGTGCAATTTATGGGCTGTCCCCCATCTTGGTTCCTTCTTCCCCTTACATGTGGTTTCTTCAATGCAGCTTGTATTTCCTATTATGCCTCTTGCTTTGTAGCCAGAGGAGAGTAATTTGAAGCAGCATCTTATAGATGTGCATGGAAGCATGCACAGTATAGACAGTTTGGATTGTTTTATAACTCTGCAGCTAATCATTGGATGGACTCACCCAACCATATATCTAGCTAGTGGTGCAGAAGAGCAATGACACAGGCCCACCACGGGAGTGCCACTCTCACCTGTAAATAAAGTTGATCTGTGTGGTAGAGAGGAGAGTCATATGCTCTCTGTCCTACCATTTACCATCTTGTAAACCACTTTAGCCCGTATCCTACAGTACTCTGAGAGCAAACAGAGGTTGTAGACAGCTCATAGATTTCAGCATATTGTGCCCCCTTCCCCCAGGATTTATTCATATTTTTTTTACTTATATAGAGCCAACATATTCGGAAGCACTTCACAGACTGTCACGGATGACATTGCAGATAGCTGGAAGTTATGGATAAACATCTGACTGGCTTGATCCCAAACTAAGGAGCATAAAGGTGACCCCTGGAAAACCCTAAGAGCTCACCCTGACTGCTAAGCTCATACAAAGGTCTCAGAGGTAGACGATTGCATGCCCTCGTACCTAGTGACACCTGAAAACCCTATAATAGTGAGGGGACACGACCACCGGCTCCCTGCACTTAATACGGAGGGAGTCAGGGTCACCTAGAATCAAGCCAGCAAGTAAACACAACACAAGAAAGGACTTATCTGAACAAGCAGTAACAGATGTCTCCAGCAGTGATCACTTCAATCCAGGAAGTAATATAAACTGCAAAGTGAGGCAGTATGGGAGGGAATATAAAGGGAGGCAATTAGTGTGAATAGGTGACAGCTGGGAGAAGGAAAGGAGATGACAAAGTGAAACCAAAACAAAGAACATCATGCAAGAGGTACAGAAGAACGTCTGCCAGAACTTCTCAGAGAGCTGGCGGTGACACAGACATTATAATCATGTGCTGTCTCCATTGGAGCTCCCAATCTAAATTTCCTATCAGTATTTCTTTGGAATGTGGGAGGAAATCAGAGTACCCTGAGGAAACCCACGCATGGAGAGAACATACAAACTCAAGGTAGATGTTTTCCTTGATCAGACCCCAATGGTTCAATGCACCAGTGCTAGCCACTGAGCCTTGGACTGTACATGGACTTTATTGCGTTGCTCCTAGGGGAATTGTGGTGAGGTGAGTAAATGTTGTAATGTTTTGGAGGGCAAACAGGCTGCAACTGTGGTGTGTGGTCATTATAACTTTTCAAGGGGACTCTAAAGGGCATTTAAACTTTTTAAGGGGGTAATGAAGGCCTTGTTACTTTTTAGGGGCCACTCAGGAGGCATTATTATTTCTAGAAGGCACTCTGTTATTACTATTTAGATGACACTTGGGGGCATTATTACTTTCAAGAGGTATACAGGTGCCTTATTAATGTCTAGAGGAAAAAGAAAGAACTGTTACTTTGTTGGGGGCATTGTTACTTTTGAGGCGGCACACAGCAGACATTATTACTTTCTGGAGGGCACAAAGAGAGTTATGAATTGTTTGTAATGGACACCATTGGACATTATTATCTGTGGGGGCATGTAAGGGGCATTTTTACTGTGAGGTACAAAATAAGACACTTTTACAGTGTGGTGCATTATAACCATCTGGGGTACTATATGGGCACTATGTACAGGTTTTGAGGGCATCATGCCACAAAATAAGTACCACCATAAGGGTAAATTGGACCGAAATAGCAAAAGTTTTAGCAGTATCAGGATGGGAATTTTGTGTACGTTGGGAAAGGCACTGAAAAAACTAAGAAAGATATGTCTGTTGCAAACTCTGCAGACACAACTTGTGACTGGGAGAAGTCCTCAAGATAATCTAGGCAAGGTGGAAAAGACAGAAAAAGCAAACCACTCCAATTTTTGAACATATCAACTGTAAATAATTTGATTCTACTTTACAGTAATCACTACTATCTGCAGAGCGTTTGTCGTTCTCTTATCTATGCTAGTCAATACTAGTCTTTGTGGGTTTACCTGAGTTGGTGGCCCATTCAGCCCTCATATCTTTTGAACCTCTAGCTGCGCCTCTTGACTCAGTTAATTATATCACTGCACTCCTGGTCTCTTAGATAAGCCAGAAATGTTATCTTCAGCAGTACTGTATAACTGAAGGTATATAGAGTACAGAGAAACAAGGAAGTTGGAGCTGAGTGGAGAGAAGAGGTGTCTGAGAGCTGCCAGGAGGGATTTTATAGATGCTGACGTAATCCTGCATTTCACATGAAGGCAAGCCACACAGGACAGACCGCCTCTCTACACAGGAAGTCATGTTCTGGACTAGTACTCAGACTGGGGATCACATGACACACATAGCATTATATGACCCAAAAACGCCTGAGTGTTTTAAGACTAAATGCAACTTCAAAGGGAAAAATTCAATAAATCAAGATGGTTTTTTAAATAAAAATAAATTGTTTCATTGTAATTGGAATATGTCTGATAAGGACTTGTGTTTGGCATGTATGTGCTTATTGCAAACTAGTTGTAATTTAATAAATATACTGATTACAACGGACATCAATAAATCCCCAATTTTAAATTAATTAACCCTTTCATGACCAGGCCTGAATGTCCAGGCAATTTTTTGTGAATTTGTGCACGATGTGGTTTAGTGACCCTTCCTTTTTTATTTGTTTAACTACAAATTAATTTTTGTGATGTTCTTTACTTGACACTTTTTATTAGCATGTTTTTTTTTTGAGATTTTTTTTCCTTTTCTTAGTTTTAATTTGGGGAAAACTGCTTATTCTTATTAAAAATTCTTATTTTAATTATAGCTTTTTATTTCTTAAATATTAAAACGGACACAAAAATGAATTATTGCAATGGGTTCCCTATTTTCTGACTATAGTTTTGATGTATAACATTTATATATTTGAGTGAAGTAGGCAACTATGGTGACGGTTTCCATTAGCAACTGCATATTGAATTTTTTTTCTACATTTTTTTACTTTGTATTTTTTTATCATAATTTTTTGCTTCTATATTTTTTATATTTATATTTGCTTCTATATTTTTTACTTCACATATATAACTTTGGTAAGACTATTAAGACAAATAACAGGGATCTAGGATCTTAAATGGGAAGGATTTGAAACAAGTCTTTCCTGTGGGAATCCATCACTTAGCTTGGCGAAGAATGTTCTATCAATAAATAAATAAATATATATATATATATATATATATATATATATATATATATAAAAGCAATTATTTAATGCTTTGCTAGATTATGAGTCTAGATTCTTCTGCAGGTAGAATGAAGCCTCATAATATCCTAAGATTACATCTCAATATGCAGATGATCAATTAATTTAATTATTTATTTGCCAATCTAGATTGTATAATTTCCCCCACACTATCAAATTAGTCTTAATAAAATGAAATATCATTTTCTGTGTCTCTTACCAAGTCCTAGTAGGAATCTCACTTCTGCTCCTAGGAAAGCTGGGTGGTCCATCATAGCGCATCTCATTATGGCTTTCATCTTGATAAACCCCTCTAGAGAGATCAACTTCTCTTCTTCTCTCTTTCTCCTTTTCTCTTTTTCTCCACTCCTTCCTTCTCTCTACCTCCTGTGTATGGCTTATGATCACAAACTTATCAGTTAGACACACCTTCCTAGTTTGGAACTTTCCAATCATTGTCGGATGGGCGTGACCATTGATGAAAAATGTGACATCATAACCTTACCCAGAATGCACTTTTGCTACTGTTGTAATGTCACCTACTGATACCTAGGTGGCATTACTGTATAAGCTATTTGCATCATAGTATAAAGGGTTAACTTATGTAAGTCTGAATATACATTTTGACCTTAGAAGCTTTAATTCAAAGCTATAGGGATTAATTCTGACACTTGTAGCAATTAGAGACAGACCTCTAGGCGTCTCTTTGAATGTTTCTCACACTGTTGATTTATGGATTCATAAATAGTTTGAATGGCTTTGTTTTCTCACAGAGATATCGGTACCTCCTGTCATGCCAAAGATGTGAATAATTGTTACAAGACACACATCTTTACAGACACTCTTTTAGAGACAGATACTCCTAATGAGAAATATATATAATATACTGGATACATGTTGTCTTCGTAACATATAACAATATAATATAACCAAATATATATATATGTCCTACTGATTGTCTTATGCTAAGGACTAACTAAGGCTCATTAAAAGAATACATACAGTACAGATCAAAAGTTTGGACACACCTTCTCATTCAAAGAGTTTTCTTTATTTTCATGACTATGAAAATTGTAGATTCACACTGAAGGCATCAAAACTATGAATTAACACATGTGGAATTATATACATAACAAACAAGTGTGAAACAACTGAAAATATGTCATATTCTAGGTTCCTCAAAGTAGCCACCTTTTGCTTTGATTACTGCTTTGCACACTCTTGGCATTCTCTTGATGAGCTTCAAGAGGTAGTCCCCTGAAATGGTTTTCACTTCACAGTTGTGCCCTGTCAGGTTTAATAAGTGGGATTTCTTGCCTTATAAATGGGGTTGGGACCATCAGTTGCGTTGAGGAGAAGTCAGGTGGTTACACAGCTGATAGTCCTACTGAATAGACTGTTAGAATTGGTATTATGGCAAGAAAAAAGCAGCTAAGTAAAGAAAAACGAGTGGCCATCATTACTTTAAGAAATGAAGGTCAGTCAGTCAGCCGAAAAATTGGGAAAACTTTGAAAGTAAGGGCTATTTGACCATGAAGGAGAGTGATGGGGTGCTGCGCCAGATGACCTGGCCTCCACAGTCACCGGACCTGAACCCAATCGAGATGGTTTGGGGTGAGCTGGACCGCAGAGTGAAGGCAAAAGGGCCAAAAAGTGCTAAGCATCTCTGGGAACTCCTTCAAGACTGTTGGAAGACCATTTCAGGGGACTACCTCTTGAAGCTCATCAAGAGAATGCCAAGAGTGTGCAAAGCAGTAATCAAAGCAAAAGGTGGCTACTTTGAAGAACCTAGAATATTACATATTTTCAGTTGTTTCACACTTGTTTGTTATGTATATAATTCCACATATGTTAATTCATAGTTTTGATGCCTTCATAGTCATGAAAATAAAGAAAACTCTTTGAATGAGAAGGTGTGTCCAAACTTTTGGTCTGTACTGTACATATTATATATTTTGCTTCATTAATAAATGCCTAATTGTATAGGTAATTATCACCAGCTGTATAGAGCTTATCTTTATCTCCCGTCATAAATTTAAAAGTAAACAAGGAGGCTTATTCTCAGACTGGTACATTCATGAAAAGAATAACATTAAGCTTTGTGTGACCTTAATTTGGCCTACTCAAGACATACAAAATTGCAACTATAGTCGAGCATGGCTCTTAAAGGCAATGAACATCCATCTTGACAATAATGTATTGGATATCAATGCATTTACCTATGAAAAGGCACAACACACCATGTCCCATTTGAAGCCCCCCTGATGTACCCCTAGAGTAGAGACTCCAAAATAATGACTCCATCTAAGAAACTACACCCCTTAAGGTATTCAAAACTGATTTTACTAACTTTTTTTTAACCCTTTAGGTGTTCCACAAGAGCTATTGGCAAATGGAGATGAAATTTCAGAATTTCTATTTTTTGTTACCTTGCCTCAAAAAAAGTGTAATCTAGAGCAGCCAAAAATCATATTTACCCTAGAATAGTACCAACAGAACTGCCACCTTATCCCGTAGTTTCCAAAATGTGGTCACTTTTTTGGAGTTTCTACTGTAGGGGTGCATCAGGGGGGCTTCAAATGGGACATGGTGTAAATAAACCAGTCCAGCAAAATCTGCCTTCCAAAAGCCATATGGCGTTCCCTTCCTTCTGTGCCCTGCCGTGTGCCCGAACAGCAGTTTACGACCACATATGGGGTGTTTCTGCAAACTACAGAATCAGGTTAATAAATATTGAGTTTTGCTTGGCTGTTAACCCTTGCTTTGTTACTGGAAAAAATGGATTAAAATGGAAAATTTACCCAAAAATTTAAATTCTGAAATTTTATCTCCATTTGCCATTAACTCTTGTGGAACACCTAAAGGGTTAACAAAGTTTTGAATACCTTGAGGGGTGTAGTTTCTAGAATGGGGTGACTTCAGTGACTTCAGACCTGAACTGGTCCTTAAAAAGTGGGTTTTGAAAAATGTCAGAAAAATCTCAAGAATTGCTTCTAAACTTCTAAGCCTGGTAACGTCCCCAAAAAATAAAATGGCATTCCCATAATGATCCAAAAATGAAGTAGACATATGGGGAATGTAAATTAATAACTATTTTTGGAGGTATTACTATGTATTACCTATGTATTGAGGTTTCAAAGGTGAAGGAAGCTTTTCACACACTTGGAAATGATATACGGGAAGTTGCATCAACTGTTTCATTTTCTGCAGTTTTACCTGTGCATAACCTTCAGCATGACAGGAAGATGAGCATTAAGGAATTCAATGTATGGCTTGGTGAATGGTATCTGAACCAAGGGTTTGGCTTTGTGTCTCATGTTAGCTCTCGTTGGAATGGAAAAGAACTGTACAAGAAAGATGGTTTGCATCTTTCTCTCAGGGGAAGAAATGTCCTCAGTGAACAGTTCAAAGTATTTGCTAAGGAGCATTTAAACTAGGAAAGGGGGGCAAAAGGGTGATAATCCAGCAGTCCGACTGCCCCCCGAAACAATGCCAGAAGATGCCAGTAGCACAGAGGTTAAGAAATGAAAAGCTCAGAGTTTTGTCTACAAATGCTCGCAGTTTAGGGAATAAGATCAATGAACTTAAGTCTATAATGGCATCTGAGAATATAGATTTAGTGGCTGTTACTGAGACATGGTTCAATGGGAGTAATGACTGGGATATAACAATAGCAGGGTTCTCTCTATATAGGAAAGACAGAGAAGGCAAGAAAGGGGGAGGGGTGGCCCTGTATGTGAAAGATAGCATAAAATCTAATTTAATACAAGTTAGCGAGACCAATTTAGAGTCAGTTTGGGTTACCTTGCAGCTTGATAATCATAAGGTAACTCGTGTAGGTGTGATATATAGACCACCTAGCCAAGTCAAAGAATTAGATGATCTACTAGTTGAGGAAATAGCTAAAATGACATTGAAAGGTTAAGTTATCATTATGGGAGACTTTAATCTTCCTGATGTAAACTGGAAAACCAAAATAGCTAGTTCTGCCAGAAGTACAGATATTCTAAATTCCCTACTGGGATTATCTCTACAGCAAGTAGTTGAGGAACCAACCCGGAAAGAGGCCATTTTAGATTTAGTATTCACAAATGGGAATTTGGTATCTGATATTACTGTAGGGGAAAGCTTGGGATCTAGTGATTAGGGATCGACCGATATAGATTTTTTAGGGCCGATACCGATAATTTGTGAACTTTCAGGCCGATAGCCGATAATTTATACCGATATTCTGGCACTGCGCCACCAATGTTTTTACTATTGGCCGGGATTGGGATAGGGGTGGGGGGCGCACTGCGCCACCAATGATTAATACTGGGGGGCTTGGGGGGGCGCACTGCGCCACCAATGAAGATAAGTCTATCGATCATTCATATACAGGAGGCGGGAGCTGGCTGCAGAATCACATAGCCGGCTCCCGACCTCTATCAGCGGTAGCTGCGATCCGCGGCACCTGAGGAGTTAACTACCGCGGACCGCAGCTATTGCTCATAGAGGTCGGGAGCCGGCTATGTGATTCTGCAGCCAGCTCCCGCCTCCTGTATATATGAATGAATGAAAGGCTTATCTTCATTGGTGGCGCAGCGGCCACAGCCCCTCCCCTCCTCTTATGTTCTATCCCTTCATTGGCGGCAGCGGCAGCAGCAGCACAGGGGGAGGAGACACTGCTTCCTTCTCCCCTGTGCTGCGGAGGGAACACAGAGAGCGCTGTCAGCAGCGCATTCTGTGTTCCCCATACGTTATCGGTATATCGGCAAAATTGATGCCGATACCGATAACGTTCAAAATCCTCAATATCGGCCGATAATATCGGCCAAACCGATAATCGGTCGATCCCTACTAGTGATCACCAGTCAGTGTGGTTTACTATAAGTACAGTGACTAAGTCACACCGCACAAAAACAAAAGTTTTAGATTTTAGAAAAACTGACTTTTCAAAAATTAGATTAGTGGTATACGAGTCCCTATCAGATTGGAACCATTTCAATGGAGTCCAGGAGAAATGGGACTACTTAAAAGTGACACTATTGAAGGCAACAGATAATTGCATTAGGCTTGTCAGTAAAAGCAAAAAAAGGAAGCGACCACTGTGGTACTCAGCAGAAGTGGCCAAAATCATTAAAAACAAGAAGATAGCATTTAGTAATTATAAAAAAAAAAAAAAAACAAGGATGACAGGCCAATTTATAAGATTAGGCAGAGAGAGGCCAAACAATTTATAAAAGCTTCTAAAGCACAGGCAGAAGAGAAATTAGCTCAGTCAGTGAAAAAAGGCGATAAGACAATCTTCAGATACATAAATGAGAAAAGGAAACTAAAACAAGGAATTAACAAATTAAAAACAAAAGAAGGAAGGTATATGGAAGAAGATAAAGAACTAGCTGACTGCCTCAATGAATATTTCTGGTTAGTTTTTACAAAGGAAAATTAAGGAAAAGGACTTCAGTTAGGAAGGAAGCCTAATGAATCTTTTGATGCATGTGTCTTTACAGAGGAAGAGGTTCTAAGTCAGCTGTCTAAAATTAATACAAATAAGTCACAGGGGCCTGATGGGATACACCCAAAGCTATTAAAAGAACTTAGCGGTGAACTAGCAAAACCATTAACAGATTTATTTAACTAATCACTAGTAACAGGAGTCGTCCCAGAAGATTGGAAATTAGAAAATGTTGTGCCCATTCACAAGAAAGGTAGTAGCGAGGAATCGGGCAACTATAGGCCAGTAAGCCTGATATCAATAGTGGGGAAATTAATGGAAACCATACTTAAGGAGAGGATTGTGGAACATCTAAAATCCCATGGATTGAAAGATGAAAAACAGCATGGGTTTACTTCAGAGAGATCATGTCAAACTAATCTTATAGATTTTTTTGATTGGGTGACTAAAATAATAGATGGCGATGGTGCAGTAGACATTGCTTATCTAGACTTTAGTAAGGCTTTTGATATTGTCCAACATAAAAGGCTAATCAATAAATTAGAGTCTTTGGGCTTGGACTCCCATATTGTTGAATGGATTAGGCAGTGGCTGAGGGACAGACAACAGAGGGTTGGAGTCAATAGAGTATATTCAGACCATGGTCTTGCTATCAGTGGGGTACCTCAGGGATCTGTTCTGGGACCCATATTGTTTAATATCTTTATCAGCGAAATTGCAGAAGGCCTCGATGGTAAGGTGTGTCTTTTTGCTGATGACACAAAGATTTGTAACAGGGTTGATGCTCCTGGAGGGATACACCAAATGGAAAAGGATTTAAGGGAATGGTCAAAAATCTGGCAACTAAAATTTAATGTTGTTAAGTGCAATATAATGCACCTGGGGCGTAAAAACCCAAGAGCAGAATATAAAATCAGTGATACAGTCCTAACCTCAGTATCTGAAGAAAGGAATTTAGGGGTCATTATTTCAGAAGATTTAACCACCTCAGCTCCCCTAGCTTAAACCCCCTTAATGACCAGACCACTTTTTACAATTCTGCACTACACTACTTTCATTGAATTTTACCTCCTTTTCTTCTCACTAATAGAGCTTTGATTTAGTGGTATTTCATTGCTGCTGACATTTTAACTTTTTTTGATATTAATCAAAATTGACCGAAATTTTTGGAAAAAAATGACATTTTTCACTTTCTGTTGTAAAATTTTTAAAAATATAACTACATTTCTATATAAATTTTTCTCTAAATTTATTGTTCTACATGTCTTTGATAAAAAAAAATGCAATAAGTGCATATTTATTGGTTTGGGTAAAAGTTATAGCGTTTACAAACTATGGTGCAAAAATGTGAATTTACACACTTTGACTTTCTGAGCACCTGTCATGCCCCACTCTGACGATGTGCGGAGGTCGGCCAGGATTGCAGCACGAGTTTAGTGTTTGTTTTGGAGTCGTGCTGGATCCGCCCCTCATCAGGTGCACTGGGTGGAGTCATTAGTTTAAATAGCTCCTCCGCCCAGTGCCCTGAGCGGATTATATTCATCATTGTGATCTTGGAAGCTAGGAAGGAAGGTTGGCTGTCTGCTCCAGCTCAGGAAGATAAGTGTTGTTTCTAGTTGGTTGTTTTGTGTCATCTTTCCCATCCAGGTTCTGTGCGAGCAGGCTGCTCCTATTTCCCACTTCACCATCTCAGGGAATTCAGGGTTTTGTCAGCCCAGGCACGGGGACATCTCAGATCTACCTTCAAGATCTGTAGATGGGCTGAGCAGTGCAGAGAAAGAGGTCAGGGATTAGCTAGGATGTGACCCTTTCCCTGTCTCTCGCCCAGAGCCTGGTTGGTTCGTTATCTGTCATACTGAGTGCACGCCCACCGTGACATATAATCCGCCATACTGTGACTGCCATCACTCAGCGCTTTGGTGATGGCGTCAATTGATGCACTGGTTGACCGCATGCAGGGTTTATCCCTAGAGGTTGCGGATCTGCGTGGTACGGTCACACAGTGTCAGAGGTTTCTGGCATCAGGTACAGGTCAAATTGGTGGGGAGCCTAAAGTAGCTCTTCCCGACAGATCTACAGGGAGTACGGATGATTTTTTCCGCTTTAAAGAGTCATGCAAATTGTACTTTCGACTGCGTCCATTTTCGTCAGGTAATGAGGATCAGAGGGTTGGTATCATCATGTCTCTACTTAAAGGGGACGCTCAATCCTGGGCTTTTTCTCTGTCGCCCGGTTCTCTGGCTCTCCGGTCAGTGGAGGAATTTTTCCAAGCCCTGGGATTAATTTACGATGACCCAGATCGGGTCTCGATGGCAGAATCGAAATTGCGTAACTTACTGCAGGGTGAACATACTGCACAGAGTTTAGGAGGTGGGCTACTGAGTCGGGGTGGAACGACCCCGCGTTACGTGGTCAGTTTTGTCAGGGGTTATCTGAAAGGTTGAAGGATGCCCTGGCTTTTCATGAGTATCCGGATACTTTAGAGAATGCAATGTCTTTGGCTATACGGTTGGATAGACGTATCCGAGAGAGGGGTAAGGGTCCCTCCGTGCAGGGGATCCCTCCTGCGTGTGGTTTTGTTTCTTCTTCTGCCCAGGGTGATATTGCTTATAACTCTGGAGTAGCGGAGGAACCCATGCAATTGGGTCAGATTTCTTGCGATTCTAATATTAGAGACTTTAGGAAATTGCACAAACTATGTTACTTTTGTGGAAAGAGGGGTCATTTTATTTTTTCTTGTCCTCATGTTAAATCACAGGTAAAAGAGAAAAGGAAAAAAGAAAAAAAAAACTCCCTCACACTTGGTAGTATGAATGGTGTGGTGGAGCAGACAGGGAGCAGACAGGTATGCAAGCTCCCTGCAGTTCCCGTTTTCTCCTTTCAGCTATGGTGGCGCTAGAGTCAAAAAATGTGTTTGTTGATGTATTCCTTGATTGTGGTGCTGGGGTAAACCTAATTGACTTTCTTTTTCTTCAAGGCCTGGGACTAAGTACTTGCACGTTAGAGAACGAGGTTCGTGTTTTTGCAATTGATTCTTCCCCTCTTTCTCAAAGGAGTCTCACTCACATTGTTCATGGTATTCATTTAAGGGTGGGTGATTCACATGCTGAAATTATTTCTTGTTTTGTCATGAAGGATTTGCCAGGTCCTATAGTTTTGGGGTTGCATGGTTGACTAGACATAACCCAATTATAGACTGGCAAGCGAGACAAATCATTGGTTGGAGCGAGTTTTGTTCAGATAATTGTCTTGTCACATCTATTTCTGAAGTGTCCATTACGGCTTTACCTCCGTATCTCTCGGATTTTGCGGATGTCTTTTCGGAGGGTGGGGCTCAGGAATTGCCCCCTCATCGGGACTATGATTGTCCAGTTAATCTCATTCCTGGCGCTAAGTTGCCAAAGTCTCGGCTTTACAACCTCTCTCAACCCGAAAGAGAGGTCATGCGAAAGTATGTCGCCGAAAGTTTGGCAAAGGGTCATATTAGACCATCTAAGTCTCCAGTGGCAGTAGGTTTGTTCTTTGTGAAGATAAAAGATGGATCACCGAGACCGTGTTTGGATTTTCGGGAGTTGAACCGTATTACAGTCCGGGATCCATATCCCCTGCCCTTGATCTCTGATCTTTTTGATCAGATTGTTGGAGCCAAGGTGTTCTCCAAGTTGGATTTGAGAGGAGCCTACAATCTGATCAGGATCAAGGAGGGGGATGAGTGGAAAACGGCCTTCAATACGCACGAGGGTCATTTTGAGAACCTGGTGATGCCTTTTGGGTTGACGAACGCGCCAGCAGTATTTCAGCGATTCGTCAATGACATTTTTCATCACTTGGTGGGGAGGTTCGTAGTAGTTTACCTGGATGACATTTTAATTTATTCTCCTGATCTGAAGACCTATCAGGATCATGTGAGACAGGTTTTGACGATCCTTCGGGAGAATAAGTTGTATGCCAAATTGGAGAAATGTTTGTTTGCGGTGCAAGAGCTTCCGTTCTTGGGATACATGCTTTCTGATTCCGGTTTTCGTATGGATCCCGAAAAGGTCCGGGCGGTTCTGGAGTGGGACCGACCAGAGAATCAGAAAGCTTTGATGCGGTTCTTGGGGTTTACAAATTATTATAGGAAATTTATTTCGAATTATTTTACCCTAGTAAAACCTCTTACTGATATGACCAAGAAGGGCGCCGATGTCTCTGTCTGGTCGGATGAGGCATTGCAGGCCTTTTCGGCTGTTAAGGAGCGTTTTGCGTCCGCTCCCATTCTGATGCAGCCGGATGTGTCTCAACCATTCGTAGTGGAGGTTGATGCATCAGAGGTGGGGGTTGGGGCGGTGCTGTCACAGGGTTCATCTCCTGGCAAGTGGGTCCCGTGTACCTTCTTCTCCAAGAAGCTCTCGGTTGCCGAAAGGAATTCTGATGTTGGAGATAGAGAGTTGTTGGCTATCAAGTTGGCCTTTGAGGAATGGCACCACTGGTTGGAGGGGGCGTCTCACCCCGTTACGGTGTATACTGACCATAAGAATTTGGCTTACCTGCAATCTGCCAAGCGTCTGAACCCTAGGCAGGCCAGATGGTCATTGTTTTTTACCAGGTTCAATTTCGTGGTTACCTTTCGCCCAGGGGTCAAGAACGTCAAGGCAGATGCCTTATCTCGCAGCTTTCCTGGGGGAGGTGATTCAGAAGATCCGGCGCCGATTTTGGCGGATGGGGTGGTGGTCTCCGCTCTGTACCCTGAATTGGAGATGGAGGTGTTGGGAGCCCAGGAGGGAGCTCCTGGTTCTTGTCCCCCAGGGAGGTTGTTTGTTCCTGAGGGCCTACGATTCAAGGTGTTCAAGGAACATCGCGATACTGTTCTCGCTGGACATCCTGGTGGTAAGTCCACCTGTGATCTGGTGTCCCGGAGGTTCTGGTCGCCAGGGTTGCATAAGAGTATTGAGAATTACGTGAAAGCTTGTGAACCCTGCGCTCGGTCAAAGGTTGCTCATACTCGACCGCCTGGTTCACTTCTTCCATTGTCTATTCCATCTCGTCCTTGGACGCATTTGTCTATGGACTTTATTACGGATCTGCCGAGTTCCTCCGGGAGAACAGTGATTTTGGTGGTGGTTGACCGTTTCAGTAAGATGGCTCACTTTATACCACTAACTAGTCTGCCTAATGCTAAGACTCTTGCGCAGATTTTTGTGGATAATATTGTGAAATTGCATGGTATTCCCTCGGACGTGGTCTCTGATAGGGGCACACAGTTTGTCTACAGGTTTTGGAGGGCGTTCTGCTCTCGGCTTGGCATTCAACTTTCATTCTCTTCGGCTTTTCATACGCAGTCGAATGGTCAGACGGAGCGTACTAATCAAAACCTGGAGACCTACTTGAGGTGCTTTGTGGCTAAGAATCAGGAGGACTGGTCCTCATTCTTGTCTTTAGCAGAATTTGCGTTGAATAACCGTAGACAGGAGTCCACGGGTAAGTCGCCATTTTTTGGCGCATACGGGTTCCATCCCCAGTTTGGTACCTTCTCTGGGTCTGGTTCCTCTGGGATGCCAGAGGAGGAGAGATTCTCTTCTGACTTATCCTCTATCTGGCGGAGGATTCAAGGGAATTTGGAGAGGATGGGTGAAAGGTATAAACGAATGGCTGACAAGAGACGTATGACTGGTCCGGACCTGTGTGTGGGTGATCTAGTGTGGTTGTCCACTAAAAATATCAAATTGAGAGTCCCATCTTGGAAACTGGGTCCAAGATTTATTGGTCCGTATAAAATTTCTGCGGTGATCAATCCTGTGGCGTTTCGGCTGGATCTTCCGCAGATTTGGAAGATCCATGATGTGTTCCACAGGTCTTTACTAAAAAAATATGTGAGACCGGTGGAACCATCGCAATTGCCTCCTCCTCCTGTTCTAGTCGAGGGAAACTTGGAGTTTGAGATCTCCAGGATTCTCGACTCGAGAGTTCTTCGGGGTTCCCTTCAGTACCTGGTGCACTGGAGGGGATACGGTCCTGAGGAGAGGATGTGGGTTCCGGCGTCGGATGTCAACGCCAGCCGACTGGTGAGGGCTTTTCATAGGTCTCATCCGGATAAGGTTGGTCCAGGGTGTCCGGAGGTCACCCGTAGAAGGGGGGGTACTGTCATGCCCCACTCTGACGATGTGCGGAGGTCGGCCAGGATTGCAGCACGAGTTTAGTGTTTGTTTTGGAGTCGTGCTGGATCCGCCCCTCATCAGGTGCACTGGGTGGAGTCATTAGTTTAAATAGCTCCTCCGCCCAGTGCCCTGAGCGGATTATATTCATCATTGTGATCTTGGAAGCTAGGATGGAAGGTTGGCTGTCTGCTCCAGCTCAGGAAGATAAGTGTTGTTTCTAGTTGGTTGTTTTGTGTCATCTTTCCCATCCAGGTTCTGTGCGAGCAGGGTGCTCCTATTTCCCACTTCACCATCTCAGGGAATTCAGGGTTTTGTCAGCCCAGGCACGGGGACATCTCAGATCTACCTTCAAGATCTGTAGATGGGCTGAGCAGTGCAGAGAAAGAGGTCAGGGATTAGCTAGGAGGTGACCCTTTCCCTGTCTCTCGCCCAGAGCCTGGTTGGTTCGTTATCTGTCATACTGAGTGCACGCCCACCGTGACAGCACCTGTCATGTTTCCTGAGGTTCTACAATGCCCAGACAGTAGAAACACCCCACAAATGACCCCATTTCGGAAAGTAGACACCCTAAGGTATTCGCTGATGGGCATAGTGAGTTCATGGAAGTTTTTATTTTTTGTCACAAGTTAGCGGAAATTGATTTTATTTTTATTTTTTTTCTTACAAAGTCTCATATTCCACTTACTTGTGACAAAAAATAAAATTTTCCATGAACTCACCATACCCCTCACGGAATATTTTGGGGTGTCTTCTTTCTAAAATGTGGTCACTTGTGGGGTATTTATACTGCCCTTGCATTTTAGGGGCCCTAAAGCGTGAGAAGTAGTTTGGAATCCAAATGCGTAAAAAATGCCCTGTGAAATCGTAAAGATTCTCATTGAAATTTAGGCCCCTTTGCGCACCTAGTCTGCAAAAAAGTGTCACACATGTGGTATCGCCGTACTCAGAAGAAGTAGGGCTATGTGTTTTGAGGTGTATTTTTACATATACCCATGCTGGGTGAGATAAATATCTCTATAAAAGACAACTTTTCCCATTTTTTTATACAAAGTTGTCATTTTACAGAGATATTTCTCACACACAGTATGGGTATATGTAAAAATACACCCCAAAACACATTGCCCTACTTCTCCTGAGTACGGCGATACCACATGTGTGACACTTGTTTGCAGCCTAGGTGCACAAAGGGGCCCAAATTCCAATGAGTATCTTTAGAATTTCACAGGGCATTTTTAGGCATTTGGATTCCAGACTTCTTCTCACGCTTTAGGGCCCCTAAAATGCCAGGGCAGTATAAATACCCCACATGTGACCCCATTTTGGAAAGAAGACACCCCAAGGTATTCTGTGAGGGGCATGGCGAGTTCCTAGAATATTCTTTTTTTTGGCACAAGTTAGCGGAAAATTATATATATTTTTTTCTCTTACAAAGTCTCATATTCCACTAACTTGTGACAAAAAATAAAATTTTACATGAACTCGCCATGCCCCTCACGAAATACCTTGGGGTGTCTTCTTTCCAAAATGGGGTCACATGTGGGGTATTTATACTGTCCTGGCATTTTAGGGGCCCTAAAGCGTGAGAAGAAGTCTGGAATATAAATGTCTAAAAAAATTTACGCATTTGGATTCCGTGAGGGGTATGGTGAGTTCATGTGAGATTTTATTTTTTGTCACAAGTTAGTGAAATATGAGACTTTGTAAGAAAAAAAAAAGATATATCTATTTCCGCTAACTTGTGCCCAAATAAAAAAATCTTCTATGAACTCGCCATGCCCCTCAAAAGTGATCTTTATAGCGCCACAGCGATTTTACGGTGTTTTTGCAGTGATCAGAAAAACAAAAAATTCTGTCACTGCGGTGGGGCGGACTGAACGCAAGTGTGCGCACAAGATCAGGCCTGATCGGGCGAACACTGCTTTTTTTGTAGAGCCTATAGAACATGTCCTATTCTTGTCCGCAATTGCGGACAAGAAAAGGCATTTTCTATATAGTTCTGGCAATGTGCGGATCCGCAAAATCCGGAGAGCACATTGCCGGTGTCCGTGTTTAGCGGATCCGCAAAACACATACGGACGTCTGAATGGAGCCTTACAGGGGGGTGATCAATGACAGGGGGGTGATCAGGAAGTCTATATGGGGTGATCAGGGGTTAATAAGGGGTTAATAAGTGACAGCGGGGGGGGGGGGGGTGTAGTGTGGTGATTGGTGCTACTTTCCAGAGCTGCCTGTGTCCTCTGGTGGTCGATCCAAGCAAAAGGGACCACCAGAGGACCAGGTAGCAGGTATATCAGACGCTGTTAACAAAACCGCATCTGATATACCTTTCAGGGGTTAAAAAAATCGCATCTACAGCCTGCCAGCGAATGATCGCAGGCTGTAGATCAGCTCATTTACCTTCCGATCCTGTGAACGCGCGCTCCTGTGTGCGCGCGTTCACAGGAAATCTCGCGTCTCTCCAGATGACGCGCCGATGCGTCCAAGAGGAACAAACCGACCGCCCGCAGGACGCATCCCTGCGTTAGGCGGTCGGGAGGAGGTTAAAGGTAGGCAGACAATGTCATAGAGCAGCAGGAAATGCTAGCAGAATGCTTGGGTGTATAGGGAGAGGCATTACCAGTAGAAAGAGGGAGGTGCTCATGCTGCTCTACAGAGCACTAGTGAGACCTCATTTGGAGTATTGTGCTCAGTACTGGAGACCATATCTCCAGAAGGATATTGATACTTTGGAGAGAGTTCAGAGAAGAGCTACTAAACTAGTACATGGATTGCAGGATAAAACTTACCAGGAAAGATTAAAGGACCTTAACATGTATAGCTTGGAAGAAAGACGAGACAGAGGGGATATGATAGAAACTTTTAAATACATAAAGGGAATCAACAAGGTAAAAGAGGAGAGGATATTTAAAAGAAGAAAAACTGCTACAAGAGGACATAGTTTTAAATTAGAGGGGCAAAGGTTTAAAAGTAATATCAGGAAGTATTACTTTACTGAGAGAGTAGTGGATGCATGGAATATCCTTCCTGCAGAAGTGGTAGCTGCAAATACAGTGAAGGAGTTTAAGCATGCATGGGATAGGCATAAGGCCATCCTTCATATATAGGGCCAAGGGCTATTCATAGTATTCAGTATATTGGGCAGACTAGATGGGCCAAATGGTTCTTATCTGCCGACACATTCTATGTTTCTGTTATAGAAGTAGAGAAATGTAAACTTTGAAATTGAAATTTTTAGACTTAGATTTGTAAAATGTCGCCATTTGCGCCTAGAGCCTCCGCTGCTCTGCCGCTTTAAGAAGAACGGCATTTCATACAGCAGGCAGACGGCAATCCAATAACGCTCCGCACAGTACAGAGCTCTGTTATTAGAGAGGAGGCTGCTGGTTGGTCATAGAATCCCCGGGCTGCCCTGCCATTGGCTGCTCCTCTCACACCCCCATTCTCCCGCGCTGAACACAGCAGCAGCTTGATCTTCAGTCAGAGTCATGAAAACAGGGAGCCGCTCCATGCCGACTGCTCCATAGAACAGGTTAGCTTGAGAAGCGGATACTTAACAATCCACAAACAGACTGTCAGTCACCCCTGCGCTGATAAAGGCTAATCCTTATCGTCTTTACGACCCTGATAACACTCAGGGGCCGCTGCTGGTGCTCCGTGTGAGCTCCCTGCCTGGGCTCACAAACATTCTTAATAAGGGAATAAAAGGGTTAATAGCAGCCCCGCGCTGGTCAAGACACTAAAGCCAGTGAACCATATCTCTTTCAATAGTCCGTGCTTAGTAGGAGGAGATAACCTCCCCTCCTACTAAGCACCAACTTTTGAAAGAGATATGGTTCACTGGCTTTAGTGTCTTGACCAGCGCGGGGCTGCTATTAACCCTTTACATACTTAACATTAGCAAGTGGTGAGATGACTGATTATCACCTCGCCACTTGCTAATGGCTGGCGCTGCCCAGTATCCCCCCACCTACCTATCTAACTTTCTCTGCGCATCACCCATTTTATGCTGAAGTGTGTGTGTGGGGTGGGGGGCTGTTGTTGAGTGGTTAATTATAACTACACTTTTTTTTTATGTATGTAATTCTGCTCTCCTGGAGATTTAACTTTTTTTTTTATTTGTATTTTACTATATCTTATTAAGTGTATTTTTATTTTATAGTACCCCTTTACAATCCTGGGTGCATCATAACTGCCATGTGTTACAGCAAAGAAGGGGTTTTTTCTCACACTGGGGTCCCCACCAGTCCATAGACCCAAGGGGCCACAGTGCTAGGTAAAATGTCCCACTGAAGTTTTCTCTGAAAGGCGCCTCTGACAACCCCTACTGTGCTGGATACGGCCAGTGGGGCGGAGGTGACGTTCCGTCAGGAGTGTTCGCTGTGTTTGGGGACCTGGTGACAGTCCCTAGAGTCAGCCACCCTCTGCCATATCTGATAGTCCGGTGACAGCCATAGCCGCCTTATGCCGTATCTGATAGTCCGGTCACAGCCATAGCCGCCTTCTGCCGTATCTGATAGTCCGGTCACAGCCATAGCCGCCTTCTGCCGTATCTGATAGTCCGGTCACAGCCATAGCCGCCTTCTGCCGTATCTGATAGTCCGGTCACAGCCATAGCCGCCTTCTGCCGTATCTGATAGTCCGGTCACAGCCATAGCCGCCCTCTGCCCTGTCTGATAGTCCTGAAGAGGGGCGTCACCCGATACAGCGACTGTGACCAGACTAGGGTCCTCATACAGATTAGATGCCAGTGGCTGCACCCATGGGCTCCTGTCTGCTTCCCTTGCATTATGTTAAATGGTCATGTGATGCAAGGGAAGCAGATCTCCACTGTGGCCAGTAATTGTCTTGATGGCACTGCAGTCTAACGTTTTCATAGAGAAACCCAAGACAAGCAGCGGAGGCCGGGAAGCGAATGAGCTGGGACCCAGCCTCTAGGGATTACCAACGTGAATCTGGCTAGTCTGACAGGTCATGGGAATGAGTGCACCACCCCTTTTAACTGCGTGGGCTGTAACCTAAAAAACCCCATGCTCCTAGTCCTAAGCATCCCAGCTATATTATATGCATTTTAAATTTGGCGACTAAAATTTTTTATTTGGCTCCTAAATTTTTCAGGTTAGGAGCCAATGGCTCCTTGATATTTTTTTTTGTCTGGAGCCCTGCTATTACTCTTGATTTGCAACATTTTAAAGCCAATAGAAAAATCATTCTAATCACTGAAAAAATGAACCTACTTAAAACTTAACTTTTATATTTACTTCTTAAAATAAATCCCACAAAAGTAATTTATAAAAATATACTGCATGAGTAGTCTAGAAAATCATATTGGGAGGATGAACTGCATTAAATGAATTCCAATATTAATGCTACTTTTGTAGTGGCTCTGAGCTTTAGAGTTGGAGGAAAAATGCGTATTTGTGGATCAGCCTGTTACTGGTTTTCACCTTGTCTTTCTTCAATCGGTCAAATGCCAAGATGTGTAACACTTTTTTGCAGCCTAGATGGGCAAAGGGGCCCACATTTCAAAGAGCACCTTTCGGATTTCACAGGGCATTTTTTACACATTTTGATTTCAAACTACTTCTCACACATTAGGGCCCCTAGAATGCCAGGGCAGTATAACTACCCCACAAGTGACCCCATTTTGGAAAGAAGATACCCCAAGGTATTTCTTGATGGGCATAGTGAGTTCATGGAAGTTTTTATTTTTTATCACAAGTTAGTGGAATATGAGACTTTGTAAGAAACAAAATAAATAATAAAATCATAATTTTCCGCTAACTTGTGACAAAAATTAAAAAATTCTAGGAACTCCCCATGCCCCTCACGGAATACCTTGGGGTGTCTTCTTTCCAAAATGGGGTCACTTGTGGGGTAGTTATACTGCCCTGGCATTCTAGGGGCCCTAATGTGTGAGAAGTAGTTTGAAATCAAAATGTGTAAAAAATGCCCTGTGAAATCCGAAAGGTGCTCTTTGGAATGTGGGCCCCTTTGCCACCTAGGCTGCAAAAAAATGTCACACATCTGGTATCGCCGTACTCAGGAGAAGTTGGGCAATGTGTTTTGGGGTGTCATTTTACATATACCCATGTTGGGTGAGAGAAATATCTCGGCAAAAAACAACTTTTCCCATTTTTTTATACAAAGTTGGCATTTG
This sequence comes from Bufo bufo, assembly GCF_905171765.1. NCBI lineage: Eukaryota > Metazoa > Chordata > Amphibia > Anura > Bufonidae > Bufo > Bufo bufo. Next base: position 430,730,687 of record NC_053392.1, on the reverse strand, counting down.
ACCAAGATATTTATCTCAATTAACATGGGTATATGTAAAATGACACCCCAAAACACATTGCCCAACTTCTCCTGAGTACGGAGATACCACATGTGTGACACTTTTTTGCAGCCTAGATGCGCAAAGGGGCCCAAATTCCTTTTATGAGGGCATTTTTAGACATTTGGATCCCAGACTTCTTCTCACGCTTTAGGGTCCCTAAAATGTCAGGGCAGTATAAATACCCCACATGTGACCCCATTTCGGAAAGAAGACACCCCAAAGTATTCAATGTTTTTTCTCACAAAGTCTCCCTTTCCGCTAACTTGGGACAAAAATTTAAATCTTTCATGGACTCAATATGCCCCTCATGGAATACCTTGGGGTGTCTTCTTTCCGAAATGGGGTCACATGTGGGGTATTTATACTGCCCTGGCATTTTAGGGGCCCTAAAGCGTGAGAAGAAGTCTGGAATATAAATGTCTAAAATTTTTTACACATTTGGATTCCGTGAGGGGTAAGGTGAGTTCATGTGAGATTTTATTTTTTGACACAAGTTAGTGGAATATGAGACTTTGTAAGAAACAAAATAAATAATAAAATCATCAATTTCCGCTAACTTGTGACAAAAATTAAAAAATTCTAGGAACTCCCCATGCCCCTCACGGAATACCTTGGGGTGTCTTCTTTCCAAAATGGGGTCACTTGTGGGGTAGTTATACTGCCCTGGCATTCTAGGGGCCCTAATGTGTGAGAAGTAGTTTGAAATCAAAATGTGTAAAAAATGCCCTGTGAAATCCGAAAGGTGCTCTTTGGAATGTGGGCCCCTTTGCCACCTAGGCTGCAAAAAAATGTCACACATCTGGTATCGCCGTACTCAGGAGAAGTTGGGCAATGTGTTTTGGGGTGTCATTTTACATATACCCATGTTGGGTGAGAGAAATATCTCGGCAAAAGACAACTTTTCCCATTTTTTTATACAAAGTTGGCATTTGACCAAGATATTTATCTCAATTAGCATGGGTATATGTAAAATGACACCCCAAAACACATTGCCCAACTTCTCCTGAGTACGGAGATACCACATGTGTGACACTTTTTTGCAGCCTAGATGCGCAAAGGGGCCCAAATTCCTTTTATGAGGGCATTTTTAGACATTTGGATCCCAGACTTCTTCTCACGCTTTAGGGTCCCTAAAATGTCAGGGCAGTATAAATACCCCACATGTGACCCCATTTCGGAAAGAAGACACCCCAAAGTATTCAATGTTTTTTCTCACAAAGTCTCCCTTTCCGCTAACTTGGGACAAAAATTTAAATCTTTCATGGACTCAATATGCCCCTCATGGAATACCTTGGGGTGTCTTCTTTCCGAAATGGGGTCACATGTGGGATATTTATACTGCCCTGGCATTTTAGGGGCCCTAAAGCGTGAGAAGAAGTCTGGAATATAAATGTCTAAAAATTTTTACACATTTGGATTCCGTGAGGGGTATGGTGAGTTCATGTGAGATTTTATTTTTTGACACAAGTTAGTGGAATATGAGACTTTGTAAGAAAAAATAAATAAATAAATTTCCGCTAACTTGGGCCCAAAAAATGTCTGAATGGAGCCTTACAGGGGGGTGATCAATGACAGGGGGTGATCAGGGAGTCTATATGGGGTTATCACCCCCCTGTCATTGATAACCCCCCTGTAAGGCTCCATTCAGACGTTCGTATGTGTTTTGCAGATCCGCGGTGTCCGTGTTTTGCGGATCCACGGATCCGCAAAACACATACGGACGTCTGAATAGAGCCTTACAGGGGGGTGATCAATGACAGGGGGGTGATCAATGACAGGGGGGTGATCAGGGAGTCTATATGGGGTGATCACCACCCTGTCATTGATCATCCCCCTGTAAGGCTCCATTCAGACGTCCGTATGTGTTTTGCGGATACGATCCATGGATCCGTGGATCCGCAAAACACATACGGACGTCTGAAAGGAGCCTTACAGGGGGGTGATCAATGACAGGGGGGTGATCAATGACAGGGGGGTGATCAGGAAGTCTATATGGGGTGATCACCACCCTGTCATTGATCACCCCCCATAAGGCTCCATTCAGACGTCCATATGTGTTTTGCGGATCCGATCCATGGATCCGTGGATCCGCAAAACACATACGGACGTCTGAATGGAGCCTTACAGGGGGTTGATCAATGACAGGGGGGTGATCAGGGAGTCTATATGGGGTGATCACCCCCCTGTCATTGATCACCCCCCTGTAAGGCTCCTTTCAGACGTCCGTATGTGTTTTGCGGATCCGATCCATGTATCCGTGGATCCGTAAAAAACATACGGATGTCTGAATGGAGCCTTACAGGGGGGTGATCAATGACAGGGGGGTGATCAGGGAGTCTATATGGGGTGATCACCCCCCTGTCATTGATCACCCCCCTGTAAGGCTCCATTCAGACATCCATATGTGTTTTGCGGATCCGATCCATGTATCCGTGGATCCGTAAAAAACATACGGACGTCTGAATGGAGCCTTACAGGGGGGTGATCAATGACAGGGGGGTGATCAGGGAGTCTATATGGGGTGATCACCCCCCTGTCATTGATCACCCCCCTGTAAGGCTCCATTTAGACGTCCGTATGTGTTTTGCGGATCCTATCCGTGGATCCGTAAAAAACATACGGACGTCTGAATGGAGCCTTACAGGGGGGTGATCAATGACAGGGGGGTGATCAATGACAGGGGGGTGATCAGGGAGTCTATATGGGGTGATCACCCCCCTGTCATTGATCACCCCCCTGTAAGGCTCCATTTAGACGTCCGTATGTGTTTTGCGGATCCGATCCATGTATCCGTGGATCCGTAAAAAACATACAGACGTCTGAATGGAGCCTTACAGGGGGGTGATCAGGGAGTCTATATGAACGCGCGCCTGTGTGCGCGCGTTCACCTGAAATCTCGCGTCTCGCGAGATGACGCATAGATGCGTGACTCTGCCTGCGTTAGGCGGTCCGGAGGCGGTTAAGGGTGTGCACACTTTTGCAACCATATTATTTTATTTTTATATTTTTTCATCCCTCTACCTTAAAGATTTCAGTTTGTTTTTCAATTGAGTTCTGAAATGATTTATCTTTGTCTTATTTTTTTACATCACAGAAACCTGACATTTTAACAGTTGTTTGTAGACTTTCTATATCCACTGAATATACGGTATGTATTTTACCGTACCTGTGAAATATCCAATAGCAAAAACATGCAACATTTTTAAACAGAAATTTGTCATTTCAGCCAACCCTAACAGACTACACTTGCTACTTTTGAAACATATTTGCGACTTTTGAAGTTTATATGCGACATTTCAACTGGTAAATTTCGACTTTTGTTTCAAGACTTTTTTGCTATTGTTTTTTTTGTTCAATGTCAATTTACTGACAAAACCCTATTGTTTAGCTCATTTATATTCAATAAAAATAAATGCGTCCTGTTTTAATATTTACCTCCCACTTGTTCCCACGACAAGTTGGTTTTCTTTTTTTATAAATGCGACTTTTTGACAAAAAGTTGCATCTTTATGCCATAATAGCGACTTTTTACATAAAACACCACCACATAAGCTGGCTTAATTGTCCACAACAATTTGAGCCACTTCTGCCGATAAGAGGACGAAAAATGAGGGGCAATGTGCGAAAATTGATAGCCCCGCCTATTTGGTATAAATCAAAATGCCATTCTTTTTGGTGCATTTTACACCATAATCCTGGTGCAAGATGCTTAGCTTAGTAAATGTCCCTCATTGGGTTTCTGAAATTGTCACTTTCTGTAGGTAATGACGGTCTGTATATTTTTATTTTGTGTTCCATTGATGGGATAAAACTTGTACAGGCCATTATGTACTGTATATTCTAGGCTCATTCTTCCTATTGGTGTAGTTAAACTACAGCAATTTATTAAAGCTATTTTGGGGTATGAATGAAGAGGGACTAAAACGTGAAAACCAATTAAACTTTCTAGTATCTAGTCTCCATTATCATTTCAGGCATCAGATTTGGCTTGAATTGAAGTGTGAACCCATAAAAGGTTAAATTTCTTGCCATAATAAACCTGTAAAGTTTATCTAGAATAGACATGGTTTTAGTTAACTCTACTATATTACCTAGGGTGTCTTAGATCACTCTTCTTTATTGGCAATAATGTATCCCTGCCTTGTTTAAATTTAACACTTTTTGGCTCAATCTGTCTACAAACTGCGATGAAGTAGAATCCAGCATGCTAGAATATTTTGACATGAACAGAGATTCATCATCAGTATAGGTAATCTGGGACACCTCTAAGGCCTTTATGAGAGGACTTCTGATGAAGTGTATGTCGTTACATAAAAGGCAGTTGGAGAAGGATGTGAAGGCAAAACTAGCTTACTTAATGCCCCTGTTACCCTGGGGGAGCTAATTGTAAGCTAGGATTAAAAATCTCCAAGACCTGACGGGCTTCCGTTGAGGTTTGTTCAAAGTTTCAGGGGGTGCTGTTGCAGGAATGTAATAAAACCTTGGAGGCCCGTCTCCTGGATTGATGGAAAAATACTGTTTTGGCCCTAATTTCATGTGGTGGCTTAGACTTTGTATAGGCGACCCACTGCCAAACTGATAGTTAATGGAGAATTCACAAAGAAATTTCTCATAACCATGGGCATGCCGTAGTGCTTTCTTCTCCCTCTTTGTTTTTTGTGCTGGTTATTAAACCTCTGGTAATGATTAGAGAAGGTTTGCGTCCGTGGGTTGGTTCATGAGGGACAGAACTTCGTAGTATGCAGACGACATTTTGTTTTACTTATCGCTTATGGTTGAGGATTTACCGTATGTTTTCGCGGGTGCTGATAGATTTAGTTGGTATTCTGGTCTTTCAGTTAATCAAAGTAAATTGTTTCTTGCACCTTTAGGTTCACATTCATTAAATCTAGATTTGTTTGGAACCAGAGTGGTAGTTTGTACTGTATACGTGAACCTGGTTCTCACTTTAAATATCTTGTCATCAAAGTATGAGCTTGGTTATGGGAATTTGAGGATGTAAATTTGCAACCATTAAAAGGCTAATGTTCTTCTAGGATAAGAAGATTGAAAGTGCTTCCTGTGTCTAGAGCTATTATGATTTTCCTTTTTATGATAATTATTTTTATGAATTCCCCATTTTGGCTTGGTGATCGGATCTTTTCATTCTTAATTGAGTGATTTAATTTGGAGGAAGTAAAAGCCATGCATGAGATTGGTTAACCTTTCAGCCCCTTTTAATAAAGGTGTGTTCAATATCCCGAATTTATGTACTTTTTGGCTTCTCAGCATCAATATTTTATGGGCTTTGATTTTTTTCTTTGTTTATGTGATGTTTTAGACTACTTTCACATCTGCGTTTTTCCGGTATTGAGATCTGTCATAGGAACTCAAAACAGGAGGAAAACGCTTCAGTTTTGTACCCATTTATTGTCAAAGGGGACAAAACTGAACTGAACAGAGAGCACCAGCAATGCATTCCAATCCGTTTTGTTGCATTCCCATGATGCACACAAAAGCTGTGCAACCAGCGTTTCTGAGTGTGTCACCGGATGCGGAGCAAGACTCATCCGTCATAAAACACAATGTAAGTCAATGGTGCGGGTTGCTTTTTTTCGGACGCAAAAGAAATGGATCTGTCGTCCATTGACTTACAATGGTTTTAGTGCCAGATCTGTTTCAGAACGGATGTAGCCGGTTGTATTATCCTAATGGAAGCATTTTTGCTGATCCATGATGGATCCAGCAAAAGCGCAGATGTGAAAGTAGCCTTATTCTTTTTGAGTTTGAAAATATCTGTCAGGTTTTGGAATCTGGTCAGTACGGGCAGGGAGAGTATAAGAAAAATCCATTATTCCAAATGTTTATCAAAGTGTGCAAAAAATGTTAATATTTTTTTTTTCTTTGGAACAATTTCCTTTTGTTTCCCCCTTATGGAACAAACTGTATATTCCTCAGTTTGGAGATAAATCTCTTTCTGTATTCAGAAGATCTAAAGGTTTAACTTTCCAAACATTAGTTACACATTTTTTAGCTGAAAAAGATTTTATTTTAGATATTTACAGATCCACTATGCAGTCTCTTCTTTGTCTTAGGCCTCCTGCACACGAACGTTGTGTGCACCCGTGGCCGTTGGCCCGTTGAACGTGTTTTTCTGCGGTCCCATTGACTTTCAATGGGTCCGTCGAAAACTCGGCTACTGCACCGTTTTGTCACCCGCGCCCGTGACCCGTCTTTCCAGGCCGTCAAAAAATATAACCTGTCCTATTTTTTTCACGGCTAACGGTTCGCGGCCCCATTCAAGTCAATAGGGCCGTGAAAAACGCGGTTGCACACCCGCTTGACATCCGCGGCCGCGTCCGCGCCCGTTTTATTTAATCTTCTGGCATGGCCAAATTGTCTGGCAAAACTTGTGGCAATAAATTTAAAAAAAAATAAAAATCAGGAAGTTGAAGGTCACACGATATGCTAATTTCCTGCAATCTGTGGTAAACAGGTTGTGTGTGGTGAGGGTGGCATTTCATCTGCTCCAAAATTCATCCACCATGCCACGCTGGAATGTGGATAAACTAATAACCCTGGTACAGGAGAGGCCAGAGTTATGGGACAGCAGACAAGATGCATATAGTGACCGCATAAAAAAGGATGTTTCATGGGAGCAAGTGGCACGGACCATGCGCCGAAGCGAATGGTCCAAAGCGGATAGTCGAGAGCGGGCCCAATTAGGTAAGTGATAGTAATGTAGTTGGCCTGTCCTTGCCCCCTGTGTGGCCAAAAGATGTAGTTTTAATTTCCCTGAGGTGACAATAGTATTTATTTGGTGGTCCAGACTCGTTGGGCATAATGGCCTGTACATGGCTTTTCAACCCGACATCTTTTTTTCCCCTTTCTACTTTTTGGTGCTCACAAATGTGTATTATGTCATTTCAAAACAGTCAAACAAACCAAAACACGCTGGGCGAGTTGCCGGGACCAATTCCGGAGGGAGATGGCCAACAAAGGCCGGAGTGGTGAGGGAAGCTCCCGGAAACGGCCCTACATTTATACTGCCCAGTTGCAGTTTCTGCGGCCAGTAATGGAATTGAGGACGTAAGTATTATTAATGTATTCTTTAAAATGTTTACAATTTTCACACTTTCCTTTCAATTTGGACTAGCAAAAGTGGCCAATAAACTAATGGATACAGTGGTGTTCTTGTATAGAAGACCTATTCTTTACGTAGGGCAGCCATGTCCTAACTGACTACATTCAGCTCTTTTCCTTCTGAAACTCCCAGCATGGCCGAATAGCTAGAAGCTACCCAGTCCTGCATGGAGTTGGAGTTGGCCATCAGCTGGTGGGCAACAGTTTGGACATGCCTGGTGTTGGATGGCAACCTCATTTTGGTGGTGGAGTCAAACCAGGGGCGACCGCTTTTGAGCTGTGTATGATGCGACGACACGTGTAGTGTGCAGATGTCGCCTCCCCTCTCTGTTTGTGGACGTGTCGAAGCCATTTATTGGCCCTCGTGGAACATAGATGTTTGCAATTCAAACCAGAAAAGAGAATGGAGATGACACTTGCGCACTGCACGCATTTTTTCCTCATACTGTAGATCATTGGGTTTTGCGGCTCCCTGTCACACAGCAATAGTTTGTAAAGCTTTCCGAAACCCACACTTTTTAATGGGAGCCATGACTAGTGTTTTTTGGATGTAATTCTTGGGCCAACGTGAAATTTGGACCATTGAGACCTATTATCTAACTTGGGCATGTTTAAGAAATGGTTTCCCTATAGGGATTTCCAATGTTAGTTATATAGCTTAAATGTTAGTGCACCAAACCCCTTCATGGATTACTTACATTGGTCATATAAAATGTCCCAAACCAGCTCCAAGGAAAAAGGTTAATAATGTAGTTCAAATGACGCTTGACCAGCAGGAATCAAACTACTACTCTCACCCTGGTCAAGTGTGTCCTGGTACATGTTGTTTTTCATTGGATGTTGTTATACTACGTACAAATTACAACGTGAAACTTTGGATGGTGGTAGCGGGACACATACAGACGACCAGGACTGAATTTCAGCACTGGGTTTGGTCCTTGAATGAGGAATCCTCTTCTGGGGCTGGACAGCTCCAAAGCGCAAACACTGTTTTGCCATTACAGTAACATTCTGCCTTTCCAAGACTTAGCCCATCAATAGTTTTTTAAGGTAATCCAAATGTGATTTCCCATTTTCCCATAGAAGCTGGTATTCTTTGTGTAAAAGCAAATCTATGATGTATGCTGCCACTCCGTATATATATTTAATTCACGCAGCTGTTTTATTACAATGATATACTTGATGTATTTTTAAAAATGTTACAACCAAATTAGATAATGGTTTATTGTTTTTCTTTCAAATACAGTACTGTGGACAGTCTGGATCCGTCCCCAGATTCGGACACGTCGGGGAGTGAAACCCCTGCGGTTTTCACCCCACAAAGAAGTCCTGCTCCACCGCTGGCTGAGGACCCAGAGGACTCCACACTGGCCGAGGCCCCCCTACCACTGGCCAGTTCACCCCGGATTGGACAGGCACAGCCAAGACGTCGGCGACAAGTCCCTCCCTCTACCTCTGGGCAAGAGAGTCGTGAACTGATTAATGCCCGGCTCATCGAGTTTCTTGCCCAGAGGAGGAGTGATGGTGTGGAGGAAAAAATCATCCGTGGATTAGGGCCGCTAATGAAGCACGTCACTCCTTTGGAGCATCATGAGTGCCTTGCTTCATTAGCGGTCGTAATCAAGATGTTTGCCCTCCCCAACCATGGGGACATTCTGGCAAAGATTAATGGAAATAGAAAATGCTGGCCAGCAGCAAAGGGCAGGAGCCTTTGAGGGTGCGGCCCAAACATTTCAAGGGCCTTCATATCACCCTCAACCCCAGTATGGACCACACCACGGCCCCATGCAACAAGTGGGTCAGCCCCTTTACCCGGGCAGTTTCTCTTCTATGGCCCCTCCACAGGCCCATGTAAGGCCACGGGCCTCCTTTACACCAGGTTCCTTCACCCAGGACCTTCTTAATTTGTGATTTTTTTTGTCGTTTATGATCTTTACATGGTTTTAGCCTTAATGTTTGTACCATTGTTTACCTTTGGGTTACGGTACTAAGAATATACCTCATAAATGTTTTTTTTTGCTAAAAAGTAGGCGACTGGTTTTTATTTCGCACACTCCCACGAACATTTCCATGTCCAAATTCGAATTGTATCAAAAACCACACACACTGAAACTGACAAAGCCACACTTTATTTAGATGATCAACATGTTTATTTTTGCATACTGTCATCAAGAGGTATTAGAAAACACATGCTTTAATCACCACGGTAGCATTATCCGGAGCCATCTGTATGGATGCCAAAAACACCCTCCACTTGCTAGAGAGTATCCCGAAAGCGCACTCAACATACCGACGGGCACGAGTCAACCGGTAGTTGTAAATACGCCTCCTGACATCCAAACCACGCTTTGGAAAGGGCCGCATAACATGTGGAGTCAATGCAAACCCTTCATCCGCCACGATGACAAATGGAGCCGGCGGACCTGCATATCCGGGCAGTCTTCTGGACTCCGGCAGGGCAAGCTGGTTGGCACGAAGCCGCTCACCCATTCTAGAAGCACTAAATATGCGAGCATCCGCAGTGCTTCCGTAGGCCCCGATATCAACCATTATAAACCGGTAGTTACTGTCAGCAACTGCCATCAGCACTACCGAAAAATACTGTTTATAATTGAAGAAACGGCTCCCTGAGTGTGGCGGTTTCTTTACACGGATGTGCTTGCCATCCATTGCCCCGATGCAGTTTGGAAACTGCGCAGAATTTTGGAAGCCCTCAGCGATCCGAACCCAATCGTCCACCTTGGGCTGCGGCATCACCGTCTCTCGGAGTTGCTGCCAGATTACATGGCAAGTGTGTCGTACAATACTCGAGATCGTTGAGGTTCCTAAAAGAAACTCAAAATGCAGGGATGCAAAAGAGTTTCCAGTTGCAAGGAATCTGTAGAGAAAAAAAAAAGACAAACAGTCACCAAAAAAACGAAGGGAAGAACAGATTCAACATTCAAGTATAATGTGGTATACACTCCATGCTTGAAAGCACCCTATGTCTAAGGGTGTGGCACCTATGGGACGGGTGCCTGTGGCGGCATTCAATGTCTACTCTGTGGGCAGCCACAGCCATTGAAGCAACTATGGTTTATAAATATACACCCATGAGTTTGCCAAGCATTCATCAGCACAGGGCACCCTATGAAATCTACTGGCAGCACTGGATTGAAGGCACAAATTCGTGAAAAATGCTAAAATGCAATTCCAACATTTTTACCGTACCGTATTCTTGCCAAATTGCTGGGTTGACATTTTGAAAGTAAAGCTACGGAACTGGGTACAACATAGCCAACTCTGTCTGATAACGTCTCCACAACACTGCCCTATGTCCTCGGTTGATTAAACTGTCCTAAAAATAAAGGTGTATATGCCCGAGACACTACCAGCTATTGGGGTGTGGGCAGTACTAACACAACTAAGTTACATCATCTGAGGTTAGCCCCTTTAAAATGCAGAGTGTTGTGCACGTATGAAATATTGACAACATTAGCCATGATGAGAACGTTTGATGGAAATCGCAGGGGTTGGGACCAGCACAATCCTACAAAATAGGGTACAGACCGGTATACAGCCTTCGAACAGGGTGGTGCACGCAGATAGACATCCTGACAGAGGGCCCAACTTTTTTACAATCCAACAATAATACCCTGCACTCGCCAGTAATCCCAGAAAAATATTTAAAAAAAAACCCAGACAGGCAGGTTACAGACTGCAGTAACATGGCTGACTGACTAAATCCACCAACTTTCCAAACAAACTACTGGCGAGTGCAGGGGATTCCTGGATTGTCTGGAGGCCGGGAACTGAACTAAAGTTTAAAACTTGCACAAAAGCAAGTTACAAATAAACAATACTGGGATGTTAGGTGCCAGGGATTAAGGGGATAAAAAAACAACACCAACCGAATGAATTAAAAAACCAAAAAGGGTAAAGAAACGTTACTTCGGGAAACATTAGCACATGTCTAACAGCAGCCATTTTCGAGCACATGATCCTCCTGACAGAAGCACTGCACATTACTGTTTTAACTTTAAAAGTACTATACTGCTTACCTCAACGTGACGATGAGCCTTTCCTCAGGAGTAATGCTGCGCCTCATATTGGTGTCCATGAAGGTAAGGACAGTACGTAGAGACGACAGCAAGCGATCAAATGTAGGCACTGTCATCCGACAGAAGGAATAGAACTTCGCAGGATGCAGGCGCAGATCTTGGTAGAGGGAATGAAAATGTCCTTTCCGGTACCGTTGGGAAACTATCGGATGGACCCAAAATCGTCGCCTTCTACTCGGTTCCTCAGGCAACAACGGACTGCGCGGACCACATTGCCCGGAAACAAGCCAATGCAGTAAGAACTCTTCCTCTGAATCAGACATGGTGAAACAGCAAAGAGAAGCAGCCAAATGAATCTCTGTACTCTGTGAAGACTACAGAAAATGGCCACAAATGCATACTCAGGTGACCCTCATTTATACCAGTATCCTGGGTGGAGTTATTAAAATTACATTTTTTTCACCAAGAAAATGAATTCAGGCGGGCCGCAAAAAAAACGGGAACACGGACACACGGAAGCACAACGGAAGCAAAAACGGTCACGGAACAACGGAACCACGTTTTGCGGACCGCAAAAAAATACGTTCGTGTGCAGGAGGCCTTAAATAGACTTTACTATTTGCAATGCACCAATCAGGGCTTATTTAGTACCTAGTAAAGCTTGTAAAGGGAGGATTCGATCCTAATATACATATAAGATTGTATAATAATGCCTCTACAATATCTTATTATTCTAGCAAACATTGGGAAAGGGATCTGGAACCTATTTTAGATGTAAAATGAGAGATTATGCCAAACTCCATGTATTCCACACACAACCTTAACCATAAAATGACACAATATATGATTGTACACAGCTTTTATATTTCTCCTCTGGACGTATTTTCTTCAAGTTTTGGGGATTCCTCTTGTTGTCCTGTAATGGCTGTGTCCAATTAGTAGGCAGGTGAATGTTAAAATGGGACATCAATTGGAACTAGATACCTTTTGCTGCTTATTTAGGGACCTTGCTGCACTCCCTGGTAATAGTATCATCGCTGTAATAGGTTTTCAGTTTTTTTTTGTGAGATTATTAATTAGTAGGAAGTGGATGTCATTGAAATAGACCATCTTACTAACCATGGTTTAAATAATCTAAGCAAAATATGAGAGTGTCACAAAGTGTCCAGTAATAAAGCCTAGGACAAAACATCTTGATATATGGGAAACACAGTTTTTCTGACAATTCCATTTTCATTTATTTTTATTTCTCTTCTTCTTGGGGGAGATAGGTCGGGTTTGATTTGGTTGTAATTGTATATTTATGTTATGACATGGTTTAAATTATATAAAATAAAATTTTAAAAAATAAAGAATTTGAACTTGCTTGCTAAAAGCCCCCCCTCCAGCTCTGCAGGTCTGGTCCCTGGGGCTTCTGATCCCCGTCAGATCAGAAGTGATAATGTCATTTCATTGTTCACATGACCTCTCAGCCAATAATTGACCCAGCAGCCATGTATTGTTCATGGCTGATAGGTATGTGAACAATGGACGTGATGTCAACACAAAAAGCCCCAGGGAAGAAACTTGCAGCACTGCATCGGAAGGACCTTTCACAGGTGCTCAACTTCTTTCTTTGTTTTATAAGCCTTGCTGATTTCCTGAAACTCTGAGTTTTTCAATTGTAAATTTTTTTTGTAGCTTTTTGTTTGGAATTTGCCATGTTGTTTTTTTTTATCTCGGTAAAACATTTGATGTACCGTACTTTAACCACCTCCGGACCGCCTAACGCACGGATGCGTCCGGAAGGTGGTTGATTCATTCCTCCTGGACGCATCCGTGCGTTATCTCGCGAGACGCGAGATTTCCTGTGAACGCGCGCACACAGGCGCGCACGTTCACAGGAACGGAAGGTAAGAGAGTGGATCTCCAGCCTGCCAGTGGCGATCGTTCGCTGGCAGGCTGGAGATGCGATTTTTTTAACCCCTAACAGGTATATTACACGCTGTTTTGATAACAGCGTCTAATATACCTGCTACCTGGTCCTCTGGTGGTCCCTTTTGTTTGGATCGACCACCAGAGGACACAGGTAGCTCAGTAATAAGTAGCACCAAGCACCACACTACACTACACCCCCCCCCCCTGTCACTTATTAACCCCTTATTAACCCCTGATCACCCTTGATCACCCCATATAGACTCCCTGATCACCCCCCTGTCATTGATCACCCCCCTGTCATTGATCACCCCCCTGTAAGGCTCCATTCAGACGTCCGTATGATTTTTACGGATCCACTGATACATGGATCGGATCCGCAAAACGCATACGGACATCTGAATGCAGCCTTACAGGGGGGTGATCAATGACGGGGGTGATCACCCCATATAGACTCCCTGATAACCCCCCTGTCATTGATTACCCCCCTGTAAGGCTGCATTCAGATGTCCGTATGATTTTTACGGATCCACTGATACATGGATCGGATCCGCAAAACGCATACGGACATCTGAATGCAGCCTTACAGGGGGGTGATCACCCCATATAGACTCCCTGATCACCCCCCTGTCATTGATCACCCCCCTGTAAGGCTGCATTCAGATGTCCGTATAATTTTTACGGATCCACTGATACATGGATCGGATCCGCAAAACGCATACGGACATCTGAATGCAGCCTTACAGGGGGGTGATCAATGATGGGGGTGATCACCCCATATAGACTCCCTGATCACCCCCCTGTCATTGATCACCCCCCTGTAAGGCTGCATTCAGATGTCCATATGATTTTTACGGATCCACTGATACATGGATCGGATCCGCAAAATGCATACGGACATCTGAATGCAGCCTTACAGGGGGGTGATCAATGACGGGGGTGATCACCCCATATAGACTCCCTGATCACCCCCCTGTCATTGATCACTCCCCTGTAAGGCTGCATTCAGATGTCCGTATGATTTTTACGGATCCACTGATACATGGATCGGATCCGCAAAACGCATACGGACATCTGAATGCAGCCTTACAGGGGGGTGATCAATGACGGGGGTGATCACTTCATATAGACTCCCTGATCACCCCCCTCTCATTGATCACCCCCCTGTAAGGCTGCATTCAGATGTCCGTATGATTTTTACGGATCCACTGATACATGGATCGGATCCGCAAAACGCATACGGACATCTGAATGCAGCCTTACAGGGGGGTGATCAATGATGGGGGTGATCACCCCATATAGACTCCCTGATCACCCCCCTGTCATTGATCACCCCCCTGTAAGGCTGCATTCAGATGTCCATATGATTTTTACGGATCCACTGATACATGGATCGGATCTGCAAAACGCATACGGACATCTGAATGCAGCCTTACAGGGGGGTGATCAATGACGGGGGTGATCACCCCATATAGACTCCCTGATCACCCCCGTGTCATTGATCACCCCCCTGTCATTGATCACCCCCCTGTAAGGCTGCATTCAGATGTCCGTATGATTTTTACGGATCCACTGATACATGGATCGGATCCGCAAAACACATACGGACATCTAAATGGAGCCTTATAGGGGGGTGATCAATGACAGGGGGGTGATCACCCCATATACAGGGAGTGCAGAATTATTAGGCAAGTTGTATTTTTGAGGATTAATTTTATTATTGAACAACAACCATGTTCTCAATGAACCCAAAAAACTCATTAATATCAAAGCTGAATGTTTTTAGTTTTAGCTATTTTAGGGGGATATCTGTGTGTGCAGGTGACTATTACTGTGCATAATTATTAGGCAACTTAACAAAAAACAAATATATACCCATTTCAATTATTTATTTTTACCAGCGAAACCAATATAACATCTCAACATTTACAAATATACATTTCTGACATTCAAAAACAAAACAAAAACAAATCAGTGACCAATATAGCTACCTTTCTTTGCAAGGACACTCAAAAGCCTGCCATCCATGGATTCTGTCAGTGTTTTGATCTGTTCACCATCAACATTGCGTGCAGCAGCAACCACAGCCTCCCAGACACTGTTCAGAGAGGTGTACTGTTTTCCCTCCTTGTAAATCTCACATTTGATGATGGACCACAGGTTCTCAATGGGGTTCAGATCAGGTGAACAAGGAGGTAATGTCATTAGATTTTCTTCTTTTATACCCTTTCTTGCCAGCCACGCTGTGGAGTACTTGGACGCGTGTGATAGAGCATTGTCCTGCATGAAAATCATGTTTTTCTTGAAGGATGCAGACTTCTTCCTGTACCACTGCTTGAAGAAGGTGTCTTCCAGAACCTGGCAGTAGGACTGGGAGTTGAGCTTGACTCCATCCTCAACCCGAAAAGGCCCCAGAAGCTCATCTTTGATGATACCAGCCCAAACTAGTACTCCACCTCCATGTCACGGCTGTAAGTGAGCAACTAGAGCATAGACAGAAAATAGAGCCACTGACCGGACCCAAACTAGGGAGGATAAAGGGTGACCCCTGTCAGACCCTCAAAGCTTTCCCTATGCTGCTAAGCACATACCCGGATCCTAATGGTGGAACGAGGCATGCCCGCGTACCTAAGACTGATGACCACTGTAACCCCTACAATAGTGGAAGGGGCACGGCCACCGGTGCCCTGCTCAGTATATGGAGGGAACCGTGGTCGCCTCGGATCCGGTCAGAAAACAAACAGATACACTACAATGTCTGCACACTTAGCTGAAGGTGCTGCGGCAGCAGAGAAGACGGATCCAAAGACAGGTGGCAATATCCGGAGTACTTGCTGCAGCAGAACAAAGGTCCAGTGAAAAGATAGCATACAAGTGAAGATACTCAAGCAAGAGCTACAACTCAAATGAGAAATATAATCCACACTCTACAAAAGGAGGAGGGGTGATTTAAAGACAGAGAAATCAAACATAGGAGGAACAGCTGGAAGGAAGGAAACAGAAAGTAATGACCTCATCCCAGGGGCGGAGAAACAGAGCAGTGAGAATTCCTCCAAGCTCTGGTAGTGACATCATCACAGGGGTGGAGAAACAGAGCTGTGAGAACGTCTCAAAGCTCTGGTAGTGACACTCCACCTTGCTGGCGTCTGAGTCGGACTGGAGCTCTCTGCCCTTTACCAATCCAGCCACGGGCCCATCCATCTGGCCCATCAAGACTCACTCTCATTTCATCAGTCCATAAAACCTTAGAAAAATCAGTCTTGAGATATTTCTTGGCCCAGTCTTGACGTTTCAGCTTGTGTGTCTTGTTCAGTGGTGGTCGTCTTTCAGCCTTTCTTACCTTGGCCATGTCTCTGAGTATTGCACACCTTGTGCTTTTGGGCACTCCAGTGATGTTGCAGCTCTGAAATATGGCCAAACTGGTGGCAAGTGGCATCTTGGCAGCTGCACGCTTGACTTTTCTCAGTTCATGGGCAGTTATTTTGCGCCTTGGTTTTTCCACACGCTTCTTGCGACCCTGTTGACTATTTTGAATGAAACGCTTGATTGTTCGATGATCACGCTTCAGAAGCTTTGCAATTTTAAGAGTGCTGCATCCCTCTGCAAGATATCTCACTATTTTTGACTTTTCTGAGCCTGTCAAGTCCTTCTTTTGACCCATTTTGCCAAAGGAAAGGAAGTTACCTAATAATTATGCACACCTAATATAGGGTGTTGATGTCATTAGACCACATCCCTTCTCATTACAGAGATGCACATCACCTAATATGCTTAATTGGTAGTAGGCTTTCGAGCCTATACAGCTTGGAGTAAGACAACATGCATAAAGAGGATGATGTGGTCAAAATACTCATTTGCCTAATAATTCTGCACTCCCTGTAGACTCCCTGATCACCCCCCTGTCATTGATCACCCCCCTGTCATTGATCACCTCCCTGTAAGGCTGCATTCAGATGTCCGTATGATTTTTACTGATCCACTGATACATGGATCGGATCCGCAAAACACATACGGATGTCTGAATGGAGCCTTACAGGGGGGTGATCAATGACAGGGGGTGATCACCCCATATAGACTCCCTGATCACCCCCCTGTCATTGATCACCCCCCTGTCATTAATCACCCCCTGTAAGGCTGCATTCAGATGTCCGTATGATTTTTACGGATCCACTGATACATGGATCGAATCCGCAAAACACATACGGACATCTGAATGGAGCCTTATAAGGGGGTGATCAATGACAGGGGGGTGATCACCCCATATAGACTCCCTGATCACCCCCCTGTCATTGATCACCCCCCTGTCATTGATCACCCCCCTGTAAGGCTCCATTCAGACATTTTTTTGGCCCAAGTTAGCGGAAATTATTATTTATTTTCTTACAAAGTCTCATAGTCCACTAACTTGTGTCAAAAAATAAAATCTCACATGAACTCACCATACCCCTCACGGAATCCAAATGCGTAAAATTTTTTAGACATTTATATTCCAGACTTCTTCTCACGCTTTAGGGCCCCTAGAATGCCAGGGCAGTATAAATACCCCACATATGACCCCATTTTGGAAAGAAGACACCCCAAGGTATTCCGTGAGGGGCATATTGAGTCCATGAAAGATTGAAATTTTTGTCCCAAGTTAGTGGAAAGGGAGACTTTGTGAGAAAAAAAAAAAATTCAATTTCCGCTAACATGTGGCAAAAAAAAAAAATTCTATGAACTCGCCATGCCCCTCATTGAATACCTTGGGGTGTCTTCTTTTCAAAATGGGGTCACATGTGGGGTATTTATACTGCCCTGGCATTCTAGGGGCCCTAAAGTTTGAGAAGAAGTCTGGGATCCAAATGTCTAAAAATGCCCTCATAAAAGGAATGTGGGCCCCTTTGCGCATCTAGGCTGCAAAAAAGTGTCACACATCTGGTATCGCCATACTCAGGAGAAGTTGAGCAATGTGTTTTGGGGTGTCTTTTTACATATACCCATGCTGGGTGAGATAAATATCTTGGTCAAATGCCAACTTTGTATAAAAAATGGGAAAAGTTGTCTTTTGCTTAGATATTTCTCTCACCCAGCATGAGTATATGTAAAAAGACACCCCAAAACACATTGCCCAACTTCTCCTGAATACGGCGATACCACATGTGTGACACTTTTTTGCAGCCTAGGTGGGCAAAGGGGCCCACATTCCAAAGAGCACCTTTCGGATTTCACAGGTCATTTACCTACTTACCACACATTAGGGCCCCTAGAATGCCAGGGCAGTATAACTACCCCACAAGTGACCCCATTTTGGAAAGAAGACACCCCAAGGTATTCCGTGAGGGGCATGGCGAGTTCCTAGAATGTTTTATTTTTTGTCACAAGTTAGCGGAAAATGATGATTTATTTTTTATTTTTTTCCTTACAAAGTCTCATATTCCACTAACTTGTGACAAAATATAAAAACTTCCATGAACTACTAGTTATACTGCCATGGCATTTTAGGGGCCGAATGTGTGAGAAGTGGTTTGAAATCAAAATCTGTAAAAAATGGCCGGTGAAATCCGAAAGGTGCTCTTTGGAATGTGGGCTACTTTGCCCACCTAGGCTGCAAAAAAGTGTCACACATCTGGTATCCCCGTACTCAGGAGAAGTTGGGCAATGTGTTTTGGGGTGTCTTTTTACATATACCCATGCTGGGTGAGAGAAATATCTTGGCAAAAGACAACTTTTCGCATTTTTTTTATACAAAGTTGGCATTTGACCGAGATATTTATCTCACCCAGCATGGGTATATGTAAAATGACACCCCAAAACACATTGCCCAACTTCTCCTGAGTACGGGGATACCAGATGTGTGACACTTTTTTGCAGCCTAGGTGGGCAAAGGGGCCCACATTCGAAAGAGCACCTTTCGGATTTCACCGGCCATTTTTTACAGATTTTGATTTCAAACTACTTACCACACATTTGGGCCCCTAGAATTCCAGGGCAGTATAACTACCCCACAAGTGACCCCATTTTGGAAAGAAGACACCCCAAGGTATTCGCTGATGGGCATAGTGAGTTCATAGAAGTTTTTATTTTTTGTCACAAGTTAGTGGAATATGAGACTTTGTAAGAAAAAAAAAAGAAAAAATCATCATTTTCCGCTAACTTGTGACAAAAAATAAAAAGTTCTATGAACTCACTATGCCCATCAGCGAATACCTTAGGGTGTCTACTTTCCGAAATGGGGTCATTTGTGGGGTGTTTTTACTGTCTGGGCATTGTAGAACTTCAGGAAACATGACAGGTGCTCAGAAAGTCAGAACTGCTTCAAAAAGCGGAAATTCACATTTTTGTACCATAGTTTGTAAACGCTATAACTTTTACTCAAACCATTTTTTTTTTACCCAAACATTTTTTTTTTATCAAAGACATGTAGAACAATAAATTTAGAGCAAAATTTATATATGGATGTCATTTTTTTTTGCAAAATTTTACAACTGAAAGTTAAATTTCGATTAATAACAAAAAATGTAAAAATGTCAGCAGCAATGAAATACCACCAAATGAAAGCTCTATTAGTGAGAAGAAAAGGAGGTAAAATTCATTTGGGTGGTAAGTTGCATGACCGAGCAATAAACGGTTAAAGTAGTGTAGGTCAGAAGTGTAAAAAGTGGCCTGGTCATTAAGGGTGTTTAAGCTAAGGGGGCTGAGGTGGTTAAAAGAATATGGGGGACATTTATCAAAATGTCGCAAGTCATGTGACATTAGTTGAGCATTTCAAAGTGGTCTGTGTTTAAGGGTCAAAAGTGAGATTCGATCTAGATTATGGCACATTTACTATGTGTGACTTTTGCAGAAGTTGCACAAAAGTCACATATTTATGCCAGGCAACCCTCTGGTGTACTTTTACACATATATAGGTGTATACCACATTGCAATGACACCAAATATATTATTAAAGTTCAAATTTGGCGTAGACACAAAATAAAATCACTTAATAATAAATGTCCCCCTTTGATTCCATTTCATTTTGCTTTAAAGGGTTTATCCCACAAAAAGTATTATTATGCAATGATTAGGACATTTAAAATTAAATATTATTGCAGTACATTTTTTATGTACTAGATATTACATTTTCCTCTTTGGTAGTGCTCCCTGCTGTTGATCCTTTTGGTCTACCTTCTCCAGCATTTAGAGGTGACCTAACAAGCTTAGTAGCTTCCCTGCTCCCCTCCCCCCTCAGTGCTGGGTTAGTTATCTCATAGTAAGGCAGGTGAAGTGGTCCAGACTTAATTCATTCATCCCAACTTCTAAATTCATTGAAATACACAGCGGAGAAGAAGTTGTGGGAACTTTCCTTACCATATGTACAGTATCTCTGGGGCTATACGTGAGGGCTAATTGCAATTAGATTGTATCACATGAGCTGCTGCCCACCCATGCACAGGAAGTCCTTTCAATGCTCTAAGTAAGTAAAAGAGTTTTACATTTGTTGGATAACACATTTAATTGTACACTGTATGGTGACTAGATTTTCTCATGTTGTTTTCTTTCTTTCATAGATATAACCAAAATAGTGTGTGCAAACCAGTACAAACACTTCAGATGGAATCAGCCGTGGAGATCACCGGATTATCTGCTGTAAATGACTTTTATTCCTGTATCCATATTATTTTACTGAAGATAAAAACAAAATACAGACATTCAACGCAATATATCTCAGGATAGGTCATCAATATCTGATTTGGTGGGGTCTGACACTTGGCACTCCTGTCAATCAGCTGATCAGCGCTCGCATGCAGGTGGTGCTCCATGTAAGCGCTGCTTCCTCTTCATTATACGGCATAGAAGTGAATGGAGCAAGTACTTGTAATTACACTGCACCGCAGAGACTTCCAAGATAACAGGCAGTGTAATGAAGTGGAAGTAGCACTTTCATGGAGTGCCACTTCCTCTTCAAACACCTGATCTGCAGGGTTGCCGGGTGTTGGACCCCCACAGATCAGATATTGATGACATATCTTGAGGATGTACTTTGCTTAACATATATTGTCACTTTACCCAAGAACAAAGGTTCCCCTTAATTAATATAGCCCCATCCGTTAGCCGGTATATGTTATTTAAATGAGTGGTAAGTACCTATACTCAAAATAATTTTTTTATGTGTTAGAAGCAAATAAGGCAAGGTTGGAAAAACATAAATAGTCTTTAGTTATTTGGGTTTGCGGTATCCTATTATGCATGATATGGGCACATTATTACATGGGTGTGACCATGTCATAGTGGATGTTCCTGATGATATAGAGGGATTTCATTAATTTTCTATTCGCTCTAGGGACAGCACAGAAAGCAGTGATATAGGTGATTCACTTCACCATTGCCATCTTGCACCCACTTATAATGTTTATGCAGCCCATAGATGGGGGGGAGCGTGTAAGTTACATCTCTATGTCACACAAGAAACAGATCAGGACTTGTTTGCAATTACTTTTACGAATTAACCAACCCCTTTATGTTCTGCTTCTTTTACCCACACAGAGTGATTACCAGCTTTTTATGTATAGGTTTGTGCACAGGGAGACCTGTTAATCACTTAAAGGGGTCCCATTAGAAGACATTTTCACCTATCCACAGGATAGGGGATAAGTGTCTAAATCAGCGGGGTTCTGATCGTTGAGGCACCTGCTGTTCACAAGAATCGGGACCCATGTTGAATGGAGTGGCAATCATGTATGCATGCTGCAGGTCCATTCAGCTCTTTGTGGTTGCTCTTTGAGGAGCTGACAGAGCCACTTAAACAAAACACGCAATAATAAAAAACTGTGAGACATATGTTTTTATTAATTTATATATTTTTTTTATTGGATTGTAAAATGGATTCAAAGTTATACAACTCTTTTTATTGGTTGTTGATCCAGCCCGATCAAGTGTATTAAGAAAAAGTGTGAACCTAGCCATATTCATTTATTACTGCAGATGCCATGTTAGGAAAAGGAAGAAACTGGAAAAGAAATCAACTCCAATTAACTGTTATTCCTTTCCTACCTAATGTCATCTGGGATAATAATTATCATATATTAAAACTTACATTGGTGCTGTAATTTAAATTGATTTATGACCTTGCTTGATCGATAAATTTTTTATGTTGTAAAATTGTTTTGTTAAAGATACAAAGTTTTACTCATTCTAGATAATTCAGTCCTTAATGTGAATCCATTAGATATTGTGCTTGCTGCAGGAAGTAACCACGATATAGAGATATTTGATCTGAATATAGGCACCAGAATTGCAACTATATCAGATGTTCATCCAAGAGCAGTTCACCAAATCTGCCAGAACAAGGTAACAGTATGTTCATATATATATAAATATATTAGATTTTTTTTTCAAATTTAATTCATTTTAAGACTTTCTGACAGTTTTGTGATCCAAGAGGTTTAAATCTCTGGATATTGCTTAGAACTTTGTCAAGTTTTAGAGTTATCTTTCAACACCACTATGTATAGATTTTATGTATAGGTAAAAATACAGTGCTGCTTGAAAATCTGTAGTAGATAAGGATAGCCAAATCAAACCAAAGTGTTAAAAATAAGTATGCAAATATTTACTTTTGGTAGCTGGTGTGCCCCCCTTGTACAGCAGTAACACCAACTAAATGTTTCTAATTATTGTTTTTTAGTCCCACACATTGGTTTGGAGGAATTTTAGCCCATTTCTCCATACATGACGGGTTCAAGTGAATGGGGCTGAGCTGCGATACCAAGCACAGCTGCTGAACAATATATGGCACTGTGCTTGGTGTGCAGTGTGAAGGCTGCGGCACTTACAGGAGCCTTCTCAAGCAGCTGATCAGCAGGGGTCCCGGGTGTTGGACCCCCACTATTCAGATACTGATGACCTATCCAAACAATAGGTCCTAAGTATTAAAGTCTCAGAAAACCTATTTAAAGTCAGGACTTTGACTTGGCCATTGAAAAACCTCAACTTTATTCTTTAACCATTATTTGGTAAAATGACTTGTGTACTTAGGTAGCTGTCTTGCTGCCTGACCTACTGTCACGGATGGTGTTGCAGAAATCTGGAACTTATAAATAAACATCCGACTGGCTTGATCACAAACTAAGGAGCATATGGGTGAGCCCTATAAAACCCCTAGAGCTCTCCCTGACTGCTATGCCCATGCAAAGGTCTTTATGGTAGACAATTGCATGCCCACGTACCTTATACTGTGTGACACCTGAAAACCCTATAATAGTGAGGGGACACGACCACCGGCTCCCTGCACTTAATACGGACGGAGTCAGGGTCACCTAGAATCAAGCCAGCAAGGAAACACAAATAAAGGAAAAGGACTTATCTGAGGAATCAGCAGTAGCAGCCTCCAGCAGTGAACAACTCATCCAGGAAGAAGTATAAACCGCAAAGTGAGGCAGTATGGGAGGGAATATAAAGGGAGGCAATTATTGTAAATATGTGACAGCTGGGAGAAGGAAAGGAGATGACAATGTGAAACCAAAACAAAGAACCTCATGCAAGAGGTAGAGAAGAACGTCTAACAGACCTTCTCACAGAACTGGCGGTGACAGTACCCCTCCCTCTACGGGTGGACTCCGGACACTCAGAGCCCACCTTCTCAGGATGAGACCTATGGAAAGCCCTGAAAGCCCTGATGAGACGAGTGGCCTTAATGTCCGCCACTGGGACCCATATCCTCTCCTCAGGACCATAACCCTCCCAATGAACGAGGTACTGGAGAGAGCCGCGGATAATGCGAGAATCCACAATCCTAGAGACTTGAAATTCAAGATTACCATCAACAACAATCGGAGGAGGCAAAGAGGAGGGTACAGTGGGTTGGACATAAGGTTTTAATAGGGACCTGTGAAAAACAATGGATCTTCCAAGTCTGAGGAAGATAAAGACGGAAGGCAACGGGATTGATGACGGACAAGGCCCAATAAACTTAGGACCCAACTTCCAGGAGGGAACCTTCAGTTTGATATTCTTTGTAGACAACCACACCAGATCACCCACATTCAGGTCCGGACCAGACACACGTCTCTTATCCGCCACACTCTTATATCTCTCACTCATCCTCTTCAGATTATCCTGAATCTTTATGCCAAATAAATGACAAAGACGAGGAAAATCTCTCCTCATCAGGTAAACCAGAAGACCCCTCTCCAGAGAATGTCCCAAACTGCGGATGAAATCCATATGCACCAAAAAATTGTGACTTATCAGAGGACTCCTGGCGACGGTTATTTAAAGCAAACTCAGCAAGGGACAAAAACGGCTTCATTGAGCGAAGTGCGCATGCGCATCAGGCGGCGCATGCGCACTTCGCTCAATGAAGCCGCTGCCAGGATTCCGCGGCGCATCAGGCTGAGCCTAGTGCGCAGGCGCCGGATCTAGCAGAGGGACGGGAGGATTGCGGAGGCGGGGCTGAGGTGAGGAAGGCGGCGCTGGGCACCAGACGGCGAGGGGTGCGGGCGGGAACCCTGGGTTAACGTAAAACCCCTTGGGCACCTTAGGTAGGTGAGTGACAGCTTATAAAAAACAGTTTTTTTGGGCTAATAGAGCCACAAGCAGGTTTAATAAGGGCAGTTTAGGATTCATGTTATTAGTACGGACCTGGCCATATGTTTAGCTTATAGGGCTCAAATCTCATGACAGAATCCCTTTAACAATGTGATCAACAAACGCTTGCGCCAGCGTCTTAGCATTGGGTAACCCAGGAAAGGGAATGAAATGACCCATTTTGCTTAAACGGTCCACTACTACCAGAATCACAGTCTTCCTTGAGGAACGAGGCAGGTCCGTAATGAAGTCCATGGACAGATGCGTCCAAGGACGGGAAGGAATGGGTAACGGGAGGAGAGAACCCGATGGCCGTGAATGAGGGACCTTGGCACGAGCGCAGATCTCGCAGGCTGCCACAAAACCCTCAACCGTCTTACGAAGAGCCGGCCACCAGAATCTCCGAGCAATGAGATCCACTGTGGCTCTACTCCCCGGGTGCCCAGCAAGGACAGTATCGTGGTGCTCCTTAAAAACCTTGTGTCGTAAAGCGAGAGGCACAAACAACCTCCCAGGGGGACAAAGATCAGGAGCCTCTGCCTGGGCTGCCTGAACCTCTGCCTCCAAATCAGGATAAAGAGCAGAGACTACCACCCCTTCAGCCAAAATAGGACCCGGGTCTTCAAAGTTCCCCCCTCCCGGAAAACAACGTGACAGGGCATCCGCCTTCACATTTCTAACCCCAGGGCGGAACGTAACAACAAAATTAAACCTAGAAAAGAACAAAGACCATCTGGCCTGTCTCGGGTTCAGACGCTTGGCCGATTCCAAGTAGGCCAGATTCTTATGGTCTGTAAACACGGTAATAGGGTGTCTGGCTCCCTCTAACCAATGGCGCCATTCCTCAAAAGCTAATTTGATGGCCAACAACTCCCTATCTCCCACATCGTAATTTCTCTCTGCAGAGGAGAGTTTCCTTGAGAAAAAGAAGAGGGACCCTGAGATAAGACCGCACCCACACCCACCTCAGAAGCGTCCACCTCAACAATAAACAGTAGAGAGACATCAGGTTGTACCAAAATGGGAGCAGAAGCAAAACTCTCTTTGATAGTAGAAAAGGCTTTAAGCGCATCTACCGACCACAAAGAAAAATCTACCCCCTTTTTAGTCATATCAGTGAGTGGCTTAACAACATAGAAATAATTCAAAATGAACTTTCTGTAATAATTGGCAAAACCAAAAACCGCATCAGCGCCTTCTGATTCTCAGGAAGCTCCCAATCAAGCACAGCGCTGACCTTCTCAGTGTCCATGCGAAAACCAGAAGCGGAGAGAAGAAAGCCAAGAAATTGAATCTCCGGAACAGCAAACACACATTTTTCCAGTTTAGGGCTCTTTCACACTTGCGTTCTTGTCTTCCGGCATAGAGTTCCGTCGTCGGGGCTCTATGCCGGAAGAATCCTGATCAGGATTATCCTAATGCATTCTGAATGGAGAGAAATCCGTTCAGGATGCATCAGGATGTCTTCAGTTCCGGAACGGAATGTTTTTTGGCCGGAGAAAATACCGCAGCATGCTGCGCTTTTTGCTCCGGCCAAAAATCCGGAACACTTGCCGCAAGGCCGGATCCGGAATTAATGCCCATTGAAAGGCATTGATCCGGATCCGGCCTTAAGCTAAACGTCGTTTCGGCGCATTGCCGGAGCCGACATTTAGCTTTTTCAGAGTGGTTACCATGGCTGCCGGGACGCTAAAGTCCTGGCAGCCATGGTAAAGTGGAGCGGGGAGCGGGGGAGCAGTGTACTTACCGTCCGTGCGGCTCCCCGGGCGCTCCAGAGTGACGTCAGGGCGCCCCAAGAGCATGGATCATGTGATCACATGGATCACGTCATCCATGCGCATGGGGCGCTCTGACGTCATTCTGGAGCGCCCCGGGAGCCGCACGGACTGTAAGTATACCGCTCCCCCGCTCCCCGCTCCTACTATGGCAACCAGGACTTTAATAGCGTCCTGGGTGCCATAGTAACACTGAACGCATTTGGAAGACGGTTCCGTCTTCAAATGCTTTCAGTACACTTGCGTTTTTCCGGATCCGGCGTGTAATTCCGGCAAGTGGAGTACACGCCGGATCCGGACAACGCAAGTGTGAAAGAGGCCTTAGCGTACAATTTATTATCCCGCTGAATCAGCAAGACCTGACGTAGGTGGTCTCGATGAGTCTTGAAATCAGGAGAAAAAATCAAAATGTCATCTAGATACATCAGTACAAATTTCCCCATTAAATGATAAAAAATGCTCGAAATGACCCTCAGGGGTATTGAAGGCCGTCTTCCATTCGTCCCCTTCCCTGACCCTGACCAGGTTGTATGCCCCTCTTAAATCCAACTTAGAAAAAACCTTAGCCCCAACAATCTGGTTAAACAGGTCCGGGATCAGAGGAAGCGGATATGGGTCACGAATTGTGATACAGTTCAGCTCCCTGAAATCCAGACAAGGTCTTAAAGAACCATCTTTTTTCTTAAAAAAAACAAAACAGCGGCAACAGGTGACTTCGAGGGTTGGATGTGTCCCTTTCTCAGGCTCTCAGAGATAGCGACTCTTTCAGGTTGGGAGAGATTGTATAAACGTGATTTTGGCAGTTTGGCGCCTGGGATGAGATTAATAGGGCAGTCGTACTCCCATTGCGGGGGCAACTCCTGGACACCACTCTCGGAAAACGCATCCAAAAATTCAGAGAGAAAAGATGGCACAGTCTTGGTAGAAACCTCTGAAAGAGACGCCGTGAGGCAATTCTCTCTGCAAAACTCCAACCATTTATTTGCCTTGCTTGCCAATCAATGGTGGGGTTATGTTTAGTGAGCCAGGGTAGCCCCAACACTAGAGGAGTAGGTAATCCGCTTAAGACGAAACATGACATATGCTCAACATGAGCATCACCCACAATCAAACGGATATTGTGAACTATGCCCTTTAACGATCTTTGAGAAAGTGGAGCGGAATCGATAGCAAAAACAGGTATATCCTTTTCCAAAGTGCATACCTGGAAACCATGCGTTATTGTAAATTGATTATCAATGAGATTGACAGCTGCTCCTCTTTCTACAAAAATCTCACAAACAATGTTTTTGCTGTCTAGCGCCACCCTGGCAGGTAGGAGAAAACGGGAACTACAAGTAAACGGCAAATCTTCAATTTCCGCATCAACCTTACCAATAGTAGCAAATGGAAAGTTTTTAGAGGGTTTTTTTATTTTTGTTTTTCTTTTATTACCCTCAGAAAACTCCATGAATCTCCTTGAGGGGCAAACATTAGCCAAATGATTTATACCCCCACAACAGAAACAAACCCTCCTCTGAGAGCTGAATCCTCTACTATCAGAGGCAAGCAAACCCAGCTGCATGGCCTCCTCCTCAGAGGGGATTGAGAGAGACTGAGACCCCTGCGCACTGAATGAGACAGCCCCACTGTCCTTGGACTGAATATGACAGGAAGGAGTAGTCTCCTCCCTCTCTCTAAGACGCCTGTCAATACGAACAGCTAGAGACATGGCAGATTCTAACGAGGCTGGTCTGTCATGAAAAGCAAATGCATCTTTCAATCTTTCCGAAAGACCATGGCAAAATTGACTTCGGAGTGCAGCATCATTCCAATGAGTATTAGCTGCCCATTTCCGAAATTCTGAACAATATACAGTACAGACCAAAAGTTTGGACACACCTTCTCATTCAAAGAGTTTTCTTTATTTTCATGACTATGAAGACATCAAAACTATGAATTAACACATGTGGAATTATATACATAACAAACAAGTGTGAAACAACTGAAAATATGTCATATTCTAGGTTCTTCAAAGTAGCCACCTTTTGCTTTGATTACTGCTTTGCACACTCTTGGCATTCTCTTGATGAGCTTCAAGAGGTAGTCCCCTGAAATGGTCTTCCAAAAGTCTTGAAGGAGTTCCCAGAGATGCTTAGCACTTGTTGGCCCTTTTGCCTTCACTCTGCCGTCCAGCTCACCCCAAACCATCTCGATTGGGTTCAGGTCCGGTGACTGTGGAGGCCAGGTCATCTGGCGCAGCACCCCATCACTCTCCTTCATGGTCAAATAGCCCTTACTTTCAAAGTTTTCCCAATTTTTCGGCTGACTGACTGACCTTCATTTCTTAAAGTAATGATGGCCACTTGTTTTTCTTTACTTAGCAGCTTTTTTCTTGCCATAATACAAATTCTAACATTCTGTTCAGTAGGACTATCAGCTGTGTATCCACCTGACTTCTCCTCAACGCAACTGATGGTCCCAACCCCATTTATAAGGCAAGAAATCCCACTTATTAAACCTGACAGGGCACACCTGTGAAGTGAAAACCATTTCAGGGGACTACCTCTTGAAGCTCATCAAGAGAATGCCAAGAGTGTGCAAAGCAGTAATCAAAGCAAAAGGTGGCTACTTTGAAGAACCTAGAATATGACATATTTTCAGTTGTTTCACACTTGTTTGTTATGTATATAATTCCACATGTGTTAATTCATAGTTTTGATGCCTTCAGTGTGAATCTACAATTTTCATAGTCATGAAAATAAAGAAAACTCTTTGAATGAGAAGGTGTGTCCAAACTTTTGGTCTGTACTGTATCTCTGCGGACTGTTTACCCTGGCATAAAAGACGCAGTTTAGATTCAGCCAGAGCAATGCGATCCGGGTCTTCATATATCTGCCCCAGGGCTACAAAAAATTCACCACCGATCGGAGGGGCCGTGCCCCCACCGGCAGCGCAAAGGCCCAAGACTGAGAGTTATCCCTGAGCAGCGAGATGATGATCCCCACCCTCTGCTCCTCATCACCAGAGGAACGGGGAAGTAGGCGAAAATGGAGTTTGCAAGCCTCTCTAAAGCGAACAAAATTCTCACTACCCCCGGAGAACGTATACCTGGAAGCGAGATCTTAGGCTCGGAACAAACTCCATGAACGCCAGCAGAACCGGTCACCTGAAACTGAGACACAGCTTTACGGAGATCTGCTACCTCCAGCAAAAGACCTTGCATGCGGTCATTTAAGGCTGAACCCGGATCCATGCTTAAGACGGTTATTACGATTTATAATGTCACGGATGGTGTTGCAGAAAGCTGGAACTTATAAATAAACATCCGACTGGCTTGATCACAAACTAAGGAGCATATGGGTGAGCCGTGAGCCCTATAAAACCCCTAGAGCTCTCCCTGACTGCTATGCCCATGTAAAGGTCTTTATGGTAGACAATTGCATGCCCACGTACCTTATACTGTGTGACACCTGAAAACCCTATAATAGTGAGGGGACACGACCACCGGCTCCCTGCACTTAATACGGACGGAGTCAGGGTCACCTAGAATCAAGCCAGCAAGGAAACACAAATAAAGGAAAAGGACTTATCTGAGGAATCAGCAGTGAACAACTCATCCAGGAAGAAGTATAAACCGCAAAGTGAGCTAGTATGGGAGGGAATATAAAGGGAGACAATTAGTGTAAATAGGTGACAGCTGGGAGAAGGAAAGGAGATAACAAAGTGAAACCAAAACAAAGAACCTCATGCAAGAGGTAGAGAAGAACGTCTAACAGACCTCACAGAACTGGCGGTGACACCTACAGTCTTTTGAGATTCAGCTCATGGACAGATGTTCTGTTATTTTACTTTACAATTTACTGGTATAATTCAGAATTCATTCTGCCATCAATGATTGCTATTCACCCTAGCCCAGATACTTTCTCCGAATATAACTTCTGATTTAAACTTAAAATTTCAATTGTGGTCCACAAAACATTGCTCCAATAGCCTTCTGGCTTGTCCTGGTGTTCTGTACCAAACTGCAGATGGACAACAGTGTTCTTTTTGAAGTGCAGCAACTTTTTTCTTGCAATCCTGTAATGCTCTCAGCTGATTGTAATGGTGAAGCAGGGAGCTATCTGCTCCCCGCTTCACCATTCTTCTCAGCAGTCGGCACCTTCCCGGCAGTGGCATGATGTAGGAGGAGTAGAATCAGCCTTGGTTCCTCCTACACAGCAAGCGTGACAGTACATTGTGATGCTGCTGGAGAGCACCGGCTGCTCAGCTGTGGTCATTCGAGATACCAGGTGAGTAGTTAATTTTTGTTTGTTTTTAATTCTCTTAAAGGGGGCACATCTTGGCATAACTACTATAAAGGGGCACATCTGGGCATAATTACTATGAAGGGGCACATGTGGGAATACAGTAACTACTCTGAGGGGGTACATCTTGGCATATCTACTGTGGAGGGGCCACATCTTGGAATATCTACTGTAAAGGGGGCACATCTTGGAATATCTACTGTGAAGTGAGCACATCTTGGCATATCTACTGTGAAGAGGGCACATGTGAGCATTACTACTGTGAAGGGGGCTTATGTGAGCATTACTGCTGTGAAGGGGTCACAGTGTGTGCATAACTACTATGTACTGGCACAAAGGCGGAATAATAACTATGTCAGGGTATTAAGGGACTGGGTGTGTATAGTTATGCTTTGGGTGGAATTAGAGACGTGGCCTAGTATGAAAAAAAAGCTGCGGCATGCTATGTGTGCTGCACATGTTGTCCCTCTTTTATGATTTTCAAAAGTTGGGACATATGTAAAACAGGTTGCCCACAAACACTGAAAACAACTGACCGAGAAAAAACAATAATTGACCAAAAATGACTGTCTAATATTTTTGACTCATTTGATTGGTTATCTTTATCTACTTTTGGGAGTTGTAAAAATTTGATGTAGTTTTAGGTCAAATTTATGCAGGAATATATAAAATTCCAAAGGGTCCACAAAGTTTCAATCACCACTGTATTTCAATTGGTAAATTAACATTTTTCATATAACACTTTCGTATTTTCAACTACTTACAGGCTATGACTTCATTTTGCCAAAACTAGTCAACATTTGCGGTAGTTTAATGATATATTGTATATAAAAGGAACATTATTTTTGTGTCTGTTTAAAGCTCAAATTCTCAGTAAATTGGTATCCTTTCAACATTTCTAAGAATATGTAAGCATATACTTAAGTACAGAGTGATCTGGTAAAACACTTAGCTATGTTGAGATGCTTGCGTATCACTTACAACACGTATTCAGTCATTCTGCTGCTGGTGTTCCATTCTTTTGCTCAGTCAGCTGAGTGATTTTGGCCTGGGTAAGCACTGGATGCTGTCAAAGCTGTGGACATAAAATCTCTTGAGGCTGAAATGGAGGTGCAGAATCCACTGTGGTTTAGAAAGAAAACCCTAGCTTGTTTTCTTAATTCTAAAAAAAGCTATTAATGGAACTTATAAATCATTTTCTCTAAGTAGAATCTATTAAAGTTAAGTATAAGAACATTCTGACCTGAAAGCTACTTTATTTTGCATGCTACTGTATTTCGGGATAAAGCAAGAAAAATATGGTCCACTGGAGTTCTGTTCAACATTTATTGTGCATCCAAAATGCTATTAACATGTTACTTTTCACCATTACTAGTAGTTAGTAAATGTATTAAAATATACAGTAGGGCACACTGACCCCATAAGCTGCTTCTGTTGTGTGCTTCTCTAGCCCTGATGTGTGTTCCTTGACCACAGAATTAATGTAGTTGGAATTTAAAATAAACTCAAATGTAATAATAAAAATAAAACCATATGACACTAAATAGATAAGATACAAGGAGTGTTCAATAAGTGATCTACCCCAGCATGTTCTGTCAGTGTTAGGGAGCTTGAGCTTGTCTGTGCAGGTTGTGACATGTTTAGACATGCAACACACAGTAGCAGCTCAGTCTGATGAAAGCATTGGAAGTGACAGGATGGCAAGTGCAGTGCAATGTAGGTCTAAAAATAAAGTGAGGGATTTGGAGCTTCGTTCCATGATTAAATTCCTTACAAAGGACGAAAATAATCCATGAAAGGATGTTTGCTGTATATGGTGATAATGCAGCTTCCTACTACCAAGTAAAGTTTTGGGCCAAGCAGTTTAAATGGGGTAGGGAATCAATTGAAGATGACCCCCGTTCAGGGCGACCTGTTGAAGCATCTTGAGACGAAATGTGCCGTAAAGTGGAGGCCATGATTTTGGAAGATCATCGGGTCAAAGCCAGTGTTATAGCCCATGAATTAGGCATTTCAGTTGGCACAGTTTCCAGTGCCATTCATGTTCCTGATGGGTGTCACGAATATTGACACCTGAGCAAACAGCTTGTCGCCAGCAATTTAGCCAAGAGAATTTAGACATGCTTAGAGAAAATCCAGGAGACTTCTATTCTCAAATTATTACTGGTGATGAAACATGGGTCCACCACCAAGATCCTGAGATGAAACAAGAGTCCATTCAGTAGAAGAACAATGGGTTACCAACTCCAAAGAAATTACATGTGCAGCAGTCAGCTGGAAAGATCATGAAAACAGGGATACAGAAGGCGTTTAATTACTAGATTTCATGCTACACAAGGCAGCACTTACTGCAGACACCTTTGCTTTAACAATGAAGGGATCACGTGCGGCAAATAAAGAGA
The DNA here is from genome assembly GCF_905171765.1 of Bufo bufo. Lineage (NCBI taxonomy): Eukaryota > Metazoa > Chordata > Amphibia > Anura > Bufonidae > Bufo > Bufo bufo. The sequence goes on along the minus strand of NC_053392.1, from coordinate 430,697,559 downwards.
AACACCATGGGGAGTTGTCGGCAGGTGTGTTGCTGCTTCAAGACAATGCGCCAGCTCATAAATCTCACAAATCACAAGCTGCTATCAGGGAACGCGGCTTAACCACCTACCCTACAGTCCAGACCTGGTTCCCAGTGATTACTTTCTCTTCCGGAACCTGAAGAAATTTCTGTATGGGAAACCATTTCCTGATGCAGTCAAAGAGGCAGTAACAGGGTTCCGGTAGCAGCAAGAAGTCTTCTCTATTCTGAGGGCATCCAATCACTGGAGGTGAAGTGGAATAAGTGTGTTGAAATCAACGGGGATTACTTTGAAAAGCAATAAGTTCAATTTGAATAATGTAGCGTCACAAAATATGTACTGTGCCCTCCTCAGGCATGTCTAATTTTCTTCGTACATGCAAACTTGGTTGACATGTAAGTTTGCATGCATGTATGCCTATTCAACACCTACAAAAAATTAATCATATGGGGGCAGTATTGCAAAACTGGCTAAAAAAGGGTGTTGCTGACAGCAACCAGTCGCAGCACCACTTTTATTTTTCTAAACTAGAATATAAAATTAAAGCTGCACTGTGGTCGCTGTTCCATTCTGTCATTAGATGCGACAAAAGCTTTTGACAGTGTGGAATGGGGATATCTCTGGGAAATATTGGGTCAATTTTGTATTGGCCCTGAATTTATAACTTGGTTAAAGATTATTTACGGGGTTCCGACAGTACGTATTTCCACTAACGGACATTTGTCTGAAAGCTTTAACATTAAAAGAGGTGTGAGACAGGGATGTCCTCTCTCCCCTCCGCTCTTTGCCCTGGCTGTGTAGCCATTGGCGATTAAGAATAGATGGGACAAGCATTTACAAAAGTTTGGGGTTAGGGGGCAAGAGGACAAAATATCACTTTACGCTGATGATCTTTTTTATTCCTGGTGACACCAATAAGGACTTAGATTATGTTATTAAAGTGATGAATGAGTTTGGTAAGCTCTCGGGTATACTAGTAATCAACTGGAATAAATCAATTTTATCTCTGTTAAGCGATAATGTTGAAATCAAAGTTAAGAATTTAAAAGGGTTGTCCGGGTTCAGAGCTGAACTCGGACATTCCCATAATTTCACCCAGACAGCCCCCCCTGACTTGAGCATCGGAGCAGGGCAAGGGCTCTTTTATTTACCATAACAAATTGCTTGGCTGAGTATTCCACCCAGCAGTGTGTTTGGTGATGTCACCGGCTCTGATGGGCGGGCTTTAGCGCTGCGCTAGCCGTTTTACAGGCTAGGGCAGCGCTAAAGCCCTCCCATCAGTGCCGGTGATGTCACTGGGCTCACTGCTGGGTGGAAGCCTCCGCCTGGCAGCCCTAAGGAGAGCCCGGTACGACACAGGAACTCCACAAAATGCCTTTGCCCTGCACGATTCAGTGCAGGGCAAAGGAGAACTGCTCCAATGCTGTTGTCAGGGGGGCTGCCTGGGTGAAATTCTGGGTATGTCTGGGTTCTGCTCTGAACACGGACAACCCCTTTAAGGATAGTGAACTCTCATAAGAGCTTTAAAAATTTGGGACTAGAAATAGCAAAGGACTAGTCAAGATTTATAGATTTGAATTTCATGCCGCTATTTCGGAAAATTAGAGAGAGGATCAAGATCTGGAATAAACTCCCTATAAATATAGTGGATAGGATAGGATTTATTAAAATGGTTTTGTTACCCTAATTATTATATGTTGTCAGAAATTGTCCCATTTTTATAGGAAAATATGTCTTCTTAGAAATAGAGAAGTTATTCAATGAATTATTGTGGGCTGGTAAGAGGGTTAGGAAAAGACTAAGTTGGTTTACCAGGGCTTATGATCAGGGAGGATTGGAAATTCCAGACATGAGGCTTTACTATTCAGCGGTCAATATTGCGTTGATAATGAAGTGGGAACAAATACATTTTTTACAACATTTAGTGCATAATAGTGAAGGTGGTTTGCCAAATATGTTTGCATTACTCGAATCAGCACAATTATATAAAAAGGGTTCATATAAGATTCCCATGATAAAACCTTTAGGCGAGACCTGGTTGTTGGTTAAGCGTCATCTAGGTTTAGAAGGAATTACACAAATGACTCCTTTGTGGTATAATAGGACACTGGGGGATATCACTTTTTTGGGTGAGTCTAAGTACTGGACATCAAAAGGTTTATGGTATATCTCACAATATATTAAACATGCGGAATTGATATCTAGGGAAGAATTATTAGGGAATGTGGGTGATGATAGGTTATTATTATAAACTTATTTTAGGTATAATCAATTACTAGTAATTTTTAAGGCAGTGAAGATTAAGAAATCCATGGTGTTACACTTACATGAATTGATAAATTTTATTTTAGGGTGGCGGGGTAAATATAGATCAGTTTCGATTTCGAGTAGTTCAAAATAATGAGAGATGTAATAGTAAGGATCCATGGGAAAGGGATATAGGCTCCATCGGAGGAACAATGGAAGAGTTTGTGGAAAGCGAGTCATTATTTGCTAAATCGTTCACATAGAGTTACCCAATTTATGATCTTACATTGCTTATACGTAACCCCTAGATGGCTTCAAAGATTTTTATCCGGTACGTTAAATCTTTGTCCAAGATGTGGAAATCTAAAAGCGGATATAATCCATATGTGGTGGCAATACCCCAAAATACAATCCTTTTGGCAGGATCTTATTGAACTAATTAGCAATATTTTTTGCCTTAAGTTACCTTTGTCGATCTTTGTATCCTGGGCAAAATCCCTTACAACCTATCAAAAGACAATGAATGTATGCTGTATAAATCTTTCTTCTTGGCCCGCCTATTGGTGGCCAGAAGATGGATGAGAATTGAAGTTCCTAATGTAAACGAGTGGATAAACACGATTAATTTAGACAGATCAATTGAGAAAGCAGGCTATATTAAAGTAGACAAAATGCACATTCACAGTAGACTATGGAGTAATTGGAAGACTTTTATAGATAAATAGTATGATCTGAGGGAGGGAAAGGGAGGAAATTCAGACTTAAATTTTTTTTCTTCTATTCTTTTATTTGTTCTTGGGACGGGTGGGTGGGTGGGCTTTTCGGGGAAGTTAAAATTTAAAAAAAAAGTTTTTTGTAACTTTGATCCTTTACTTTGTTTGTTTAAATGCTTATGTAATATTTTACAATATTTGTACTTATATATTATGGTTGCCGTTGACTTTAAATAAAAAAAAAAAAAAAGCTTCACTGTGGTTACAAAGTTAGAGAGAAAAAGAAAAAAAGATGTGTGTGCTAGGTGTTCCTCTGAGTGGCTTGGTGGTGGAGGGGGGATTAGCACTGGGGCATACATAGGGATAAAGTGAATACAAATGGGGTTGAATGGAGATATATATATATATATATATATAGATTAAAGAGGAAAATAATAAAATTGGGGTTGAATGGAAGAGAGAGACTAAATGATGGGATAATGGTCCTATACTGTCTAATGGATAAAAAAAAAAGGCTGTATTGTCAAATGAATGGTGGGGGTAATATAATATATAGGGTGTGAGTGACGGGTAGAGATAAACTGTAGGGGCATATCCAAAAAATGTAACATTGGATTAGACCATCGGGGTGGGCGTATATAGGGCATTGGCCGAACATATAATAAAAAGAACATGTTTGATGTAGAATTTGTATAGATAGATGAATAAGTAAATAAATAAATAGTATGGGAACATACACTCACCTAAAGAATTATTAGGAACACCTGTTCTATTTCTCATTAATGCAATTATCTAGTCAACCAATCACATGGCAGTTGCTTCAATGCATTTAGGGGTGTGGTCCTGGTCAAGACAATCTCCTGAACTCCAAACTGAATGTCAGAATGGGAAAGAAAGGTGATTTAAGCAATTTTGAGCGTGGCATGGTTGTTGGTGCCAGACGGGCCGGTCTGAGTATTTCACAATCTGCTCAGTTACTGGGATTTTCACGCACAACCATTTCTAGGGTTTACAAAGAATGGTGTGAAAAGGGAAAAACATCCAGTATGCGGCAGTCCTGTGGGCAAAAATGCCTTGTGGATGCTAGAGGTCAGAGGAGAATGGGCCGACTGATTCAAGCTGATAGAAGAGCCACGTTGACTGAAATAACCACTCGTTACAACCGAGGTATGCAGCAAAGCATTTGTGAAGCACAACAGCAGAAGTTGTTGAGGTGGATGGGCTACAACAGCAGAAGACCCCACCGGGTACCACTCATCTCCACTACAAATAGGAAAAAGAGGCTACGATTTGCACGAGCTCACCAAAATTGGACTGTTGAAGACTGGAAAAATGTTGCCTGGTCTGATGAGTCTCAATTTCTGTTGAAACATTCAAATGGTAGAGTCCGAATTTGGCATAAACAGAATGAGAACATGTACCCATCCTCTGATGGCTACTTCAAGCAGGATAATGCACTATGTCACAAAGCTCGAATCATTTCAAATTGGTTTCTTGAACATGACAATGAGTTCACTGTACTAAAATGGCCCCCACAGTTACCAGATCTCAACCCAATAGAGCATCTTTGGGATGTGGTGGAATGGGAGCTTCGTGCCCTGGATGTGCATCCCTCAAATCTCCATCAACTGCAAGATGCAATCCTATCAATATGGGCCAACATTTCTAAAGAATGCTATCAGCACCTTGTTGAATAAATGCCACGTAGAATTAAGTTCTGAAGGCAAAAGGGGATCCAACACCGTATTAGTATGGTGTTCCTAATAATTCTTTAGGTGAGTGTATATGCGTGATGTAAAATTTGTATATATAAAAATAAATACATACATAAATAGTATGGGAACATATATGCGTATAGGCGAACATACATTAAATAAAACATATTTGATATAGAATTTGTACAAATAAATTAATAAATAAATAGTGTGAAAACATTTATGCGTACATGCTATCACATATATGTGCGGAGATACATGCATGTGTAAAGAAGTTTGGATAAGTTAAATAATGTAGTCACGACCCTATTGTATCGAGCCTAGGATCCAGAGGTTCGGGTCATTTTACTTGTGGAGTAATGGTAGAATGTAGTTGATCATTAGTATTTATTGTGTTCTAAGGATTCATTGAGGCCAGATGGGATAAGAGAGTTAAAGAGGAAAATCCAGTACATTTCTTTTTGACATAGTTGTCGATCCATTCTATAGGGGTCAAACTCAGGAGAGATGCGTTGCCAGAGTGGACTTGCGCGAAGTGTCTCGAGACACTATGTTTCATGTATTTTTTTGTTATATTTGAGCGGTGGGAATTGTTACGGTCTCTAAGGCTCTGGGTGGTACAGTGCACGTATTGGAGTCCACATGGGCACTGCAGCATGTATATTAAATAAGATGTGCTGCAGTCCATGTGGCTACGTAATGGGATTTTTTCACCTGAAGAGGTGATCTCTACTTCTTTTAGCCCGTTTTTGATCGAGAGGCAACATTTACAACAGCTGTGTCCGCATCTGAATGAGCCCTTGGGTTTAGTGGTTGCGGTGGTCGTGATATTGGTCAGTTGGTTGAGTTTGGGGCAGGATGGTGCTTGCATCTCTTTTAAAGATTTAGCTCTGCGGGAAGTTAGGTGTGGTTATGTGGCGACAGTACTACCTAAAATGGGGTCCTTCTGTGGTTTGTACAAATTCTATATCAAATATGTTTTATTTAATGTATGTTCACCTATACGCATATATGTTCCCATACTATTTATGTATTTATTTATTTTTTATTTTATATATGCAAATTCTACATCACGCATATATGTTCCCATACTATTTATTTATTCACTTATTCATCTATCTATACAACTTCTACATCAAACATGTTCTGTTTATTATATGTTCACCCAATGCCCTATATATGCCCACCCCGATGGTCTAATCCAATGTTCCATTTTTTGGATATGCCCCTACAGTTTATCTCTACCCGTCACTCACACCCTATATATTATATTATCCCCCACCCCTCACCATTCATTTGACAATACAGCCTTTTTTTTATTTTTTTTATCCAATAGACAGTATAGGACCATTATTTTATCCATTAGACAGTAAAGGACCATTATCCCATCATTTAGTCTCTCTCTTCCATTCAACCCCAATTTTATTCTTTTCCTCTTTAATCTATATATATACAGTTGCAAGAAAAAGCATGTGAACCCTTTGGAATGATATGGATTTCTGCACAAATTGGTGATAAAATGTGATCTGATCTTCATCTAAGTCACAACAATAGACAATCACAGTCTGCTTAAACTAATAACACACAAAGAATTAAATGTTACCATGTTTTTATTGAACACACCATGTAAACATTCACAATGCAGGTGGAAAAAGTATGTGAACCCCTAGACTAATGACATCTCCAAGAGCTAATTGGAGTGAGGTGTCAGCCAACTGGAGTCCAATCAATGAGATGAGATTGGAGGTGTTGGTTACAGCTGCCCTGCCCTATAAAAAACGCACACCAGTTCTGGATTTGCTTTTCACAAGTAGCATTGCCTGATGTGAATGATGCCTTGCACAAAAGAGCTCTCACAAGACCTACGATTAAGAATTGTCGACTTGCATAAAGCTGGAAAGGGTTATTAAACTATCTCCAAAAGCCTTGCTGTTCATCAGTCAACGGTAAGACAAATTGACTATAAATAGAGAAAGTTCAGCACTGCTGCTACTCTCCCTACGATACGTAAAACACTAAACAAGAATGGATTTCATGGGAGGATACCACAGAGGAAGCCACTGCTGTCCATAAAAAACATTGCTACACGTTTACAGTTTGCACAAGAGCACCTGGATGTTCCACAGCAGTACTGGCAAAATATTCTGTGGACAGATGAAACCAAAGTTGAGTTGTTTGGAAGAAACTCACAACACTATGTGTGGAGAGAAAGAAGCACAGCACACCAACATTAAAACCTCATCCCAACTGTGAAGTATGGTGGTGGGGGCATAATGGTTTGGGGCTGCTTTGCTGCGTCAGGGCCTGGACGGATTGCTATCATCGAGGGAAAAATTAATTCACAATTTTATCAAGACATTTTGCAGGAGAACTTAAGGCCATCTGTCCACCAGCTGGAGCTCAACAGAAGATGGGTGTTGCAACAGGACAACGACCCAAAGCATAGAATTAAATCAACAACAGAATGGCTTAAACAGAAGAAAATACGCCTTTTGGAGTTGCCCAGTCAGAGTACTGACCTCAACCCGATTGAGATGCTGTGGCATGACCTCAAGAAAGTGATTCACACCAGACATCCCAAGAATATTGCTGAACTGAAACAGTTCTGTACAGAGGAATGGTCAAGAATTACTCCTGACTGTTGTGCACGTCTGATCTGCAACTACAGGAAACGTTTGGTTGAAGTTATTGCTGCCAAAGGAGGTTCAACCAGTTATTAAATCCAAGGGTTCACATACTTTTTCCACCTGCACTGTGAATGTTTACATGGTGTGTTCAATAAAAACATGGTAACATTTAACCGCTTGCCGTCACGGTAACGCCGATAGGCGTCCGGACGGCAGCGCTCTCAGGTCTCAGCGACGCCTATTGGCATCATCTCAAGAGACCTGAGATTTCCTGTGAACGCGCGCTCACAGGAGCGTGGGTTCATAGGATTGCGCAGTTCACAAGTTGAACTACAGCCTGCCAGCGCTGATCATTGGCTGGCAGGCTGTAAATTTTTAAAATAACCAATCAAATAGGTATATCAGACGCTATTTTGTAAATAGCGTCTGATATACCTGCTACCTACTCCTCTGGTGGTCCCTTTTGCTTGGATCGACCACCAGAGGACACAGGCAGCTCTGTAAGTAGCACCAAACACCACACACACATTACACCCTCCCTGTCACTTATTAACCTCTTATTAACCCCTGATCACCCCATATAGACTCCCTGTCACCCCCCTGTCATTGATCACCCCCCTGTAAGGGTCCCTTATCACCGCCAGTTACTTAGCTACTTGTTAGGTAGCTAGCGCCCAGCCCACCGCACCGCAGTCACTGATTAGTCGCTGATTAGCGTCATCGCCGCTGTCACTAATCAGCACTAGTACTATATAGTATCTGTAAGTCATCAAGACTGATCGCAATCAGATCTATATCAGTACATTAGGGTCACCTTAGGCTCTACAAAAAACACAGTGTTCGCCCGATCAGGCCTGATCTTGTTCCCACACTTACGTTCAGTCCGCCCCACCGAATTATTTTTTTCCTGATCACTGCAAAAACACTGTAAAATCGCTGTGGCGCTATAAAGATCACTTTTGAGCTTTCTGGATCTTTATTAGCGATCGCAGCTTTACTTCGCAAGCACTCATTTTTACTAGGCAGGTGTGCTCTTTATCCTGGATAGTCTCAGAGGAATACCCCCTAAATTTAGTTAGCCCAAAATGTTAAAAAAGGGGTATTCCACTGAAGAGGCCTACAGGATTCTGGCCCTGATAGATGAAAGCGATTCGGACGCCTCACCCGCTGAATCCAGTGGTTCAGAATATGAACCTGTAGACAGCAGTGGCACTCTAACCGCTAGTGAAGATGAGGAGGTTGAGGCCCCTGCTATGGTCAGGCGTACCCGACCCCATGTCAGTGTTCTGCATACCCCTCGTGATGAGCCTCATTTGCAGCAGAGTGGTGCTAGCGCTGATCTTTTTATGGTGCGGCATACACCAGCAGCGCAGCACATCCTGGACCTTCTATCAGCACTGCCGTATTCCCTGGTGAAGTGGCGAGCACCAGAAGGGCAGTTCAAGCTGGTACAGTGGCACGTGCAGTAACTCCCCCGTCGCAGCCACCACGTTCACAGGCCCGTAGAGCCCTTAGTCTCCCAGAGGTGCTGGCAAACCCAAATTGGCAATCCCCTGCTTCCGCCGCACCCGTATTTCCCCCTTTCACCGCCTAGTCTGGAGACAGCTCATTTAGGATCAGCCCTTGAGTTTTTTGAGCTGTTCTTCACCGCAGATCTCTATGACTACGCCACACAGTATATAACCGCCAATCCGGAAAGCTTCTATGCCCAGCCTTTCCGGTGGAAACCAGTCACAGTTTCCGAATTTAAAATATTTTTGGGCCTTATCCTCAGCATGGGTCTAACTGAAAAAAAATGTATTGCGGTCCTATTGATATAAAGACCCAATACATTACATGCCCATGTTCTCTGCTGCTATGTCCAGGGCACGTTTTGAGGTCATCATGCGCTTTATGCATTTCACTGACAATAAAACCTGTCATCCAAGAGGCCACCCTGCTTATGACCGGCTCCACAAAATTCGGCCCCTCATAGACCGTTTGTCATCCAGGTTTGCAGATGTGTATACCCCCAATCAGAACATCTGCATTTTACCGGGCGCCTTGGCATCAAACAGTACATCCCCAGCAAGCGTGCCTGGTATGGGGTCAAACTGTATAAGCTCTGTGAAAGGGCCACAGGCTATACATATCGTTTTAGGGTCTATGAGGGAAAAGACTCAAAACTGGATCCGGTCGGATGCCCTGACTACCTCGGGAGCAGTGGCAAGATTGTCTGGGATTTGGTGTCACCCTTACTCCACAAGGGGTACCACTTATACGTGGACAATTTTTACACAAGCGTGGCCCTCTTTCGGCACTTACATATAATCGGAATTCAATGCTGTGGCACCGCGCGACCTAGTCGCTGGGGCTTCCCCCAACGGCTCGTTAATACCCGACTTGCACGGGGGGAGAGGGCTGCCTTGTGTGACCAAGAACTGCTCGCAGTGAAGTGGAGGGACAAGAGGGACGTTTACCTTATGTCCACAATTCACGCAGACACGACAGTACAAATTGAAAGGGCAACTGGAGTCATTGAGAAACCCCTCTCTGTCCACGACTATAACCTTCACATGGAAGGGGTGGACTTCAATGACCAAATGTTGGCTCTCTATTTAGTGTCCCGCCGCACCAGACGCTGGTATAAGTAGGTGTCTGTTTATTTAATTCAATTGGCTGTCTATAATAGTTTTGTTCTCTACAGTAAGGCTGGGAGAACGGGATCCTTCCTAAAATTCCAGGAAGAGATCATTTCGGAACTCCTGTATCCAGGAGGGGTCCGTTCCCCAAGTCCCTGATGTAGTTAGCCGGCTACATGACAGACACTTCCCGAGTGTCTATCCTGGTACCCCAACTCAGCGTTCCCCAAGAAAAAGATGTTGTGTCTGTAGCAGGGCTGGAATAAGGTGTGACACCACCGTTTTTTGTCCTGACTGTCCTGACCAGCCTGCCCTATGCATAGGGGAGTGTTTCCGCAAGTACCACACACAGGTACACTATTAGTGTTGGGATCGCGTGACACAGGACAGGCACACAGGGGTCTTAGGGCCCTTTCACACAGAGCTGCTACAAACCTCTCCTTTCACCTGGGACAAAGTGCATAATGTACTTCGCCACATCTCTGGGCGATTTGCGCTTTGCACATTGTCCCATGGGGAAGGAGAGGTTTGTCCTCTAAAGGTAAAAAAATAAAATAAATCACAGGTAAGCAAAAAAGTTAATGTTCTGTTTCAAATGTTATATAAAGTTTATAAAAGTTGATGTTAATAAATTTATTGCGTTGCTGCCTTTTTTTTTTTTTATCTTCTAGGTGGACCAAACTATCAACCAGCTGCAGCACTGATGTGCATTCTGACAGAAGCATTGCGCTGCTGTCAGATTACACAAAGTCGGTGTATGCGGCGCTGCAAGACGAGATTTCTCCTCTGCAGTAAAAAAGATACGTTTGCCGAGGCTTATGAGCTGAGGGGCGATGTTCATATGCTTTGGCAAACACTTTGTATAAAAAAAAAAAATTCTGGCAATGATTTATTCATCTACATCGAATGGTGTGAATGGAGAAATCGGGTTTGGTAGGGCATACGAGCTGAAGTGGGTTTGGATGTTGGGCGGAGCTCCTATGTCCTGGCATACGCCTTTCTCCTCTTTTTTTTTTTTTTTGCACATTTTTGGGCAGAGATTTTTTCATCCACATTGATCGATGCGAATGAAGAAATCTGTGCCGTTCATTTTTTCTTTCAGCCCAGAGGCTGAACGGAAAAAAAAATCTCATTACCCGTATGCTCAATATAAGGAGACTAGCAGAAACTCCTAATGCTGGCCATACATGTAATGATTGTGGAGACCCTCAAATGCCAGGGCAGTACAAACACCCCACAAAGGACCCCATTTTGGAAAGAAGACACCCCAAGGTATTCGCTGAGGGGCACCTTGGGGAAAGATTGAACTTTTTGTCACAAGTTAGCGGAAAGGGAGACTTTGTGAGAAAAAACTACAAACCGGATTCCAAAAAAGTTGGGACACTATAAAAATCGTGAATAAAAACTGAATGCAATGATGTGGAGGTGCCAACTTCTAACATTTTATTCAAAATAGAACATAAATAACAGAACAAAAGTTTAAAATGTACCATTTTAAGGGAAAAATATGTTGAATCAGAATTTCATGGTGTCAACAAATCCCCAAAAAGTAGGGACAAGGCCATTTTCACCACTGTGTGGCATCTCCCCTTCTTCTTACAACACTCAACAGACGTCTGGGGACCAAGGAGACCAGTTTCTCAAGTTTAGAAATAGGAATGCTCTCCCATTCTTGTCTAATACAGGCCTCTAACTGTTCAATCGTCTTGGGCCTTCTTTGTTGCACCTTCCTCTTTATGATGCGCCAAATGTTCTCTGTAGGTGAAAGATCTGGACTGCAGACTGGCCATTTCAGTACCCGGATCCTTCTCCTACGCAGCCATGATGTTGTGATTGATGCAAAATGTGGTCTAGCATTATCTTGTTGAAAAATGCAGGGTCTTCCCTGAAAGAGATGACGTCTGGATGGGAGCTGTCACGGGGTTCCGAAGGTGCACTAGGTCCCCCATTGCCCGCAGACCTGTTGCTTAGCTTTTGGAATGAGGTTCTGTGTGTGACCTCATTCCGAGGGCGGCTTTACTAGCTGGGTGGCTCCCTGCTCCTAGTCTGCCTTGAGCGCCGAGCTGATCACTCGGTGCTCGACTGGTTGGTCTGTCGGTCATGTGACGCTGGCCATGTCACATGACCCTCACTCCCCACTATAAATACAGGCAGCCTGCTGGCTACAGGTTGCCTGTTAATTTCTAGGTTCCTGGCTATTTGTTGGACTGCTGAATACTTACCTGATCCTGTTCCCTGACCATCCTTTTGCCTGCTCCTCCTGTACTGCGCATCCGTCCTGGTATTGTGACCTCGGCTCCCACCTGACTACTCTCTTAGGACTCCTCTTGTACTTCTCTGCTCTCCTGGTATTTGACCCCGGCTTCTCCTGACCATTCTTTGCTTAATCCTTTGTACTGCGTAGCTCTCTTGGTTCTGACCCGGTCCGTATTTTGTCTTGTCTGTCTTCCCTGCACATATCCAGTTGTCCCCTGTCATCAGGACTCGTGAGGCAAGTAGGCAGGGCCAGGGGTGAGGGTGGAGCGCAGTGGTCACTATCCTTTCCCCTGTGTGTGTGTGGACGTGACCGTTACAGATTAACAGGCCCAATAACCACTGTATCATGAATCCGCTTACTACCCTGACTGACCATGTCTCTAGCTTGACACAGGTGGTGCAGGAGCTAGGAGAGAAACTCCGTTATTTTGAGTTAGGGCAAGGTTCTTCCACTCCTCTGCCCTCCAGTCCACATTTTGAACCCCAGATCAAGCTCCCAGAACCCTTTTCTGGAGAACGGAAGAGGTTTCTCTCCTTTAAGGAGAGTTGCAAACTCTACTTCCGTTTGCGCCCCGTGTCCTCCGGTCCCAAGAGCCAACGCGTGGGGATTATCATTTCTCTTCTACAGGGTGATCCCCAGGCCTGGGCATTCTCGTTACCTCCTGGGGCCAGTTGTCTGACTTCTGTGGAGGGGTTTTTTCAGGCCCTGGGTACCCTCTATGACGAACCAGACAGGGCCCTGGTAGCCGAGACGGCTTTTAGGGCACTGGTTCAGGGCCATCTCCCTGCAGAGGAGTATTGCACCCAATTCAGACGGTGGTGTGTCCCCTCAGGATGGAATGAACCAGCCCTGAAGAGTCAGTTTAGGTCTGGTCTGTCTAATAATTTAAAAGATCTATTAGTCAGTTATCAAATTCCAGAGACCTTAGAAGAGATGATGACCCTAGTTGTCCGACTTGACCGATGAGTTAGAGAGAGACGACAAGAACGACAGTTCTGTTCTCAGATGGTGTTCCAGCCAGAGGCCTTTTCCAGGGACAGCACTGAGGCCTCCACCGAGGAACCCATGCAGGTTGGCATGACCCGCGGTAATCTTCGTCGCAGACGCGGAGAGTGCTTCTACTGTGGAGATCCTGGCCATTGGATCAACAAGTGTCCTAAGAGGGTCCTCTCTGACAAATCTCCTAAGGCAAGACAACCTAAAGACCAGGTACACCCTGATTTTTCTAAATATAAGCTTTTGGTACCCATAACAATTTCTCTGGGGGTTAAAAAGTGGCCGGGTAAGGCCTTTATTGATTCCGGTTCAGCGGCCAGCTTTATTGACTTTGAATTTGCTAGTAAATTGGGTATTCCAATGTTTGCTTTATCTACACCTATCCATGTCATGGCTATTGATGCTACTCCCCTGATGGGTGGTACGGTGAGGTCATGTACCTCTGAAATTTCTCTGACCGTGGGTGTGTGCCACTCCGAGAGATGTTCTCTTTTAGTCCTGGAGAACCTACCGGTTGAGGTGGTACTAGGGTTGCCTTGGCTCCGTTTACATAACCCCACAATTGATTGGTCCAAAGGAGAGTTGGTGAAATGGGGACCTAAGTGTGACTCTTGCTTATCCGTGGTCCAGGCTGGGGTTTCAGTAAGGTCTAATACATTACCCTCAGTTATTAAAGAATTTTCTGATGTATTCTCATCCCCTACTCCAGAGGTTCTACCCCCCCATAGACCTTATGATTGCTCCATAGAGCTAATAGAGGGTACCGAATTTCCTAAAGGGCGAATTCATAATCTTTCAGGGCTCGAACGCAAGGCTATGGAAGATTATATTAAGGAGAGCCTTGCTAAAGGGCATATTAGACCTTCAGTCTCTCCTATAGGAGCAGGTTTTTTCTTTGTTAAAAAGAAGGATGGTGGTCTTAGGCCTTGTATTGATTACCGGAGATTGAATAAGATCACTGTCCAAAATAAATACTCTCTCCCATTGATTCCGGATTTATTTAACCAGGTTCTGGGGGCAACCTGGTTTTCCAAGATTGACCTGAAAGGGGCATACAATCTAATCCGAATCAAGGAGGGAGACGAATGGAAGACAGCGTTCAATACTCCGATAGGACACTTTGAATATCAGGTGATGCCTTTTGGACTCAGCAATGCCCCAGCTGTGTTCCAAAACTTAATGAACGATATTCTCAGGGAGTTCTTAGGTAAATTTATTATTGTCTATCTTGATGACATTTTGATATTCTCTCCAGATTTCGAATCTCATGTGTCTCATGTCAAACAAGTATTAGAGGTGTTGAGGGAGAACCAGCTATCCGCTAAGCAAGAGAAATGTGTCTTTGGTGTACAGGAGATACTGTTTCTAGGGCATGTTTTGACTCCTCACGCCTTTAAGATGGATCCTGGTAAGGTTTTAGCAATTAAGGAATGGGTAAGGCCTTCATCCTTAAAGGCTTTACAACGGTTTTTGGGTTTCGCTAATTACTATCGTAAATTTATCATGAATTTTTCTGTAATTGCTAAGCCATTGACCGACCTTACGAAGAAAGGGGCGGATTTGGAGAATTGGTCTACCAAGGCCATCTCTTCATTTGAAACCTTAAAAAAGGCATTTAGTAGCGCTCCCATTCTGATCCAGCCTGATCAGGAGAAACCTTTTATTGTGGAGGTGGATGCTTCCGAGGATGGCGTAGGAGCAGTCCTTTCACAAGGTCCTGCTAGCCTCACTAACCTAAGACCGTGTGCCTTCTTCTCCAGGAAATTCTCTCCCACGGAGAGAAACTACGACATAGGGAATAGGGAGCTGCTGGCTATTAAATGGGCATTTGAGGAGTGGAGGCATTTTTTGGAGGGGGCAAGGCATCGAGTAACTGTTGTCACTGATCATAAAAACCTAATGTTTCTCGAGTCAGCTAAGAGGTTGAATCCCCGACAAGCCCGATGGGCTCTGTTTTTTACCCGTTTTGATTTCTCCATTACGTTCAGGCCGGGAATTAAAAATGTGAAAGCAGACGCATTATCTCGGAGCTTCCATGCTTTTCAACCCACTGAGACGCCGCCTGAATCCATCCTACCAACAAACATCTTCTTAGCAGCTCTAACCCAGGATATCTCGGCTCGCATTAAGGCTGAACAACATCTGGCACCGGCATCCACCCCAACAGATAAGTTGTTTGTTCCCGTACAATTTCGTCTCCAGCTGTTGGGGGAGTGTCACGATTCTGCCTTTTGTGGACATCCGGGTGTTGAGGGCACTAAGGATGTGGTTTCTAGATCTTATTGGTGGCCCACTCTGACCAGGGATGTTAAGTCCTACGTGTCAGCCTGTGAGGTTTGTGCCAGGTCTAAGACACCTAGGACTC
Source organism: Bufo bufo (assembly GCF_905171765.1). Classification (NCBI taxonomy): domain Eukaryota; kingdom Metazoa; phylum Chordata; class Amphibia; order Anura; family Bufonidae; genus Bufo; species Bufo bufo. Next base: position 430,681,997 of record NC_053392.1, on the reverse strand, counting down.
GCCCTGCTGGTAACTTACGACCCCTACCCATTCCCAGTAGACCCTGGTCCCATATCTCGATGGACTTTATAACTGACCTAACGCTGGCGGAGGGTAAGACTGTGGTTTGGGTAGTGGTCGATAGGTTTAGCAAGATGGTTCATTTCATTCCCCTGTCTAAACTTCCGAATGCTAAAACCCTAGCATCTATTTTTGTGAGAGAGATTGTTCGTTTACATGGCATCCCGGAAAATATTGTTTCTGACAGGGGTGTGCAGTTTGTGTCCAAATTCTGGAGGGCCTTCTGTCAAAGATGTAAAATTTCATTGTCTTTTTCTTCTGCCTACCATCCTGAGAGTAATGGGCAGACTGAACGCCTTAATCAGTCTGTGGAACAATTCTTGAGGTTGTATGTTGCTGATGACCAGCAATTATGGGTCAAATTCCTTCCGTTGGCTGAATTTGCTTTGAATAACCGTGTCAATTCTTCCGCTGGGGTCTCCCCTTTCTTTTGTAACCATGGTTTTCATCCCCGTTTTCATTCTGGGTCGTCCGTCTCCTCCTCTAACCCTGAAGCGGATAAACTCTCCTCTGAACTGTGCACAGTTTGGGCCCGGGTTCAATCGAACCTAGAAAAGGCTCAATGTTCTCAAAAACTCAAGGCCGATAGAAGACGTTCAAGGCGGGTAAAGTTTCAGGTTGGGGATAAAGTATGGTTGTCCTCCAAGAATCTATCTCTCAAGGTAACTTCTAAAAAATTTGCTCCTCGTTTTATTGGACCATATAAGATCACGGAAGTGATTAACCCGGTATCTTTTAGGTTGGAGCTGCCTGAGTCATTCCACATTCATAATGTGTTCCATAAATCTCTGCTTAAAAAATATTTTGAACCGGTAGTACCATCAAAAGCCTCGCCTCCGCCGGTTCTTGTTAATGATGCTGTTGAGTATGTGGTGTCTAAAATAGTGGATGTCAGGAAGGTGCGTAATTCCTTGCAGTACCTGATTCACTGGAAGGGGTATGGACCTGAAGAGAGATCTTGGGTACCTGCCAGGGAGGTTCATGCTCCTAGACTTGTTCGTAAATTTCATTTAGAACACCCTGAAAAGCCATCGCCTGAAGTCTTGGGTCCGGTGGCCCCTCGTAAAAGGGGGGGTACTGTCACGGGGTTCCGAAGGTGCACTCGGTCCCCCATTGCCCGCAGACCTGTTGCTTAGCTTTTGGAATGAGGTTCTGTGTGTGACCTCATTCCCAGGGCGGTATTACTAGCTGGGTGGCTCCCTGCTCCTAGTCTGCCTTGAGCGCCGAGCTGATCACTCGGTGCTCGACTGGTTGGTCTGTCGGTCATGTGACGCTGGCCACGTCACATGACCCTCACTCCCCACTATAAATACAGGCAGCCTGCTGGCTACAGGTTGCCTGTTAATTTCTAGGTTCATGGCTATTTGTTGGACCGCTGAATACTTACCTGTCACTACCAGAGCTTTGGGACGTTCTCACAGCTCTGTTTCTCCACCCCTGTGATGATGTCACTTCTAGAGCTGGGAGGAGTTCTCACTGCTTTGTTTACTTTTGGTTTCCTTCCTCCCAGCTGTTCCTCATGCGTTTGATTTCCCTCTCTTTATATCACCCCTCCTCCTATTGTAGGGCGTGGATTATAGTTCTCATTTCAGTTGTAGCTCTTGCTTTAGTATCTTCACTTGTAGCTATCAGTTCACTGGACCTGTGTTCTGCTGCAGCAAGCACTCCGGATATTGCCAGCTGTCCTTGGATCCGTCTTCTCTGCGGCTGCAACACCTTCAGCTAAGTGTACAGACATTGTTGTGTACCTGATTATTTTCTGACTGGATCTGAGGTGGCCACGGTTCTTTCCATATACTGAGTAGGGCACCGGTGGCCGTGCCCCTTCCACTATTGTAGGGGTTACAGTGGTCATCAGTCTTAGGCACGTGGGCATGCCTCGTTCCGCCATTTGGATCCGGGCATGTGCTTTAGCAGCATAGGGAGAGCTTTGAGGGTCGGACAGGGGTCACCCTTTATCCGCCCTAGTTTGGGTCCGGTCAGTATACTATTGTTGCTCACATACAGCCGTGACATTACCTGATCCTGTTCCCTGACCATCCTTTTGCCTGCTCCTCCTGTACTGCGCATCCGTCCTGGTATTGTGACCTCGGCTCCCACCTGACTACTCTCTTAGGACTCCTCTTGTACTTCTCTGCTCTCCTGGTATTTGACCCCGGATTCTCCTGACCATTATTTGCTTAATCCTTTGTACTGCGTAGCTCTCTGTGTTCTGACCCGGTCCGTTCATGTTCCGTATTTTGTCTTGTCTGTCTTCCCTGCACATATCCTAAGTTAGGGACTGTCGTCCAGTTGTCCCCTGTCATCAGGACTCGTGAGGCAAGTAGGCAGGGCCAGGGGTGAGGGTGGAGCGCAGTGGTCACTATCCTTTCCCCTGTGTGTGTGTGGACGTGACCGTTACAGGAGCATATGTTGTTCTAGAACCTGAATATATTTTTCTGCATTGATGGTGCCTTTCCAGACATGCAAGCTGCCCATGCCACACGCACTCATGCAACCCCATACCATCAGAGATGCAGGCTTCTGAACTGAGCGTTGATAACAACTTGGGTTGTCCTTGTCCTCTTTGGTCCGGATGACATGGCGTCCCAGATTTCCAAAAAGAACTTTGAATCGTGACTCGTCTGACCACAGAACAGTCTTCCATTTTGCCACACTCCATTTTAAATGATCCCTGGCCCAGTGAAAACGCCTGAGCTTGTGGATCTTGCTTAGAAATGGCTTCTTCTTTGCACTGTAACGTTTCAGCTGGCAACGGCGGATGGCACGGTGGATTGTGTTCACTGACAATGGTTTCTGGAAGTATTCCTGAGCCCATTCTGTGATTTCCTTTACAGTAGCATTCCTGTTTGTGGTGCAGTGTCGTTTAAGGGCCCAGAGATCACGGGCATCCAGTATGGTTTTACGGCCTTGACCCTTACGCAGAGATTGTTCCAGATTCTCTGAATCTTCGGATGATGTTATGCACAGTTGATGATGATAGATGCAAAGTCTTTGCAATTTTTCGCTGGGTAACACCTTTCTGATATTGCTCCACTATCTTTCTGCGCAACATTGTGGGAATTGGTGATCCTCTACCCATCTTGGCTTCTGAGAGACACTGCCACTCTGAGAAGCTCTTTTTATACCCAATCATGTTGCCAATTGACCTAATTAGTGTTAATTGGTCTTCCAGCTCTTCGTTATGCTCAAATTTACTTTTTCCAGCCTCTTATTGCTACTTGTCCCAACTTTTTTGGGATTTGTTGACACCGTGAAAATTGGAATCAACGTATTTTTCCTTTAAAATGATACATTTACTCGGATTAAACGTTTGATCTGTCATCTACGTTCTATTACAAATAAAATATTGACATTTGCCATCTCTACATCATTGCATTCAGTTTTTATTCACAATTTGTTTAGTGTCCCAACTTTTTTGGAATCCGGTTTGTAAAAAAAATCTATTTCCGCTAACTTGTGCCAAAAAAAATAAATCTTCTATGAACTCGCCATGCCCCTCACAGAATACCTTGGGGTTTCTTCTTTCCAAAATGGGGTCACATGTGGGGTATTTATACTGCCCTGGAATTTTAGGGGCCCTAAAGCGTGAGAAGAAGTTTAGAATCCAAAGGTCTAAAAATGCCCTCCTAAAAGGTACTCATTGGAATTTGGGCCCCTTTGCGCACCTAGGCTGCAAAAAAGCTTCACACATGTGGTATCGCCATACTCAGGAGAAGTAGGGCAATGTGTTTTGGGGTGTCTTTTCACACATACCCATCCTGTGTGTGAGAAATATCTCTGTAAATGACAACTTTTTCCATTTTTTTTATACAAAGTTGTCAATTTACAGAGATATTTCTCTCACCCAGCATGGGTATATGTAAAAATACACCCCAAAACACATTGCCCTACTTCTCCTGAGTACAGCGATACCACGAGTGACACTTTTTTGCAGCCAAGATGCGCAAAGGGGCCCAAATTCCAATGAGTACTTTTAGGATTTCACTGGGCAGTACAAACACCCCACAAATGACCCCATTTTGGAAAGAAGACACCCCAAAGTATTCGCTGAGGGGCATATTGAGTCCCTCAAAGATTGAACTTTTTGTCACAAGTTAGCGGAAAGGGAGACTTTGTGAGAAAAAAAATATATATCTATTTCCGCTAACTTGTGCCAAAAAAATAAATAAATCTTCTATGAACTCGCCATGCCCCTCACGGAATACCTTGGGGTGTTTTCTTTCCAAAATGGGGTCACTTGTGGGGTATTTATACTGCCCTGGCATTTTAGGGGCCCTAAAGCGTGAGAAGTAGTTTGGAATCCAAATGCGTAAAAATGCCCTGTGAAATCCTAAAGGTACTCATTGGAATTTGGGCCCCTTTGTGCACCTAGGCTGCAAAAAAGTGTTACACATGTGGTATCGCCGTAGAAGTAGGGCAATGTGTTTTGGGGTGTATTTTTACATATACCCATACTGTGTGTGAGAAATATCTCTGTAAATTTCAACTTTTTAATTTTTTTTATACAAAGTTGTCAATTTACAGAGATATTTCTCTCACCCAACATGGGTATATGTAAAAATACACCCCAAAACACATTGCCCTACTTCTTCTGAGTACGGCGATACCACATGTGTGACACTTTTTTGCAGCCTAGGTACGTAAAGGGGCCGAAAGTCCAACGAGTACCTTTAGGCTTTACAGGGTTGCTCACAATTTAGTCCCGCCCAAAATGCCAGAACAGTAAACACACCCCACAAATGACCCCAGTATTCACTGAGAGGCAAACCGTTAATGTTGTGCCGATTTGTAAAAAAGGGCCTGGTCACTAGGGGGGTATAAACCTGTGGTCCTTAAGTGGTTAATTCTTTGTGTGTTATTAGTTTAAGCAGACGTTGATTGTCTATTGTTGTGACTTAGATGAAGATCAGATCACATTTTAGGACCAATTTGTGCAGAAATGTTTATCATTCCAAAGGGTTCACATACTTTTTCTTGCAACTGTCCTATTTTTATTCACTTCATCCATATGTATACCTCTGTACAATTATATATATATATACACATATAATGTGTACTTTATCAATACATATGTCATGCTAGTACTTCTTCTTTTAGACCAATAGATAGGTTACGCCAATATGTTCCTTTATATCCCCACATTGACCTCTTCTTCCCCATGAACATGAATCCCCATCTCCACTTTTTTCATTATTCATACCAATCTGCTCATATGTTGCGCTCCACTGTGGAACGCAACTTCACTGTGCCTCCCATTAGTGCTCCACCTCGGGGCTGAGCGAGGATGCGTCTGAACTCTGAGCTTCCAGACGTGTACTGGAAGTTCGGGTGTGCGTTCCACACACAATAAGAACCAGAAGTCATCCCGTGCATTCCACTTTGGAACGCACGATGGACGACTACAGCCGAGGATACAGCACAGATAAGAGAAAGCTCTCCCCAAGGACCCTAAATTTTAACAGAGACGCTCTCACACGCTGCCACCCTACATTGTTATTAATCACTAATTAATCATTAACTCAATCACTATAGGTCACATGACTAGGTTAATTAGACTGGAAGTGAAGCCCCGCCCACTTCCAATCCGCTCCAATTTTGCCGCCATTTGATACCTAATTGACTGATTACCACCCCTATATATGTATGTCATCATGTACACTCCTGTATTGTATTTTATTTGCTCTTGAGAAAGGGGAGTATACACCCCGAAACGCGTTGAGATATTAACCATTAAAGAACTCTCCACTTGGAACCCTGGTGTCATTCTTCTGAGACGTGGAGGCGAGTTCATACCACTCTATCAAGCGATCTCGGAGGATCAGGGGAGGGAAGGGTATAGGTGTCATATGCTTATCCTATACCGCCCTCCCTGGTGAAGTAAGTCCCCCATCTCCACCATATATATATATATATATATATATATATATATATACGCATATATATTACACTACTCTCCAGTGTTACAATATCGTACTGTTATTATTGTTTTTATACCTTCTATTCCAGATTTTAATATCCACAACCTCAGACTTCTTGTTATAGGAAAACATGCATATATATATATATATATATATATATATATATATTTCCTTGTTATTTATTTTTAAGATTTTTTTATATTTATTAAAAAAAAATTCCTTTGTTTGTATATTCATTTATATAACTTTATACATATTATTTTATACATATATTTTTATACCTATATTTTTCCTTTTCAATATAAGATTTTAACATTAGATTTTGGTAATCCCACCACATCCCACCCTGGCGCCCCAGTGCTAATTCCCCCTCCACCACCACCACCACCAAGCCACTCAGGGGAACACCTAGCACACACATCTTTTTTTCTTTTTCTCTCTAACTACAATCATCTGCACGGGAGTGCACTGCTTACGTAAAGGTGCTGCCTCGGGAACAGTCATACGCCTCTCTTTCATCTTTTTTCACCACCCAGTAGTCTCCCTGGTGCTTCTGCAGTGGCGTCTCTAGCTTTCTAATTTTGGGGGGGCACACTGGGGGCCAGGACAAAAGTAGTGGGGGCAGCTATAACAACGATACATTTACACAAGTACGCTTAGAAATGCTGCGATACTTTACCCAATACCTAAAACCGCAACAGGGAAGAAAAGTCCTGCTGTCTGTGGATGACACTTTTATAGAGAGGGGGATCTGTGGATGCCACATACCGTATATAGCATCTTATGCTATATGTGTCATCCACAGATCCAACCCATGACAGTGTAATCCCCATTTCCCCCTCCATAACAGTGTCATCCACAGATCTCCCTCCCTATAACAGTGTCATCCACAGATTCCCCTCCCTATAACAGTGTCATCCACAGATCCCCCTCCCTATAACAGTGTCATCCACAGATCCCCCTCCCTATACCAGTGTCATCCACAGATCCCCCTCCCTATAACAGTGTCATCCACAGATCCCCCTCCCCGCCTCTCACAGGAGTGTACATTTGACATTTCTAAACTGTAATCCATATCCTGCAGTAACTTTAACTTTAAATCAGGATTAAGCGGCCGCTCATCTCTACTAGTACCTTAACCTTACACCACTCGGCTAGCTTCGGTAACAGGGCTAGGCTACAGCCTATAGGTACTGCCTGTTAGTTGTTATCGAGCGAGTGCTGATTTCTGCAGGTCAGAGCATACAGATTACAGTTTAGAAGAGATGTACACTCCTGTGAGCGGTCCAGACCAGTGGCGGATAAAGAGCCTGGTCTCGGGAGGGGCACTTCCAGATTATTTTCTGTCCGCCGCCACAGAACAAGGGTGCTTATAGAACAGACTACACAGTGTAGAGGTATACTGTATATTGTGTGGCACAGTGTAGAGGTATACTGTATATTGTGGGGCACAGTGTAGAGGTATACTGTATATTGTGTGGCACAGTGTAGCGGTATACTGTATATTGTGTGGCACAGTGTATGCTATATGTCTATAACATAAACATATTTCACATGAAAACTTACTGTTATTTGGCTTAGCCCTTGGGGATCTCGGACACAACTTCAACACTTGGCTGGGGGGCTCGGTGGAGCTGATGTTGTGTTTTATCCTAAAGAGAGAGATTTCATAATAAGGATTCGGAGAAGGGGCTGAGGGGTCACAGAGCAGGCAGAGGCTGGTGCTGCTACTAGGGGGGGTCATACCATGGGGGAGTAATAAAGCCCACCATAATGCCCCCCAGTAGAAATAATTCTCCTTATAATGTGACAATGCAAAATATACCCCCTTATGCCCCCAGTTGAGCTAATGTCCCCCATAATGTGCCAGTATAAAATACCCCTATATAGTGCCCCCAGTAAATGCCCCCATAGTGCTCCTCTCCCCCTTCCTCCTAGTGCCCCCCATAATGTACCAGTATAAAATGCCCCATATATCGTGCCAAGTAGATGCCCTCAGTGTCCCCCATAATTTGCAAGTATAAAATACCCCTTCTTAGTGCCCCCCGCAGATGACTCCATAGTACTCCTCTCCCCCCTTCCCCATAGTACCCGCCATGTATCCCAGTATAAAATGCTACTGTACAGAGCCCCCCATATAAAATACCCCTTCTTTGTGGCCTCAGTAGATGCCCCTATAGTGCCCACCAATAATGTGCCAGTAATAAGTGCCCTCAATAACGTGCCACTGCCAGTAATTAGTGCCCCCATCACGTGCCAGTAACAAGAGCCCCCCAATGTGCCAGTAATAAGTGCCCCCTATCACGTGCCAGTAACAAGAGCCCCCCAATGTGCCAGTAATAAGCCCCCCATCACGTGCCAGTAATAAGCCCCATCACGTGCCAGTAATAAGCCCCCCATCACGTGCCAGTAATAAGCCCCAATCACGTGCCAGTAATAAGCCCCCCATTACGTGCCAGTAATAAGCCCCGCCATTACGTGCCAGTATTAAGCCCCCCATCATGTGCCAGTATTAAGCCCCCCCATCATGTGCCAGTATTAAGCCTCCCCCCATCATGTGCCAGTATTAAGCCTCCCCCCCATCATGTGCCAGTATTAAGCCCCCCTCATCATGTGCCAGTATTAAGCCCCCCCATCATGTGCCATTAAGCCCCCCATCATGTGCCATTAAGCCCCCCCATCATGTGCCATTAAGCCCCCCCGCCCATCATGTGCCAGTATTGTAATAAGCCCCCCAATGTGCCAGTAACACTATTGTAATAAAAAAAAAAAAAAATTATACTTACCTCAGTGTCAGCGATGCAATGCAGGCCTCTTCCGGCCTGTGTCCCGCACTGTATGGCTCAGGCGGCGCGATGACGTCATCGCGCCGCCTGCGCCGGCCTCTGATAGGCTGCCGGCCTAGTGCCTGCAGCCTATCAGAGGAAGGGGAAGGGGCACGCCTGTCCCTCCCCTGCACCGCCGCAGAACAGGCAGAGTACTATGGAGATGAGTGCAATGGAAGCGCTCATCTCCCTGTGCCCGGCGACGGCGGCTCTCTTGGGGGGGGCATTTTAGTTGGGGGGGCACAGCGTGATATAGGGTAGGCCGTGGCCCCCACTGCCCCCCCCCCTGGCGACGCCACTGCGCTTCTGTAACCTCCCTCTTTATCATCCTAATTTTTTTGTTTCTTTTTCCTCACTCTTATATATATATATATATACGATGGACCGGAACCCCCAATCCCCCCCCCCCCCCCCCCGACCGGTCGAAACTACAGAAGCTGACTCGGGACTACGTACATATCTACTAGAGGATCTACCGTACCTATTCAAAAGAATACACAATGATCTAATAAGACAAAGAATCCTTTTGGACCTAAAGAACTGGGAAAACGGAACCCAATCCACCTGGCCCCAACAACCCAAGACCACCCCGGCACCATCCATCAATAGCCTGAACCTCAACAAGAATACACAGGACTTTTTACATCATGAAATAGACTGGTACTTTCTCAACATCTATCTATGTTTAAACATGATCCCAAGAGGGCAGCGGTTGCCTCTAAAACCCACTTTGACTAACGATGAGGATTTCACCTCTAATTGGCTCAAAATGTCAGATGATTGCTCCAGGAATTTGATTACACAACTCATCAACAAATGGAAATCCCTATGCAGAACATTGTGCCATACCATGATAGCACACACAACCCCACAACCACTAAGACATCCATGCACAATGCCCACGACCATCTCCTTAGGGAGACTATTCTTCCGCAAACTAGAATACACCTTGGTAAAGAAGAAATGCCATAAGCTACTAAGGGATATTTCAGACTACAACCACAGCCATATTCGCACATGGGACAGGAGAAGTACCCACACCTCCCTATCCCATCAATTCAACCCCCATCATGCCCAAAAATACCCCCATCCTCCATCACTCATCCCCACTGAGACAACAACCAGAAACAGGACCTTCTATAACAGCCAGTTCAATCGCCCTCAACAATACCCAATATCTCAGTCCTAAAGCACCATCATTCCACCCCTTAACCACATGCCCCCGCCCCACCCCTCGCTGATACCATCTGTTGTCCAGGGGAACGCCCCCACACCTGAACACACGCCGCTGCCTCATCCAGCAGGACCGACCACCCATGTCCACGTCAACATCAATGCCCGCAGCATGCGATCGCCACCTCCCCCCCCACCTCTCCAGACCCACCCACTCCGTCCCCTCCACCACTCAGGAGGCCAACACCAATATCAGCTCATCCAACCTGGAAATCATCCCACCCTTCACCGCACCTAACAGCCTACCGTCCACTCACCACGTAACCATCATCCCCACCCTTACCAGTCGGAATAACCTTCCATCCCTATCCGCCACCCCCCTCCCATCTGGCAGCAATGACATTTCCATTCATTACGGCCCGGACTACCTACCCCACAACACTAATGCCGACCACATTTCCCCATCCACCCTTCTCAACATATCCACATACAGTGACTCAGACTCCAACTCCGAGAGCTTTTTTTAGCCCTAACCCCAACCTTTCCGACAACCCCCCACTAAACCACCTCTCCCCCACCCCTCCGCGATCTGTCATAACCAGCATCCAACTTCTTACACCCCTACTATCACAAAGGATAGTCCAATCCAAAATACCCATTCCATCTTATGTCCATCCACAAGGGAAAATCACTCACTTCTACAGCCCAATAACCACACCAAAACAAACCAAGAGGAAAGCAAGATCAAACGGAGGAGACGGGGATCCCGAGGAGGTCAGAAACGATCACACCTCCAAAAAAGCCAAACCCCACTTGATCTAAATTCCCCTAAGGCTTTAAAATTCAGAGGTATTTTTAATATATCCCATCACACACTTTTAAGAGAGGAAGTAGAAGTCCTCAGCAAAAGCCTCTCTTTTTGCCCTACCAATGGACCAGATCTATTAGAATTATTTGTGGACCTTAACCACTTTATTCGCAACCTCACCCTCCAACGACATTATACTGCTAAACATCATCGCCACCCCACACTGTGCCCACTACCATACCCTCTGTTACAAATTTGATGACCACAGACGATCCCTACACAGGGGATAGCGACATCGAACTCCTTTTAGAGGAACTAATTAATGCTCCGATCTCATCTTCCCTAAAACCAAAATCCACATTCTATCCCCTAGATAGTAGGGGCCCACATCTAGAAACCTTTTAAAATCTAGTACTCAGTGACCTAAAATAAACCTTTTCCCCAGCCACTAGCGAATCTAGCTCCTTCCACACCCTAAATCTCTCCAAAAACCAACAGAAGGCCATCATCAGACTGGCCAAAAATAGGGAGATTGTTATTAAAAACGCTGATAAAGGTGGGGGGGTGGTCATTATGGACATAACCTATTATACCAAAGAGGCTCTGAATATCCTCTCTGATACTAATTACTATCAAAAACTATCTTTCGATCTCACAGATTCATTTAAGAAAAAACTTTTCGAGCTAGTACAGGCAGGTCATGCACAGAAAACACTGAACAAACACGAGAAGAACTTCATTTTAATTGAGCACTCCTCCATTCCCTACCTTTATTTTCTCCCCAAAATCCATAAAGCACTAACAACCCACCGGGCAGGCCCATCATATCCGGTATTAACTCCATCACCTCCAACTTATCTGCCTATGTAGATAACCTCCTATAAAAATATGTTGTCAACCTACCGGCCTACCTTAGAGACTCAAGTCACCTCATCACACTATTAGACAAGATCCACTGGTCTAGCGATATGCTTTGGGCTACCCTAGACGTATCGGCACTGTACAGCAACATCATCCACGAGTTGGGCATAAACGCAGTAGATAGATTTCTCTCCACAGATCCTTTTATCCCACCCACGCAGAAGAATTTCATTTTAGTTTCCATTTCATGCATTCTTAACCATAACTATTTTAAATATGAAAATACATTTTTTTATCCAAACAAGGGGTACTGCGATGGGTACGAAATTTGCCCCATCTTACGCAAATCTCTTCATGGGAGCGTTTGAGGAGACAATAGGCCTTCTACACCACCCCAATATTTTATTCTATAAACTGTATATTGACAATATAATTTTTATCTGGAAAGGCGAACGCACTACCCCGGAACAATTTGTCCTCAACCTGAATTCCAATAGTTGGAATCTTAATTTCATTGCCCATATAGACCCAAACCATGCGACCTTCCTTGATTTGGAACTATTGATCCATGGGGACCAAATTGATACAAGCACACACTTTAAGACAATAGATGCAAACAGTTACCTAGATTACTAAAGCTGTCACTACCACAAGTGGAAGCGGAACATTCCTTACGGCCAGATGAGAAGGATTAGGAGGAATTGTTCGAACGACCAGGTCATGCGGCAACAACTTATCATCCTAAAAACAAGATTTGTTGAGAAAGGCTACCCCAAAGGGCTGATTGAAGACTCGTATAAAAAAATAGAAAAGGAGAATCAATCCGATTGTCTCATAAAAAAACAGCCCAAACACAAAGACCAGTCAGCTATACCACCAACAGGGGATAAATATAAATATAATTTCGTGACCCGCTACAACTCGGCCCACTACAGAATTAAAGAAATACTGAACCGCCACTGGCCTATCTTACAGAAGGACCCCATTTTAGGTAGTACTGTCACTGCACAACCACACCTAACTTTCCGCAGAGCTAAATCTTTAAAAGAGATGCTAGCACCATCCTGCCCCAAACTCAACCCACTGACCAATATCACGACCACCGCACCCACTAAACCCAAGGGCTCATTCAGATGCAGACACAGCCGCTGTAAATGTTGCCTCTCAATCAAAAACGGGCTAAAAGAAGTAGAGATCACCTGTTCAGGTGAAAAAATCCCATTACGTAGCCACATGGACTGCAGCACATCTTATTTAATATACATGCTGCAGTGCTCATGTGGACTCCAATACGTGGGCCGCACCACCCAGAGCCTTAGAGACCGTATCAATTCCCACCGCTCAAATATAACAAAAAAATACATGAAACATAGTGTCTCGAGACACTTCGCGCAAGTCCACTCTGGCAACGCATCTCTCTTGAGTTTGACCCCCATAGAATGGATCCCGAATTCCTTTCGACAACTAAGGGCTCTTTCACACTTGCGTTGTTCTTTTCCGGCATAGAGTTCCGTCGTCGGGGCTCTATGCCGGAAGAATCCTGATCAGGATTATCCCCATGCATTCTGAATGGAGAGAAATCCGTTCAGGATGCATCAGGATGTCTTCAGTTCCGGAACGGAACGTTTTTTGGCCGGAGAAAATACCGCAGCATGCTGCGCTTTTTGCTCCGGTCAAAAATCCTGAACACTTGCCGCAAGGCCGGATCGAGAATTAATGCCCATTGAAAGGCATTAATCCGGATCCGGGATTAAGCTAAACGTCGTTTCGGCGCATTACCGGATCCGACGTTTAGCTTATTCTGAATGGTTACCATGGCTGCCAGGACACTAAAGTCCTGTTTGCCATGGTAAAGTGTAGTGGGGAGCAGGGGAGCAGTATACTTACCGTCCATGCGGCTCCCGTGGCGCTTCAGAGTGACGTCAGGGCGCCCCACGCGCATGGATGACGTGATCGCATGGATCACGTCATCCATGCGCATGGGGCGCCCTGACGTCATTCTGGAGCGCCCCGGGAGCCGCACGGACGGTAAGTATACTGCTCCCCCGCTCCCCACTACTACTATGGCAACCAGGACTTTAATAGCGTCCTGGCTGCCATAGTAACACTGAACGCATTTTGAAGACGGATCCGTCTTCAAATGCTTTCAGTTCACTTGCGGTGTTACGGATCCGGCGGGCACCTCCGGCAAATGGAGTACACGACGGATCCGGAAAACGCAAGTGTGAAAGAGGCCTAAGTCAAAAAGAAATGTACTGGATTTTCCACTTTAACTCTCTTATCCCGTCCGGCCTCAATGAATCCTTAGAACACAATAAATACTAATGATCAACTACATTCTTCCATTACTCCACAAGTAAAATGACCCGAACCTCTGGATCCTAGGCTCGATACAATAGGGTCGTGACTACATTACTTAACTTATCCAAACTTCTTTACACATGTATGTGATTGCATGTACGCATAAATGTTTTCACACTATTTATTTATTAATTAATTTATTTGTACAAATTCTATATCAAATATATTTTATTTAATGTATGTTCGCCTATACGCATTGATGTTCCCATACTATTTATGTATTTATTTGTTTATTTATTTTTTGTTTTATATATACAAATTCTACATCACGCATGTATGTTCCCATACTATTTATTTATTTACTTATTCATCTATCTATACAAATTCTACATCAAACATGTTCTGTTTATTATATGTTCTTTTCCTCTTTAATCTATATATATATATATATATATATATATATATCTATTCAACCCCATTTTTATTCACTTCATCCATATGTATATCTCTATACAATTATATATATATATACATATATACAGTTGCAAGAAAAAGTATGTGAACCCTTTGGAATGATATGGATTTCTGCACAAATTGGTCATAACATGTGATCTGATCTTTATCGAAGTCACAACAATAGACAATCACAGTCTGCTTAAACTAATAACACACAAAGAATTAAATGTTACCATGTTTTTATTGAACACACCATGTAAACATTTACAGTGCAGGTGGAAAAAGTATGTGAACCCCTAGACTAATGACATCTCCAAGAGCTAATTGGAGTGAGGTGTCAGCCAACTGGAGTCCAATCAATGAGATGAGATGAGATTGGAGGTGTTGGTTACAGCTGCCCTGCCCTATACAAAACACACACCAGTTCTGGGTTTGCTTTTCACAAGAAGTATTGCCTGATGTGAATGATGCCTCAAACAAAAGAGCTCTCAGAAGACCTACGATTAAGAATTGTTGACTTGCATAAAGCTGGAAAGGGTTATAAAAGTATCTTCAAAAGCCTTGCTGTTCATCAGTCCACAGTAAGACAAATTGTCTATAAATGGAGAAAGTTCAGCACTGCTGCTACTCTCCCTAGGAGTGGCCGTCCTGTAAAGATGACTGCAAGAGCACAGCGCTGACTGCTCAATGAGGTGAAGAAGAATCCTAGAGTGTCAGCTAAAGACTTAAAAAAGTCTCTGGCATATGCTAACATCCCTGTTAGCGAATCTACGATACGTAAAATACTCAACAAGAATGGATTTCATGGGAGGATACCACAGAGGAAGCCACTGCTGTCCAAAAAAAACATTGCTGCACGTTTACAGTTTGCACAAGAACACCTGGATGTTCCACAGCAGTACTGGCAAAATATTCTGTGGACAGATGAAAACAAAGTTGAGCTGTTTGGAAGAAACTCACAACACTATGTGTGGAGAAAAAGAGGCACAGCACACCAACATCAAAACCTCATTCCAACTGTGAAGTATGGTGGTGGGGGCATCATGGTTTGGGGCTGCTTTGCTGCGTCAGGGCCTAGACGAATTTCTATCATCGAAGGAAAAATGAATTCCCAAGTTTATCAAGACATTTTGCAGGAGAACTTAGGACCATCTGTCCACCAGCTAAAGCTCAACAGAAGATGGGTGTTGCAACAGGACAACGACCCAAAGCATAGAATTAAATCAACAACAGAATGGCTTAAACAGAAGAAAATACGCCTTCTGGAGTGGCCCAGTCAGAGTCCTGACCTCAACCCGATTGAGATGCTGTGGCATGACCTCAAGAAAGCGATTCACACCAGACATCCCAAGAATATTGCTGAACTGAAACAGTTCTGTAAAGATGAATGGTCAAGAATTACTCCTGACCGTTGTGCACGTCTGATCTGCAACTACAGGAAACATTGGTTCAACCAGTTATTAAATCCAAGGGTTCACAAACTTTTTCCACCTGCACTGTGAATGTTTACATGGTGTGTTCAATAAAAACATGGTAACATTTAATTCTTTGTGTGTTATTAGTTTAAGCAGACTGTAATTGTCTATTGTTGTGACTTAGATGAAGATCAGATCACATTTTATGACCAATTTGTGCAGAAATACATATCATTCCAAAGGGTTCACATACTTTTTCTTGCAACTGTATGTGTACTTGATCAATAGATATGTCATGCTAGTACTTCCCCTTTTAGACCAATAGATAGGTTACGCCAATATGTTCCTTTATTGCTCTTTATTGCTCTTCCATTCCACATTGACCTCTTCTTCCCCATGAACATGAATCCCCGTCTCCACTTTTTTCATTATTTATACCAATCTGTTCATATGTTGCGCTCCACTGTGGAACGCAACTTCACTGTGCCTCCCATTAGCGCTCCACCGTGTACCGGAAGTTCGGGCGTGCGTTCCACCTTGGAACGCACACAATAAGAACCGGAAGTCATCCCGTGCGTTCCACTTTGGAACGCACGATGGACAACTACAGCCGAGGATTCAGCACAGATAAGAGAAAGCTCTCCCCAAGGACCCTAAATTTCAACATCGACGCTCTCACACGCCACCACCCTATAGGCATAACATTGTTATTAATCACTAATTAATAATTAACTCAATCACTGTAGGTCACATGACTAGGTCGATTAAACCGGAAGTGAAGCCCCGCCCACTTCCGGTCCGCGCCAATTTTTGCGCCATTTGATACCTAATTGACTGATTACCACCCCTATATATGTATGTCACCATGTACACTCCTGTATTGTATTTTATTTGCTCTTGAGAAAGGGCAGTATACACCCCGAAACTCGTTGAGCTATTAACCATTAAAGAACTCTCCACTTGGAACCCTGGTGTCCTTCTTCTGGGACGTGGAGGCGAGTTCATACCACTCTATCAAGCGATCTTGGTGGGGGAGGGAAGGGTATAGGTGTCATATGCTTATCCTATACCGCCCTCCCTGGTGAAGTAAGTCCCCCATCTCCGCCTTATATATATATATATATATACACGTATATATATTACACTACAAGATTTTGGTAATCCCACCACCCCCCTGGCGCCCCAGTGCTAATTCCCCCTCCACCACCACCACCAAGCCACTCAGGGGAACACCTAGCACACACATCTTTTTTCTTTTTTTCTCTAACTACAATTATCTGCAGTGCACGGGAGTGCACTGCATACGTAAGGGTGCTGCCTCGGGAACAGTCATACGCCTCTCTTTCATCTTTTTTCACCACCAAGCAGTCTCCCTGGCGCTTCTGTAACCTCCCTCTTCATCATACTCATTTTTTGCTTTCTTTTTCCTCACTCTTATATATACACTGTGGTTACAAAGGACAACAATGTCAGTTTTTTTAGATGATTTCATAAATTGCATCGCATAAGCTTTATTGAAATGACATACTAAAATCATAAAATGGAAAAAAAATGGGAAAGAATCCTTGATATGGACTGGGTGACAGTATAACAGTATTATATTAGCTACAGTGAGGATAGGCCATTGGAAAACATATACACTCACCTAAAGAATTATTAGGAACACCATACTAATACGGTGTCGGACCCCCTTTTGCCTTCAGAACTGCCTTAATTCTACGTGGCATTGATTCAACAAGGTGCTGATAGCATTCTTTAGAAATGTTCGCCCATATTGATAGGATAGCATCTTGCAGTTGATGGAGATTTGAGGGATGCACATCCAGGGCACGAAGCTCCTGTTCCACCACATCCCAAAGATGCTCTATTGGGTTGAGATCTGGTGACTGTGGGGGCCATTTTAGTACAGTGAACTCATTGTCATGTTCAAGAAACCAATTTAAAATGATTCAAGCTTTGTGACATGGTGCATTATCCTGCTGGAAGTAGCCATCAGAGGATGGGTACATGGTGGTCATGAAGGGATGGACATGGTCAGAAACAATGCTCAGGTAGCCTGTGGCATTTAAACGATGCCAAATTGGCACTAAGGGGCCTAAAGTGTGCCCAGAAAACATCCCCCACACCATTACACCACCACCACCAGCCTGCACAGTGGTAACAAGGCATGATGGATACATGTTCTCATTCTGTTTACGCCAAATTCGGACTCTACCATCAGACCAGGCAACATTTTTCCAGTCTTCAACAGTCCAATTTTGGTTAACTCGTGCAAATTGTAGCCTCTTTTTCCTATTTGTATTGGAGATGAGTGGTACCCGGTGGGGTCTTCTGCTGTTGTAGCCCATCTGCCTCAAGGTTGTGCGTGTTGTGGCTTCACAAATGCTTTGCTGCATACCTCGGTTGTAACGAGTGGTTATTTCAGTCAACGTTGCTATCCACAAGGCATTTTCGCCCACAGGACTGCCGCATAATGGATGTTTTTCCCTTTTCACACCATTCTTTGTAAACCCTAGAAATGGTTGTGCGTGCCCGTCTGGAACCAACAACCATGCCACGCTCAAAATTGCTTAAATCACCTTTCTTTCCCATTCTGACATTCAGTTTGGAGTTCAGGAGATTGTCTTGACCAGGACCACACCCCTAAATGCATTGAAGCAACTGCCATGTGATTGATTGACTAGATAATTGCATTAATGAGAAATAGAACAGGTGTTCCTAATAATTCTTTAAGTGAGTGTGTATATATATATATATATATATATATATGTACAGCACCAGTCAGAAGCCTCCCTATGAAGGGATAAACTATACATAATTGGTATCACCGTGTCTGTAACAACGTGATCTATAAAAGGATCACTTTACTTATCCCATATGGTGAAAGACATAAAAAAAAAAAATGACAGAACTCTAAAAAAAAATGTAATACTGTAAAAAGGGATCAAAAGGTTATTTGTACCCAATAATCATACCAATAAAAACAACAGCCTGTCATTCAAAAAGCAAGCCCTCGCACAAGTACATTGACTGAAAAATAAGTTATGGGTCTTTAGATATGGCAATGCAAAAAAATATATAAGAATTAATAAAAAGAGATTTTATGATATAAAAATGGTAAAACGTGAAAAAAACAATATGAATTTGGTATTGCCATAATCATATCAAGCGGTAGAATAAAATGATCATTTCAAATATACCTCATCGGGAACTCCATTAAACATTTAAAAAACTGAGTTTCAATTTTTGCCCACCTCACCTCCTAAAAAAAATGAAATAAAAAGCTATCAAAAAGTCATTTGTACCCAGATATAATTCCCATAAAAACTGTAGCCCTCACACAGCTCAGTCAACAAAAAATAAAAAAGTTAAGGCTCTTAAAAACAACTTCAGAAAATTCCATGTTAGAAAATGCAGATTCCACTCCTTTCCTTTTGAACCCTGCCATCTGCACATACAGCACTTTACAACCACATATGGGGTGTTGCTGTATTCAGGAGAAAATGGCTTAAGAATTGTGGGGTGCATTTTCTCTTGTTACCTCTTGTGAAAATAATAATTTAGGGCGAAAGCAGCATTTTCTTGTAAAAATTTTGTTTTTCATTTTCACAGCCAAGTTTTTCTAAAATACATTAAACACTTGGGTCATAGCACTCACTGCACCCACAATAAATTCTTTGAGGGGTGTAGTTTGCAAAATGGGATTACTTTTTGTGGGTTACCTTTCTAGGGGTACCTCAGGTTCCCTTCAAATGAAACATGGTTTCCGAAAACCATTCCAGCAAAATCTGCCCTCCAAAAACCACATAGCGCTCCTTCCTTTCTGAACCCTGCCATGTGACCATGTAGAAGTACAATCACATATGGGGTGTTTCTGTAAGAGTAATAAATATGGATGTTACAAGAAAAAATTTATTACAATGGAGAATCTGCACAAAAAAATGTTAATTTTAAATTTCCCCTTCATTATGCTTTAATTCCTGTGAAACACCTAAAGGGTTAACAAAGTTTTAGAAATAAGTTTTGAATAATTTGAGGGGTTTAGTTTCTCAAATGGGTTTATTTGTTGGTGTTTTTTATTATGTAAGGCCCTCAAAGTGACTTCTAAACTGAATTAGTCCTTAAAAACATTTAAAAAAAATTTTTTATAGAGAGTTTTAAAAACTGTTTCTAAAATTCTAAGCCTTCTAACGTCCTAAAAAAATAAAATGCCATTTACAAAATGAAGCCAACATAAAGTAGACATATGGTGAATTTAATGAATAACTATTTTATGATGTATCATTATGCATAGAAATTCAAATTTAGAAAATTGCAATTTTTTTCCCAAAATTTTCTGTAATATTTGGATTTTTTAAAATAAAATAAATAAACATATTGACTCAAATGTATTATAAACATGAAGTTATTACTACATAAAGTGATACATGTCAGATTTGCAAAATTAGTCTTGTTCACGAAAGTAAAAAATGGCTTGGTCCTGAAGGGTCTAAGATACATTGTTTATTGTGCTGTCATTGTAGTTAACTCCTTCTACCCCGGGCCAGTTTTTGCCCTTCTGCCCAGGCCATTTATGGCAAATCGGACGTTATGTGGTAATAGCTTTGGAACACTTTTATTTATCCAAGCCATTCTGACATTGTTTTCTCGTGACACATTGACTCATGATACTGGTAAATTTGAGTCAATATATTTCACCTTCATTTATGAAAAAATATAAAATTTACCAAAAAGTTTGAAAAATTTGCAATCTTCAAAATTTCAATTTCTCTGCTATTAAAACAGAAATATTTATTACTTAACATTTCTCATATGTCTAATTTAAGTTGGCATCATTTTGTAAATGTCATTTAATTTTTTTAGGACGTTAGAAGGCTTAGAATTTTAGAAGCAATTCTTAAATTTTTAAGAAAATTTCCAAAACCCAGTTCAGATCTGAAGTCACTTTGTGGGGCGTACATAGTAGAAACACCCCATAAATAATCCCATTGTAGAAACTACACCCCTTAAGTTACTCAAAACTGATTTTAGAAACTTTGTTAACCCTTTAGGTGTTCCACAAGAATTAAAAGAAAATGGAGATGACATTTCTAAATTTCACTTTTTTGGCAGATTTTCCATTTTAATCCATTTTTTCTATAACACATCGAGGGCTAACAGCCAAACAAAATCAATATTTATTATCCTGATTCTGTGGTTTACAGAAACACCCCACATGTGGTCATAAACTGATGTAAGGGCACACGGCAGGGCGCAGAAGAAAAGGAGCGCCATATTGTTTTTGGAAGGCAGATTTTGCTGAACTGGTTTTTAGATGCCATGTCCCATTTGAAGCCCCCCCTGATGCATCCTTACAGTAGAAACTCCCCAAAAGTGACCCCATTTTGGAAACTAGGGGATAAGGTGCCAGTTTAATTGGTACTATTTTGGGGTACATATAACTTTTAATTGCTCTATATTACATTTTTTGTGAGGCAGGGTAACCAAAAAATTGCTGTTTTGGCACTGTTTTCTTTTTTTACAACATTCATCTGACAGGGTAGATCATGTGCTATTTTTATAGAGCAGGTTGTTACGGATGCAGTGATATCAAATAAGTCTACATTCTTTGTTTCAGTTTTATATAATAAAGCATTTTTGAAAAAAAATTATGTTTTTCTGTCTCCATTTTCTGAACGCCTTATTTTTTTTATTTTTATGCCGATCGTCTTGTGCACGGGGTTGCTTTTTGCAGGAAGAGTTGACGTTTTTATTGGTACCATTTTAATGCATATGATTTTTTGATCATTCATTATTACACTTTATGGGGCAAGGTGACCAAAATATTGGTTGTTTTGGCACAGTTTTTATTTATTTATTTTTATAGCGTTCACCTGAGGGGTTAAGTTATGTGACATTAGAGCAGATCGTGACAGACGTGGCAATACCTAATATGTATACTTTATATTATTTATTTAAGTTTTACACAATAATAGCATTTTTTAAACAAAAAAAATAATGTTTTAGTGTCTCCATAGTCTGAGAGTCATAGCTTTTTTTATTTCTTGACTGATTGTCTTAGATAGGGTCTTATTTTTGTGGGAAGAGGTGACAGTTTGTTTGCTACTATTTGGGGGGCATACGCCTTTTTGATCGCTTGGTGTTGCACTTTATGTGATGTTGGGTGACAAAAAATAGTTTTTTGGGCACTTTTTTTTTATTTTTTTTTACAGTGTTCACCTGAGGGGTTAGGTTATGTGATATTTTTATAGAGCAGGTTGTTACGGTCGCGGAAATACCTAATATGTCTACTTTTTATTTATTTATTACACTTTAACACAATAATAGCAGTTTTGAAGCAAAAAAAAAATTTCTCCATGTTCTGAGAGCTATAGCTTTTTTATTTTTGACCAATTGTCTTATGTAGGGGCTCATTTTTTGCAAGATGAGGTGACAGTTTTATTGATACCATTTTGTGGGACATACGCCTTTTTGATCGCTTGGTGTTGCACTTTTTGTGATGTAAGGTCACAAAAATTGCTTTTTTTGACACAGTTAATTTTTTTTTTCTTCTGGTGTTTATCAGACGGGGTGGATCATGTAATATATATATATAGAGACAGTCGGTACGGACGCGGTAATACCTAATATGTGTGTTTTTTCCATTTTCTTTCTAGTTTTATTAGAAAATCTGGAGAAAGAGGCGTTCTTTTCTTTTTTTTACTTGAAACTTTATTTTTTTTTACTAAAAACACATTTTTTGCTTTTTTTTTAAACTTTATTTCTGTCCCACTCTGGGACTTTAACTTTTGAGGGTCTGATCCCCTCTGCAATGCATTACAATACATCTGTATTGTAATTCATTGCCTGTTAGTGTATTACACAGAGTAATACACTAATAAGTTGCCTAGGAGACCCAACCTGGGGCTGGATCTCCTCTGCTTCTGTAGAAGGCAGGTCTTGATGCCGTGCAAGGCATTGGGCAGCCTGTGCATGGCATCGGGCTGCCTTGTCACCCATCGGGTCCCTGCCACAGCAGCATGGGAACCCGATGGGCTCCCTCACCCGCCGCATGCACCTTCTATGCTGCGGTTAGCGCTGACCGCGGCATAGAAGGGGTTAATATGCCGGCATTGGCTTTTTCAGCGATGCCAGCAGGTACAGCAGGGGCCCGGCTATCAGGGACTTCCGGGCCCCTGCAGTGTTTGGGCGCGCGTTCACTTGTCGCCATGATGTACTATTACGTCATATGTTGGGAAGGGGTTAATACAGTACTGCAAGGCTAATTTGAGATTTATGGCAAAATGTAGTTTTTCCAGTACAGGAACAGAAAAATGCAACTGCTGGAACCAGCATAGGCCAAACACTAATGCCACCTGACTGATCCCATTAAGTATAAAGGGCTTTGTCAAGTTTCCAGTACGGATTTTGACATTTTGCTAGACAAATTTCAGCTGCGTGCAGCAGTATTTTGTCCTTTTGTTTTTGCCAGAATCTGCAACTGAAGCTCCCATTGAAACCTTCGCCACAGATTTGAACCTGGCATTGGAATGGCTATGGTGTGTCAAGGGTTCTTCTCAGTGTTTTGAGCATTCTGTGTTTTTAGTGAATATGTAAATAAAGCTTATACTGTTTTAGATGAGAAAATATTATTTCATTTATCTCTGTTTTTGTAGTAATTATATGATTGAAGAGGGATTATAATTGTTAATTTAAAGGTGTGGCGGTATTTTGTATTTTAATACTTAACAGTCAGTTTACTATACATTTTGCACATTTTGTCCAAACAAGACACTTGTATAAACATAATGTACTTACCTCCTGGCACTCCTGCAATGTCCGTGCCTCTCCAGTCTTCTCAGTGGGAATGTCAGGTGTTCTATCGCAGGAGTAAGCCATTCCACCAATCTGGAGGTCTGGATGGCCAGCTAATGAGGAGACTCAGTCAGTAGACCCATCAGTGGGCAAATAGGTGTGAGAGGTCATTGGTGTTCAATAACATCTTCTGTGTTTTGTTTAGACCTATTGGTAGGATTTTCCTCAGGTATCTGATATGACCACTGTGACCTGCACCTTTGTCCTAAACCATGTGGCAGTAGTGCCACCTTGTCTGTAGACATTTTCACTCTGCTTTTTCCAGGCAGTCATATAAATAGATTTTGATTATAATGATATGATGAGGATCAGACCTTGGCGGCATATTTTAGCAATGTGCCACCAATTTCTTTGATAATACAAACCCTTTTATGTGTGCACTTTCAAAATGCTTTGAAATTAGGCTAACGTTACACGGATGTTTTGTCTGTGTGCTATCCAAGTTATGAATCGACAGCACTCAGACTGAATACTGACCCATTCAATTGGCTGCAGAAAAATCATAGTGTTGTCATTTTGAAAATGAAGATTAATCCATCTTTATAAGATCTGTTTAAAAACTCATCCGTTAACAGCTTCCGGAACATAGATGAGTTTTCTATGAGACTAAAGCTTCTAAGTTATAATTAAATTAATATTTTTAACATCAATTTAATAAATTTATACTAACTGAGAGCGGAGTTACAAACTTATAAGGCATAACTTTTCCTAAGTGCAGTTAAAATAATGTGACCACACAAAATGCGGTAGAAAAAGTAGCACCTGTACTGGCTAGGCAGGTGTTCAGCAATTATATACTAGCAGTATTTGGTATATCTCTTCTAAAAACCATGGCCACCTTCAGTTACCAATCCAAACTGAAAGCTAAAAGCACAGGAAAAAAACGCTTCAGTTTTGTCCCCATTCATTGTCAATGGGGACAAAACATAACTAAACAAAACACAATGCTCCAAAATGCATTCTGTTCCGTTTTGGTTGTGTTCTCATACTGCGGTTTTCTTTCCGTCATGGGATGCTGAGCAAGATGTATCCGTCATGACCCACAATGCAAGTCATTGGGGACGGATCAGTTTTCTCTGACACAATCTGACACAACAGAAAACTGATCCATCCTCCATTGACTTTCAAATGAGTTCATAACATAGTCTTGGCTATGTTACAGATAATACAACTGGATCCAATTATAACGGATGTAGATGGTTGTATTATCAGTAATGGAAGCGTTTTTGCTGAACCCTGCCGGATCTAGCAAAAACACTAGTGTGAAAGTACACTTATTTGCCGTTAGCGGAGCATCCACCCTGAAAAGTGTGACCCTACAGACTGACCCTACAAATGCTCTATCATTTCCACTAGGATTTAATCATCTTCATCAGTAAGTTCACTTAATAGGGTTACAGGTTGTATGACAATTTCCAGCTGGAACAGATGTCCTACATGATAGCTGGTAAAGAAAATTCTGCCATTTTCATTGCTGTGGTTCATATACAGTTGCAAGAAAAAGTATGCAAACCCTTTGGAATGATATGGATTTCTGCACAAATTGGTCATAAAATGTGATCTGATCTTCATCTAAGTCACAACAATAGACAATTGCAGTCTGCATAAACTAATAACACACAAAGAATTAAATGTTACAATGTTTTTATTGAACACACCATGAAAATATTCACAGTGCAGGTGGAAAAAGTATGTGAACCCCTAGACTAATGACATCTCCAAGAGCTAATTAGAGTGAGGTGTCAGCCAACTGGAGTCCAATCAATGATATGAGATTGGAGGTGTTGGTTACAGCTGCCCTGCCCTATAAAAAACACACCAGTTCTGGGTTTGCTTTTCACAAGAAGCATTGCATTGATGTGAATGATGCCTCGCACAAAAGAACTCTCAGAAGACCTACGATTAAGAATTGTTGACTTGCATAAAGCTGGAAAGGGTTATAAAAGTATCTCCAAAAGCCTTGCTGTTCATCAGTCCACGGTAAGAAAATTTTTCTATAAATGGAGAAAGTTCAGCACTGCTGCTACACTCCCTAGGAGTGGTCGTCCTGTAAAGATGACTGCAAGAGCACAGCGCAGACTGCTCAATGAGGTGAAGAAGAATCCTAGAGTGTCAGCTGGCGTATGCTAACATCCCTATTAGCGAATCTATGATACGTAAAACACTAAACAAGAATGGATTTCATGGGAGGATAACACAGAGGAAGCCACTGCTGACCGAAAAAAAGATTGCTGCACGTTTACAGTTTGCACAAGAGCACCTGGATGTTCCACAGCAGTACTGGCAAAATATTCTGTGGACAGATGAAACCAAAGTTGAATTGTTTGGAAGAAACTCTCAACACTATGTGTGGAGAAAAAGAGGCACAGCACATCAACATCAAAACCTCATCCCAACTGTGAAGTATGGTGGTGGGGGCATCATGGTTTGGGGCTGCTTTGCTGCATCAGGGCCTGGACGGATTGCTATCATCGAAGGAAAAATGAATTCACAATTTTATCAAGACATTTTGCAGGAGAACTTAAGGCCATCTGTCCACCAGCTGGAGCTCAACAGAAGATGGGTGTTGCAACAGGACAACGACCCAACGCATAGAAGTAAATCAACAACAGAATGGCTTAAACAGAAGAAAATACGCCTTCTGGAGTTGCCCAGTCAGAGTCCTGACCTCAACCCGATTGAGATGCTGTGGCTTGATTTCAAGAAAGTTCTGTACAGAGGAATGGTCAAGAATTACTCCTGACCGTTGTGCACGTCTGATCTGCAACTACAGGAAACGTTTGGTTGAAGTTATTGCTGCCAAAGGAGGTTCAACCAGTTATTAAATCCAAGGATTCACATACTTTTTCCACCTGCACTGTGAATGTATACATGGTGTGTTCAATAAAAACATGGTAACATTCTTTGTGTGTTATTAGTTTAAGCAGACTGTGATTTTCTATTGTTGTGACTTAGATAAAGATCAGATAACATTTTATGACCAATTTGTGCAGAAATCCATATCATTCCAAAGGGTTCACATACTTTTTCTTGCAACTGTATATGATGTTTACCCAGCCCACAATGGAGTGTGCTAAGAAAGTACATGCCCAGGTGGATATATCCAACCAGCATGCACTACAGATAGGGAAAGGCACTACGCCAGGAAAAGCTAAGCATGTGCCTATACTCACTTAAAAGTCAAGGCCCATTTGAGGTCCTACTCATGTAGACGGCAGACGTCCTAATCTGTCTAATGCATGTTTGCAGGGTAAGTGAAAACAGCACATCAGTTGGCATTGCCATTTGTAAGCTACAGCCAAGTACTGGCACTAACAGTGTGCCGGATGCATGAAGCACCTGCTCATGACTCATTAAAACCTTACTAGCAGTCATGAGGTATCAGAGGTAAGAGGTATGTGATATTTGCACTATGCAAATATGAGATTGTAATAATCAGAACTTATAGCATTAATAACCTACTTTGCTAATGAAAATACACATCTATAACATTCCATCAGAACAGTTGCAAGACTATCATTATTGTAATTAATGGCAGTAATGCTCTGATGTCCTAATTCAATGAACTACCTGTATATCAATGGCATCCAATCTAGGATGGAGTATTCATCTATTACAATAAATAAATGAAAAACGAATGAAGTACAGTGCTAACATAAGCATCCTATATGGGTGCAAATTAAAATAATTATCTATAAGAATACTATTAGTATGAAGAACACACAAACCAGTGATATACTGTAATCTGTAGCCACATACTCATAGCTTTAGTGGAACATAGTGGCTCTTTACAAGGCAATACCTCAAATTTCTGCCTTTCCTGAAAGAAATAGGTGGTAAAGATGGCATTAAATTCCTGGCATTTGGGTCCAGTACCAAGATATTCCAATATCTCAGAATATTCCCCACCAGATTAATCCCTCTGTCAAATTGTCCAGCCTCCTCTGGAAAAGCACTCCATTATAATTTTTTCTTTGTGGGGCCAACAAATTACAGTGACATTGCCTAAGGATAACCACATTTCAAGAATCTGCCCTGTAGGTCCCAGGCCTGAGACTTATTGAGGCTCATTCAGGGTAGTTCCTCCTCGGATGAAGAAACTGCCCCTTCGGTATCCCACTCATTAGGGGCCTCGAAAGGCAGCTCTCCCATCTGAGGAGGTTATTACTAGCCTTTGATTTATGATAGACCCCAGTATATATGATGCCATAGTTACCTTTTTGGATAGGAACATCCAGAAGTGGAAGGCTAACCCTTTAATGATCCGGCCTGAAAAGGCCTTGATGACCAGACACTTTTTTGTGATTTAGTGCACATGGTGGTTTAACGGTCCTAACTATTTCATTTGTTGGACTGTCAAAATAATTTTTTTGGTCTCCCTTTAAATGGTCATGACAATAAGCAGAGTACTTCATTATGTGAAAGATTCTGTCGAACCCCATTAGGTTGACATATTGTCTTAAATTTTTACATTACTACCTCACAAAAACTATCAATGTAGAAATAATCTGCAACTGGGTGAGCCTCCCCCCCCCCCACCCTAAAGTCCTTGGTGATACCCTTAAGATGTTATTGTGCTTCCATCCCTTTATTTTTTTTATTTTTTTCCAAAATATTTTATTGGATTATACAATTTTTATTTGTTACATAACAAACAATGGTTAACAATCCAGCTTTATATGAAACAATATATACGTTTCTAATGACTGAAATTTCCTTATGAGTCTGTTACTTTAAAATACAGAAAGCAATATGTAATCGACTAGTTAAGTAACAAACTTTTCTGAATATTTCTTTTTATACCAACTGCCTACTGCCTAGGAGCTTCCCTCTTTAATTTTCCTAAGGTGCATTTGAGTTCTTCTAACAAATACCACCAGCTGTTCTCTCTCGCTGTCTGTGCAATAACATAAAATAAAAGATTTCCATTTTTTGAAAAAACACTTTGTTTTTCTTTATCCTTGGTCGCTAGCAACTGTTCTATCCATAGTATTTTTTTTATGGTCAAAACTACTTGGTTAGAATTCGGGAGGTGTGGGAGTAGCCAACTACCCAATATGCATTTCTTTGCCGCCATGATAACGATATGTGCTATGGGAGGTAGATGTGAGCTAGGCCTTCTGCTGCATGAATGGAACAATGCCATTTTGCAGTCTATGGGACACATAAAATTGCTTGATCTTTTAATTATTGCATGAATGTCGACCAAAAAGTCCTTCAATTGAGTGCAGCTCCACAACCCATGGTACAAATCAGACTTTTGTTTTTCACATTTTGGGCACTGTGTCTGTCTGTGTGGCATATGGATTGATGGTGTCAAATTGAATGCATAAATTTCCCTATGCATGATTTTTAATTGGGTTTCCCTCCAATTTTCTGATATGACATGTTTTCTAAAGTCCATCCACCCATCGACAATCTCTCTTCCCACATCTTCTTCATCCAACTGCTTTGCCCAGCTTTTATATATGCAGTGTGTGGCAAACATAGCCACTTACAGAATGTCTTTCTTGTCTGTACCTCTTCCCCTACCCCCTTTTCCTGTCCCATTGTTTCCCCAGCAGGGTGTTGTCTCAGGGACACTGGGAGACCAGTTTAAACTAGCTGCAGTGTCCCCCCTCAACCGCCCATCAGCACTTGCTATTGTCTGACCCCACTTCTCCTTGTACCATAGTAATCTATGTATTGTATGTAAATGAGGCTGTTGGCGGTTTGAAACCAGGTGCGCATGCCTAGTAAAGTCAGTTGACTCCCAAACTGTGTGTCGTCCAGTCACTGGGGAAATTGTCTCTTGGATATTGACCTTCTTCTTCAGCTACAAGGGGATTTAAGTGAAGATATTGAGAGTATACCGTGAAGCTCCGCAACAATTGGTGGCAAGCGGCGGGATACAAGCCTTGCAGCACAGCAACGCAGCAGTTCGTTGAAACAGCCATTTGAATATACCGGAGTTCGAGAATATGTGCAGTCATTCGAACGAACTGTGAATGGAGACGAATTATGCAACATTGAAACGAACTACGTTAAAGGAATTATTGGAAGCAAGGGGAAGAATAGCCAGCAACAAAACCAAAGCTACTCTTGTGGCCAAACTCATGGAGGGAGACAGAGCGACCACTGCGGCAACTCCACAGGAGACAGAGCCAACGGAATTTACAAGAGAGCTCAATAGCAGGTTAGCTTTTTACCCAAACACCCCCTCCAAGGAGACACTAGAAAGACTGATAGCAGATGTACACGAGTACATTGTAGCTAAGCAAAACGCTATTTAGCGAGTCGGGGAAGGAGCCCCAGCGCCCACCAGCACTACCCAGGGAAAAGCTAAGATTCCCTACCAAGCTTTTAAAAATTACACAGAAGGAGAAAGTGATATTGACGAACACCTACAGGATTTCGAAAGGTTGTGCCAGCTACACGACATCAGCCCAGCCGACCAAGTACCCCTGCTGGCAGGTAGATTGTCAGGCCGCGCCGCAGAGGCATACCGAACCATCCCAGATGAAGACATCAGGAATTATCCCAAAGTCAAACAAGCCATCCTAGCACGGTATGCAATTACCTCTGAGGCATACCGACTCAAATTCCGGGACATCAAGAAACAAACAAACACACTGAATGGGCACGCCGACTACAGCAAGCCGCCAAGGGGTGGATGGAAGCGACACGGGTCACCACTATGGAAGAGATGTTCCAGTTAATAGTAATGGAGCAGTTTTTTTATGGACTAACCACAGAACTGAAAAATTGGGTACGAGATCGCAAACCCCGTACCTTACCAGAGGCAGCCAAGCTAGCTGACGAGTTCCAAGACACCAGGCGAGACCAACGCACACCACACCGGACCACGTATGGATCTACCACCCCTCTGTCAGCAGTGACTACCTTGGCTCACCCACGACCAGCCGCGAGCCACAACCAGTACCCTGCTAGGTACAATACCCAACCACCGATCCGCTGCCACACCTGCAACCAACAGGGGCACATCCAGAGAGACTGCCCACATAACAGACCTCACCAGAACTGGGACCACCAGGGTCCTCCTCCCCCCAATCGTGCTGCAGTACACTGCTGCCAAAGATAATCTGTGCTCCCAACATCCACAGTCACCTCAATAGAAGAGCCTCTGGGGATCCTACACGAGGTAAACCCCATACAAGCCGCCTCAGACAACCGCCAGGGGCACCGCCAGGTGATACACATGGAGGGGAAGAGTATACAAGGATTACGTGACTCTGGGGCCACGTTAACCCTGGTCCGAAATCATTTGGTGCCTAAGCACACCCTCACCGGAGACTGTGTAGCTGTAGGGGTGGCAGGGGGAGCAATTTACAAAGTTCCCACTGCCAAGGTGCATTTGAATTGGGGGGGCAGGGCATGGAAACGTGGAGGTGGGAATTATGCAGGATTTGCCCGCTGATGTTATTTTGGGCAACGACTTGGGGGAGCTCACCTCTGCTTTTGTCCCTCAACCAACTATCCAAGAGGCCTACCCGGTTGTTACCCGGCAGCAAGCACGCAGCACGGCTCCATCCGATCACTCTGAGGCTCAGGTAAACAATATGCCACACACCCCTCCTATTCTCCCCTGGGATGCCCCCCTGGAATTTGGCAGTGAGGTGGCCCTAGATCCCTCCCTTCAGGTATATAAAGATAGGATAAACAAGGACCAAGGAGGGTTGGAAGGAGAGAGATATGCTTGGGACAAAGGTCTCATATACCGCTATGCAGAGAAGGTAGTAGCAGGGTCCATACCCGTGCCCACTAAGCAGTTAGTGGTACCCCGAAAGTATAGACAAGAGTTGCTGCGCATCGCGCACGATATACCATTATCAGGACATTTAGGAATCAGCCGAACGAAACATCGGCTGACGCAGAACTTCTTCTGGCCAGGTATCTCAAAGGATATTAGACAATACTGTCAAACGTGCGATACCTGCCAGAGGGTAGGGAAGAGAGGGGATCGCTATAAAGCCAAACTCAGATCCCTGCCCATAATTGAAGAACCCTTCAGTCGAGTAGCTGTAGACATAATAGGACCCCTAGCGAAACCCAGTCCCTCCGGCAAGAAATACATCTTGACCGTAGTGGACTACGCCACTAGATACCCAGAGGCAGTGGCGTTGACCAACGTACATGCAGAGACTATAGCCGATGCCCTTATGCAAATATTCTCCCGTATGGGATTTCCCCGGGAGATTATATCGGATAAGGGCACCCAGTTCACTGCAGAGGTCACCCACCAACTCTGGAAAGTGTGTGGGGTGAAACCGATCTTAAACTCCGCCTACCACCCCCAGTCCAACGGGCTCTGTGAACGGTTTAACGGAACACTTAAACAGATGATCCGCACGTTCATAGACACTCAAAAAGACTGGGAACGGTTTTTGCCCCACTTGCTCTTTGCCTATAGGGAAGTACCCCAAGAATCCACAGGATTCTCCCCTTTTGAATTATTGTTCGGGAGGAGAGTGAGGGGTCCCTTAAACCTTATCAGAGAACACTGGGAGGGAGGGGTAACTACGAATGGTACCCCTATTGTACCATACGTGCTGGAATTTAGGGAACGCTTGGAGGCTCTGATCCAGACGGTACGTACTAACCTCCAAGCGGCCCAACAACGACAGCGCAGATGGTATGATAAGGGGGCCAGAGACCGTAGCTTTCAGGTTGGGCAGAAGGTGTTAATCCTACGGCCAGTCCCTAATGACAAGCTGCAGGCCTCCTGGCAGGGCCTATACAAGGTGGTGGAGCAAATCTGCGATACCACCTATGTGATCGGCCCGTGCGCTGGAGCAGGGGGCAGACGCATGCTCCATGTGAACATGCTGAAGCCCTACTACGAGCGCATAGAAGAGGTGACCGCTATTTGCGCCTCTGCCGCAGAGGACTGTCATGCCCCACTCTGACGATGTGCGGAGGTCGGCCAGGATAGCAGCACGAGTTTAGTATTTGTTTTGGTGCCGTGCTGGATCCGCCTCTCATCAGGTGCACTGGGTGGAGTCATTAGTTTAAATGGTCTCCTGCTAAGTGCTCTGAGCAGATTATACTGATCATTTTGGTCTGGGAAGTTTGGAGGGAAGGTTGGCTGTCAGTTCCTGCTCTCAGAAGATAAGTGTCATTTCTTGTTTGGTTGTTATCATCTATCCCATCCAGGTTCTGTGTGAGCAGGCTGCTCCTATCTCTCCACATCACCATCTCAGGGAGTTCAGGGTTTTGTCAGTTCAGGCTGGAGGACACAGCACACCTAACTTCAAGGTCTGCCTGTGGGCTGAGCAGTGCTGGGAAAGAGGTCAGGGATAAACTAGGAGGTGACCCTTCCCCTGTCTCTCGTCCAGAGCCTGGTTGGTGTGTTATCTTTTATACTGTGCACGTCCGCCGTGACATTATAATCCGCCATACTGTGACTGCCATTGCTCAGCGTTTATGTAATGGCGTCAATTGATGCACTGGTTGACCGCATGCAGGGTTTGTCCCTGGAGGTTGCGGATCTGCGTAGTATGGTCACACAGTGTCAGAGGGTGTTGGCTTCAGGTACAGGTCAAATTGTTGGGGAGCCTAAAGTCGCTCTTCCTGAGAAATTTGTAGGGGGTACTGATGATTTTTTCCGTTTCAAAGAGTCATGTAATTTGTACTTTCGATTGTGCCCATTTTGATCAGGTAATGAGGATCAGAGGGTGGGTATCATCATGTCTTTGCTTAAAGGGGACGCGCAATTCTGGGCTTTTTCTCTGCCGCCCGGTTCTCTGGCCCTCTGGTCGGTGGAGGAATTTTTTAAAGCCCTGGGATTGATTTACGATGACCCAGATCGAGTTTCGATGACAGAATCAAAATTGCGTAACTTACTACAGGGTAAACATACTGCTGAGGTTTACTGCACAGAGTTTAGGAGGTGGGCTACTGAGTCGGGGTGGAACGACCCCGCGTTACGTAGCCAGTTTTGTCAGGGGTTATCTGAAAGGTTGAAAGATGCTCTGGCTTTTCATGAATACCCAGATACTTTGGAGAACGCAATGTCTTTGGCTATACGTTTAGATAGACGTATCAGAGAGAGGTGTAAGGGTCCCTCCGTGCAGGGGATTCCTCCCGCGTGTGGTTTTGTTTCACCAGCTGCCCAGGGTGATATTGCTTGTTACTCTGGGGTAGGGGAGGAACCCATGCAGTTAGGTCAGATATCTTGCCATTCGGAGAGTAGAGACTTTCGAAAAGTGCACAACCTATGTTTCTATTGTGGGAAGAGGGGTCATTTTGTTTTTTCTTGTCCGTATATTGAACCACAGGGGGAAGAGATAAAGAAAAAAGAGAAAAAAAACTCCCCTCACGCTTGGAAGTATGAATGGTGTGGTGGAGCAGACTGGTATGCAAGTTCCCTGCAGTTCCCGTTTTCTCCTTTCAGCTATGGTGGCGCTAGAGTCTAGAAATGTGTTTGTTGATGTTTTTCTTGATTGTGGTGCTGGGGTAAATTTAATTGACTTTCTGTTTCTTGAGGGTTTGGGACTAAGTACTTGCACGTTAGAGAATGAGATTCGTGTTTTTGCTATTGATTCTTCCCCTCTTTCTCAAGGAAGCCTTACTCACGTTGTTCATGGTATTCATTTAAGGGTGGGTGATTCACATGCTGAGATTATTTCCTGTTTCGTCATGAAGGATTTGCCAGCTCCAATAGTTTTGGGGTTGCCATGGTTGTCTAGACATAACCCAATTATAGACTGGCAAGCGAGACAAATCATTGGTTGGAGCAAGTTTTGTTCGGATAATTGTCTTGTTACATCTATTTCTGAAGTGTCCTTTACGGCCTTGCCTCAGTATCTCTCGGATTTTTCGGACGTCTTTTCGGAGGGTGGGGCTCAGGAATTGCCCCCTCATCGTGACTATGATTGTCCAGTGAATCTCATTCCGGGGGCTAAATTGCCTAAGTCTCGGCTCTACAACCTCTCTCAACCCGAGAGAGAGGTCATGCGAAAGTATGTCTCCAGTGGCTGTAGGTTTGTTCTTTGTGAAGAAGAAAGATGGATCACTGAGACCGTGTTTGGATTTCCGGGAGCTGAACCGTATTACAGTTCGGGATCCATATCCCCTGCCTTTGATCTCTGATCTTTTTGATCAGATTGTTGGAGCCAAGGTGTTCTCCAAGTTGGATTTAAGAGGAGCATACAATCTGATGAGGATCAAGGAGGGGGATGAGTGGAAAACGGCCTTCAATACGCACGAGGGTCATTTTGAGAACCTGGTAATGCCTACTGGGTTGACGAATGCGCCAGCGGTATTTCAGCGATTCGTCAATGATATTTTTCATCACTTGGTGGGGAGGTTCGTAGTAGTCTACCTAGATGACATTTTAATTTATTCTCCTGATCTGAAGACCCATCAGGATCATGTGAGACAGGTTTTGACGATCCTTCGGGAGAATAGGTTATACGCCAAATTGGAGAAATGTTTGTTTGCGGTGCAAGAGCTTCCATTCTTGGGATACATGCTTTCTGATTCCGGTTTTCGTATGGTCCCCGAAAAGGTCCGGGCGGTTCTGGAGTGGGACCGACCGGAGAGTCAGAAAGCTTTGATGCGGTTTTTGGGGTTTGCGAATTATTATAGAAAATTTATTTCGAATAATTCCACACTAGTCAAACCTCTTACTGATATGACCAAGAAGGGAGCTGATGTCTCTGTCTGGTCGGATGAGGCATTGCAGGCCTTTTCGGCTATTAAGGAGCGTTTTGCGTCTGCTCCCATTCTGGTGCAGCCGGATGTATCTCAGCCATTCGTGGTCGAGGTTGATGCATCAGAGGTGGGGGTTGGGGCAGTGCTTTCGCAGGGTCCTTCTCCTGGCAAGTGTGTCCCGTGTGCCTTCTTCTCCAGGAAGCTCTCGGTCGCCGAGAGGTATTATGATGTTGGAGATAGGGAGTTGTTGGCCTTTGAAGAATGGCATCACTGGTTAGAGGGGGCTTCTCACCCCGTTACTGTGTATACAGACCATAAGAATTTGGCTTACCTGCAATCTGCCAAGCGTCTGAACTCTAGACAGGCCAGATGGTCATTGTTTTTTACCAGGTTCAATTTCGTGGTTACCTTTCGCCCAGGGGTCAAGAACGTCAAGGCAGATGCCTTGTCTCACAGCTTCCCTGGGGGAGGTGATTCATAAGATCCAGCGCCGATTTTGGCGGATGGAGTGGTGGTCTCCGCTCTGTACCCTGAGAATTAGAGATGGAGGTATTGGGAGCTCAGGAGAGGGCTCCTGGTTCGTGTCCCCCAGGGAGGTTGTTTGTTCCTGAGGGCTTACGATACAAGGTGTTCAAGGAACATCACGATATGGTTCTCGCTGGACATCCTGGTGGTAAGTCCACCTGTGATCTGGTGTCCTGGAGGTTCTGATGGCCAGGGTTGCGTAAGAGTATTGAGAATTACGTGACAACTTGTGAGACCTACGCTCGGTCAAAGGTTGCTCATACTCGACCGCCTGGTTCACTTTTTCCATTGTCTATTCCATCTCGTCCTTGGACGCATTTGTCCATGGACTTTATTACGGACCTGCCGAGTTCCTCCGGTAGAACAGTGATTTTGGTGGTAGTCGACCGTTTCAGTAAAATGGCTCACTTTATACAACTAACAAGTCTGCCTAACGCTAAGACTCTTGTGCAGATTTTTGTGGATAATATTGTGAAATTGCATGGTATTCCTTCGGATGTGGTCTCTGATAGGGGCACGCAGTTTGTCTCCAGGTTTTGGAGGGCGTTCTGCTCTCGACTTGGCATTCAACTTTCTTTCTCGTCGGCTTTTCATCCACAGTCGAATGGTCAGACGGAGCGTACCAATCAAAACCTGGAGACCTACTTGAGGTGCTTTGTGGCTGAGAATCAGGAGGACTGGTCCTCATTCTTGTCCTTAGCAGAATTTGCATTGAATAACCGTAGGCAGGAGTCCACAGGTAAGTCGCCATTTTTTGGCGCATACGGTTTCCATCCTCAGTTTGGTACCTTTTCTGGGCCTGGTTCCTCCGGGATGCCAGAGGAGGAGAGATTCTCTTCTGCCTTATCCTCTATCTGGCGGACGATTCAAGGGAATCTGGAGAGGATGGGTGAGAGGTATAAACGAATGTCTGACAGGAGACATGTGACTGGTCCGGACCTGTGCTTGGGTGATCTGGTGTGGTTGTCCACTAAGAATATCAAGTTGAGAGTGCCATCTTGGAAACTGGGTCCAAGATTTGTTGGTCCGTATAAAATTTCTGCGGTGATCAATCCTGTGGCGTTTCGACTGGATCTGCCGCAGACTTGGAGGATCCATGATGTCTTCCACAAGTCTTTACTAAAAAAATATGTTAAACCGGTGGTACCATCGCCATTGCCTCCTCCTCCTGTTCTAGTCGATGGAAACTTGGAGTTCGAGATCTCCAGGATTCTCGACTCGAGAGTTCTGCGGTGTTGCCTCCAGTACCTGGTGCACTGGAGGGGATACGGTCCTGAGGAGAGGATGTGGGTTCCGGGGTCAGATGTCAATGCCAGCCGACTGGTGAGGGCCTTTCATAGGTCCCATCCGGATAAGGTTGGTCCAGGGTGTCCGGAGGTCACCCCTAGAAGGGGGGGTACTGTCATGCCCAACTCTGACGATGTGCGGAGGTCGGCCAGGATAGCAGCACGAGTTTAGTATTTGTTTTGGTGCCGTGCTGGATCCGCCTCTCATCAGGTGCACTGGGTGGAGTCATTAGTTTAAATGGTCTCCTGCTAAGTGCTCTGAGCGGATTATACTGATCATTTTGGTCTGGGAAGTTTGGAGGGAAGGTTGGCTGTCAGTTCCTGCTCTCAGAAGAGAAGTGTCATTTCTTGTTTGGATGTTGTTGTCATCTATCCCATCCAGGTTCTGTGCGAGCAGGCTGCTCCTATCTCCCCACTTCACCATCTCAGGGAGTTCAGGGTTTTGTCAGTTCAGGCTGGAGGACACAGCACACCAACCTTCAAGGTCTGCCTGTGGGCTGAGCAGTGCTGGGAAAGAGGTCAGGGATAAACTAGGAGGTGACCCTTCCCCTGTCTCTCGTCCAGAGCCTGGTTGGTGTGTTATCTTTTATACTGTGCACGTCCGCCGTGACAAGGACTTTGACAATTTACCTCTCCCAGACCTCCTAGAGAAAGAGGGCCAGAAAGAGGACCTGGAAGAGGTTCAGTTAGGTGAACGGCTGAGTCCCCAGGAAAGGGCGCAGGCTCATAGTCTAATAAGGGAAAAAGGAAGCACTTTTTCTAATCTCCCCGGGTACACCCCGTTAGCCACCCACAGAGTAGAAACACCAGGGCAGACCCCTCTCCGCCAACCTCCTTACCGCATACCTGAATCCGTAAAGGATAATATGTGCAAGGAAATTGAAGAAATGCTACAACTAGGAGTCAAAGAGCACTCTGAAAGCCCTTGGGCCTCCCCAGTAGTTCTGGTGCCGAAGCGGGATGGGAGTACCCGCTTCTGCGTAGACTACCGGAGGCTTAATGATAAGACCGTATCTGATGCCTACCCTATGCCCCGGATAGACGAGCTCCTGGACAAAATGGCCAGGGGCCAATACCTCACCACAATAGATCTTTGTAAGGATTATTGGCAGATTCCCCTAGCCGAAGACGCCATCCCTAAGTCGGCGTTTGTCACCCCGTTTGGCCTGTACCAGTTTAAGGTCATGCCATTCGGGATGAAAAACGCTCCGGCTACTTTTCAGAGGATGGTGGATCGGCTATTGGATGGGTTCCAGGAGTACGCTTGTGCCTATCTAGATGATATAGCGATCTTCAGCCACTCCTGGACTGAACACCTGACTCACATAGGAGCCGTACTAGACCGTATTAGGGAGGCAGGATTAACTCTGAAACCCAGTAAGTGCCATATAGGGATGGCAGAAGTCCAATACCTAGGACACCGGGTAGGGAGCGGCCAACAAAAACCCGAACCGGCTAAGGTAGAGGCTGTAGCCAAATGGCCAACCCCTCGTACCAAAAATCAAGTACTGGCATTCCTAGGGACCGCAGGATACTACCGTAAATTTGTACCCAACTACAGTACCCTGGCCAAACCCCTTACCGATTTGACCCGCAAGAATCTTCCTAAGATAGTAGTCTGGACCCCAGAGTGTGAGCAGGCATTCCAGCAACTAAAAACGGCTCTTGTGAATTCACCTGAACTTGCCGCCCCTGATCCAACTAAACGCTTTCTCGTCCACACAGACGCTTCTATGTTTGGATTGGTGGCAGTACTGAGCCAAGTCGGAGAAGATGGCGGCGAGCATCCAGTGGCTTACTTAAGCAGAAAACTTTTACCCTGGGAAGTAAGCTACGCCGCCATAGAGAAAGAATGCCTGGCCGTGGTGTGGGCCCTTAAAAAGCTTCAGCCCTATTTGTATGGACAACCCTTTTCCTTACTCACAGATCACAACCCGTTGGTGTGGCTGAACAGGGTGTCAGGAGACAATGCCAGGCTGCTGCGCTGGAGTTTGGCGCTGCAGCCTTTTGACTTTACCATCCACTACCGCCCTGGAAAGCAAAATGGCAACGCCGACGGGTTTTCCAGACAAACTGAACTTGAAAAGTGATCTGTGAGCGCTCCTCCGGACATCCCCAAGCCGATCCGTTTGGATCAGACTGTGTATGCCGGCTTGGTTCTGGGGGAGAATTGTGGCAAACCTAGCCACTTACAGAATGTCTTTCTTGTCTGTACCTCTTCCCCTCCCCCCTTTTCCTGTCCCATTGTTTCCCCAGCAGGGTGTTGTCTCAGGGACACTGGGAGACCAGTTTTAACTAGCTGCAGTGTCCCCCCTCAACCTCCCATCAGCACTTGCTATTGTCTGACCCCACTTCTCCTTGTACCATAGTAATCTATGTATTGTATGTAAATGAGGCTGTTGGCGGTTTGAAACCAGGTGCGCATGCCTAGTAAAGTCAGTTGACTCCCAAACTGTGTGTCGTCCAGTCACTGGGGAAATTGTCTCTTGGATATTGACCTGCTTCTTCAGCTACAAGGGGATTTAAGTGAAGATATTGAGAGTATACCGTGAAGCTCCGCAACAGAGTGGATGTTCCCCGAGAGCAGCTTGGATCTAACGAAGGAATATAAATCTGAGATGGAATATTTATTATTGGAAGCAAGGAGAGTATCAAAAGCATTTAGAGGGGCTTCTCTGGCAATATCTAACAATTTTGTCCTACAGTAGTGCGTTATATGCTGGTAAGGGAAGTATTGGGGTCCCTGAAGATTACATTTTCCCCTTATTTCTTCTAGTGTTAGCCATCTTGGTACCTTATCATGAATCAAGTTCCCTACTTTGTTTATTCCCTTTTCTTTCCAGCTTTGGAACGTATTTCCCTCCTGGAATTCTGTAGATATTTAGAACATGAAAAAGTAAGATTAAATAGTTTACATGCTACTTTCCACGTAATGAGCGTGTCTCTGAAAAGGATAGAACGTGTACCAAGGCCATCAGGTCCAATTGAGTACCCATATCCTTTTCTAGTGATAGATTTGAATAGTAATTAGTGTTTCTTTTCCAATCCAAAATATGACGCAATAAGCAAGCAAGATTATAACCCCTTATATTAGGGAAATTTACTCCACCGTCTGTTTTTGCTCTCATAAGTTTGTCTAGGGCTATTCTGGGTCTCCGTCCTGCCCAAATAAACGTGACAAAATGTGAGTTTAGTGCAGTAATATCTTTGTGTTTAATCAATACTGGTATCGTTTGTAAGGGGTACAAAAGTCTGGCAAAGCATGACATCTTGACTAAGTGACATCTCCCCACCAAGTTGAGAGGAAGATTTGCCCACCTTCTCAAGTCGGACAATATCCTTTCTAACAGAGGTTTGTAGTTCAGATTGTATAGAGAGGCGGGAAGTCTGCCTATCTTTATCCCTTGATATTTAATATGGTCACTTGGGGGCGCTATTCCATAGGTTTTGTGCCTGTATTTCCATTTAGAGCTAACAGTTCAGATTTGGATAGATTCACCTTATATCCTGAATATGTACCAAATTCTGTCAATGCAAAGAATATTTTTGGGATATGTGTGATCGGGTCATCTAAAAATAAAATAATATCGTTAGCAAATAGTGCCAACCGAACCTCTTGATCTCTCATTTTAATACCTCTGAATAGATCAGAGGTTTGAAGATATCGGGATAAGGGTTCAATAGCTAAATTAAATAACAAGGGTGATAAGGGCCAACCCTGTCTCGTACCCTTTTGTAAATCGAAGGGCGGTGACAAGTATCCACCAGTGTGAACCCTTGCCTGGGGATGCTTGTAAATATGGCTAAGTAATTTTCGAAAGCCTTCAAATCTCATCTTGTCCAACACTGACCCCAGCCAGCTCCATCTGACGTTATAAAAAAGCTTTCTCTGCATCCGTCAGCAAAGCTTAAGTCTCTCCCTGATGGGGTCAGTGTTGAACTCTGTCCAGAACCGTTCGTACATTCGTCACAGCTGCTCTACCCTGAGTGAACCCCACCTGCACAGGGCTTATTAGTGAAGGCATAAAGGATCCCAATCTGTCAGCCATAATCTTTGACAGAATCTTTGCATCCACATTTATTAGTGAGATAGGTCGATAGGAGCCTGGGTGTAACTCTTTTTACCCGACTTGAGCAGGAGTTTTATATAGGCTAAGGAGGCTGACTGTGGGAGACCACCATGTCCCAAGGCAGAATTAAACATTGAAGTAAGGGTGCTCCCTATTTGCTCTTTTAAAATTTTATAAAATTCCCCCGTCAGCCCATCTGGGCCCGGTGCTTTGCACGACTTTTGCACCCCAAAGGCATCTAACAGCTCCCTCTCCGTCACTGGGGAATTTAAGAGAGCCAGCTGTTTGCTTGATACCTTAGGAATGTGTATCTAGTCTAATATTGTAGTTTGCAGTATGGGGTCATATGTATCAGCGTATAGGTTTCTGTAAAAATCACCTAGGATTCTATTTATACTCTGGGGGGTCTGTAGTTATATTACCCTTTTCATCAGTTAACTCCCCTATGTGATTCACAGGAGGTTTATCTTTAAAAAGGCTTGCTAGTAATTCTCCTGATTTATTGCCATACCTGTAAAGGGTGGCCTCCCATTCTTTTCTATAGAAATTCTCTTTCTCTGCTGCCCACCGGTTAAAGACTTGTTGGGCCTCTTTCCAATCTTGGAGGTGAGCAGCTGAAGGGGATCTTACATAATTGGCATATGAGCAGCCTAATTTTTGGCTATTCTGTTTGTACCTAGTCCACATTTATTTTTTACTGCCCGCTACATAAGAAATGATTTTGCCCCTTAGGATCGCCTTTGCAGTGTCCCAGAATAAGTTAACATTTTCTCTATGACCCATATTATCCATGTCGTATTCCCTCCACCATCCTCTCAAAAGTGAGGCAAAATTCTCATCTTTGCCTAAATGAGATGGAAACCTCCATAAAATATCACTGCCCTTTCTTTGAGTCTCTGCCATTGTCAGTACTAATGGGGCATGGTCAGAAATAACTATATCTTTCAGCTCTGATGAGATGACCCTGGAAAGAATGGTGTTTTGTACCAGCATATAGTCAATCCTGGACCAGGTGCCATGAGCATGTGAGAGAAATGAGTATTCCCTTCCCTCCGGATGCAGGTATCTCCATGTGTCTACCAGCCCTGTGGATTCTATAAACGTGCCCAGTATATTTTCGTGTCTCATCTTGTTAATATGTTTATGCGACAAAGGGTCTCGACTCCTGTCAATGTCCTCATTCACTACAGAGTTAAAATCCCCACCAATTAATTTTATTCCTGCTGTCTGAGTGGTCGCCTCAGTTTCTAGTTTAAGAAAGAATTCCTTATTGTCGCTATTTGGCCCATAGACATTGAACGGTTTTAATAGGCCACATGGTGTTTCACTGGTCATGTGTAGTAAGCAGCCATCCCCATCAGGTGTGACAGCCAATACCTTATGTGGAAGAGATTTGTGGATTAAGATAAGCACACCAGCAGATCTACCCTGCGCTGGAGAGCCATAAACGGAACCTACCCATAGTTTACACATATATTTCCATTCCTCTTCTCCTAAATGAGATTCCTGTAACAATGCAACGTCTGCTCTTAATCTCTTCAAATGGCGGAGAACCATCATCCGCTTCTTTGGGGAGCGGAGTCCCTTAACGTTCCAAGTGACTATACGCATTATTAATTATACAGACAAAGGTAAATATAAGCAAAGAAATCTTAGATATATAGCACTTCCCTCTTGTGTCATCCCTAACGGAAAATCTGTCTCTAGCTCCGTAGGCATTTAAGTTGGTAACCAGATCCATAAAGTATAGAAGTAAACCGTTAGTTTCACAGCCAAAAAATAAATGCAATAACATAAACCGAAACAGTATATCAACGAAAAGGGCCTTCCTTTGTATTAGGCTCCTGCTGGCCACAGGTTGCCTGTTAATTCTAGGTTCCTGGCTATTTGTTGGACTACTGATTACTCACCTGATCCTGTTCCCTGACGATCCTCTGCCTGCTCCTCCTGTACTGCGCATCCCTCCTGGTATTGTGACCTCGGCTCCCACCTGACTACTCTTTGCGGACTCCTCTGGTACTTCTCTACTCTCCTGGTATTTGACCCCGGCTTCTCCTGACCATTCTTTGCTTAACCCTTTTTACTGCATAGCTCTCTTGGTTCTGACCAGGTCCGTTCACATTC
This sequence comes from Bufo bufo, assembly GCF_905171765.1. Taxonomy (NCBI): domain Eukaryota; kingdom Metazoa; phylum Chordata; class Amphibia; order Anura; family Bufonidae; genus Bufo; species Bufo bufo. The sequence goes on along the minus strand of NC_053392.1, from coordinate 430,638,663 downwards.
CGTTATTTGTCTTGTCTGTCTTCCCAGCACGTATCCTAAGTTAGGGACTGCCATCTAGTTGTCCCCTGTCATTAAGACTTGCGAGGCAAGTAGGCAGGGCCAGGGGTGAGGGTGGAGCGCAGTGGTCACTATCCTCCCCCCTGTGTGTAGTGTACGTGACCGTCACAGATTAACAGGCCATAACCTAACCACTGTATCATGAATCCTCTGTTGACCCTGACTGACCATGTCTCTAACCTGACGCAGATGGTGCAGGAGCTAGGGGAGAAACTCTGTTCTTTTGAGCTAGGCCTCCAGTCCACATTTAGAGCCCCAGATTAAGCTTCCTGAGCCCTTTTCTGGAGATCGGAAGAAGTTTCTTTCCTTTAAAGAAAATTGTAAACTTTTTTTCCGTTTGCGCCCCGTATCCTCTGGCCCCGAGAGTCAACGCGTGGGCATTGTCATTTCCCAGGTTACAGGGTGATCCCCAGGACTGACGCCAGTTGTTTAACATCAGTGGAGGTTTTTTTTTAGGCCCTGGGTACCCTGTATGATGAAGCAGACAGGACACTGGTAGCCGAGACTGCTCTAAAGGTTCTGGTTCAGGGCGATCTACCTGCGGAGGAGTATTGCACCCAATTCAGAAGGTGGTGTGTTCCCTCAGGATGGAATGAACCAGCACTTAAGAGTCAGTTCAGGTCAGGTCTGTCTGATAACTTAAAGGATCTTCTAGTGCAGTGTTTCCCAACCAGTGTGCCTCCAGCTGTTGCAAAACTACAACTCCCAGCATGTCCGCACAGCCAAAGGCTGTGCGGGCATGCTGGGAGTTGTAGTTTTGCAACAGCTGGAGGCCCCATGGTTGGGAAACACTGTTCTAGTGAGTTATCAGCTTCCAGAGACTCTAGAGGAGATGATGACCCTTGAAGTCCGACTTGACCGATGGGTTAGAGAGAGACGATAGGAACAACAGTTCTCTTCTCAGTTGGAGGTCCAGCCTGAGGTCTATCCCAGAAACAACGCTGAGGTCTCTACCGAGGAACCCATGCAGGTCGGCATGACTCAAGGGAATCTGCGCCGCAGATGTGGAGTGTGTTTTTACTGCGGAGATCCTGACCATTGGATCAACCAGTGTCCTAAGAAAGCCCTCTCCGTTAAGTCTCCCAAGGCAAGGCAACCTAAAGACCAGGTACACCCTGACATTATGAAATGTAGGCTTTTGGTACCTATAACAATATCTCTGGGGGTTAATAAATGGCCGGGTAAGGCCTTTATTGACTCTGGTTCAGCAGCCAGCTTTATTAACTCTGAGTACGCCATTAGACTGGGTATTCCCATTTTTTCTCTTCCTACACCTATCCATGTCATGGCTATTGACGCCACTCTCCTGGTAGGTGGTATGGTGAGGTCATGTACCTCAGAGATTTCTTTAACTGTGGGGGTGTGCCACTCTGAGAAATGTTCCCTCTTAGTCCTGGAGAACTTACCGGTCGAGGTGGTACTAGGGTTGCCTTGGCTCCGATTACACAACCACACTATTGATTGGTCCAGGGGGGAGTTTGTGAAATGGGGACCTAAGTGTGACTCGTGCTTGTCTGTGGTACAAGCTGGGGTCTCAGTAGAATCTGATATATTACCCACGGTCATTAGGGAATATTCTGATGTGTTCTCATCACCTACCCCGGAGGTTCTACCACCCCATAGACCTTATGATTGCACCATAGAGTTAGTAGAAGGTGCCAGGTTTCCTAAGGGGCGTATTTATAATCTCTCTAAGCCCGAACGCAAGGCCATGTAGGATTATATTAAGGAAAGCCCCGGTAAGGGGCACATTAGACCTTCTGTCTCTCCTATGGGAGCGGGGTTTTTCTTCGTTAAGAAGAAGGATGGTGGTCTTAGGCCTTGTATCGATTACCGGAAATTGAATAAGATCACTATCCAGAATAGATACTCTCTCCCATTGATTCTGGATTTATTTAACCAGGTTCTAGGGGCAACCTGGTTTTCTAAGATTGACCTGAAAGGGGCATATAATCTAATCCGAATCAAGGAGGGAGACGAATGGAAGACGGCGTTCAATACTCCGGCAGGACACTTTGAATATCAGGTTATGCCTTTTGGACTCAGCAATGCCCCAGCTGTGTTCCAAAACTTTATGAATGATATTCTTAGAGAGTTTTTAGGGTAAATTTGTCATTGTCTATCTTGACGACATTTTGATATTTTCTCCTGATTTCAAATCTCATGTGTCTCATGTTAGACAAGTATTAGAGGTGTTGAGGGAGAATCAGTTGTCCGCTAAACAAGAGAAATGTGTCTTTGGTGTACAGGAGATACTGTGTCCTGACCCCTCATGCCTTCAAGATGGATCCTGGTAAGATACTAGCTATTAAGGAATGGGTAAGGCCTTCATCCTTAAAGGCCTTACAATGGTTCTTAGGTTTTGCCAATTACTACCGTAAATTTATTAAGAATTTTTCAGTAAATGCTAAACCGTTGACTGACCTTACTAAGAAAGGGGCGGATTTGGAGAACTGGTCTACTGAAGCCATTACTTCGTTTGAAACACTAAAAAAGGCATTCAGTAGCGCTCCCATTCTGATCCAGCCAGATCAGGAGAGACCTTTTATTGTGGAGGTGGATGCGTCTGAGGACGGAGCAGGAGCAGTCCTTTCACAAGGTCCTGCTAGTCTAACTAACCTGAGACCGTGTGCATTCTTTTCCAGAAAATTTTCTTCCACCGAGAGAAACTACGACATAGGGAATCGGGAGTTGCTGGCCATTAAGTGGGCATTTGTGGAGTGGAGGCATTTTCTGGAGGGGGCAAGGCATTGTATAACTGTTGTCACTGACCATAAGAACCTTATGTTTCTCGAATCTGCTAAGAGGTTGAATCCCTGTCAGGCTAGATGGGCACTGTTTTTTACTCGTTTTGAATTCTACATTAATTTCAGGCCTGGAAGTAAAAACGTGAAGGCTGATACATTATCTCGGAGCTTCCATGCTTTTCAGCCTACAGAGGCACCGCCTGAATCCATCCTACCAGCAAATATCTTCGTAGCAGCCTTAACCCAAGATATCTCGGCTCTCATTAAGGCTGAACAACATCTGGCACCGGCAACCACCCCAACAGATAAGTTGTTTGTCCTCATACAATTTAGTCTCCAGCTGTTGGGTGAGTGTCATGATTCTGCCTTTTGTGGACATCCTGGTTTTGAGGGCACTAGAGAGCTGGTTTCTAGATCTTATTGGTGGCCCACTCTATTTAGGGATGTCAAGTCCTACGTGTCAGCCTGTGAGGTTTGTGCTAGGTCTAAGACACCTAGGACTCCCCCTGCTGGTAACCTATGAACCCTACCCATTCCCAGTAGACCCTGGTCCCATATCTCGATGGATTTTATTACTGACCTGCCGCCGGCGGAGGGTATGACTGTGGTTTGGGTAGTGGTCAATAGGTTTAGCAAGATGGTTCATTTCATTCCTCTGTCTAAATTCCCGAATGCCAAGACCCTGGCGTCTATTTTTGTGAAAGAAATTGTACGGTTACATAGTATCCCGGAAAATATTGTATCTGACAGGGGTGTGCAGTTTGTGTCCAAATTTTGGAGGGCTTTCTGTCAAAGATGTCAGATTTCGTTGTCTTTTTCCTCCGCCTACCACCCTGAGAGTAATGGGCAGACGGAACGCCTTAATCAGTCTGTGGAACAATTCCTGAGGTCGTATGTTGCTGATGACCAGCAATTATGGGTTAAATACCTTCCGTTGGCAGAATTTGCTTTGAATAACCGTGTTAATTCTTCTGCTGGGATCTCCCCTTTCTTTTGTAACCATGGTTTTCATCCCCGTTTTCATTCTGGGTCGTCCGTCTCCTCCTCTAACCCTGAAGCAGATAAACTCTCCTCCGAACTGTGCACAGTTTGGGCCCGGGGTTCAATCGAACCTAGAAAAGGCTCAAAGTTCCCAAAAACTCAAGGCCGATAGGAGACGTTCCAAGGGGGTAAACTTATAGGTTGGGGATAAAGTATGGTTGTCCTCCAAGAATCTATCTCTCAAGGTAGCTGCTAGAAAATTTGCTCCTCGTTTTATTGGACGTATAAGATCAGGGAGGTGCCCGAGTCGTTCCACATTCATAATGTATTTCATAAATCTCTACTTAAAAAATATTTTGAACCTGTTGTACCGTCGAAAGCCTCGCCTCCGCCGATTCTTATTAATGATGGTGTCGAGTATGTGGTGTCTAAGATAGTGGATGTCAGGAGAGTAATTCCTTACAGTACCTGATTCACTGGAAGGGGTATGGACCCGAAGAGAGATCTTGGGTTCCTGCTAGGGAGGTTCATACTCCTAGACTGGTTCAAAAATTTCATTTAGAACACCCTGAAAGGCCATCGCCTGAAGTCTTGGGTCCGGTGGCCCCTCGCAAAAGGGGGAGGTACAGTCATGGGGTGCCAAAGGCGCACTCGGTCTCCCATCAGCCGCAGACCTGCTGCTTAGCTTCGGGAGCAAGGATCTGTGTTTGGCCTCGTTCCCAGGGCAGCTTTGCTAGCTGGGAGGCTCCCTGCTCCTAGGTCTGCCTTGAGCGCCAAGCTGATCACTCGGTGCTCGACTTGTCTGTCTGTCGGTCATGTAACGCTGGCCACGTCACATGACCCTCAGACCCCACTATAAATGCAGGCAGCCTGCTGGCCACAGGTTTCCTGTTAATTCTAGGTTCCTGGCTATTTGTTGGACTACTGATTACTCTCCTGATCCTGTTCCCTGACGATCCTCTGCCTGCTCCTCCTGTACTGCGCATCCCTCCTTGTATTGTGACCTCGGCTCCCACCTGACTACTCTTTGCGGACTCCTCTGGTACTTCTCTACTCTCCTGGTATTTGACCCCGGCTTCTCCTGACCATTCTTTGTTTAACCCTTTGTACTGCGTAGCTCTCTTGGTTCTGACCCAGTCCATTCACATTCCGTTATTTGTCTTGTCTGTCTTCCCAGCACGTATCCTAAGTTAGGGACTGCCGTCTAGTTGTCCCCTGTCATTAGGACTTGCGAGGCAAGTAGGCAGGGCCAGGGGTGAGTGTGGAGCGCAGTTGTCACTATCCTCCCCCCTGTGTGTAGTGTACGTGACTATCACAGCAGGTCCCACACGGTGAGCTCTTTCCACTCTCTTAAGGCCCGTCAGACCTAGAGCCGCTGGGATCTCTGCTTCACAAAAGTCCTGCATTTGCGAAGGTTTCATGGATTCAGGAACCCCTAAGATTTGCAAGTTGTTCCTGCGCGACCTATTTTCCAGGTTTTCCATGCGATCACGCAGTATAGTGTTTTCGTGTGAGATCACTCCCAATTTATTGTATGTCCATGTGGCTTCTTCTTCCAGATCTACAATTCTTTGCTCCATTTCTTCCAGTCTAGAAGAATGAGATTCAACTTCAGCACGTATCTCCTGAAGTGAGGCTGACACCACCGTAATGAGTGAGTCTTTGATGTCTGGGGCCAGATGTTTAGTTCTTTAATTGCTAATTTCTTATAGTCCAGCAGGGTTCCCAGACTGCCAGTAGATATCAGTCCCTGCTCTTCCACAATCAGGTCTGGGGAATGGGCTTCCTTCTCATATATATTCGAGTTGTTTTCCCAATTTTCGCATCTTTCACGATTTTCGCAATGTTCCCGCTTTTCTTGACTTGCACGGTTTTCATGCTGTTCACGATTTTCTCGAAGTTCGCAATTTTCTTGATGCGCCCGCTTCTCATGGCGTTCGCGAGTTTCTCGCTTCTCGTGATTTTCTCTATGACCGCGATTTTCTCTATGTTCGCTATTTTCTTGATGCTCACGATTTTTGCGGTATTCACGATTTTCTCGATGCTCGCAATTTTCTTGGCGTTCGCGCTTATCCGGCACCATGTTGCCTTCACCTCCGTCTGGGCACTCTTGCATGTGCACCGGCTTGCCCCTGCTCCGGAGCAGATATTTCTCCATGGAGGAACGTCTGGTACAGGTAGGGAACGTGAAGCCACTGCTTACAAGTGCCAGCTGACAGCTTTATATGCAGTTATGTGCTGTTCTGGGGAGATGTTAAAGCGGAGCTCCTCCCTACACCACTTTTCATCCCAGCGCCGGAACCGGAAGTCTTCCATCCCTTTATATTGGCTTGATGTCTTGTCAAAGTATTGTGAAGCATTGTCTCTTTAGAATTAAAGTTTGGAACATCCTTAAAGGGGTTGTTTCACTTTAGCAAGTGGCATTTATCATGTAGAGAAAGTTAATACAAGGCACTTACTAATGTATTGTTATTATCCATATTGCTTCCTTTGTTGGTTTCATTCATTTTTCCATCACGTTATACACTGCTTGTTTCCATGGTTACTACCACCCTGCATTCCATCAGCGGTGGCCGTGCTTGCACACTATAGGAAAAAGTGCCCGCCTCTCTGGTGGCCGGGAGTGTAAGAGCTCACATAGGATGGTACTTTTTTCCATAGTGTGCAAGCACGGCCACCACTCCTGGATTGCAGGGTGGTCATAAGCATGGCAACGAGAAGTGTATAATGTGATAGAAAATTGAATCCAGCCAGCAAAGGAAGCAATATGGATAATAACAATACCTTAGTAATGGCCTTGTATTAACTTTCTCTACATGATAAATGTTATTTGCTGAAGTGACACAATGATAAAAAAACAACCAAATAGTAAAGGTACCTATGCTCTGTCTAATAAATCAAATAAATATACAGTATATTGGAAAGTACCCTCGTAGACCATATAGTGGCTGGTAGGGCTCTAAGAACATAACTAAATTCTACAAACATATGAGCCACAAAATACCAAAAATGTGAAAAAATATTTTCATATGTATATTCTTTCATTTTTTCATCTATTTTATGGCTCATATTTTTGTAAGTTTTTCTTAAATTTTAAGGTAAGATCGGCTTGGGCCTTGATACTCGTAGTGAGGAATTCCAGAAGACTGGAAGTCAAATACATTTCAGAGATTACTTACTGCACTCTTTTTTTCCACTTTTTGAGGAGGGTGTCAGTCCTAATCCATTCAGCTGATAAATTCTAAAAGGGGTTGTTTGATAATGATGGACTATCCTCAGGATTGGTCATCAATATCTGATTGGTGGAGATCCGACTCCCAGCACACCTGCCAATAAGCTGTTTAAAGCGGCAGTGGCTGCAGCTTCCTCACAACTTGCCAAGCATGTTTTAAAACAGAAATTCAAAAGAATGAATAACTAATTGTTATTAAATATAAGATAACACAGACAAATCACATACAGAATAATAAAAAGTAAATAATCATCAGTGGGGGGGTCTCCGAGTCGGCCATGTTACCGCACGTGGCCGCTACACCCCAGGGTGTACAAGAGATAGGGCAAATCAATACTTACATCCTACTTAGAATGAAGTCTTTAATGGAGTGCCCCCTAATGTACACTGCGTGCAGAATTATTAGGCAAATGAGTATTTTGACCACATCATCCTCTTTATGCATGTTGTCTTACTCCAAGCTGTATAGGCTCGAAAGCCTACTACCAACTAAGCATATTAGGTGATGTGCATCTCTGTAATGAGAAGGGGTGTGGTCTAATGACATCAACACCCTATATTAGGTGTGTATAATTATTAGGCAACTTCCTTTCCTCTGGCAAAATGGATCAAAAGAAGGACTTGACAGGCTCAGAAAAGTCAAAAATAGTGAGATATCTTTCAGAGGGATGCAGCACTCTTAAAATTGCAAAGCTTCTGAAGCGTGATCATCGAACAATCAAGCGTTTCATTCAAAATAGTCAACAGGGTCGCAAGAAGCGTGTGGAAAAACCAAGGCGCAAAATAACTGCCCATGAACTGAGAAAAGTCAAGCGTGCAGCTGCCAAGATGCCACTTGCCACCAGTTTGGCCATATTTCAGAGCTGCAACATCACTGGAGTGCCCAAAAGCACAAGGTGTGCAATACTCAGAGACATGGCCAAGGTAAGAAAGGCTGAAAGACGACCACCACTGAACAAGACACACAAGCTGAAACGTCAAGACTGGGCCAAGAAATATCTCAAGACTGATTTTTCTAAGGTTTTATGGACTGATGAAATGAGAGTGAGTCTTGATGGGCCAGATGGATGGGCCCGTGGCTGGATTGGTAAAGGGCAGAGAGCTCCAGTCCGACTCAGATGCCAGCAAGGTGGAGGTGGAGTACTGGTTTGGGCTGGTATCATCAAAGATGAGCTTGTGGGGCCTTTTCGGGTTGAGGATGGAGTCAAGCTCAACTCCCAGTCCTACTGCCAGTTTCTGGAAGACACCTTCTTCAAGCAGTGGTACAGGAAGAAGTCTGCATCCTTCAAGAAAAACATGATTTTCATGCAGGACAATGCTCCATCACACGCGTCTAAGTACTCCACAGCGTGGCTGGCAAGAAAGGGTATAAAAGAAGAAAATCTAATGACATGGCTTCCTTGTTCACCTGATCTGAACCCCATTGAGAACCTGTGGTCCATCATCAAATGTGAGATTTACAAGGAGGGAAAACAGTACACCTCTCTGAATAGTGTCTGGGAGGCTGTGGTTGCTGCTGCACGCAATGTTGATGGTGAACAGATCAAAACACTGACAGAATCCATGGATGGCAGGCTTTTGAGTGTCCTTGCAAAGAAAGGTGGCTATATTGGTCACTGATTTGTTTTTGAATGTCAGAAATGTATATTTGTGAATGTTGAGATGTTATATTGGTTTCACTGGTAAAAATAAATAATTGAAATGGGTATATATTTGTTTTTTGTTAAGTTGCCTAATAATTTTGCACAGTAATAGTCACCTGCACACACAGATATCCCCCTAAAATAGCTAAAACTAAAAACAAACTAAAAACTACTTCCAAAAATATTCAGCTTTGATATTAATGAGTTTTTTGGGTTCATTGAGAACATGGTTGTTGTTCAATAATAAAATTAATCCTCAAAAATACAACTTGCCTAATAATTCTGCACTCCCTGTATGTGTGAAAACCAGAGTTATACCTTTCAGCCTCTCCTGCAGTGTGCTGCACACATATCTCTGACATCACTCAGGAATGTGGTCTTATCAGCACAATGGGGGATTGATACAAACTATCTCTAACCCACTACATTACAAAGAAGACATGATTACACAGAATTATAAAGGTAATATAAAAGAGACATAATTAAAGGGGAGAGAACCAATCAGTTCTTCAAAATACCTTTACAATACAGCACAATTCCTTGCATTGTATAGCTGGCCCAGGAAGAGGCTGCAGCCCTCACAGGAGTTCCAAAGCCTCTTTAAACAGCTGATTACAAGGGGTGCCAGAAGTCTCAACCCTACACATCAGATATTGATGAACTATTCTGAGGATAGGCCATCAATATCAAAATCCTGGACAACCACTTTAACCCCTTAAAGGGGTTATATCATCTCAGACTTTGATGGCATATGCTGTCAAAGTCAGTTATGTGCAGGTCCCACGTCTGAAACCCGCACCTATCTCCTGAACGGGCCCCCCGAAAGTGCAGGAGAGTGCACCGAGCATGGATGGTGTGTTCTCTATTTATTTCTGTTGGAGTCCCTTACAAATTAATGGAGAGCGCACCGCTCAAGTGTCGCCATTGACTGCTCTGCGCTCACTTTGGGGGTCCCATTCTGGAGATATGTGACATATCCTAGTGATATGCCAGCAATGTCTAAGATGAGACATTAAGCACCCACCAATTTTCAATTTTTTGTTTTCATTTTTGTACTCCCTGCCTTCCTGGAGCCATAACTGTTTTTATTTTTCCATTCACATAGCTGTATGAGGGATTGCTTTTTGTAGGAAAAGATGTACTTTCTAGTGGCACCATTTTATATTACTTACAATGTAGTGGGAAACTTGAAAATGTTCAAATGTGGTGGAACTGGAAAAATAATAATTCTACCATAGTTTTCTTCACTTTTGGACGCCCATTCTGGAGATAGGTGCGTGTCCCACCTCTGAGATCCGCTCCTATCTCCAGAACAGGCCACAAAAAGTTAAGGAAAAGGCATGCTGTGTTTTTTCCTGTCCTGTCAGGAGAAAGTTGTCTCAGATCTGTCATGGAGACTCCCAGGGAACCAGATTACTGGTGACTCTTGTACCTCATTTCTGTGGCCCGTTTGAAATGCACATGATGTAAATAATAATGAAGACAATTATCATGTACCTGTCTAAGAAGCAAGAGAACATAATTTTTGTAGGGGTTCTTCTTTAAGGTAACTGTTGTGTTTTGTGTAGTCCTATGGTTTTAATTCTATCTAGTAAAAGTTTTAAATGCTTTAGTACAGGCATGCTCAACCTGCGGCCCTCCAGCTGTTGCAAAACTACAACTCCCAGCATGCCTGAACAGCCTACAGCTATCAGCCTACAGCAGGGCATTGTGGGAGTTGTAGTTTTACTGCGGAGGGCCGTAGGTTGAGCATGCCTGCTTTAGTACATAGCTACTTTTTCAGCAAGTATTGCCTGATTTGAGCTGCATTGTTTTTGCATCTTGGGCAACTCTGTGATTATCAGTTTATAGATTATATGAATCTCTATGGAACAAAATGTAATTGTTTTGCAAATGTATCTCATTATTTATCTAAACTCTTTTTACAGTTTTTTATGAAGAGTAGGAGCAGAAAAGTTACTTAATCGTTGAAATTGTTTTGGACCCTTAAAGATGACCTTTTACCGCTCCTGACCTGCCTATTTTAATAGTTAATGCATTCCCCATGTAATAACAATTCTGAAACATCCATTCTTATGTCTGTATGTTGTGCCATTCCTCTATTATTTCTGCTAGAAGTTATGAATGAATTGCTAGCAGTCTGCAGTAAGGGTACAGAGGGGTGGTAACCAGTTGGGGGGGGTGTACCTGCACAGACTCACTCTATCCAATCAGTGCTGCCATTTTTAGACTGTTTAGGGGGTTACCTCCCCTCTGTACCATAACTGCAGACTGCTAGCAATTAATTCATAACTTCTAGAAATAATAAAGGAATTGCACAACACAGACCCATAAGAATAGATGCTCCTGAATTGTTATTACATGGGAAATGCTTGAAGCTATTAAAACAGGCATGTCAGGAGTGGTGACAGGTCCTCTTTAAGATTAAAGTGAAATAGAACAAATACTATAAATATACCTATGAGACTCAGAATCACATAAAATAGTAAGAATGGTAAGAGCAATATTAATGCTAAAATAATTCTTAAGATGTTGTATCATCTTCCATACTCGTTGTATCTTACGGCATTCCCACAGATAATGGAATATATCAGCATTGATCACAGTGCATTTTGAACAACTGAACGAGCCAGATGGGAGCATTTTGGATTTTGACTATTCTCTGTGAAATATCATTAAGGACATTGTCCTATAACTATCATAGGGAAGGATCTAATCCAATTTCAGGGTGGCTTCCAGCACATCTTGCACTGAGAGAGGGGATAGTTGGAATGACCATTTACCAGGGCATGGTGACATGTTAGTCCATCTAAGAGTAGGTTTAGGCAGTTTATTCAAACTTAAAGCAGCATCACATGAGGTTTTCAGGTATGTCACGAATGTTTAATTTTCAAATAAGCAAAGTGTTGATTAAAGGGGTGAATTTAAACAGCGCTAAGGAGTTTAAAGGATTTATTTAAAAAAATTGATATTTATACTGCACCTATACAGAAATAGTATATAGATATAACAGAAAGGTTTGCATGTGTTCTGCCCTGGTTCTTGCTCACAATCACCGATGGAAATCACTGATCAAACGGTGACTGTGTGAAAACAGCCTTACAGCCTTTTGTCGTATTTAGATTGAATTTTCTTTATGTAATGATGTATTACCTGATAATGATGAATATAAATAATGTGTGGGATAGTATTTATAGTGCCAGGATGAAGTCTGCATAGCCGGTTTCTGTATCATTGGATTGTGTCTGCCACACCATTCATTTTAAAAATGGATTACTATAAAGACTGTCTTTTACAGTTTATTCCGGTATTGAGATCCTGCAGAGGATCTTAATACCAAAATTAAAAGAATCTGTTTTGATCTTGCACATCAGGATGCATCCGTTCCATTAGGATGCAGTTGTGTGAAATCAAAATGGAACACTAAATACATTGAAAGTCAATGGGTAAAAAAACGGATCCATCACCATTGATTTACATTGTTTTCAGTGACGGATCCTTTTATTTTTCAGTTTTTATGACCGGACACAAACCACAGCTTGCAGCGGTTTTATGTCCATTCACAAAACGGAATGCTGCCGGAACAGAAGACATCTTGATGCATCTGAACAGAACTCTTTCCATTCAGAATGCATGAGGACTAAATGAAAACTTTTTTTTCCCCAGTATTGAGATCCTCTGCCAGATCTCAATACTGAAAAACAATGACCCAAGTGTGAAAGTAGCCGTAGTCTGTTGAACTTATTTTATTAATCTATTTATCTTGTTTTCTGTTCTTAGGGTTCTGCATTTAGCACACAGCCATCTGAAGCTTATAATCTTTTTGTGACCATGGCCATTGGTGACTGCCTAAAATTATGGGATATAAGGACTTTGCGGTAAGCAAAGAATTTACACCTGACTGAATGTTGGTTTCTGTTGATTCATAGATATTTAAATATAAAGGCTTAAAGGGGTTGTCTCATCTCACCGTTACTAAGGTGAGATGAGACATAGTCCCAACCAGGAAACAGCAGAGCGCTCCTGCGCACTATTTCAGTAGTTCCCATTGCAGTGCATGAAAGCTATGGAAACAGAGTTAGGGAAACATCATAGCTTGCTGTGCTACGCTATTTCTGTAACTCTCTTGCACCACAATGGGAACTACAGAAAGTGCCAGAGTGCTCTGCTGTTTCCCAGCCAGCTGGTGGTCGGGACTGTGTCTCATCTCACGTAACGGCAAGATTAGACAACCCCTTTAACCTCTTTGTTAACTTCAGCATAACTGTACACCTAAGGTGCAAAAAGAGTGTTTGGAGCAGACTAAAGGGCTGTGCTCACTCCATACATGGAAGATCCCAGCTGTATTGTATAGCAGATACCCACCTGCAGTGACCAGGACTGGATATAACTCAGATCCTGGCCTTTTAACCCTTTGATTCAGTAGCAGAGATATCACTCACACTGTCGGCATTTGCGCTTACTATGGCAGCTAGGGGCCTTATTGATCCTGTTACACGCTGCCTCTGAAACAGTGTAAAATGCTGGCCGAATTACTACAGATGTATCGCTGTTAACTGTACAAGCGATTAAACAATCACATGTTCAGATTCCCTAAGAGGACTAAAATTAAAAGTAAAAATCAGTTTTTGAAAATATATTTTAAATATATTATATAAATCTGAAATATTAAATATTAAAAAAGTCACATTTATCATAAAGAAAAATATAAAAAAATGCAATTGGTATGAATATAAAAATAATTTATCACGTGCGGTAAAAAAAAAAAAGAATTAAAGGGGTTGTGCAGCCCTTGTTCTTGGGTATTAAAGTGACAATATATGTTAAGCAAAGTACATCCTCAGGATAGGTCATCAATATCTGATCTGCGGGCGTCCAACACCTGCGGGGGTCCAACAGCGGTTTGAAGAGAAGGCATCGCTACAGGCGAGTGCCGCTTCCTCTTTTTTACACTATGTGTCATCTCCCCTGTAGCACTGCCATAGTGTAATTACTAGTATTTACCTGTACTTAAAATAATTACTTGTTTTCCTGAAATGATGGGCTTGAACACTACAGTTTACCCCCCAAAAAACAAGTTCTCAGAAAACTCCCTCAAAGGAAAAAAAAAAAGTTATGGGTGTCAGAACAAGGCAACACAATTTTTTTTAAGTGACAAAATATAATAAAATATAATAAACAGTATATAAATGTGATATCACCGTAATTGTACTGGTCTACGGAATAATTGTCATGATGTAATTTTATCTGCATAGTGAATGTTGCAGAAACAAAACCCAAATATAAATGGTGACTGCATTTGTTGCTCCTTAAATTATATGTCACATTTAATGGTACCCTTTAGAAGTACATCTCGTTTTGTAAAATACAAGCTATATATCAACATAAAGATTAAAAAAAGTTATGGCCTTTGAGTGGTGAGGAGTTAAAGCAAAATATGTAGTTTCCAAAATCGGCACCACTCTGAAGGGGTCAAAGGGCAAGCCAATCACTGTAGCATAAACTGGTGACTGAAAACTAGAGCAAAATGCTGGGTCACTTTCTTGAATCGACCCAATTACTTTGCTAAAATCATATTGAGCAGCTCCAGCGCAAGCCAATCACTGGAGTCTGCTCAGTACAAGTTCAAGCCTGATGTTCATGAGCTCCCAGCTCTCCATGCACCCTGCCATTGAGTGACAGCTCTTTTTCTATGACAATCGGCAGCAGGGCTCAATACTGATTTTATCAACACGCTTGGGTCAGTTCAAGAAAGTGCTTAGGGGCTCTGTTGCCCATTTATGCTATCCTCAGAGAGAGCAGCATAAAACTGGTGACAGATTTCCTTTTATATATCCTTGATTTGTTATGCTGTTTTAGCATCTATTATACCCTTACTTGCCCCAGACAATAATAAAACGTAACTTTTATTTGTTATTCCATAAATAAACATAACTATGATGCAAATTTTTACAGTGCTAAGAACTATTGCTCAGTTAAAATTAGCAAGCGCCTTTAATTGAGTTCCAAACTGTACTGCATGGGTGCTCAGGGGATAGTGCAAATTCCCCAAAACACCCTACTATTACTGCTATTTGGTCAGTTACTGTCACTGACCCTGCACATTTTTCTCATTTTTCTAAAAGGCGCTGTCCTCTGAAATAATAAAATCCTGTCCCCTGACATGTTTTACCAGATAACTGGCCTCATAATGGGTATCGGGCAGGATTTTCTGGTTTGTATGAACTTCCTCTGTGAGGGGCCCAGGCTTATGGGGTGGCATTATAGGTCTTGGATAACCCATTTAAAGTAATAATTCATGAAAATAACTACATTTTTGTTATGTATTTCTTGTACCTTTATTGCTCTTATCTAACGTTCTGGGCTGTGGTCACATGACCATGTCCATGCAGCTCTTTATTATTTCCTATATTGTTATGTCCATGGCATGTCAAAGTAGCGACACGAGCAGTTATAGGGGATTGACTATGGAACTAACTGGGTTGGTGGAGCTATAAACTAGTTGGGCATTATTAGCATCAGTGCTGGAGCTTTGGCAGAAAAAGGAGAAGTGCATTGTGGGTTTGGTTGGATACAACAATAGGAAGTGCTACATATAGTGTTGCCACCTTTTCCAATAAAAAATACCAGCCATGTTTACACATGTAAAAAGGGTGTGTGGTTTTGGGGGCATGGCTTAACACGGGGTGTTATTTAACACCAATGGTTCGATCATATTCTATGTTCTGCTCCTTTTAAAAAAAAAAAATTAAGTAATTTTTTCCTGTTTTGTTTTAATTTCAATTGTTGCACTGGCCTCATGTGAACAGGCGTAATTGAATAAGCTGTTATAGAGAAGCAAATAACCACAAAGCCAGGGAAAATCCATCTCCTACACTTGTGTTACTACTGTCCCTTACCTGTGCAGTCCTATGCAGGAATCCAGTTTGCCCTGGTTTGTCATATAAAACTAATAATAGATGAGGGTTTATGTCAGTGAGGAAATGTATTTTCATTCTGTCAGAAATCTATTTTCCTGTCTAGTAATAGTCACTATTACTGCATTGTGTAATGGGTATCACTGGAGAAGTGCTCCACAGGTTTACAGAAGATCCAGTGTGGACTGGAGGGGCAGTGTACCTCGGAGACTTTACTGGTATTTTTTCTGTCTTTGGTGTAACTAATATTATGCTTTGATCTGGATGCTGGTAAATTTCTCTGTTATGGCGTCAATAAAAATAACTAATTCCGTGCCAAGAGGATTAGATGAATGGTCATCTTCTCACCCTTTCTGGAAAATAAGACCCCTATATGTAAGTCCATGTTACATATCGCCCACATCTGTATTGGACAGAAAAGCACATCATGCTGCGTTTTCATGTTTGGTAAAATGCCCGGTTTTCTAATGGATACCAGATTCCATCATAGTCAGTGGGTTCCATCGGGTGGTGTTCATTTCTGTAATTTGATGAAAATGCCTCATCTGATTTTTTTTTTTTATTGTTCTCCTATAATGGATATGTGATTTTTGTTACTTATTTTACACAATTACTAACATAGTTATACTTCTGCTTTTATCCTCATAAACGAAAAAAAGAACGCTCATACAATGTCTGATATATAAAGTGATGTATGTGTAGATACCTGTTCATTATGCATGGTTTTTAATCAGAGAAAATACTCCTTTTAATAATGGCGAGCTTTGCGGCTCACTGCTTAGAGTTTCTGCCTCCTATATAGAAGGTCAGGACCCAGCAGTGACAGGGGAGGCAGAATAAAAGTTAAATATATGCAGGGGTATTAAGCACTGTCAGAATGCTTTATAATCATAGCGCTAATGGAGAGACAGCCATATATAGAGTGGAGTGAACCAGAGTGAAAACAGGGACTCCAAGAGAGCAGAGCTTTGTATACGGAGTCATACTTGGAGTCAGCCAGAGTGAAAGCACAGGACTACCAAATCGCAGAGCAGGGAGGCTCCTAATCAATGCAGGGGAAAAAGTACCGCAGCTTCAATGCAATAGTAAAAAGATACCAACACTGACCTCCTGAATATAGGTCATACCAGGTAGAGACTGAAGCACCTGTGGCAACCCATCCATTGGTCACGTGGCCTTTGTGCAGCTGAGTTTGATTAATGTAAATAGGATTAAGCTGCAATACCAAGCACATAGATGGCAGAAGTCCGTCCTTTAAAAATTGTGCCTGCTCGTAAGCTTTTTTTATATATTTTTTTTACCATTTTTTTTAAAACTTTTTTTTTATGATTTTGAAGCTCGTATTTTTTTATTCTGAACAAACATGGGTCTTTTAGACCTTTTAATGACCTATACATAGATGGCGGAAGTCCGTCCTTTAAATATTGCGCCTGCACAGAAGCTAAGTGAGTGTTGTAGCCGCCGGGTACCTGCTGTTTTACACAGCATACACCCAGAGGCAATGTCATTTAACCCCTCAGATGCTGTGGTCAATTTTGACCATGACATCTGATCAGTCTTTCCCCTGGAGTGCTGCGCACCTATGATACGAACAGCTTCCCTATGCAAAAATCGAGGGAGCTGTTTGATTGCTATAGCAGTCTCGTGCCCTCTGAAGCATCCGATGCCTGCCACAGTTATAAAAGTCTTGGTTTCTTCAGAGAGAAGGCAGGCTTTTATATAGAAGCAACAGTGTTCTCGATCTTTGCACAGGGAAGCTGTTGAAGCCCTAGGAGCAGAGCCCTCCCGGGAAAATACCACTTCAGATGGTGTGGTCACAATTTAACACGGCATCAGAGGAGTGAAATGTGATCAGCATTATTGCCAATTGCAGACATTGGCTCTGGGTGTCTAATGTTTAAAACAGGAGAAACACGACAGAAATACCGTACCCCGACTGACGTCGGACATCAAATACGTAGAGCCAGCGAGATACGGTATATTCACTGGTTACCAAGGCGTGACGTTACGCCGTCCCTGAGGAGCAGATAAGGTCAGCTTGGTACAGTGTTCACAGACTCCTCCTGTCCAAGAGGGATCCTCCTGTCCAAGCTGAGGGATCCTTTTCACTGCCATCTCAGGGAATTCAGGGTTTTGTCAGCCCAGGCACGGGGACATCTCAGATCTACCTTCAAGATCTGTAGATGGGCTGAGCAGTGCAGAGAAAGAGGTCAGGGATTTACTAGGAGGTGACCCTTCCCCTGTCTCTTGCCCAGAGCCTGGTTGGTTCGTTATCTGTCATACTGAGTGCACGCCCGCCGTGACATTATAATCCGCCATACTGTGACTGCCATCACTCAGCGCTTTTGTGATGGCGTCAATTGATGCACTGGTTGACCGCATGCAGGGTTTATCCCTAGAGGTTGCGGATCTGCGTGGTACGGTCACACAGTGTCAGAGGTTTCTGGCATCAGGTACAGGTCAAATTGGTGGGGAGTCTAAAGTCACTCTTCCCGACAGATTTACAGGGAGTACGGATGATTTTTTCTGCTTTAAAGAGTCATGCAAATTGTACTTTCGACTGCGTCCATTTTCGTCAGGTAATGAGGATCAGAGGGTTGGTATCATCATGTCTCTGCTTAAAGGGGACGCTCAATCCTGGGCTTTTTCTCTGCCGCCCGGTTCTCCGGCTCTCCGGTCAGTGGAAGAATTTTTCCAAGCCCTGGGATTGATTTACGATGACCCAGATCGGGTCTCGATGGCAGAATCGAAATTGCGTAACTTACTGCAGGGTGAACATACTGCAGAGGGTTACTGTACAGAGTTTAGGAGGTGGGCTACTGAGTCGGGGTGGAACGACCCCGCGTTAAGTAGTCAGTTTTGTCAGGGGTTATCTGAAAGGTTGAAGAATGCCCTGGCTTTTCATGAGTATCCGGATACTTTAGAGAATGTAATGTCTTTGGCTATACGGTTGGATAGACGTATCCGAGAGAGGGGTAAGGGTCCCTCCGTGCAGGGGATCCCTCCTGCGTGTGGTTTTGTTTCTTCTTCTGCCCAGGGTGATATTGCTTATAACTCTGGAGTAGCGGAGGAACCCATGCAATTGGGTCAGATTTCTTGCCATTCTGATAGTAGAGACTTTAGGAAATTGCACAAACTATGTTACTTTTGTCCTCATGTTAAATCACAGGTGGAAGAGAAAAAGAAAAAAGAAAAAAAAAACTCCCTCACACTTGGTAGTATGAATGGTGTGGTGGAGCAGACAGGTATGCAAGCTCCCTGCAGTTCCCGTTTTCTCCTTTCAGCTATGGTGGCGCTAGAGTCAAAAAATGTGTTTGTTGATGTATTCCTTGATTGTGGTGCTGGGGTAAACCTAATTGACTTTCTTTTTCTTCAAGACCTGGGACTAAGTACTTGCACGTTAGAAAACGAGATTCGTGTTTTTGCAATTGATTCTTCCCCTCTTTCTCAAAGGAGTCTCACTCACATTGTTCATGGTATTCATTTAAGGGTGGGTGATTCACATGCTGAAATTATTTCTTGTTTTGTCATGAAGGATTTGCTAGCTCCTATAGTTTTGGGGTTGCCATGGTTGATTAGACATAACCCAATTATAGACTGGCAAGCGAAACAAATCATTGGTTGGAGCGAGTTTTGTTCGGACAATTGTCTTGTCACATCTATTTCTGAAGTGTCCATTACGGCTTTACCTCCGTATCTCTCGGATTTTGCGGATGTTTTTTCGGAGGGTGGGGCTCAGGAATTGCCCCCTCATCGGGACTATGATTGTCCAGTTAATCTCATTCCTGGCGCCAAGTTGCCAAAGTCTCGGCTTTACAACCTCTCTCAACCCGAAAGAGAGGTCATGCGAAAGTATGTCGCCGAGAGTTTGGCAAAGGGTCATATTAGACCATCTAAGTCTCCAGTGGCAGTAGGTTTGTTCTTTGTGAAGAAAAAAGATGGATCACTGAGACCGTGTTTGGATTTCCGGGAGTTAAACCGTATTACAGTCCGGGATCCATATCCCCTGCCCTTGATCTCTGATCTTTTTGATCAGATTGTTGGAGCCAAGGTGTTCTCCAAGTTGGATTTGAGAGGAGCCTACAGTCTGATCAGGATCAAGGAGGGGGATGAGTGGAAAACGGCCTTCAATACGCACGAGGGTCATTTTGAGAACCTGGTGATGCCTTTTGGGTTGACGAACGCGCCAGCAGTATTTCAGCGATTCGTCAATGACATTTTTCATCACTTGGTGGGGAGGTTCGTAGTAGTTTACCTGAATGACATTTTAATTTATTCTCCTGATCTGAAGACCCATCAGGATCATGTGAGACAGGTTTTGAGGATCCTTCGGGAGAATAAGTTGTATGCCAAATTGGAGAAATGTTTGTTTGTGGTGCAAGAGCTTCCGTTCTTGGGATACATGCTTTCGGATTCCGGTTTTTGTATGGACCCCGAAAAAGGTCCGGGCGGTTCTGGAGTGGGACCGACCAGAGAATCAGAAAGCTTTGATGCGGTTCTTGGGGTTTACAAATTATTATAGGAAATTTATTTTGAATTATTCTACCCTAGTAAAACCTCTTACTGATATGACCAAGAAGGGCGCCGATGTCTCTGTCTGGTCAGATGAGGCGTTACAGGCCTTTTCGGCTGTTAAGGAGCGTTTTGCGTCCGCTCCCATTCTGGTGCAGCCGGATGTGTCTCAACCATTCGTAGTGGAGGTTGATGCATTAGAGGTGGGGGTTGGGGCGGTGCTGTCACAGGGTTCATCTCCTGGCAAGTGGGTCCCGTGTGCCTTCTTCTCCAAGAAGCTCTCGGTTGCCGAGAGGAATTATGATGTTGGAGATAGAGAGTTGTTGGCCTTTGAGGAATGGCGCCACTGGTTGGAGGGGGAGTCTCACCCCGTTACGGTGTATACTGACCATAAGAATTTGGCTTACCTGCAATCTGCCAAGCGTCTGAACCCTAGGCAGGCCAGATGGTCACTTTTTTTTTACGAGGTTCATTTTCGTGGTTACCTTTCGCCCAGGGGTCAAGAACGTCAAGGCTGATGCCTTGTCTCGCAGCTTCCCTGGGGGAGGTGATTCAGAAGATCCAGCGCCGATTTTGGCGGATGGAGTGGTGGTCTCCGCTCTGTACCCTGAATTGGAGATAGAGGTGTTGGGAGCTCAGGAGGGGGCTCCTGGTTCGTGTCCCCCAGGGAGGTTGTTTGTTCCTGAGGGCCTACGATACAAGGTGTTTAAGGAACATCACGATACTGTTCTCGCTGGACATCCTGGTGGTAAGTCCACCTGTGATCTGGTGTCCCGGAGGTTCTGGTGGCCAGGTTTGCGTAAGAGTATTGAGAATTACGTGGCAGCTTGTGAAACCTGCGCTCGGTCTAAGGTTACTCATACTCGACCGCCTGGTTCACTTCTTCCATTGTCTATTCCATCTCGTCCTTGGACACATTTGTCCATGGACTTTATTACGGACCTACCGAGTTCCTCCGGGAGAACAGTGATTTTGGTGGTAGTCGATCAATTCAGTAAAATGGCTCACTTTATACCACTAACAAATCTCCCTAACGCTAAGACTCTTGCGCAGATTTTTGTGGATAATATTGTTAAATTGCACGGTATTCCTTCGGATATTGTCTCTGATAGGGGCACGCAGTTTGTCTCCAGGTTTTGGAGGGCGTTCTGCTCTCGACTTGGCATTCAACTTTCTTTCTCGTCGGCTTTTCATCCACAGTCGAATGGTCAGACGGAGCGTACCAATCAAAACCTGGAGACCTACTTGAGGTGCTTTGTGGCTGAGAATCAGGAGGACTGGTCCTCGTTCTTGCCCTTAGCAGAATTTGCATTGAATAACCGTAGGCAGGAGTCCACGGGTAAGTCGCCATTTTTTGGCGCATACGGTTTCCATCCTCAGTTTGGTACCTTTTCTGGGTCTGGTTCCTCCGGGATGCCAGAGGAGGAGAGATTCTCTTCTGCCTTATCCTCTATCTGGCGGGGGATTCAAGGGAATTTGGAGAGGATGGGTGAGAGGTATAAACGAATGGCTGACAGGAGACGTGTGACTGGTCCGGACCTGTGTGTGGGTGATTTGGTGTGGTTGTCCACTAGGAATATCAAGTTGAGAATGCCATCTTGGAAACTGGGTCCAAGATTTGTTGGTCCATATAAGATTTCTGCGGTGATCAATCCTGTGGCATTTCGACTTAATCTGCCGCAGACTTGGAGGATCCACGATGTCTTCCACAAGTCTTTACTAAAAAAATATGTTAAACCGGTGGTACCATCGCCATTGCCTCCTCCTCCTGTTCTGGTCGAGGGATACTTGGAGTTTGAGATCTCCAGGATTCTCGACTCGAGAGTTCTGCGGGGTTCCCTCCAGTACCTGGTTCACTGGAGGGGATACGGTCCTGAGGAGAGGATGTGGGTTCCGGCATCAGATGTCAACGCCAGCCGTCTGGTGAGGGCCTTTCATAGGTCCCATCCGGATAAGGTTGGTCCAGGGTGTCCGGAGGTCACCTGTAGAAGGAGGGGTACTGTCATGCCCCACTCTGACGATGTGCGGAGGTCGGCCAGGATTGCAGCACGAGTTTAGTGTTTGTTTTGGAGTCGTGCTGGATCCGCCCCTCATCAGGTGCACTGGGTGGAGTCATTAGTTTAAATAGCTCCTCTGCCCAGTGCCCTGAGCGGATTATATTCATTATTGTGATCTTGGAAGCTAGGAAGGAAGGTTGGCTGTCTGCTCCAGCTCAGGAAGATAAGTGTTGTTTCTAGTTGGTTGTTTTGTGTCATCTTTCCCACCCAGGTTCTGTGCGAGCAGGCTGCTCCTATTTCCCACTTCACCATCTCAGGGAATTCAGGGTTTTGTCAGCCCAGGCACGGGGACATCTCAGATCTACCTTCAAGATCTGTAGATGGGCTGAGCAGTGCAGAAAAAGAGGTCAGGGATTTACTAGGAGGTGACCCTCCCCCTGTCTCTTGCCCAGAGCCTGGTTGGTTCGTTATCTGTCATACTGAGTGCACGCCCGCCGTGACAGCTGCACTAGTTGCCAGAACTAACTCGGACATAAGAATCTAAAAACACTAATTACTGTCCCCCAACATGCTTCGCCAGCTAACCTGGCTTCATCAGGGGTAACGGACAGAATTGAATAAAGACGCCATCCTTGAACCTTATAAAGGCTATCTCCACCTAACAGCAGGCTGGAGAGCCAATAAACTCATCGAGTAAGGGAGGGAGGATCATCCCCTAAATTGTCCTGCCAATGGAGAGGCTAAAGGTCACAGTGACTCGCATCACCGTCACCTAGATGGGTGTGACTTCATGACTAGGCTGCGCCTCAGATACTTAGTGTTAGAGCATGCGCCCCTTTCTCGCAGCCTCTAAGTCCCTACATAGCTGAGGATAAGCTTGAAGGGGTTTATGTATCCTGTGCGCTGGGAGACTAAGTCCGTGCACAGCTGCGTGAAGGCAGAGGGATGCACCCATAGCCTAAGTGTTGGCGC
Source organism: Bufo bufo (assembly GCF_905171765.1). Lineage (NCBI taxonomy): Eukaryota > Metazoa > Chordata > Amphibia > Anura > Bufonidae > Bufo > Bufo bufo. The sequence continues at coordinate 430,615,605 of NC_053392.1, read as the reverse complement.
AGGCATATACATCCCATAGCCCACGCTGAGAGACTAAGTCCGTGCGCAATTAGGGCTCATGGCTCCAGACCAGAATGTCGCAGGGAGGTGGTTCTTGGACCAATTGAGTCGCCTGGGTTCCGGCTACCAGTAGAGTCCAAGCATGGTTCCCTTATTTGGTTTCTGTGGGGAGATATGTAGATCTCCCCTCCCTGGCATCCCACCACCTAACTATGACCACCGGCCTGTTCATCGTGGCCACAGGGACACAAATTTGTATCTCGTTTATGTCTATGATGGACGGGCGATTCATAATTCCTTAAGCCAGTTCCATGTCTGATAATGTTCATTGAACTGGGGAATGGCCTAGACCCCCTGCAGGGAAGCTTTTTTTTTGCAGGATCCGTGCTATCTGAATGGAGGTGACAAATTGTAAACAATGGTGGCCTACTAGAAGTTCTCTGGCATTTGGCTGGGCTTTGAAGCAGGACCCCCTTGTCGAGTTCACTATCTGCTATCTGACAGCAGATGGCTGGTGTGGGACCATGGCTGACAGTAAATAATAATCCATATTCCTCACAGGTGACATTTTTAAATAGCAGAAAGGTTTAAAAAAAATTGATTGTTGATGATTTTTCCAAATTAGATTTATTTTAATAATTTATATTCCGCTTACATATTCTGTAACACTGTACAGAGATTGTCATTACTCACACTGGTCTTTGTCCTAATTGGGGGACACAATTTAAATAAACCTATTTCCATATTATTATTTTTTGTTTGGTAGACAACTGTTGCATTGGGAACCAACCCACGCAAGTACAAGGAGATTATTCAAATGCCATGCAAATATTTCCCTTGGTCAGATTTGAAACCCATACCCCAAGGCAACAGTGCTAACTACTGAGCCACCACACTGCTATGATCTGGGGCATGTTTGAGAGTTGGGTTGCAGGATATAAATTCAATGTATGCTATTTTGAGCTTCCAATAGTTACCCTTGATCTAATACCTGCCACGTGTCCTTTCGTAAAGAAAAAAACACCACCAGCAGACTTTTTTTTGTATTATTAACCAGTCAACCAGTCTGTGATATCTCTTGAGTGAACTTTTTCCACTGCTCCACTGAGTTTATTTTTTAGCTGTGCAATGTTCCAGGTATTTCTTGAATGCACAGCCGGTTTAACCCTTAGGATACCGGAGGGTTTTTTTTGTTTTCATTTTTCTTCCCCATCTTCCTTGAGCCATTACTTTTTAATTTTTCCGTTCACATAGCAGTAGGAGGGCTTATTTTTTGAGGGGCAAGTTGTACTTTCCAATGCCACCATTTAATGTGGCATACAATGTAGTGGGAAGCAGGAAGAAAATTCCAAATGGAGTGGAATTGGAAAAAAAACACACTTCCTCCTCCCGGTTTACAGGTTTTGTTCCCACGGCATTTTGTTTGCAGCAAAACTAACCTGTGCCCTTCATTCTCTGGGTCAGTACGATTACAACAATACCACAAATATATATTTTTTTCATGTCTAAATAGTGTAAAAATAAATTTTAACTTTGAGAAAATGATTTTTTTTTTTACATCACCATATTCTGACCCCCCATAAGTTTATTTTTTATAGTTATCTACTAAGCTGTGTGGGGGTTCATGTTTTGCGGGACAATCTGTCATTTTTATTGATACCATTTTGGAGTGTGTGTGACTTTTTGATCATATTTTATTACTTTTTTTGTGTAAGAAAAACAATGAAAAAATGGCAAATTGGCCATTTAGACCCTTTTTTCCGTTATTCCATTCGCCATATTGGATTTTTTTTTTATATTTTAATATAGTATGATGGTTATTTTTTTGGTTATTTATGTATTTAATTTTTTATTCTACGGAAAGGGGGACGATTTAAAAAAAATGTTATATATATTTTTAAAGGTTTTTTACTTTTTTGTCATGTTGCAAGGTCTAGTTTTAACTAAAATCAATCATCTGACAAATGCTTTCAAGTTATTCTTAAAGGGGTTGTGCCATAAAACATATTCTACATTTTTCAAACCAGCACCTGGATCTGAATACTTTTGTAATTGCATGAAATCAAAAACGTAGTGTAGCCAGTGAGCTATTCAATGAAATGTATTTGTATAATGCCACCTTGCTGTTTGCTCTTTTCCTTATTTCTTGTCCACCTCATCAAGGTGGTCGCATGCCTTCAGTTTAAATCTTAAATTGCAACCAGCCATATCTTCCGTTAGAAGCTGTGGCAGTTTCAGGGTAAGAGCTACAGCAGAAGGGACTCACCCCATGAGAAGAAACACACCCCTGAGCAGCCAGATTGAAATAAATCTAGCAGAACAATTGGAGCAATGAAGGGGGAGATGTCTGGATCTATGTGAGGTACAGGGCTGGTCCAAGCTTTGTTAGAGATTGTCATGTACTATGTGATGTCTGATTTAAATTTTTTTATTTTTTTTTAATTAGTCATGACATAGCCCCATTTACGGTAAGTACCATCTGGCAGCATAATAAAGAATTCATAGTGAACTCTGTAATGGTGAATTGCCTCAATGCTGTAAAGTAGCCCAAACCATATATTTTCTCCTGCATGCTTTACATTTGGCATCCGTTTCTTATGAAATTTTGTCTTTCAACAAACATGTCTTCTTGTACTGTGGCAAATTTATAATAATTTTATCTTTGTCTGCTGGAGCTTATTATTCCAGAAATCCAGATATTTGTGTAGTTGATATTTCTTTCCAAGACTTTAAAAGTTTCCTCCTGGCATACCCCCAATATATATTAAACATTGAGGCCAGTAGTGTCAAGAGATAGCTGTAGAGCTCATGAGGAAATTCTGTTCTCAGACTGAAGGCAATGCAATGGCCTAGGCAGGTTCGTAGTTATTTAAAATTGGCTCTACTTGTACAAAGACTTTACAAAAAAAATAAAAAATTTGATCTTCCACAAAAAATCATACATGTTTTCTTATCATTTGCATCTAATCTGGTACACCTGAGTCTCTGCCAATTTTGAATAAGGGTAGTATTTTATGTGTCAATTTTGTGACCTTCGCAACAAAACACCTACACTTAAAGGGGGTGTCTCACTTCAATAAATGTATCATGTAGAGAAAGTTAATACAAGGCACTTACTAATGTATTGCTATCCATATTGCCTCCTTTGCTGGCTTGATTAATTTTTCTAGCACATTATACACTTCTTGTATACAGGGGTTACGAACATTCAAGCCTGCAAAGGAGGCAATATGGACAATCAAAATACATCAGTATGTTACTTTTATTAAATTTCTTTTCATGATAAATGCCATTTGCTGAAGTGAGAACCCCTTTAAATACACTATTTGTTACATATGTTAAAAGTAAAAAAACAAAAACAAGCTTTACATGCAATGCCCTTACTTTTTCACATGAGCTTCACAAGAAATATAACATAATGTCCCCCCCCCATATTAAGAAGGCTTTTGATTTACTAAATTAGTTTGCTAAAGTTGTGTTATTTTTGTAGCAAACTGTAAAAAAAATATTTTGTAAATGTGATCACTGTTCATTTTGGATTGTTGTAGCAAGTTTTACTATGTTTACTTGTTGAAATATGTGGGTTAAATCATATACTACTAATGTTAACCTTTCTGTTGGAAGTGATCATTCGGCATGCATTGTGGCTAGTATATGTTTTGATGAAGTAATGTCATTTAAGCTTCTGAGGTTATGTGGTTCCAGAAATGGTGCCTTGAATGCTCAGGGAAGAACAGCATGCTTAAACTAACTTTGTCAGTAAAAATGTGGACTAGAAGCTATGCATGTATCATTTTTATAGCCTGCAATACCTCTAAATACATATATATATATATATATATATATATATATATATATACACAGTCAGGTCCATAAATATTAGGACATCGACACAATTCTAACTTTTTTGGCTCTATACACCACCACAATGGATTTGAAATGAAATGAACAAGATGTGCTTTAACTGCAGACTGTCAGCTTTAATTTGAGGGTATTTACATCCAAATCAGGTGAACGGTGTAGGAATTACAACAGTTTGCATATGTACCTCCCACTTTTTGAGGGACCAAATGTAATGGGACATACTAATAATACTCATAAATTAAACTTTCACTTTTTAATACTTGGTTGCAAATCCTTTGCAGTCAATTACAGTCTGAAGTATGGAACGCATAGACATCACCAGATGCTGGGTTTCATCCCTGGTGATGCTCTGCCAGGCCTCTACTGCAACTGTCTTCAGTTCCTGCTTGTTCTTGGGGCATTTTCCCTTCAGTTTTGTCTTCAGCAAGTGAAATGCATGCCCAATCAGATTCAGGTCAGGTGATTGACTTGGCCATTGCATAACATTCCACTTCTTTCCCTTAAAAAACTCTTTGGTTGCTTTTTCAGTATGCTTTGGGTCATTGTCCATCTGCACTGTGAAGCGCCGTCCAATGAGTTCTGGAGCATTTGGCTGAATATGAGCAGATAATATTGCCCGAAACACTTCAGAATTCATCCTGCTGCTTTTGTCAGCAGTCACATCATCAATAAATACAAGAGAACCAGTTCCATTGGCAGCCATATATGCCCACGCCATGACACTACCACCACCATGCTTCACTGATGAGGTGGTATGCTTAGGATCATGAGCAGTTCCTTTCCTTCTCCATACTCTTCTCTTCCCATGACTCTGGTACAAGTTGATCTTGGTCTCATCTGTCCATAGGATGTTGTTCCAGAACTGTGAAGGCTTTTTTAGATGTCGTTTGGCAAACTCTAATCTGACCTTCCTGTTTGTGAGGCTCACCAATGGTTTACATCTTGTGGTGAACCCTCTGTATTCACTCTGGTGAAGTCTTCTCTTGATTGTTGACTTTGACACACATACACCTACCTCCTGGAGAGTGTTCTTGATCTGGCCAACTGTTGTGAAGGGTGTTTTCTCACCAGGGTAAGAATTCTTCGGTCATCCACCACAGTTGTTTTCCGTGGTCTACCGGGTATTTTGGTGTTGCTGAGCTCACCGATGTGTTCCTTCTTTTTAAGAATGTTCCAAATAGTTGTTTTGGCCACGCCTAATGTTTTTGCCATCTCTCTGATGGGTTTGTTTTGTTTTTTCAGCCTAATGATGGCTTGCTTCACTGATACTGACTTTGGATCTCATCTTGAGAGTTGACAGCAACAGATTCCAAATGCAAATAGCACACTTGAAATGAACTCTGGGCCTTTTATCTGCTCATTGTAATTGGGATAATGAGGGAATAACACACACCTGGCCATGGAACAACTGAGAAGCCAATTGTCCCATTAATTTTGGTCACTTAACAAGTGGGAGGCACACATGCAAACTGTTGTAATTCCTACACCGTTCACCTGATTTAGATGTTAATACCCTCAAATTAAAGCTGACAGTCTGCAGTTAAAGCACATCTTGTTTGTTTCATTTCAAATCCATTGTGGTGGTGTATAGAGCCAAAAAAAATTGAATTGTGTCAATGTCCCAATATTTCTGGACCTGACTGTATATAGTCATGAAAATATCACCTTCTATTTTCAGAAACGGTGCCACAAAAGCAAGACAATGTAAGGATAGGAATGTGGAAGGTAGTGGTGTTCAGGGTTCTAGAAAAAGAAGTATGGAAGTTTGGCTTTCCAACCAGGTGTTCTTTAGAGCTCACTGGTGGTGAATGTAAAATAAATGTCTCCCAAGTCCAGCTCAAAAGTACAGCTGTGAGGATTATATGCTATAAGAAACAAACAAAATGTATGCAGATTTAATCAGACAATATCTCCAGCAAACATTAATAAGGAGAACAATGAGCAGCACAATAGGAAAAGATGTACCGTGGAAGGTATAGCTATCAGTTTAGGTGCCGCACTAATGTAGGCATGTGATTTTTATGAAGATGTAACAAAACTTAGCCTCTGTTGTAGTTCAGAGATGACCATTTGCGAAGGAATATGACCACATGGTCAGGTTTTGGAAACCAAAATCAGGAGTGGATCATAAAAATAGAAAAAGCATACTACTTCTCTTTTTTGATATTGGCTTCTAAAACTGCTTCAGAAAACCTCACCATGTGGTCGTACCCTAAAGTGTGCGTGCTCATTTTTCGAATATAGAGATAAAACTCATTTAGGTTTTTCTTCTGCAGTAATTCTTAGTTCACAAGTAAACGTTTCTGGACAATACAGTGTACATTTCATTGTATACAGGCCGCTTCTTCAGATACAGTAAATGATGGTGAATAAAAAGCCAACAATTTGTGAATAAAAAAAGCTAATAATTAACTTATGCATACCCAGGCAAGTGCCGGGGCCCACTGTTGCTATCAGCGCTTCCATCAATACAGATGGAAATGCTCATGTCACGGACGTTCCCGCGACAGGTGGCAGGAGAGCGGTGAGACTGGCAACACGTGGTTTGATCTGACAGGTTTTCCTTGTGGATTTATGTGTCTGTGTTGTTTCTGGTAATGGCCACACCCTTTGCCTCAGGTGTTGCTAATGTGGTCATTTAACCATCCTCATTTATAGTTGCTTATTCCACTATGCTGTGTGGTTTATAGCTTCAGTGTTGCATTTCCCTGGCATTTGTATTAAGGCCTGAGGGATATTCCTGTTCGTCCTTCCTTTTGGAGGAACAGGTTGTCTCAGTCCTGACATTAGTACCAGGGTCCTATAGGGTGAGTTAGGACATTAAGTATTCCTGTGTATGAACTCGCCTACCTCTGGGGTCTGTTCATACTGGTAGTTAGTCAGGACTTTGATTAGGGTTTTACTATGAGGTGTCCATCTCCTTTCCCTAGTTTCCAGGCCTTATTCCCTAACCCCTTTCCCTCCTATGCTCAGTATGGTGTTTCCCTCCCACAACCAAACGTAACATTATAAACCGCCAAAACCGTAATTTTTTTGTTTGTTTCAGTGCATCCATGGATCCTATTGCTGCACTGGCCGGACAGCTGCAGGGGCTGTCCCTGGAGGAAGCTGACCTCCGCACGACCGTCTCGCAGATCCAGAGACCACAGGCTGCTGGTCCTAGTGGTGGTTACAAGGCCTGTCTCGAGCCTAAAGTTGCCCTCCCGGACAGATTCTCTGGGGGAAGTGATAATTTCATTTTGTTTAGGGAGGTGTGCAAATTGTATTTTAGGCTACGTCCACACTCATCTGGGGATGAGATTCAGAATGTTGGTGTGGTTATTTTGTTGCTTAAAGGGGACGCTCAGTCATGGGCTTTTTCTCTGCCGACCGTATCGCAGTCTCTCCGGTCGGTGGATAAATTTTTCAAAGCTCTGGGTCTTATCTATGATGACCCGGATCGGACCTCCCTGGCCGAGACCAAGCTACATGGCCTTCGTCAGGAAGAGCGTTTTGCTGAGATCTATTGCTCTGAGTTTAGGAGGTGGGCTACGGATCCTGAGTGAAACGATCCGGTTCGCCGTGGTCAGTTTTGTCAGGGATTATGAGAGAGACTGAAGGATGCTTTGGCCTTTCATGAGAATTCGGAGTCTCTAGAAGCCGCTATGTCTCTTGCAGTACGCATAGATAGACGCCTGAGAGAGAGATCTAGGGGCCCCCACTCTCAGGACGTACTATCACATAACGTATTGTCTTCCTCTGACACTTTGGGTGAAGATACTCCTGGGTTTATGTCTGGGGACAAACCCATGCAATTAGGGGGAGCTACTCCTGGATCCGCTTTTAAGCATACTGGCAATAGGAAGGGAGTGTGTTTTTTCTGCGGAGAAAAGGGACATTTTATCAGAGTATGTTCATGCATTCAACGGCAAAAAAAAAAAGAGGGACATTTAATTCACATCTGACTCTTGGAGGGGTGAGAGGAGAGTCAGAAAATGTGCATTTGTCTTTTACTGGTAGTACCTGATTTCTCCTGGCTGCTGAGATGGCGCCAGAGACAAAAACTGTGGGGAGTGAGGCTGGGGTGAACCTGATTGATGCTCAGTTCCTCCGTATGCATGGGTTGTCACCGAATGTATTAGAAGAAAACATTTCCAATTTTGCTATTGATTCTGCACCTCTAGCTCAGAAATGTTTATCTCAAGTGGTGCATATCATCAGATTGAGTATCTTAAATTTTAGAATTTATCTAGTGTTTTGTGTTGAAGGGTCTCCCTTCACCGGTGGTTCTGGGTTTACCGTGGTTAAGCAAGCACAATCCAACCATCGATTGGCAAGCTAGATAGATTCTGGGTTGCGTAAGTGTGTTGAGGACTATGTGTCAGCCTGTAGTACCTGTGCACGTGCTAAGGTGACACATACTCGGCCTTCCAAATCTCTACTTCCGTTGCCCATCCCATCCAGACCATGGACTCACTTATCCATGGATTTTATCACTGATCTACCTAATTCTTCAGGAAAGACCGTTATTCTGGTGGTAGTTGATCGCTTTAGTAAAATGGTGCACTTTATAGCATTATCGGGCCTACCTAATGCTAAAACACTTGCACAAGTGTTTGTTGACAACATTGTGAAACTCCATGGCATTCCCTCTGACGTGGTCTCGGATCGTGGGACTCAGTTTGTTTCCAAATTCTGGAAGGCGTTCTGTACTCGACTGGGGGGTTCAACTGTCCTTTTCATCGGCTTTTCATCCTCCGTCGAACGGACAGACGGAACACACTAATCAATGTCTGGAGACTTACTTGAGATGTTTTGTCTCTGAGAACCAGAAGGAGTGGTCTTCGTTTTTTTCTTTGGCAGAGTTTGCCATAAACAATCATAGACAGGAGTCCACTGGTAACTCGGTTATTTGGGGGATATGGGTTTCACCCGCAGTTTGGCACATTTTCTGGTTCTGATACTTCTGGTATCCCTAAGGGGGAATGTTTTTTGTCCTCATTGTCATCAATATGGCGGAAAATTCTAAATAACTTGATGAATATGGGCAACAAGTATAAACGTGTGACTGACAGGAAACGTATGAATGGTCCGGACCTAAGAGTGGGTGATTCTGTGTGGCTGTCCACAAGAAATATTAAGTTGAAGGTGACTGCTTGGAAGTTGGGTCCAAGGTTTATTGATCCATATAAGATCACTGCCATTATAAATCCTGTAGCTTTTCGTCTTGAACTTCCTCAGGCCCTGAAAATTCATAATGTGTTTCATAAGTCCTTGTTGAAGAGATATGTTAAACCATTGGAGCTGTCTTCCTTGCCACCCGCTCCTGTCATGGTGGACGGTAGTTTGGAATTTCAGATCGCCAAGATAATTGACTCTCGAGTTCTCCGTAGATCTCTTCAGTATCTTGTTCACTGGAAGGGTTATGGACCAGAGGAGAGGATGTGGGTACCGGCATCTGACATGAATGCCAGTCGTTTGGTGAAAGTTTTTTACAGGTCTCACCCGGATAAGGTCGGTCCTGGGTGCCCGGAGGTCACCCGTAGAAAGGGGAGTACTGTCACGGACGTTCCCACGACAGGTGGCAGGAGATCGGTGAGACTGGCAACATGTGGTTTGATCTGACAGGTTTTCCTTGTGGATCTATAGGCATCTGTGTTGTTCCTGGTAATGGCCACACCCCTTGCCTCAGGTGTTGCTAATGTCATTTAACCTTCCTTATTTATAGTTGCTTCTCCCACTATGCTGTGTGGTTTATAGCTTCAGTTTCAGTTGTGGATTGCTGGTGTGTGGATCTCGGCGGAGTTCCTGGTGCTTCTATTGCTCCTTTGAAGTTAAATATTTCCTTTCGAAAGTAGCTAAAAAAATAATGGAACCCTTAAAAAAATATATACTTTATTTGATATCTATAAAAAGATCCTGATTGGTCAACCCTTATTCAGATAAACATTGGGTCCAGGAGCAGGTATATGTGAGGATATAACCATGCAAGGCAAGGTTCTTTCCCTACACAGGTCCCAACTAATCCTCAGCCCGGAGGTATTCCCTGATGGTGGTGATCATCCGTCCCCGTACCTACCCTGGATAACCCTAAAACACCCTAAACGCCAATAAATACCCCGTTACATTTTTCCCCAGCATTTGGGTTTTTTAGGTGGTACATACACAGGGTAAAGAAAGAGCTAGTCAAAGGCACTGACTGTCCCATCCACTACTTCTCAAAACCTGTGGAGGACAGGGGAAAGGTCACGCCAAGAAGGTGGGGCTGGTTGATACTTAGATATCTGATGCAGACATGTGATCAATTGTATGAATGGCCTGGTTCCTCACTTATGTCCATATTCTCATTCGTCCAGCCCCACCAGAGGTGCCAAGATGAAGCGGCCCTATTTTTTTGAAAAAGGGGGCAAAATTCCTAAAGATACATTATATGGTTACAACCGGGTGGCATAATAAAAGTCACCCACGTATTAACTCAGATGCTTTGCGCATCCCTGGCCGCTAAAGGGAATTAAAGGGAGTCTGTCACCACATTTGAGCATATTAGACTGATCAAATAGCATTATATGTGCCACCCAGAACTTAAAAACTGTACCTTGTTGTATCTAATGGAGTTTTCTTTCAGCCAAAAATAAACTTTTAAGATTCTGTAAATGCGCCCTCTCAAGTGCCCAGGGCGGCGTCTCAATCGTCCGAGCCCCAGGCAGCACCTCCTCAACGGCTCATAACCCCACCCTCCGTGTGCCTCTGCCCGCCCAGTTACTCTCCTCCTCTCTCCTTTTCCACTGCGGCTGCGCGGTCAAATTCGTAGCGCAGCCGCCCTGGGCACTTGAGAGGGCGTATTTACAGAATCTTAAAAGTTCATTTTTGGCTGAAAGAAAACTCCATTAGATACAACAAAGGTACCGTTTTTAAGTTCTGGGTGGCACATATAACGCTATTTGATCAGTCTAATATGCTCAAATGTGGTGACAGACTCCCTTTAAAGAAAAGGAAAATAACCTATATCTACAGAAAGCAACTAAAGGTCAACCTTTCATTAAAACCTCTAGGGGACTGGGATGGGAAACGATAAATCCATTCTGATTCCTTTTGTAGGATTTTCCTATCCCAGTCCCCCTTCCTCAGTGGTGGAGGAATCATCTCCAGCACCGAAAACCGTAGTACCTTAGGGTGCCCTGAATGTTTCTCCATTACATGGCTGGCTAATGGGGTATCCTTTTTCTTCAGAACGTCATTAATGTGTTCACAGACTCTCCTCCTCAACTCGTGGGTGGTTTTGTCAGCATAGTCCATTGGACAAGGACACTGACAGACATAAACCACCCCCCTAGTCTTGCAGTTGACAAAGTTCCTAATCGAAAAAATGCGGTTGCCGACCAAACACGTAAGTGTTTTCGAGATAGAAATAAAGGTGCATGCCTTATAACCTCCGCATTTAAACATACTGATGGGTTTCCTAGGCAACCAGGTGTCTTTACCAGGTGGAGCCACATAGTGGCTATGAACTAAATAGTCATGGAGACTCCTGCCCTTACGATAAGTAACGCTAGGGTACTTTGTGATCGTATCAGTAAGGTTAGGGTCCATCAGCAAGATAGACCAATGTTTGTTGAGGATCCTTTTCATCTCCACATTAGCACTATCAAACGTGGAGATCATTTGGATAGGAGTCTGATTTTGCGTTGATGTTTTAGGGATTAAGAGGTCCCTCCTATCTATGGTCTGCACTTCTTGAAAGGCCTTCCTGAAGACCCCCTGTGGATAGCAACGATCACAAAACCTAGTATAGAGCTTCCTGGCCTCACTGTGGAATTCCTCTGGATTGGAACAATTCCTCCTTACTCTTAATTATTGACCCTTAGGTATACCCATTCAAGGGGAGAGGATGGCAACCATCCCAATGCAAAACATTATTGGTCGCAGTTGGTTTCCTAAAGATAGTTGTCACTAGTTTCTCCCCCTGTTTGGAGACCCTGACATCCAAGAAGGTGATAGACTCCTCATGGATTTCATAAGTAAATTTCAGGCCAACCTCGTTGATGTTAGGACTGTCCACGAACTTAGTAAATTCAGCCCTACTGCTATTCCACAGGATGAAAACATCATTGATGTAACGAGTCCATAATATGATATTATTATGCCACCACATTTGGTGGTCAGGGAAAACAATCATATCCTCCCACCATCCCAGAAACAAATTTGCATAGGTGGGGCGGATGGGCTCCCCATTGCTGTACCTCTTTGCTGGTGGTACAGTGAGTGAGGACAAAACTAAGGAGGTTAAGGATAAATTCATTGTGAGATCTGCAGTAAATGCCCTGAGTGCGTAGATAGTGATAGACTGCCAATTAACCCTTCTCATAGGGAATACTACTGTATAAAGATTCTACGTCGATGCTAGCCAACCGACAAGAGGGATCAACATTGATAGTTTCTATCTTGCTCAGGAAATCCATGGTATACCTCGTATAGGAAGGCAATGCAAGTACAAATTCTCTCAGTACACAATCTAGATAAATACCGCAATTTTGGAATTAACTCCTGAAACAATGGGGCAACCTCGTAACGGATTTGTCCCCTTGTGTACCTTGGGCAATCCGTAGAAAGTTGTGATTTGTGGATTCTCTGGCAGCATAAAATTTAACTCTGCTTGACTAATCACCCTCCTGTCAATCCCAATCTTAAGAATCCTTTCCAATTCCCTCAAGTAGTCCGCACTCGGGTCAGATGTCAAAATCTCATAGTTCCTCTGTCTTCTAACAGATAAACACACATTCCACAATAGTTATCATGGCTTATAATAACCAAATTGCCACTCTTGTCAGATGGTTTTATGACAATGGTTTTATCTCTTTCAAGCCCTCACAGAGCCTCTGTCTCAATTTTGGACAGATTCCGATTAGACAGATGTCCAATGTCCAACTTCTCGAGATCAGAAATGACAAGTTGAAGGAAAATGTCAATATGTTCCAGTGCTCCAGACTAAAAAAAATACCTAGTCGCCATTGGCTCCTGAACTGAAAAATTTAGGAGCCAAATTACATTTTTAGTCGCCAAATTGAAAACGAATCAAAATTTTGGTATCGTGACAACGCTACGCCGATCAGATCGGTGTTGTTTCAATACCAAAATTTTGATTCGCTTTCGTCACCATAAAACCATATGCGATACTTAATACCACGCAAAGAAAAAAAAAAACACCAAAAAAAGCCGTGTGCATTTCGCATTTTATGAAATGTTCGGCCCATAATAGAACAGTCCTATCCTATTTTTTGGGGTGACAAGGTGACAAAAAAATGGCGAATCGCATGGTTTTATTTATTTATGTCTGTTACGGTGCTCACCGCATAGGAGATATTTTTAAATAATTGAATAGTTTGGACTTTTCGGACGCAGCTCTATGTAATATGTTTATTTATTTATTGTTTATATATTTTATATGTAAAATTGGGAAAAGGGGGATTTAAACTTAATATTTTAGGGTACTTTCACACTAGCATTTTTCATTTCCGGCATAGAGTTCCGTCACAGGGGCTCTATACCGGAAATGAACTGATCAGTTATATCCCCATGCATTCTGAATGGAGAGTGATCCATTCAGGATGTCTTCAGTTCAGTCTTTTTGACTGATCAAGCAAAAGATAAAACCGTAGCATGCTACGGTTTTATCTCCGGCGAAAAAAACTGAAGACTTGCCTGAATGCCGGATCCGGCATTTTTCCCCATAGGAATGTATTAGTGCCGGATTCGTCCTTCCGGTCTGCGCAAGCGCAGACCGGTAAAAATGTGTAAAAATATACAAGACGGAGAGACGGATCCGTCCTTGCAATGCATTTGTGAGATGGATCCGCATCCGGATGCGTCTCACAAATGCTTTCAGTCACATCCAGATCAGCCTTAGTGAAAGTAGCCTTAGTGTTTGTGTGTTTTTTTTTAACTTACTATTAGCCCCCTTAAGCCTCATTCACACATCAGTGTTTTGGTCAGTGATTTCCATCAGTGATTGTGACCCAAAACCAGGTGCGGCTCTAATCACAGAACAGGAGCAGAACTTTCCCTTATACCTTATGTTTGTGGAGGCTCCAATTCTGGTTTTGGCTCACAATCACTGATGGAAATCACTGACAAAAGGCCCCATGCACACGACCGTATTTTTTCACGGTCCGCAAAACGGGGTTCCGTTGGTCCGTGATCCGTGACCGTTTTTTCGTCCGTGGGTTTTCCTTGATTTTTGGAGGATCCACGGACATGAAGAAAAAGTTGTTTTGGTGTCCGCCTGGCCGTGCGGAGCCAAACGGACCGTCGTGAATTCCAATGCAAGTCAATGGGGACGGATCCGTTTGAGGTTGACACAATATGGTGCAATTTCAAACGGATCCGTCCCCCATTGACTTTCAATGTAAAGTCAGGAGTCCCTATTATACCATCGGATTGGAGTTTTCTCCAATCCGATGGTATATTTTAACTTGAAGCGTCCCCATCACCATGGGAACGCCTCTATGTTAGAATATACTGTCGGATATGAGTTAGATCGTGAAACTCATATCCGACAGTATATTCTAACACAGAGGCGTTCCCATAGTGATGGGGGCGCTTCTAGTTAGAATATACTACGAACTGTGTACATGACTGCCCCCTGCTGCCTGGCACCACCCGATCTCTTACAGGGGGCTGTGATCCACACAATTAACCCCTCAGGTGCTGCACCTGAGGGGTTAATTGTGCATATCATAGCCCCCTGTAAGATATCAGGGGCTGCCAGGCAGCAGGGGGCAGACCCCCCTCCCTCCCCAGTTTGAATATCATTGGTGGACAGTGTGCGGCCCCCACCCCCGGCCCCCCCTCCCTCCCTCTATTGTATTGTAATTGGTGGCCAGTGTGCGGCCCCCCCGGCCCCCCCTCCCTCCATCTATTGTATTATCATTGGTGGCCAGTGTGCGGCCCCCCCTCCCTCCCTCTATTGTAATATCATTCGTGGCCAGTGTGCGGCCCCCCCTCTCCCCCCCCTATCATTGGTGGCAGCGGAGAGTTCCGATCGGAGTCCCAGTTTAATCGCTGGGGCTCCGATCGGTAACCATGGCAACCAGGACGCTACTGCAGGCCTGGTTGCCATGGTTACTTAGCAATATTACAATATTAGAAGCATCATACTTACCTGCTGCGCTGTCTGTGACCGGCCGGGAGCTCCTCCTACTGGTAAGTGACAGGTCTGTGCGGCGCATTGCTTAATGATCTGTCACTTACCAGTAGGAGGAGCTCCCGGCCAGTCACAGACAGCGCAGCAGGTAAGTATGATGCTTCTAATATTGTAATATTGCTAAGTAACCATGGTAACCAGGCCTGCAGTAGCGTCCTGGTTGCCATGGTTACTGATCAGAGCCCCAGAGCGATAAAACTGGGACTCCGATCGGAACTCTCTGCTGCCACCAATGATCGGAGGGGGGGGGGGGGGAGAGGGGAGGCCGCACACTGGCCACCAATGATAATACAATAGAGGGAGGGAGGGGGGCCGAGGGAGGAAAAAATGGAAAACGGCACAACGGCCACGGATGCACACAACGGTCGTGTGCATGAGGCCAAACACTGACGTGTGAATGAGGCTTTAGGGGCTGGAACCCTTGTCCTATTCACCCTTAGGCCCCTTTCACAAGGGCGAGATTTCTGCGCGGGTGCAATGCGTGAGGTGAACGCATTGCACCCGCACTGAATCCGGACCCATTCACTTCTATGGGGCTGTGCACATGAGCGGTGATTTTCACGCAACGCAGGCCCCATAGAAGTTAATGGGGCTGCGTGAAAATCGCAAGCATCCGCAAGCAAGTGAGGATGCGGTGCGATTTTCACGCATGGTTGCTAGGATGAAAGTCTATTCACTGTATTATTTTCCCTTATAACATGGTTATAAGGGAAAATAATAGCATTCTTTAATACAGAATGCATAGTAGAAGGTCAATTGAGGGTTAAAAAAACATGGTACATCACATGATCCATCACCATGGTAATTGACCGTGTGATGAGCTCAGTGACGTCACCACAGGTCCTGAAGAAAGAACAGGAGACCTGCAGCTGTGCGATCAATTGGAGGAGGGGAGTTAATATTTTTTTTCATTTTTTAACCCTCATTGGCACTGCACCACCAATGTTTATTATACTGGGGTGTTGGAGGAGGGGAGGCGCACTGCGCCACCAATGTTTATTATACTGGGGTGTTGGGGGGGGGGGGGGGGGGCGTACTGCGCCACCAATGAAGATAACTGACCTGTTAATACAAATACAGGAGGCGGGTCCTGGAATCAAATAGCCGGCACCCGACCTCTATGACAGGAAGCTGCGATCCGCTGCAGTTAACCCCTCAGGTGCCGCTCCCTGTCATAGAGGTCGGGTGTCGGGTATTTGATTCCGGCACCCGCCTCCTGTATTTGTATTAACAGGTCAGTTATCTTCATTGGTGGCGCAGTGTCCACAGCCCCTCCCCTCCTCCTCCCGTCTCTCTTCTTATTGGCGGCAGCAGCACAGGGGGGAGAGACTTCTCCACTGCGCTGCTGAGAAGAACATTGGCGGCGGGGCAGAGAACTATCATCTCCGGTATTCAACTGCAAAGCTGCCGCGGCGAGTCTAGTCGCAAATAGCCATTTGTAAATTCTAAGTCGCATTGGCGACCATTTTGGTCGCCATCTGGAGCCCTGTGTTCATAGTTGAACAAGGGTGGCAATCTGGTACTCATGGGGCATAGGTTTGCAAATGGACCCTCACCAGCCCCCTTAGAGCCTAACTCCATAAGGTCTAAAAAGATCTGTAGGTCATGGAAGTCCTCCTCACTTATCTCCAATTTATCACACGTCTGCCTATTTTTTCTGCAAAATTTATGCCATTTTAACTTTCTGAAAAAGAGGGGCAGATCATTGACCCAAGTAAAGGGTCTGAAATCCACAGCCGGCACAAAGGATATACCCCTCCCTAGCACGCCAATCTCAACCTCACTCAATAGCCGTGAGGAAAGGTTTATGATCTGTAAGGAGTTGTCAGAGCACAGTTTTCTGTCTCGTAAATGATATGGCAACTGCTAAAAAAGAGGCGGAGGTATTCACATTGCCAGAGGAGGAGGCCAAGGAGGAAGATGGTAACTGCCCATCTTGACCCGTCCCTTGTTTCTTGCCTGGTTCTCTGGCCCACCTCCAGTATTTCCTTTCCCCTTTTGTATTTTGTTTAAGTTCTGTGTGCTGGATTTCCCTGTCATTTATATTATGAGTGAGATTCCTGTTCGTCCTTCCTTTTGGAGGAACATGTTGTCTCAGTCCTGACATTAGTACCAGGATCCTGTTGGGTAAGTTAGGACATTAGGTATTCCTGTGTATGAACTCACCTACCTCTGGGGTCTGTTCATACTGGTAGTGTCACGAGGGTATCAAGAGCCACGTCTGACTCCGTTATACCCGGGGTCATGAAGTCGCAGCGGGTGGCTGCGCGCTCTATATCTAAAGATCACGTTGTTTTTTAGTGATTGTTTTCTGTGTTTGCCTTGCTATCCTTTTTGTCTCTCTCAGGGATCCGTAGCTTCTCCTCCTCAGCTGTTTCTTGTCTGCCACTCCCTACCTCCTTATATTCTCCCCTCACACTTCTCTAGTTGCCAGTTATAGAGCTTCCTGCCTGGACATCTATACTGACCCACTGGAGTGGTGAATCCTGGTTGTCGTTCCTGAGTGCTACCCTCCGGATCCCTGTTGGGCTTATTGTTGTCTCCTGTTGTCGCCCACCTGGGAATATATGTTGAGTCTGTGTTGTCTGTCCTCCCCTTGGTGTTTTCCCTTAGAGTTAGTGGTGCGGACTAGTGTTCCCATCGCCCTGTTCACTACCTAGGGCTCAGCTCAGGGAAAGCCAGGGCTTTAGGCACGTGATCGGCGTACGGGTGAGGAACCCGTCTAGGGACGTCAGGGCAGCCAGGTGCCAGCCGCCAGGTGAGTCAGGGGTCACCATCTTCCCTCTCACTTGGGCAGGGCCTTCCTCGTTCCCTCCCCCTGTGTCACGTATGTGATAGCCACGCCGACCGTGATATTATAACTGGCCCTTACTTTTTGAGAAAAAATAAATAAAATTTATATAATTTTTTATTTGTTGTTTTTTTTTCTCTCTCTCTACTTAGAATCCAATATGGATCCTATTGATGCCTTGGCAGAACAGCTTCAAAGCCTGTCTTTGGAGGTGGCAGGATTGAAGGCGTCTGTTCTCCAACAACAGCAGCAAATGCAGCAGACCGCACCCCCAGCGGTTGCTATGGGTAACCAGGTTGTCACTGAACCCAAGGTTGCTCTTCCCGACAGATTTTCTGGGGGAAGGGACAAATTTGCGACGTTCCGTGAGGCCTGCAAATTATATTTTAAGTTGCGCCCTTACTCCTCAGGTCATGAAGAACAGCGGGTAGGGATTGTCATTTCCCTGCTTCAGGGGGATCCGCAATCCTGGGCGTTCTCGTTACCCCCTGGTTCTCAGGCTCTTCGGTCAGTGGAGGGATTTTTTGGGGCTTTGGGTCTCATATATGATGACCCTGACCGAGTCGCCCTGGTTGAGTCGAAGTTACGGAGACTCCTACAGGGAGATCGTCAGCAGAGGAATATTGCTCAGAGTTCCGTAGGTGGGCTACGGATACTCAGTGGAACGACCCGGCTCTCAGGAGTCAGTTCTGCTCTGGGTTATCTGAAAGGGTTAAGGATGCACTGGCGCTGTATGAGACCCCCCTTTCCCTTGATGCTGTTATGTCCCTCTCTATCAGAATAGATAGACGTCTTAGGGAGAGATCGAAAATTCCGGAGCAATTGGTTACCTCTCCCAAGCAACAGTCAGCCTGTACTGACTTAGATGAGCCTATGCAGCTAGGCGGAACTTCTCGTCAGGTCCGTCCTCCCGAGGTTCGCCATAGGGGGGGGGGCTTGTTTTTTCTGTGGGGGGAGGGGTCATTTCATTAATGTCTGTCCCTCCTTTCTCAAAAACAAAAGACCGTCGGAAAACTACTAACCCCGGGCTGTGCGGAGGATGTCAGCCGGGGAGTATACGTTTCCTCCATACGAACATCTCAATTTGTGTTACCAGCGGTCATTGTTTTTGGTGTTAAGACTGAGTCTATTTCTGTTTTTCTAGACAGTGGAGCAGGGGTAAACTTGATTGGTGCCCATTTTGCCCGCACTATGGGTTTGTCTCTCTGTACGCTGCAGAGACCTATTCCCGTATTCGCTATAGATTCTGCTCCTCTGTCTCAGAGAAACCTCACCCACATTGTTCGTAATTTACACCTTCGGGTAGGGGACCACCATAATGAGTGTCTTTCATGTTACGTTCTGGAGGGCCTTCCCTCTCCGGTGGTATTGGGTCTTCCCTGGTTGATAGCGCACAATCCAGTGGTGGATTGGCAGGCCAGGGAGATATTGGAGTGGAGTGAGCATTGCAGAGAGAATTGCTTAAATAACAATTGCTTAATCGCCTCCATAGCTTCCCTACCTACATTTATTTCGGACTTTGAGGACGTTTTTTCTGAAAAGGGTTGTCAGAAGCTACCACCTCATCGTCCTTATGATTGCCCTGTTAACCTGATTCCCGGGGCAAAATTACCCAAGTCCAGGTTGTATAATCTTTCGGGTCCCGAGAGACAAGCCATGAAAGATTATATCTCCGAGAGTCTGGCTAAGGGACACATCAGACCCTCTTCTTCACCCGTGGCTGCAGGGTTTTTCTTTGTTAAAAAGAAAGATGGGGGCCTGCGTCCTTGCTTAGATTTCCGTGAGTTAAACCAGATAACCATCCGTGACCCATACCCTCTTCCTCTCATTCCTGACCTTTTTAATCAGATTGCGGGTGCTAAGTGGTTCTCCAAACTTGATCTTAGGGGGGCCTACAATCTGATTCGTATCAGGGAAGGGGATGAGTGGAAGACAGCTTTTAACACCCCTGAGGGGCATTATGAAAATCTAGTTATGCCTTTCGGTCTGACCAATGCCCCTGCTGTCTTCCAACATTTCGTTAATGATATTTTTAGTCATCTCATCGGCAGGTTTGTAGTCATATACCTAGATGATATCTTAATTTATTCGGCTGATCTGAAAACACATGAGGTGCATGTCAGGCAAGTACTGCAGGTCCTACGGACAAATAAATTATATGCGAAAATTGAAAAATGTGTCTTCGCTGTTCAGGAATTACAGTTCCTGGGATATCTATTATCTGCTTCAGGTTTCCGCATGGATCCTGGGAAGGTCCAGGCAATTTTAGATTGGGATCTTCCTGAGAACCTTAAAGCCCTACAACGGTTTTTGGGTTTCGCTAATTTCTATAGAAAGTTCATTAAAAATTATTCAGTGATCGTTAAACCCCTTACCGACATGACTAGGAAGGGGACGGATTTTTCCAAATGGTCTGTCGCCGCTAAAGATGCATTTTCCTCTCTAAAGGAGAGGTTTACCTCGGCACCTGTTCTAATTCAACCTGATGTCTCCCAGCCTTTTATTGTCGAGGTAGATGCGTCAGAGGTGGGAGTGGGAGCTGTATTGTCTCAGGGTCCGTCTCCTGGCAAATGGCGTCCTTGCGCTTTCTTTTCCAAAAAATTATCTTCTGCGGAGAAGAATTATGATATTGGAAATAGGGAACTTTTGGCGATTAAACTGGCGCTTGAAGAGTGGCGTCACTTCTTAGAGGGAGCAATCCACCCCGTCACGGTGATTACGGATCACAAGAACCTTCTGTACCTAGAATCGGCTAAGCGTCTCACCCCTAGACAAGCTAGGTGGTCGCTATTCTTTACCAGATTTAACTTTGTAATCACCTATCGTCCTGGGGCAAAAAATACCAAGGCAGACGCATTATCTCGTAGTTTCCCTGGAGGGGGTAATGTTTGTGATCCGGTACCTATTTTACAAAGAGGAGTGGTTGTCTCTGCTGTACACTCTGTTCTTGATGGAAAGGTGTTAGAGGCTCAGGGGGACGCCCCGGCCTCTTGCCCCTCAGAGAAATTGTTTGTACCGTTAAACCTGCGTCTTGAATTATTAAAAGAACATCATAATTCGGCACTTGCTGGACACCCGGGTAGTAAAGCAACCTTGGAGCTTTTATCTCGTCGTTTTTGGTGGCCAAGGTTGCGTCAGGATGTAATGGATTTCGTGTCTACTTGTTCTACTTGTGCACGCGCGAAAGTCTCTCATACACGTCCAGCAGGGTCTTTATTGCCACTTTTCATCCCCAATAGGCCATGGACACATCTGTCAATGGATTTCATCACTGACTTACCGTTGTCGGCGGGTAAAACAGTTATCTTGGTAGTAGTAGACAAGTTTAGCAAAATGGTACACTTTATTGCGCTACCCGCACTTCCTAATGCTAAAACTCTCGCTCAGGTGTTTATCAGTGAAATCGTGAAGCTTCACGGGGTCCCTTCCGATGTGGTTTCGGATCGGGGAACCCAGTTTATTTCTAAGTTTTAGAAAGCTTTTTGTTCCCGTTTGGGGGTTCACTTGTCCTTTTCCTCAGCTTTCCATCCTCAGTCGAATGGACAGACTGAGCGTACCAACCAAAACCTAGAAACATATTTAAGGTGTTTTGTGTCTGAAAACCAAGAGTTGTGGTCATCATATTTACCGTTAGCTGAGTTTGCCATAAATAATCATTATCAGGAGTCCACTGGCAAGTCACCATTCCTTGGTGCATACGGTTTTCATCCCCAATTTTGTACTTTCAAAGAGGGGGGGTCTTCTGGGGTTCCCGAAGAGGAAAGGTTTTCTTCATCTCTTTCATCGGTATGGCAGAAGGTGCAAGTTAACTTTAAAAAGATGAGTGGTAAATATAAATGCATGGCCGATAAGAAACGGTCGCCAGGTCCGGACCTAGGAGTGAATGACTATGTGTGGTTGTCTACTAGGAATATTAAGTTGAAGGTTCCTTCTTGGAAACTGGGTCCTAGGTTCATTGGTCCCTATAAAAGAGTAGCCGTCATTAACCCTGTGGCTTTTCGCCTGGAGCTACCTCAGACTTTTAAGATCCATAACGTCTTCCATAAATCGTTACTCAAGAAGTATGTTCCACCTCTAGAACCATCGCCGCTGCCACCACCTCCTGTCATTGTGGCTGGTAATCTGGAGTTTCAAATAGCCAGAATTGTTGATTCTCGTCGGGTCCGCCGCTCTCTTCAGTATCTGGTGCATTGGAGGGGTTACGCTCCCGAGGAAAGAATGTGGGTTCCAGCATCAGAGGTAAACGCCAACAGGTTAATTCAGACTTTCCATGCCTCTCATCCAGAGAGACCTGGTCCTGAGTGTCTGGAGGCCCCTCGTGAAAGGGGGGGTACTGTCACGAGGGTATCAAGAGCCACGTCTGACTCCGTTATACCCGGGGTCAGGAAGTCGCAGCGGGTGTCTGCGCGCTCTATATCTAAAGATCACGTT
This sequence comes from Bufo bufo, assembly GCF_905171765.1. Taxonomy (NCBI): domain Eukaryota; kingdom Metazoa; phylum Chordata; class Amphibia; order Anura; family Bufonidae; genus Bufo; species Bufo bufo. The sequence continues at coordinate 430,593,340 of NC_053392.1, read as the reverse complement.
GTTTTTTAGTGATTGTTTTCTGTGTTTGCCTTGCTATCCTTTTTGTCTCTCTCAGGGATCCGTAGCTTCTCCTCCTCAGCTGTTTCTTGTCTGCCACTCCCTACCTCCTTATATTCTCCCCTCACACTTCTCTAGTTGCCAGTTATAGAGCTTCCTGCCTGGACATCTATACTGACCCACTGGAGTGGTGAATCCTGCTTGTCGTTCCTGAGTGCTACCCTCCGGATCCCTGTTGGGCTTATTGTTGTCTCCTGTTGTCGCCCACCTGGGAATATATGTTGAGTCTGTGTTGTCTGTCCTCCCCTTGGTGTTTTCCCTTAGAGTTAGTGGTGCGGACTAGTGTTCCCATCGCCCTGTTCACTACCTAGGGCTCAGCTCAGGGAAAGCCAGGGCTTTAGGCACGTGATCGGCGTACGGGTGAGGAACCCGTCTAGGGACGTCAGGGCAGCCAGGTGCCAGCCGCCAGGTGAGTCAGGGGTCACCATCTTCCCTCTCACTTGGGCAGGGCCTTCCTCGTTCCCTCCCTCTGTGTCACGTATGTGATAGCCACGCCGACCGTGATAGGTAGTTAGTCAGGACTTTGATTAGGGTTTTACTATGAGGTGTCCATCTCCTTTCCCTAGTTTCCAGGCCTTATTCCCTCTCCCCTTTCCATCCTATGTTCGGTGGGGTGTTTCCCTCCCATACCCGAACATGACAGCTCATTGCTAGAGGCAGGTAGCTGCAGTCCTTTCACTTACTGTACGCAGCTCAGATTGGAGCAAAGGAGCATCCTCTGGTGTTTCCTCTTATAGTCACATGAGGCCGGCTGCTGCTGTTCCCCTTACAAGCTCCTGTGCTGCGGAGCTTCGGACACACACCCTCTTCACTCCATTCAGCAGAGCAGGACATCTTGCCTGACAAGCTTCAGACAAGCCCCCTTTACACAGGACGTGCTGCCTGAGGAGGAGAGAGACTGCAGGGCTGGCGCAGCAGTGTGAAGAGATGCATTTTGCGAGTGAGTCTGCACTGTGTTTCTTCTCTGTGGGACGGGGACGGGGGGGGGGGGGTAGGGGGGGTTGATGTCAGGGAACTCTTCAAGCTTCTGCTGGATGTTGTAGTAGACCAGCAGCTTCATGCTTTAGTTGTTTTACTGCCTCATTAAGCAGTTTGCCTCCATGACACCTACCCCCCATATCCTGTCCTTCTCTAAGCCTCTGCTATCTTTTTTCCTCCCTCATGTATCCAAATCTCCTGTTCCACCCTCCCATCTCCTATTGCTACCCTGCACAGACCTCCTGACCCCTAATTCTTGTATCAATCCCCCTCAGAGCCCCTTCCACGTACTTGCTGTGTCCACCCCTCCTGTCCATCCAGGGCCCCAGTCACCTGTCTCACTCCTCTGCCTCTCATTATGGTGGTGTGTAAACCACATGCACCATAAGAACCTTTTAACATCACAGGGTCACGTAACTGTGCCCCCCACCCTGTACTATGCCCTCTTATACTCTTTTATCCGGTCACTGTATGGTGGTGTTATCCAGTTACTGTATGGAGGTGTTATCTGGTGATTGTATGATGGTGGTATACAATAACTGTATGGCAATAACTGTATCCCCTTCCCTGCCCACGCCACTGAAACATTGCGACATCTGTGGCATTGTGCTGTGTGATCAAACTGCACATTTCAGAGTGGTCTTTTATTGTGGGCAGTTTGAGGTACACCTGTGCAATATTCATGCTGTCTAATCAGCACCTTGATATGCCACACCTGTGAGGTGGGATGGATTATCTCGGCAAAGGAGAAGTGCTCACTAACACAGATTTAGACAGATTTGTGAACAATATTTGAGAGTAATGGGTCTTTTGTGTATGTAGAAAATGTTCAGATCTTTGAGTTCACCTCATGCAAAATGGGAGCAAAGCCAAAAGTGTTGCGTTTATATTTTTGTTCAGTGTAGTTTTCTGGAACCAGGTGTTCAAAATGATGTTTGATATGGGCCTTTGGATTTCACTGGTTCCCCCATGGCCTACTTATTTCATTTTTTTGATAGGGCTGGTGATGGGATAACTCAGAAAACGCAGTATCCTTCCTCCTCACCTCTTCCATACTGTTTGTCTAGTAGCTAAATTTAACATTTTACAAATGTGGTTACAGCCCACTACACCCACGGTGATGATGATGGAGACATTAGATGCAGAGAAACCTAAAAGCAGGCTGACGGCCTAATTTTTATAGGAAACGGATGCCCTTTATGGTCATCTTGCATGTGCTGAGTTACTCCAGCTTATGGCTCTGTTCACAGATTGGTATCTTACCAGGAAATTGCGGGGTACTTTGGATCCATAATTGCTCCTGGGATGACGATTCAAGGAGGATGGGGTGTGTTGTATAAGTGCTATGTGCGGGATTATGACATGATGTGATGGACCTGCTTTATTTTATTTTCTAGCCCTTCGTGTTATATGATGCTGACCAATGTGAGACAGTTGTATTACTGTTTTTGTACATTATATGTTTTTGACTTAATAGTCGATTTGGAGTGTTTTTTTTTTAATGTTTGAAAACCAATAAAAAACATTATTTAAAAAATGATCATGTACGGTAAGGTTCTATAAAAAAAAAGGCCTCATGAAAATGCAAATGCCATATAACTCTAGATAACCATTCCTCTACTACAGTATGTATACAAATAAATAAGTCAAACTTGTGTTTTATCAATAACGGAAAGTATATGCATTTATTGCTATACAATTTTCTTGTGGAGTCTTTTCTGGTTACTATCAAAAACTATAAAAAATAAGGGTTGTAACGGTAATGAATTCATAAATAATATATGCAATATTTTCTAAGGCGAAACAGTCACTATTATAATATATATATATATATATATATATATATATATAGAAGAAAAATGGCGGCACTGGCTATTAATGAGAAAAATAGGGTGCACGTTCCTAGGGAATAGACTTCTTACCCCGCAATAAAATCCAGAAAATGGACGGCACTCCAGTTAGATGAAAAAAATGTGATTCCTTTATTCAACCATCCGGTGCAACGTTTCGGCTCTAAATGAGCCTTTTTCAAGCAGGAAAAAGGCTCAGTTAGAGCCGAAACGTTGCATCGGATGGTTGAATAAAGGAATCACATTTTTTTCATCTAACTGGAGTGCTGTCCATTTTCTGGATTATATATATATATATACATATATATACAAACCGGATTCCAAAAAAGTTGGGACACTATACAAATCGCGAATAAAAACTGAATGCAATGATGTAGAGGTGCCAACTTCTAATATTTTATTCAGAATAGAACATAAATCACGGAACAAAAGTTTAAACTGAGAAAATGTACCATTTTAAGGGAAAAATATGTTGAATCAGAATTTCATGGTGTCAACATATCCCCAAAAAGTTGGGACAAGGCCATTTTCACCACTGTGTGGCATCTCCCCTTCTTCTTACAACACTCAACAGACGTCTGGGGACCGAGGAGACCAGTTTCTCAAGTTTAGAAATAGGAATGCACTCCTATTCTTGTCTAATACAGGCCTCTAACTGTTCAATCGTCTTGGGCCTTCTTTGTTGCACCTTCCTCTTTATGATGCGCCAAATGTTCTCTATAGGTGAAAGATCTGGACTGCAGACTGGCCATTTCAGTACCCGGATCCTTCTCCTACGCAGCCATGATGTTGTGATTGATGCAGAATGTGGTCTGGCATTATCTTGTTGAAAAATGCAGGGTCTTCCCTGAAAGAGATGACGTCTGGATGGGAGCATATGTTGTTCTAGAACCTGAATATATTTTTCTGCATTGATGGTGCCTTTCCAGACATGCAAGCTGCCCATGCCACACGCACTCATGCAACCCCATACCATGCAGTCTTCTGAACTGAGCGTTGATAACAACTTGGGTTGTCCTTGTTCTCTTTGGTCCGGATGACATGGCGTCCCAGATTTCCAAAAAGAACTTCGAATCGTGACTCGTCTGACCACAGAACAGTCTTCCATTTTGCCACACTCCATTTTAAATGATCCCTGGCCCAGTGAAAACGCCTGAGCTTGTGGATCTTGCTTAGAAATGGCTTCTTCTTTGCACTGTAGAGTTTCAGCTGGCAACGGCGAATGGCACAGTGGATTGTGTTCACTGACAATGGTTTCTGGAAGTATTCCTGAGCCCATTCTGTGATTTCCTTTACAGTAGCATTCCTGTTTGTGGTGCAGTGTCGTTTAAGGGCCCGGAGATCACGGCCATCCAGTATGGTTTTACGGCCTTGACCCTTACGCACAGAGATTGTTCCAGATTCTCTGAATCTTCGGATGATGTTATGCACAGTTGATGATGATAGATGCAAAGTCTTTGCAATTTTTTGCTGGGTAACACCTTTCTGATATTGCTCCACTATCTTTCTGCGCAACATTGTGGGAATTGGTGATCCTCTACCCATCTTGGCTTCTGAGAGACACTGCCACTCTGAGAAGCTCTTTTTATACCCAATCATGTTGCCAATTGACCTAATTAGTGTTAATTGGTCTTCCAGCTCTTCGTTATGCTCAAATTTACTTTTTCCAGCCTCTTATTGTCACGACTGTGACTGATCCAGACAGGTCTGGGAGGAGAAGGTCGCAGCGACTTGCTACTCGCGATAGCTTGTGAGTTTGCTCCGTGGTTCAGGGTATGTCATCTGGGTTTTGCCTTGTGAACCTTTTTGTCCTGACTGGGAGTTTGTAGGCATCCTTCTCAGGTGAGTCCTGTCTGCCACTCCCAGCTACTATATTAGTTTCAGTTTCACTTGCAGTCATTGCCAGATATAGTCCTTACTTCCAGTGCTACTCTGACCTTGGAAGGAGATCGTTTGATGGTGTTGCTGTGGAGCTCTTGTCCGGCGTGGACTGTCGTGTTTGGGATCGCCTTCTCAGCTCGTGACTGGATAAGTCTATCTCTGCTGTTGTTTGTTTGTTGCTGTCTTCCCCTGTTGTTTTCCTAGACGTGAGTGATGGTGACTAGCGCTCCCATCGGCCTTTCCCCAGTCCAGTCTTGTTAGGGCGACTGAGGGTTTAGGCATCCTGCTCGCCGCACGGGTTCACACCCCGTCTAGGGTATCAGGGCAGACAGGTGCCAGCTTAGGGTTAGTCAGTGGTCCCCCTTCCCCTCCGTCTGGTGCGACACGACTGCTGCTGGGCTAGCGGTCGTGACACTTATTGCTACTTGTCCCAACTTTTTTGGGATTTGTTGACACTGTGAAATTTTGAATTAACGTATTTTTCCTTTAAAATGATACATTTACTCGGATTAAACGTTTAATCTGTCATCTACGTTCTATTACAAATAAAATATTGACATTTGCCATCTCCACATCATTGCATTCAGTTTTTATTCACAATTTGTTTAGTGTCCCAACTTTTTTGGAATCCGGGTTGTAGATTGGGATCATTGATCATTAAGTTTCCCTTATGCATGCAATCGATCACTGTTTATAGTTATGGGACTTTTATGGATCCCTGGATACCTTCAGTGTTTCTGTGTGTTTCCGCGGTAACAGTGGGACACCTTCCGTGAGGTCAGTAAGTTGCGCGTCAACGCCAGGATGATGTAATCGGGAGCAATTGTCGCGACCGGATGACGTCGGCAGTAGAGGACGGAGCAACGTGATGCTTAGGGGCGGACCCACGGACGCAGGACGTAGACGATCAATGATGATGTGAATGATTAGACAGCTGGGTATACATGCGCACTGAGAGGTAAGGAACACCGGATATGGCAAGTGTTGTTTTGCTTTATATTTGAGACTCAGCAAGTATGCGATGATGGGGTTAACCTTTAGGAGGATTGTTGGATACCCAGGTGAGGCATATAGGTGAATTTGACTTAGTGAATACGCATTCTCATTGGACAGTCTGTTACATTGCCCGCAATTGGATAATCCGGATGGGGGTGGCGCACTTGTTTTTACTATAAATTAATGTATGTAACACAATGTAAGTAGGCTTGACAAAAGCTGTGTATCAGCCGAAACGTTGCCATTTGTATTACTGCTTTGAAGTCTGAATAAAGTCGATGATGTGAGATGCTGCTGACACCGTCTGCATTTTTCTATATATTCTGGCCGTTGGATCGAAGGCCATCGGTGAGGCTGTTGCATCTATTTGGATACATCGGATATGTGTCTCTAAATATTTTTTATCATTGCATTGGTCTAATTTGGCTCATGGATGTGATCTCCATATGTTAATTTATTTTATTTTATTTAATTTTGCTTTATTTTTTGGATTATTTTTGTTATTCTCATTATTTACTTTTCATCATATTCCATTTGGATGTAATGATACCTGCTTAGCATATATGACATGCCTATCGTGGTGCATTTTACTCCTGTACCATTTTATATATCTTATATGATGTGCACAATTACTTTCATTTTGAATAAAATACTTTGGATACATCAACAAGGACCGAGTGGTGCTGCTTCTACACTTTGTTTATTGCTATCCTGAAGATAGGTCATTAATAAATATAACTTAGACAACCCCTTTAAGGGGTTAAGGCTATGTCTTGCACTAAAACTTGTGGAAACCCAACATTTATATTCTTCATTGATTCAAAGTAAAGATACCTTAAAACTGTGCTTGTATTATAATTCATAGCATCCAATATGGAAGAGCCATTAACTGCTTTCACTGACCACTAATAGTTTTCATATGATATTAAGTTAACCAGAATGCAAAATCTGAAGATTGTAAGGAACTTTGATCATAATTTGATTCTTACATTTCTTTTTTTTGGAGATATTTTTGCCAACAAAGTCTAATTTAGCTAACCATAATAGTATACATTCAAACACATTTGGGGCATCCTGTGGTATTTTCATTCCAGAAATATTAAAATGCATATTTATATATCTTAGTAAGTTGTCTTTCCATTTGTTATTTGATCTATTTATTGATCACATATGCTCTTGCCGGCTGAGTCATGTCTGACTTGCAGACCACATTCTTTTTGATATGTTCCTGTGTGTCTAGATGTTTCTGACTAGTCTTTGCATCATTCTTTTCTGGTTTATCTCTATTTCTTGTTCCATTCTGTCTTAAGCACTTCTTTTCTGGAGATATAAATTACTATGAGGTGGTCACTGTTTGTGTAATCAATCATGGGAAAAGGTATTAGACTGTACAAGGAAAATATTCTCTGTTGACTAACTTCTGCCATTAGCAAAAATCCCGGAAAAAAAAATCCCTCAATCCATCAATTTTGCTCTTATACTATGTGTCATAAAAGTGCTAGGTACTTGTCTGAGTGTTCTTATGAGACTGCGGTTAAACCTTCTTTGATATTGTCTTGCAAAATGTAATGTAACTAATGTATAAAATATGAGAGACATAAGAGGGTTCATTTTCGACAACCCTTTTCTAGTGGAAACTTTCCCCAGCCATGAGCCTGCTTTGAGCCTGATAACCAGATGTACCCACTGAGGCATTACACTGAGCTCAGTGATCTGATATACTCACAACAGAGTGGTGTCTTTGTACGTTTCTTCCCAGGCTAGTAAAAAGGAATCCTTAAAGGTAAACCTCTGTTTGTTAACTACTCATCTCCTAGTATGGAGGTTATAATTAAGTTTTTATACCACCAGAGCAATCCGTATGTTGCATCTCTAAGACAGAATAACCTATTCCGCTCAGACAGTAAGCTCTTTTGGCTACACTATATAAATATATGATATGCATAAATTTTTTTTTTATTAAAGGACGTTTGTCAGCAGTTTTGACCATGCTAAACTGTTGACAGCATTAGGAGAATTTGGGAAGAGCATTGTTGTAAAGTGCTGTCTGATCTCTACATGAGCTGCCACACAGCCCCTCTCCCCTGTTCTGAGTGGTAGCTGTAATGGTCTCCTGGTTGGATTCTACAGCTGTCAGTCAGAACAGAGTGGGGGGCTTTCACTAGTCAGGCCTTTCTATGATACACTACCAGATTTGTAAAAACTAGGCATTACTTAACCTTTTCCCTACTGCTGTACAACTATATACATCAGCGGTAGCAACTTTAGTTAGGCCAGAGTGGAGCAAGCACCATAGCCGCAAGCAAGCATCAGACACTAGGGGCTAATGTCTGGGTATTTATCTGTGACACACACACACAGACAGACAGCACTGCTACACAGATTCAGCTTTGCTACACCCATGCAGTTCTTCTACACACATACAACTCTCCTACACACATACAGCTCTGCTTTACAAATACTGCTCTGCTATACCAATACAGCTCTACTACACACATACAGTTCTTTTACACACATACAGCTCTGCTACATCCATACAAGTCTGGTACACACTTACAGCTCTTCTATACACATATACATACACACACACACACACACATTTATCATCTTTAAAAAAAAATCTCACATTTCCCTAGTGCCGGCTGTATAGTTTTCTTGCTCTGGCCCATCTCATTGATGACATCATCAAAGGTCTGTCAGGTGTACTTGGAGTTTTAATTTACTTCAGTACAGCTATAGGACCTTCCTCCTCATGTGCCCTTCTTTTTTTATTTTATTTTTTTATTCTTTATTTATAAGTTTCAAGAATAAGACAAGACTTGTAATATGTTAAATCACATATAACAAAATGGCACAGCCGAAAACCAGTCCGGCAAACAGACATGAGTAACATATTGATATTCAGACAATAGAATCTGAATATATATAGCATATGATATCCCTGATAGTGACTGAGCAACATAAAAAAAAAACAAGACAAGACAATAAGAAAAGCCACTTTCCTAAAGTGGCACAGCACAGAGTATTCTTAGCATAATATCAATAGTATCAAATATAGCTGACGAAGAGACAAGACACACCACAAAGGGGAGGGAAGGACATATCCAGTTGAAGAAGACCTAAGAGGAGGTTAAGCGTAAAGGACACCATCAGGTAAGTAAGGATTGATACTCGGCTGAATCTTGGAAGGTAAACCAAGGGGTCCAAGTTGTAACAAAAGTTTTGTTGTTGCTCTTCAAAGATGCCGTTAGTTCCTCCATTCTCCGGATCTCTTCCACTTTTTGAATCCACGATGGTGGAGCAGAGGATTTCCACTTCACCGGGATGCAAGATCTGGCCGCAGTGACCAGATGGCGCAAACAGGAGCATCGGAATAAACTCATGGGTAGATCCGAGTGAAACAATAAGAAAAAACCTGGCGAGTTTGGAATGGTGAAAGAGAAAATGGACGTCAAAGCCCTATGAATTGAGTCCCAAAAATGCCTGATTCTGTCACATTGCTAGAAAATATGGAGAAGCGAACCCTGAGACGTTTCACAACGCCAGCACAAAGGGGACGCTGTCGGAAACATTCTCTGGAGACGGGTCGGAACATAGTACCATCTTGACAATATTTTGTAACTGGCCTCTTGATACTTACTGGCAATGAAAGATTTATGAGCTAATTGAAATATTTTGAGCCATTGGTCGGAAGAGATATCAAGTTGCAGATCCTGAGTCCACTTGTCCACGTAAGAAGGTTAAAAATCTCCATCAGGCGTTAACAACCTTTTGTTCAATTCCGAGAGAGAGTGGCGGTATACACCTGAGCCTATGCATGTTTTTTCAAAGGGAGTAAGGGCAGTTGCCTAGTTGTCCGGGGAAGAGGGAATAGAGGAATGGAAGTGGTGCAGTTGCCTAGTTCTCCATGGGCCGAAAGTACAGGCTTCAGACTGCCCCAAGAGTTCAGCGTGAGTAAGCCGGCGTCCCGCGATTCTAAAGAAAGGTGCACGACACCTCCCACTCCGTCTCCACTGCACAAATGGGCCTCCCGAGCTACTCGCCGGGAAGTCCGGGTGTCCCAAAATTGGGAACATCGTGGATGGTGTAGGGGAGATTGTGGAAATTTGTTGGTATTTGCAGAATTGAAGTAGAGTAGGGCCCATGATAGGGTGTGAGGAGACTGCAGTCGGAGTCTTCCTATCAACCCATGGTAGTAAAGCCAACGGGGTTCGGGAAGAGAGTTGTTCAATAGAAATCTATTGTTTAAATGGGACGTGTCGGCACCAGTCTACCACACGCTGAAACATGGAGGCAGCATGATATTTCCTTAAGTCAGGTATTCCTAGACCCCCCCCTATCCCTCGGGACATGCAGCAAGGATCTAGAAATTCTTGGATGTCTTCCCGCCTATATAAATTTGAAGAGGTCACGGTGAGCAGAATTAAAGAAACTAGTTGGTATGTGGATGGGGAGAGTTTGGAATAAGTATAACAGGCGCGGGAGGACATTCATTTTAAATATGGCGCACCTGCCAAACCAAGTATACAGGCCTTTGGACCATCTCTTGAGGTCCACCCTGATCCGACTCAAGAGGGGAATGTAGTTTCTAGAGAACACTTCCTTTAGATTCTTGGGGATCATCGTGCCCAGGTATTTAATGGCACCTTTCGTCCATCTGAAAGGTAAGGAGCCAGCCAGTTCCACCTCTAGGGAGTTTGGTATGGATATATTAAGAGCCTCGGATTTTTGTAAGTTAATTTTCAAGTTGGACAAGTTGTGAAACTCCTGAAATTCAGCAATTAGGTTGGGGAAAGTGATCCGGGGATTTGTAATCATAAACATCAGATCATCTGCGTAAGCTGCTATTTTAAATTCCTGACTCCCCACTACCAGACCAGAGATGTCAGGGTTTTTCCTAATTGATCTCAGAAGGGGTTCTAAGGTAAGGATGAAAATTAAGGGTGATAGGGGGTAACCTTGGCGGGTGCCATTCCTAATATCAAAGGGAGGTGAGAGCACTCCATTAACCTTTGTGGACGCCGAGGGGGAGGAGTAGAGAGAGCGTATCCATGATAAGAGAGGGTGCGACATATCCCTGGGGAGGGGAGTACCGGAGCTTACCTTGTTCAGGGCGTTAGTAAGAGACAGTTGGAGAAGGGGAAGATATCTCTTATAATATGAGGCCGGGAGGCCATCAGGGCCTGGAGCCTTACTAGGCTGCATGGACTTTAGGGCTTCACCTATCTCCTCAGCAGTAATCGGGCTACTCAAACCCCCAAGGGCCTCACTCGGCAGTTTGGGTAGACCTGAAGTGGACAGGTACGTACTCATGGCTGAATCCAGGGACGAACTAGCTTGGGTAGACTGTGGGAGATTATAAAGATTCTGATAAAAGTGGGCAAAAGCCTCCGTTATGGAGTTAGGATTGCTCAGAGCGTGGCCCCGTGGAGGAGTGATGCGGGGGACGTAATTCCTAGCTCTCTGTTCCCGCAATGATCTGGCTAGTAGTCTACCACACTTATTACCATACTCGAAGAAATGTCTTCTACCCTTGGAAAGAAGAAATTTCGTACGGGTGTCTAACTTGTCCTTGAGTTTACATCTGGCCAATAAGAGAGCTGAACGAGTCGATTGCGCATGAGAGCGTTTATGCAACTGCTCCAGCTCCAAAATTTCCTTTAGGATTTGAGAAATTTCCAGTGCCCTTTCCTTCTTACGCCGGGCTCCATGTATAATGAACTCCCCTCTTATCACACATTTGTGGGCGGCCCACACCGTCAAAGGTGAGGTGTCGTTAACCTGGTTCTCCTCAAAATAGCGGGAGAGAGCCAGACCAATGTCTTGTGAGACTACCAAATCCCGCAATAACGACTCATTAAGGCGCCACTGCCACGATCTAGCCATGGGAAGAGGGGATTTCAAGGAGACATGCAGCATGGCGTGGTCAGAGAAAGTGATAGGGTCAATTGAGGAAGAAGCTATGAGTGGAACTGCCGAGTGTCTAAGCAAAAAATAATCCAATCTAGAGAATACATCTCTAGGGGCCGAGTAAAACGTGTAATCCCTAGTTTCAGGATTAACTGTTTGCCATACATCCACCAACTGATGAGTATGGAGAAGGCTCCTACTGCGGCGGATATAGGAGTAGGCTAGGTGAGAGGATCCTTTAGAAACATCTACAAGTGGGTCCAGTGCTACATTTAGATCTCCTCCGACCAATAGAGTGCCTTCCGCAAAATCATCTAATTTGGATAGAATTCCTGTCAAGGCTCTCAATTGCTTTGTATTAGGCAGGTATATGTTAGCCAAAGTATACACCTGGCCACCTAATCTACCTTTGACAAACATAAACCTGCCGGTATCATCCGAACTTGAATCCAGGAATTCCCATGGGGTAGATCTCGCAATAAGGATACTCACACCCCTAGATTTGGATAAGTCGTAACAGCTGTGGTAGGCATCTGGGAATCTGGGAGAACTAAATTTCGGTATAGTGTCTTTGCGGAAGTGGGTCTCCTGAATGAGGGCAATCTGTACCTTTCTACACAGGTGATCTCAGACATATTCAGGATCTGTAGAAAACAAGAAATAAAGGAGAAGACAGTCGGGGGGGGGGGGGGGAGAAATGGGGGGGATAAGGAACACAAGGGTGGACAGACAACACAAACGGATTAGATCAACAGATACAACTACGCCAAAAAGAGAAAGGCGAAGAATCAAAACTGGCTAGTCCAGTTCAGACAAAACCAATATGAATAAAACAGTGGAAGGTGGAATCCACTATGCGACTCTTGGGAAGCCCAAAAATGAGTGAGCCAAGACTCACGGACCTAGTAGGGGTTAAGCAGAGCAGACTATGAGGCTACCCTTTCCCCCGGCCCAGATTTCCTTATTTTTTATTTTTTTTAAACAGCAATATAAAGGTATCAGAAGGAGACACAAAAGGACAGAGGAAAACAGCAATAAATTGCTACCAGTGATCTAGCCCATTTGTTGAGAGGGCTAAAACTACACTCTGTCCTCTGTGTCTGCTCCCCGTCTTGGACAATTTCAAGTACTGTGGGACATATAATAAGGGTATGTCTTAACCCCTAGTAACAGGAACGATTTGTTGAGAAAAACAGTCCCCTATCCTGGAGAATGTGGGACCTGAGGTCGGACTCTTTGGGAACCACTATTCAGGCGTGGCGGGGGGCCAGTTATTGGGGAGCCAGTCCGGTAGAGAGATGGGCGGACTGTCCAGAAACTGGCTAAGCTCACCCGCCTGGTCTGGGGAGTGTAGAGCAAAAGTGGAACCATTTTTACGAATTATCAGGTGAAATGGGTGACCCCAATGGTATGTGGCTCCAGAGTTGGTAACAATTTTCAGAAGAGGTTTAAGAGTGCGCCTCATGAGCAAAGTTCTCCTGGATACGTCAGGTAAGATTTGGATCTGTGCGCCACAGAAGGATACTGGACCCTGTCTCCAGGCTCTTTGTAAAAGTTCCTCCTTTTCCCTGAAGAAGTGAACCCTGCATAGAACATCACGTGGAGCAGAATTTTCCGAACGTCTGGGGCCCAGGACCCTGTGCACTCTGTCCAGTTCTATTTCAGACTCCTCTGGTCTGTCAAAGAGAGAGTTGAAGACAGCGGTCACTGCTTTCCTTAAATCCGTGGCTTTGACATCCTCAGGGATCCCGCGGATCTTGATATTATTTTGTCGGCCCCTGTTCTCTTGATCGTCCAACTGCAACAGTAGGTGCCTGTTTAATGCCTGTTGTGAGGCGACAGTCTATTCCACAGTAGTAAGGCGGGCATCTAGCTCGGCCGAGATTTGATTCTGCGAGGTCACTTTGGTAGAAATAGCTGTTAGGTCAGCTTTGACTTCAGCTATGGCCTGGTCATGTTTGGCTTCGACCCTCTGTATAATCACCTCCAGGTCTGACTTAGTTGGGAGCATACTAAGGAGAGACCAAATGTCCTTCAGCTTAGGACGTTTAGCTCTTCTACCATGAGAGGAGGAGGCAGATGATGATGCTTCAGATAAATCTGAAGCGGCCGAGGGATGGAAAATGGCAGGAGTGGAGGGGAGATCCATAGACGGAGTCTGTAATGGCTGTACATCCCTCATTGCGGCCTGCGCGCCGTTTTGGGCCCACTGATTAGGTGCGTGTGGTTGGGACGCCAGTGTGGTTTTGCGTCCATCGGGCTGTGGGGCAAGGGGCTCAGAGCGGCAAGGCAGCTGAGACAAAGCCGGCAGGCTGTCGGCGATTGGCCTAGGCGCAGTGTCACCATGCGTCTCACTCAACGGAGTAAACTTGTGAGTCTCGCCGGAGTTCATGGGCCCGGGAGCAGACGCAGGAGATTGCAGGTGCGGGCCGCCACAGGCAGGATTAAAGGGCATCGGGACCGGCTGCTGTGAAGCCTGCTTAGGAGAGTCCCGTGAACCATCCGGTACGGCAGGAGTGAGGGTAGTAACCATCCCTTGCGGACCCTCAGCCGCCATCTTGGACCATGAGGCCGCCTGGACATAGGACTTCTTGCCCGGTATGTATGTAAGACCTGTGTTGGCTGCCAACACTTCAGGCCAGTCCAAAGATAGGGAGAGTGGCGAAGGGGAGACCACTCGTGTCTGAATGGGGCAGTCACTCACTTGGTCTGCGGAAGCAGCCTGCAGCGCCGCGTCATCCTCCATCGGTGCCATCTTTGAGGGTTCTGGTACAGGAGCCGGTGTGGCAGAGAAATACCTCGCGATATGGGGTTCCGAGGTCATAAATGTGGACCCGCGCGGCTGACCATCCTGTTTAGGTCGGTGTCATTCAAATTGCTGCTTTTAATAGCGTATAAAAGAGCCTGGGATCAGGGAGCTCTGAGATGTGCGTCTTCACGGCTGCATGCTCAGGCCATGCCCCCCCCTCATGTGCCCTTCTTTTGCCACTGATCACACAGATCGGTGTCAGCAAGAAAAGAGAGGTGAGTGCAGAGGCACAGCTCTCTCACTGATCAGGCAAAGCGCTGAATGTGCACTCTGCCGGATCATTAAGGAAGCAGCCAGGGGAGGTCTGGCCATGCTGGATCTCCCTGACTTCTTGCTAAAAAAAAAGTGCGTCTTATAAAGCAAAAAATATGGTATATCAATCTGCTCGGCTTTTCCTGCTCTATAACATGGTGCTGTCAGATTACGTTGCATATTTTGATGATAGGCCCTCTTTAACCCCTCATGACCATGGCATCTGAGAAGTGAAAAATCCATGAACATGGATCCCCAGTGCAGCAGTCGGGAAAGGCGGTTGAAATTGAAAGCCCTGTCTTGCTGAAGAAACCAGGGCTTTAACAGCCGGTTCAGAGCTGAGCGTTTTACAGCGTGTTCCTACGCGCTGTAAAACGCTCAACACAGAGAAACCAATGCTTCCCTATTGGCATGGTTCTCACCTGGGCTTTTTACAGCTCGTACGATCGCGCTGTAAAACGCCCCGACGCCCCAAGAAGTTCAGGAGCTTCTTTGGGGCGTAGTGTCGCGCGTTCCCGTACATAGACTTCCGGGAACGCGCGACAATGGGCGTTCGCATACAATGGGCGTATGTCAAACGCCCGGAGAATCGCGCATACAAAGCGCTCAGGTCAGTACGCTCAGGTCTGAACCGGCTGTAAGAGTTGTAGTTGCTATGGAGCCCTGCAGGTAGCAAGGCTTCATAAGAACATTGAGAGTAGAGCATTGAATTAGGCTACTTTCACATTAGTGTTTTTTGCGGATCTGTCATAGATCTGCAAAAACGCTTCCGTTACAATAATACAACCGCATGCGTCCGTCATGAACGAATCCAGTTGTATTATGTCTTCTATAGCCATGACGGATCCGTCATAAACACCATTGAAACTTAGTGGGGGACAGATCCGTTTTCTATTGTGTCAAAGAAGATGGACCCGTGCCCATTGACTTACATTGTGTGTCAGAACGGATCCGTCTTGCTCCGCACCACGCTTGCAGCGTTTTTCTGTCCGCGATGGGGACGCAACCAAACGGAACGAAAGGCATTCTGGTGCACTCCATTTCGTTCAGTTCAGTTTTGTCCCCATTGACAATGAATGGGGACAAAATTGAAGCGTTTTCTTCCGCTATTTGGATTTTATGACGGATCTCAATAGTGGAATTGAAAATGCTGATGTGAAAGTAGCCTTACTTAACCACTTCAATGCAATCTATTGCAGAAGCAATTTAATGAATGCTTCTTATAGTTGCCTAGAGTTAGGTTAAAAAAAAACAAAAAATATGATTTTAAAAATTAAAATCACCCCCTTTCCCTAGAATAAAAATATAAATAAACAATCCGAAAAATAAACATCATAGGCATCGCCACATCTAGAAACCCCTGTACTAAATATAAAAATATTTATCCCATATAGCAAAAGGCAAAACAGAAAAAATGTCAAAATGACAAATTCATCGATTCACCTCCCCCAATAAATTGAATAAAAAGTGATGAAAAAGTCATACACATCCCAAAATGACAAAATTATGGAGAAATCCAGCTTCCACAAAAACACTTAGGGGGTCGTTTATTATTTAGACACCAGTCTTAATAAAGCCCCTGCGCTGGCTGTGGATAACCGAAGTTATGTAGAAGCGCAGGCGTAGAAACAGGTGTAGAAAATGATGAATGAGACGGGCCTGCCGGCCCGCCCCTTCCCCACCTGTGCCATGCCCACTTTTTTGTTTAACTGCCTTGAGCAGGGAAAAGTCACAAATTGCGGTGCAATATAATATAGGCATATTTCAGGTTAATAAATGACCCGCTTAGTTTATTTATGCAAACAGACATCAGCATCTACGCATTTCAGGTCATTGCGTACAGACCCTTACTAATGATAAAATGCTGTACAAGAGTATAGCCTGAAAGAGCCAATCACACTCCTGTTTCTCATATCTTTACAAATCCAAGGAAAACCCTGACTGGGTGATATGAAGCGAGGCAAGAACATTTCACATTACCATACCATTACCATAGCTATAAATAGTCCAGTATTGCTGCCACATCTCCAGACCACACAAATATAATTTATCAATGTAACAACCATACCAGACTATTTAGGGGGCATAATCATTCTCAAAAGTCAACAAAAACCTTTTTTTTACCACTGCATCATATATATGTTCCCTATGGATGGTGAAAATTTAATGCCCATAGTGACACCAGACTTTTCTTCAGTGCATGGCGGTGGCAATAGACTCCCATCGTTCACAAGAATGGGGGCCCCGTACTCCCTATAGCCCCCCCCCCCTGAAATGAACGGAACAGCCAGTCGGGAATGCACGCGGACACTCCATTAATTTCTATGGGAATTCCAGAGATAGTGTACTCGGATATCTCCGGAACTCCCATAGAAATGAAGGGAGCAGCCATGCGCATGTGGGAGCCCCAATGTCTGTCTGATAGGAATGCGTAACAGACTTCTTATCAACACATAAGATACTGTGTCAGTTGGAGAGTCAGAGTGTTTGTCATGCGACACAGCTGAGGACCAGAAGGGATTGGATAACTCACAAATTCAGCAATTACCTTCTATAAAGTTTCCATCATGTGCCTTTCTAATGGGCCACAGGATACAGATCTTTATGTGAGTGCAAACTTTTTGGTGTAAAAATGTTGCACGATCACGATTTGCGACATTTAGGAGACACGCCGCTTTTCAATGTGGTGGATGTTAAAGGCTGAAAACTGAGTTTAGTCCTGGATTATTACACATTTACTATCTGCGATACTTGAAATATTGCAGTAAAGTCGCATCTTACGCCATACAGCATTCTGTTGTATTTTTTAAGACAAAGTCATACAACAAAATGCAGTTACACCAAATACATGAAAACAGTGCACCATATCATAAGTTTGGTGCAACCACACAATGCAAAACCAGACTTAAAAGTCACATGGAAACAATCTCAAATGATAAATATCCCCCTATGTTTTAATATATGCAAATGAGCCTTTAGGAGCAACAGAGGCATTGCCATTACTACCAGAGGCTCTGCTCTCTCTGCAACTGCCGCACCCTCTGCACATTGATTGACAGAGTCAGGCAGTGAAAAATGTCATCACACCTGGCCCTGTCAATTAGAATGGAGAGAATGCGGCAGTTGCAGAGAGAACTGAACCTCTAGAACTAACAGCAACACCCCGTTGCTCCTAGAAGCTGATATGCATATAATTTTTCTCAGTAATGCAGGCACATGCAGCAGGTCAGACAGGTTTATAGGTACATCCATTTAAAGGGATTCTGCAGGAACTAGGTAGGGTCTGGGAAGAGCAGTACAAATATACCTTTTGTGTAGCTTTTCTCATCAGGATTAGTGAGAATATGAAGTTGTATTCTGCTAGATTCTGCTTTTGAAAATTCCCAAGGCAAAGCTTCACTGTGAAGTTGCATTCAACTGATTCACAGTCCCTATCCTCTGTTGTGAGTGACAGTTGTTGTATCTAACCAGGAGACGAGTGCATCTGTCCCTCAAAAGATGGGATGGGCTATGAATCAGCTCCATGCAGAGAGAAGTTTACAGTGAAGGCCTACCATGGGCACTTGCAAGAGCAGAGCATCACAGAATTAATCATCATATTCACACTACTGATACTGAAAGCTCAACAAAAGTTATATTTGTACCGCGCTCAGCAACCCCTACCTAGAGCTGTCAACAGTTTAGCCTGGTCAAAACTGCTGACAGACTCCCTTTAAGTAAATGACTGGGCTGAGCTGCAGAACCAGATAACCTTAGCTTGGACCATATCTGCATTTATCCAAATCAGTAATTATTTGCAGAGTTAGGATGCAGTTGCGACATGCAGTTGCGATACATTCCCAATGCCTTTTTGTATGTAGCCAGTTGCAATTAATTAAATCATATAGATAATTTCTGCTATGTAGAACACCAGTGCTTAATTAGGTGCCAAACTGGCTAAATTCTATATCTGTGTTGTGAATGCATGTTTGGTGATGCAGTAACTGCATATAGAAATATCCAGCTCACCTTACATTCCACAGCCCAGAGGACGAACCAGGCAAATCCCACAAAAAGGAAAAGAAGATAAAAGGTTCCAGCACTCACAATAAAACTTTGTTGTGCTTTATTTATTCTTGTAGCAAATGACTCACATAGACATAGTCCTCCACCCAAGAAAAAGTTGACGCGTTTTGAACACAGGTGTGTTCTTAATCGTAACCCCAGTAACTGAATGCACTAAAGTACAGTTGTAATTTCAAATGAAAATGAAAAAAAAAAGGAACAAATGATGTGCAATTGACAATGGCATCTGATGAGTTAAACATCTGTGATCCTTGCTAACTCTGATCAGTGAGTCTGCCAGCAAGTGTCTGCTGTGTAAATAGGTGCCTGCTACCTATTTCTCCCATTCAGCCTCTCAGCAGGCCACATCTTTAAAAAACCTAGCTAGGAGTTAATGTGTACAAGCAGAAATAAAAGTATGAAAGCTGTCTTTCATTTGTTTTTATTAATTTTTATTAATTTATAATTGTTATTAGGTGTGTACGTTGCTTTGAAGGTCATTTAAATCGCTACCAATCATGTGGTATTGCTATGAGTCCTTGTGGGAGGTTTATTGCTTGTGGATCAGAAGATAAATGTGTAAGTCATCTTTTCAGTTCATGTTTTAAAAATAAGCTATTATTATAAGAACTACATCTTGAAATCTATACCAATAACTCCTGTTCTATTTATGTTCAATTAGCTTTTACCACAAGTCACATATATAGCAAACATTTTCAAGGATTACTGAATTATACTAGATGTAACATAATGTGAATTCAAAAGATTTTAGAATGAATAAGCTTACGCAGGCTAAGTGAATAAATATAAATAGACATCACTAGCCTAAATATACAACATGCAATATGGGGTGGCACTCCGGTCGCCATGTTGTAGCACATTGACGACACCCCAGGGTGTACGAGAAATAGGACAAATCAATACTTACATCCTATCTAGAATGAATTCTTCAATGGAATGCCCTGAATGAATGTGTTTCACAGAGTTTAAACCTGTTAGCCCCTCCTCCAGTGTGCAGCACGCATGTCTCTGAGATCAATCAGGAATGTGGTCTTATCAGCACAGTGGGGGATGGGTACTAGATTACAAGGCACATCATTACACAGAATGGTAATAATAAAAGTGAACAGAATTAAAGGGACAGAACTAATCAGTACTTAAAAAATACCCTTAAAATACACTAGACTTAAAGGTTTTGTCTCACTTCAGCAAATTGCATTTATCATGTAGAGAACGTTAATACAAGGCACTTTATATGTATTGTGATTGTCTATATTGCCTCCTTTGCTGGCTTAATTGTTTTTTCCATCACATTATACACTGTTCTTTCCAGGGGTTACGACCACCCTGTAATCCAGCTGCGGTGGATGTGCTTGCACACCAGGAAAAAGTGTTGGCCTCTCTTATAGCCAGGACCGAGTGGGTGCGCAATGGGTTGTTTCAGGGTTGTGTTTTTTAAGTGAACCAGTTGCTGCCTCCGTGTGTTGCTGGTTTTAAAGCAGACAGGTATGCAATGTTAATTAAAAACTGCATATGGCCCAGCACAGAAGTGCCAACACCTGTGGTCAGGTTTCAGCTGTGTACCTACAGTTTAACCCCTTCAGGACCTTGCCATTTGTCACCTTAACCCCTTAGGGACGCATGACGTACCGGTTCGGCATGTTTCCCGAGTCCTTATAAGGACCCATGACGTACCGGAACGTCATAGCTTTAAAATGCGATTGCGGCGCCGCGGGGGTTAATCAGAACGGGATGCCGGCTGAAATCATTCAGCCGGCATCCTGTCACAACGCCAGGGGAGGGGGGGGGTCATGTGACCCCCCGTATCGGCGATTGCAGAAAATCGCAGGTCAATTCAGACCTGCGGTTTGGTGCGTTTCCGGTCCATTCGGGTCTCCAGGGACCCGATGAACCGGAAAAAGACTGTGATCGGTGGTGTGATTACACACCACCAATCACAGTACGAACATTTGGGAGAGGCGGTGCTGTCCTCGGTGCTGAATGCTGCTGTCCAGTGTGCTGATTGGTGCAGGGAGAGAGGCGCGAGATTCAAACTTCCTGCGCTCCTCTCTCCCCTCCTCTTCCTGTTCAGCACCTGCACCCTGCAGCACCGTCCTTACCATGCTCCTGCGATCCCCCCCATCGGCACCCATCACCCTCCTGCACCTATCACCCTCCAGGTAGGTTAGGGTCAGTGAGTGAGAGGCACCGTTAGGCAGGGATAGAAGGGAAAAGTTAGTTAGAAAAAAAAACAAAAAAAAACGCTTTATCTAAACTTATTATTTTCTTGCTTTGAGACCCTAGACCCCCCCTACCACTTGCCCTTTTTGGCTAGACCCGGTGGCTGGATGTCGGTCAGTGCAGCCGAGATGAGGACATTTTGGGGCCTTGTGCTGCACATGGGTCTAGTGCAAAAACCCAGTGTCAGGCAATACTGGAGTGGGGACGTCCTCTACCAGACCCCACTCTACAGTATGGTCATGACACGTCCCCGGTTTGAGGCCATCCGGAAATGTCTGCATTATTCAGATAATGCAGCATGTCCCCCCCGAGGTGATCCTGCCTATGACCGTCTGTATAAGATACGGCCGGTCATCGATCACTTCGGGGCCAAATTTGAGCAGGCCTACGTACCTGGAAGGGAGGTCGCGGTTGATGAGTCTCTCGTTGCGTTCAAGGGGAGACTCAGTTTCTGCCAATACATTCCCACTAAGCGGGCAAGGTATTGCGTGAAGCTGTACAAAATTTGTGAGAGTACCTCAGGGTACACTTACAAATTTTGTGTGTATGAGGGGCGAGATTCCCGTATTCAACCCCCAGAATGTCCCCCCACTCTGGGTGTTAGCGGGAAACTCATGTGGGACCTTATGTACCCACTGCTAGATAAGGGTTACCACTTGTACGTGGATAACTTTTATACTAGCATTCCCTTGTTCAGGTCCCTTGCCGCCAGATCCACGTTCGTTTGTGGGACCGTGCAGAAAAATCAACGCGGCCTCCCTGCCCACCCTTCTCCAGGTACTTATCCCCAGGGGTGAGACCCGTGCCCTTACTAGTGGAAACCTGTTGCTGGTCAGGTATAAGGACAAGAGGGATGTCCTTGTACTGTCCACAATCCACGGTAGCAGCAGCACCCCCGTCTCTGTGCAAGGTACCGCGGCAACGGTTCTCAAGCCCGATTGTATCGTCGACTACAATCGATATATGGGAGGAGTTGATCTCTCTGATCAAGTCCTCAAGCCATATAATGCCATGCGCAAAACCCGGGCATGGTACAAAAAAGTTGCGGTCTACTTGGTACAGGTTGCCTTGTACAACTCTTTTGTACTATCCCGAAGCGCTGGCAGCACAGGGACATTCCTCCAATTCTATGAGGCAGTCCTCAAGGACCTGATTTTTTCAGACCGGAAAAGAGCAGGCCGGAGTACCTTGGGAATTGAAGGCGCCCGGATCAGAGTGTGTCACAAGAGGGGGATACGGAAGGACACCACCACTCAATGTGACACTTGCCCCGATCATCCGGGCCTCTGCGTTATCGATTGCTTCAGAGAGTATCACACTTCCATGGAGTACTAAATTTTTATAATCCCCAACAGTCCCCTAGAGAACATAAAAAACTTTGGCTCTCAGACTTTGAAGACACGGAAACAATTTTTTTCCCCAAAAAAATATTAGTTTTAGTGCAGGCATCCTCAAACTGCGGCCCTCCACATGTTGTAAAACTATAACTCCCAGTATGCCCAGACAACCTACAGCCATCAGCAGGGCATGGTGGGAATTGTAGTTTTACAACATCTGGAGGGCCGCAGTTTGAGGATGCCTGCTTAGTGTCTCCAAGGTCTGAGAGCCACACATATTGGGCATCGCCGCGTCCGTAGCGAGTGATCAAAATGTCATATGCACCCCCAATTAGTGCCAATAAAACAGCCATCTCATCCGGCAAAAAATGAGCCCCTACATTTGATAGTCGCCCAACAAAAAAAAAAAAAAAACTGTAGCTCCCAGGCTATGTAGATACTAAAATAATTTTTTGGGGTTCCTAAAATGATAATATAGTGTGAAATCTAAATAAATTTGAAAATGTAAACATATTAGGTATCGCCGCGTCCGTAAGAATCTGCCCTATAAAAATAACATTTGACCAAACCCCTCGGATGAACAGCGTTAAAAATATAAAATAAAAACTGTGCCAAATTTCCATTTGAATCCTTTTTTTCCGGTAATAAAGCAAGGGTTAACAGCCAAACAAAACTAAATATTTATTGCCCTGATTCTGTACTTTGCAGAAACACCCCATATGTGGTCGTAAATGGCTATATAGCCACATGGCAGGGCATAGAACGAAGGGAACGCCATATGGTTTCTGGACAGCAGATTTTGATGGACTGGTTTATTTACACCATGTCCCATTAGAAGCCCCCCTGATGTAGCCTAGACTAGAAACTCCAAAAAAGTGACCCCATCTAAGAAACTACACCCCTCAAGGTATTCAAAAGTTACTTTACAAACTTTTTTAACCCTTTAGGTGTTCCACAAAACTAAATAGCGAATGTAGAAACAATTTTAGAATTACATTTTTTTGTTACCTTGCCTCAAAAATGTGTAATATAGAGCAACCAAAAATCATATTTACCCTAAAATAGTCCAAAAACAACAACCACCTTATCCGGTAGTTTCCTAGATGGGGTCACTTTTATGGAGTTTCTACTCTAGGGGTGCATCAGGGGGCTTGAAAGGGTACATGGTGTAAATAAACCAGTCCAGCAAAATCTGCCTTCCAAAAACCATATGGCGTTCCCCTTCTTCTATGTCCTGCCGTTTAGCCAAATAGTAGTTTATGACCACATATGGGGTGTTTCTGCAAACTACAGAATCAGGGCAACCCATATTAAGTTTTGTTTGGCTGTTAACCCATTTTTTCCAGTAATAAAGTAAGGGTTAAAATGGAAAATTTTCCAAAAAATAGAAATTCCAAAATTGTTTCTCCATCTGCCATTAATTCTTGTGGAACACCTAAAGGGTTAACAAAGTTTGTAAACCCAGTTTTGAATAACTTGAGGGGTGTACTTTCTTAGATTCAGTCACTTTTTTGGAATTTCTATTCTAGGGGTGCAACGGGGGGCTTGAAATGGGACATGGTATAAACAAAACCAGTCCTGCAAAATCTGCCTTCCAAAACCCATATGGCGTTCCCCTCCTTCTATGTCCTCCCATTTGGCCAAACAGTAGTTTACGACCACATATGGGGTGTTTTTGAAAACTACAGAATCAGGGCAACCCATATTGAGTTTTGTTTGGCAGTTAACCCTTACTTTATTACTGGAAGAAATGGGTTAAAATGGAAAATTTTCCCAAAAATTTTAACTTCTAAATTTTTTCTCCATCTGCCATTAACTCTTGTGGAACACCTAAAGGGTTAACAAAGTTTGTAAACCCAGTTTTGAATACCTTGAGGGGTGTACTTTCTTAGATGGAGTCACTTTTTTGAAATTTCTATTCTAGGGGTGCAACGGGGGGCTTGAAATGGGACATGGTATAAACAAAACCAGTCCTGCAAAATCTGCCTTGCAAAAACCATATGGCATTCCCCTCCTTTTATGTCCTCCCCGTTTGGTAAAATGTTAAAAAAAAATCGAAATTATTAAATTTTATGCCGATTAGCCATGAAGTCTTGTGGAAGACCTAAAGGGTTAACAAAGTTTGTAAAAACAGTATAAAATACCTTGAGGGGTGTAGTTTCTAGAACAGGGTCATTTTTGGATGGTTTCTATTACGTAAGCCTCACAAAGTGACTTCAGAACTGAACTGGTCCGTAAAAAGTGGGATTTGGAAAATTTCAAAAAAATTTCAAAATTTGCTTCTAAACTTCTAAGCTATGTAACATCCCCAAAAAATAAAATATCATTCCCAAAATGATACAAACATGAAGTAGACATATGGGGAATGTAAAGTCATCACAATTTTTGGCGGTATTACTATTTATTACAGAAGTAGTGAAACTGAAACTTTGAAATTTGCTAATTTTTCGAAATTTTTGGTAAATTTGGTATTTTTTTATGCAAAAAAATTTACTATTTTGACCCAATTTTAGCAGTGTAATGAAGTACAATATGTGACGAAAAAACAATCTCAGAACGACCTGGGTAAGTAAAGGCGTTTTAAAGTTATCAGCACTTAAAGTGATACTGGTCAGATTTGCAAAAAATGGCCAAGTCCTTTAGGTGAAATAAGGGGTTAAGGAGCAGGCCATTTTTTTTTACAAATCTCACATGTGTCACTTTATGTGATGATAACTTTAAAACGCTTTTACTTATCCAAGCCATTCTGGGACTGTTTTCTCATCACATATTGTACTTCATGACAGTAATAAATTTGAGTCAAAATATTTCATTTTTATTTATAAAAATACCAAATTTACCAAAATTGTCTAAATTTCAATTTCTCTGCTTCCCAAAATTGTTATTACTTTACATTTCCCATATGTCTACTTCATGTTTGGATCATTTTGTAATATAAATTTTCTTTTTTTGGGACGTTTAGAAGGCGTAGAAGTTTAAAGGAAATCTTGAAATTTTTCTGAAAATTTCCAAAACACACTTTTTGAGGACCAGTTTAGGTCTGAAGTCACTTTGTGAGGCTTACATAATAGAAACCACCCATAAATGGCCCCATTTTAGAAACTACACCCCTCAAGGTATTCAAAACTGATTTTACAAACTTTGTTAACCCATTAGGTGCTCCACAAGAATTAAAGAAAATGTAGATGACATTTCAGAATTTCACTTTTTTGGCAGATTTTCCATTTTAATAAATTTTTTCCATTAACAAAGCAAAGGTTAACAGCCAAACAAAACTCAATATTTATTGCCCCGATTCTGTAGTTTACAGAAACACCCCATATGTGGTCGTAAACTTCTGTACGGGCACACGGCAGGGTGCAGAAGGAAAGGAACGCCATATGGTTTTTGGAGGGCACATTTCACTGGAATAATTTTAAGTTGCCATGTCACATTTGAAGACCTCCTGATGCACCCCTAGAGTAGAAACTCCCCAAAAAATGACCCCATTTTGGAAACTACGGAATAAGGTGGCAGTTTTGTTGGTACTATTTTAGGGTACATATGATTTTTGGTTGCTCTATAGTGACATAGTTTAAAAGGCCGAAAAAAGATATCTGTCCATCCAGTTCGGCCTGTTATCCTGCAAGTTGATCCAGAGGAAGGCAAAAAACTAGAGGTAGAAGCCAATTTTCCCCACTTAAAAAATCCCGACTCCAATCAGGCAATCAGAATAACTCCCTGGATCAATGACCCATCTCTAGTAGCTATAACCTGTAATAATATTACACTCCAGAAATACATCTAGGCCCCTCTTGAACTCACCATCACCACCTCCCCAGGCAGAGAGTTCCATAGGCTCACTGCTCTTACCATAAAGAATCCTCTTCTATGTTTGTGTACAAACCATCTTTCCTCCAGACGCAGAGGATGTCCCCTTGTCACAGTCACACTCCTGGGGATAAATAGATGATGGGAGAGATCTCTGTACTGACCCCTGATATAGTTATACATAATAATCAGATCTCCCCTCAGTCATCTTTTTTCTAAAGTTAATAACCCTAATTTTGATAATCTTTAAGGGTACTGTAATCCCCCCATTCCAGTTATTACTTTAGTTGCCCTCCTCTGAACCCTCTCCAGCTCTGCTATGTCTGCCTTGTTCACAGGTGCCCAGAACTGTACACGGTACTCCATGTGTGGTGTGACTAGTGATTTGTAAAGTGGCAGGATTATGTTCTCATCACGGGCATCTATGCCCCTTTTTATGCAATCCATTATCTTATTTGCCTTGGCAGCAACTGCTTGACACTGGTTTCTACAGTTTAGTTTGTTCTTCACTAAAATTCTTTTGACTAAAAGTCCTTTTCCATGTCAGTGTTACCCAGTCTTTTAGTATTCAGTATGTACTGGTGACTTGCATTATTCCTTCCCATGTGCATGACCTTACATTTGTCAGTGTTAAACCTCTTCTGCCACTTATCTTAAAAAGCCTCCAGTATACTGTCCTCTTCTGTGTTAATTATTTTACACAGTTTAGTGTCAACTGCAAAAGTTGATATTTTACTGTGCAAGCCTTCTACAAGATCATTAATAAATATATTGAAGAGAATATGGCCCAATACTGACCCCTGTGGTACCCCACTAGTGACAGTGGCCCAATCTGAGTGTATACTATTAATAACCACCCTCTGTTTTCTATTACTGATTCAGTTACTAACCCACATACAGACATTTTCTCCCAGTCCAAGCATTCTCATTTTATATACTAACCTTTTATGCGGTACAGTGTAAAATTCTTTGGAGAAGTCCAGATATACGACATCCATTGATTCGCCGCTGTCAAGTCTAAAACTTACCTCCTCATAGAAACTTATTAAATTAGTTTGACATGACTGATCCCTCATGAAGCCATGCTGATATGGCGTTATTTGCTTATTTTCATTGAGGTACACAGATAGCATCTCTTAGAAGACCTTCAAACTGTTTACCCACGACAGATGTTAAACTTACTGGCCTATAGTTTCCAAGCTCTGTTTTTGGACCTTTTTGGAATATTGGCACCACATTTGCTATGCGCCAATTCTGTGGAACACTCCCTGTCAGTATAGAGTCCTTAAATATCAGAAATAAGGGTCTGGCTGTGACATTACTTAATTCTCTTAGGATGCGGGGGTGTATGCCATCTGATCCTGGCGATTTGTCTATTTTATTATTTTTAAAGGATTTTTGTCATGAGAAATAACGTTATGTAGCTGACTGACATTAGCGATGTGCTAATGTCAGCAGTACATAACAGTATGCTTTATAACTCCCTGCCTGCCGCCGTTCTCTTAAAATAAAGACATTTAAAATATGCTAATGAGCCTCTAGGTGCTATTAGGGCATTGCTTCAGCACCTAGAGGCTCAGTCTACCCACCCTTTGGCACGCCCAGGTCCAGTTGGTTGACGTCCGAGTTCTCATCATCCCGTAAAACCCGCGCATGCTCCATCCCGTTTAGTATTCGGCACAGGCGCAGTGAGTGAAGGACGCGCTCCTGCTGCTGGCTTCCTCACTCCACCTGCGCCGAAGGAAGGAAGCTGGCAGTAGAAGTGCGTCCTTCACTCACTGCGCCTGTGCCGAATATTTTTATAGAGCAGGTTGTTACGGACGCGACAATACCAAATATGACTACTTTCAGTTTTTCATAATAAAGCATTTTTGAAAAAATGTTTTTTTTTTATGTCTCCATATTCTAAAAGCCATAATAATAATAATAATAATAATAATGATATTTTTTATAGCTCTTTTATCCCTGGGGACTCAAAGCGCTGTGACTCTGCATTCTGCAGTCTCAAAGGCTCGGGAAAAGAGGGGGGTTTATAGCCTTATCTTAAAGCTGTCCACAGAAGGCGCCTCTCGCACTAATTGCACCAAATTATTTTAAATGGATCCTGGGAATAACCAAATTCATCTTATTGGCGGAGGGGCAGTGTAGGGGTATAAAGTTCCAATAGATCCGCTATGTACTTGGGTCCCCTGTGGTTTAGTGCCTTGAATGTCATCAGGCAGATTTTAAAATGAATTCTCCATTTTACTGGCAACCAGTGAAGAGTTTGCAGTACTAGGGAGATGTGTGAGCCACGTGGGGCATTGGCTAGGAGTCTGGCTGCTGCATAGTTTTTTTTGTTTTTTTTCGGCGACTGTCTTATGTAGGGGTTCATTTTGATGGTTTGATTGGTACTATTTTGAGGTGCATATGACTTTTTGATTGCTTGGTATTACACTTTTTGTGATGTAAGGTGACAAAACAAATTTTTTGGACACAGTTTTTATTTTATCTTTTTTGCGGAGTTCATCTGAAGGGTTAGGTCATGTGGTATTTTTATAGAGCAGGTTGTTACGGACGCGGCAATACCTAATATATCATCTTTTTTATTTTTTTTACATTTCACACAATAAAAGCATTTTTTAAACACAAAAAAAAACATGTTTTATTGTCTCCATAGTCTGAGAGTCATATTATTATTTTTTTTTTTGGGCGATATTCTTAAGTAGGGGCTAATTTTTTGCGGGATGAGGTGAAGGTTATATTAGTACTATTTTGTGTGGCATACACCTTTTTGATTGCTTGGTGTTGCACTTTTAGTGAGGTAAAGTGACATAAAAAATGTTTTTTTTAGCACGATTTTTATTTTATTTTTTTGACGGTGTTCACCTGAGGGGTTATGTTATGTGATATTTTTTTAGAGCCAGTCGATTCGGATGAGGCGCTACATAATGTCTACTTTTCTTTTTTTCCCTATCTTTTAGAACTGTTTCACACGAGCGGATGCCGTGCGTGACATCCGCTCAGTGAATGACAGCCAAGACCCGATGCAGACTGCAGAAGCACGGAGCATTAACATGATTGATAATGCTCCGTGCCTCTCTGTGATCTCTTTACTACGAAATCACAGTGAGATAAAGTTGTCACTGTGATTTCGTAGTAAAGAGATCACAGAGAGGCACGGAGCATTATCAGTCATGTTAATGCTCCGTGCTTCTGCAGTCTGCATCGGGTCTTGGCTGTCATTCACGGAGCGGATGTCACGCACGGCATCCGCTCGTGTGAAACAGCCCTTACAATTTTTTTTACTTTTATTTTGGGAAAAGGACAGCAGCAGCGTGGGGACCCGATGGCCACCCTGTACGTGCCGCAGTCACCGCTGACAGCGGCAGTGCGAGGATTAATGCGCCGGCATCAGTGTTTTCACCGATGCCTGTGCATACAGCAGGGGTCCGGCTCTCAGTGACTGTCGGACCCCTGCTGCTGATCGGGCGGGCGCAGCTCTTGTATCTTCCCGATCAGCCTGTCTTACATTTACGTTGCTGGTCCTTAAGTCACGTCCACGTACATGAACGGCGCGGGTCCTTATGTGGTTAAAGGCTGTGCACACCTTTGGGAACAGTTTTTCTTTTTTTTATTGCATTGTACACTGCATTTTGAGAGAAAAATCATTTTTTTCAGTTGGTCTTTTCTTGTACCACTGTCTTTGTGCAGCCTTGATTTTCTCTATTAAGAGGATCTGAATTTTCACTCTGTTCCATCAGGCAGCTTAGCTGATGGGCTCCTTATCTCTGACCTTGTAAACATTCATTATAGCTGAATTCTTATCTTACTGATAAGAATGTGGCTTAAAATAGACCGGCACAAAGTGAAAGACTGATTCACACAGCTAGAAAAACAGTTAACCCTTTGTGTCAGAATGGCTCAATATTTTAAATAAAGACCAATTGAAAAAAAATTATCGCGATTTATCTCGCAATACATGGCCCCATCCATCCTCCCTTTAATACGGTGCAGTTATCCTGTCCTCTTTACAGAAAAGTTCTATTTTGATCTCATCTGACCACATGACCTTCTCCCATGCCTCCTCTGGATCATCCCGATGGTCATTGGTGAATTTCAAACGGGCCTGGACATGTGCTGGCTTGAGCAGGGGGACCCTTCGTGCCCTGCAGGATTTTAATCCATGACGGCATAGTGTGTTACTAACAGTAATCTTTGAGATTGTGGTCCCAGCTCTCTTCACATCATTGACCAGATCCTCCTGTGTAGTTCTGGACTGATTCTTGACCTTTCTCAGAATCTTTCTTACCCTAAAAGGCGAGATCTTGCATGGAGTCCCAGACCGAGCAAGATTGACAGTCATCTTGTGCTTCTTCTATTTTCTAATAATTGCACTAACAGTTGTTGCCTTCTCACCAAGCTACTAGCCTATTGTCATTCAGCCCATCCTAGCCTTGTGCAGGTTTACAATTTTGTCCCTGGTGTCCTTAGACAGCTCTTTGGTCTTGGCCATGGTGGAAAAGTTGGTGTGTGATTGAGAGTGTGGACAGTTGTCTTTTATACAGGTATCGAGTGCAAACAGGTGCAAATAATACAGGTAATAAGTGTAGAGTAGGAGGCTTCTTAAAGAAAAGCTAGCAGGCCTATGAGAGCCAGAATTCTTGCTGGTTGGTAGGTGATTAAATATTTATTTGATGCAATAAAATGAAAATTAATTATTTTAAAATCATACAATGTAATTTTCAGGATTTTTTTTTTTAGATTCTGTCTCTCACAGTTAAAGTGTACCTCCAATACAAATTACAGACCTCTCCCACTTACCTCTTCTTTGTAAGTGGGAAAACTTGCAAAATCGCTGGTATATCAAATACTTATTTTTCCCACTGTAATTCAAATTTCATCATGTTTCTAGCGGCTACCATTCAGGAGATAGCAACATCTAAAGCAGCCCTCCCCCCTCCAGTTAGCTACTTTTCCCTCTGCCCGAGCTGGACCCAGGCAAAACAGTTATGTGGTTAAAGGGGGTTATCCCATGATTATTGTAAATAAATGGAAATTAGACACCATATAGTGCACAGCAATACCTTTCTAACAAAGCTAGAACCAGTCTTGTACTTCACATGGATCCAGAGATCTCTCCATTTATTATTCTGCTATATTTATATCAAGCTGGCAGCTCAAAGGGAGTGTCTTTTCTGATGCAGATAAGGGGGCGTGTCCATGCTCGCTCTCACAGCTCAGGAGGTATGTCCATGCTCTCCCTATCACAACACATGAGGCAGCTGAGGGATGAAACTGAGCATGTGTGGCCTTCTCAGTATGCAGGAGAAAGAAATAAGAAAAACACTAAGAGCAGGTGGTGCTATACAGATAGATTTCAGTGAGTAACTCAGTGGCTATACAAAATTTTTAATTGCATGCAATTACAAAAAGATTCAGATCCAAGTGCTGGCTTGAAAACTGTGGAATATTTTTATTGGGACAACCCCTTTAAGTGGGGCACAGGCAGTAAGATATGTGGTCTTTGGGCTTCATGCGAAGTGCATGATGTTCCGAATGTGCTAATGAAAATTATTAACACCTAGGTTGAAGCAAGAATGATTTATAGCCTATTGTTTATTCACTCATAGAGACATTCGTGTCGCCAGGCCCTCTGGTGTGAGTGCAGACTCATTGTCTAGTCCCTTCATGAATCTCCATGGGACAGAGCAGTTGTACCACCAAAAGGTGTTAGCATATGATAGGCAAATGGATCACAAAGGCTAGTCTGGAAAATGTTTATACCACCACAAAGTATCCCAGACTTAGTGGAGCATAAGAGGCTTCTATTATCATACTCATAAGACCAGCTGAGCACCAGGGATTGCTTCATAGCAACATACAATATTATCCATAGACGTATAATGGGTGTGGGGGTCAGCTCAATAGTAGTAGGCACAGCAGTCAGAGACAGTGACACAATGGCACAGTTCACACAGGGGTTTGCCTGTTTTCTTTCTTCTCATCCACAAACAAAATATAAGGCCTTTACATTCAGGCAACGATACAAAATAAATCCCTGCTCGGCTGAGCACTAACTAAACATAAAGTCACCCTTTCTATACGGGTGGCCTACTACCAGCCACACGACACAATTCAAAATAAACTCACAGTGTCCTTTTTGTTGTTTGCACAGACTTCAGCAGCAATGGTGAAAGCCAGTCAGTTCAACCAGTCCCCACCCAGACATGCTCATAGTGCAAACCTTGATAGCCCAGAAATGAGCTGAGCTCCATCACCTGGCTGAGAGCTCTATATGAAACCTGTTCTGGAGAGGAAGGGAATGAGGAGCCCCGCTACCAACCTGCATCCTCAATCCATTAAAATCCAGGCCCGACAACACAATTTACCAAAGTCCTCAGCAAACTATGCTATGCTAAAGCAGACCATCTTTTCCTGGATTTCTGATATCTCACCCAGGTTTCCTAGTTGAGATATCCACCTCCTGTAGCATAGTACATGGTATATGAAAGAAACCTAGGCGAAATATAACGATTCTCTACTACTTTTCCAGTCACTCTCTCACATACCCTCCCCCTTTGTTCGAACCTGTGGGGCCGAACACTTTTACTCACCAAATAGTGTGTTCTGGACAGGGCATCGGCATTCCCTTGCAGTTTGCCTGACCTGAGCTCAACCAAAAATTTAAAGTTTTGTAAAGTCAGAAACCACCTTGTGACTCTCGCGTTTTTCTCCTTGGCCCGACTCATCCATGTAAGGGGGGAATGATCTGTCACCAACCTGAACTGTCAACCCAACAATATCTTAGAGTCTCTAGAGCCCATTTAATTGCCAGACATTCCCGTTCGACAATACTATAATCTTTCTCTGCAGGAGTAAGTTTTCTACTCAGGTATGTCACGGGGTGTTCTTCTCCCCCAACCTCCTGTGACAGGACTGCCCCTAAACCAGCATCAGAGGCATCAGTCTGTACAGTAAACACCTTTTTGAAATCTGGGGTCATCAACACTGGTTGTCTACAAAGGGCAGACTTTAACTCCTGAAATGCACTCTTAGCTTCTGTGCTCCATTTTACCATGGCCGACTTATTTCCCTTGGTGAGGTCTGTCAAGGGTACTGCTACACTAGCAAAGTTTGGGATAAACCTACGGTAATACCCCACAATTCCCAAAAAGGCTCTCACTTGTTTTTTTGTTATGGGCCGGGGCCAATCTTGGATGGCTTCTACCTTATTCACTTGAGGTTTTATTACACCTCTCCCAATTATATACCCTAGATAACGTGCTTCCTCAAGACCTAAAGCACACTTCTTAGGGTTTGCTGTTAACCCGGCTGCCCGGAGGGAATCCAGCACCACCTGCACTTTTGGTAAATGACTTTCCCAGTCATCACTAAAAATGATGATATCATCTAGATAAGCAGAGGCATATCTACGATGAGTTTTGAGGATGACATCCATTAACCTTTGGAAGGTTGCTGGTGCCCCATGTAACCCAAAGGGCATGGTGACATACTGAAAAAGGCCTTCTGGAACGACAAAAGACGTTTTTTCTTTAGCACTGTCAGTAAGGGGCACTTGCCAGTACCCCTTGGTTAGGTCAAGGGTAGAGAAATACCTTGCATGGCCAAGTCTCTCAATTAATTAATCTACTCTTGGCATTGGGTATGCGTCAAACTTTCATTTTCGGAAGTCATTACAGAACCTCACTGTACCATCTGGCTTTGGGATTAGGACTATGGGATTGGACCTCTCACTTTGCGACTCTTCAATCACCCCAAGTTCTAACATCTTTTTTACTTCTTCAGATATAGCTTGTCTCCGAGCTTCAGGTACGCTAAATGGTTTCAAGTGAACTCGTACCTGCGGCTCAGTGATTATGTCATGTTTGATAACTGAGGTGCGCCCAGGCAAATCTGAGAACACATAAGTGTTTTTTGAGACAAATTCTTTTGTCTCCTGCATTTGAAACTTGGACAAGGACTCTGAAATATGCACACCTACAGTATTATTACAAGGGTTGTTTATCTTGTTTGCCGATAACTCTGGGGCTACACTGCCAAGGGAACTCACTGCTGACAGAGTCCCTCTGTCCTTCCAGGGTTTGAGCAAATTTATATGATACAACTGTTCAGGCTTTCTTTTACCAGGCTGGTAAACTTTATAATTTACCTCTCCCACTTTTTCTATTACCTCGTATGGCCCTTGCCACTTAGCCAGGAATTTACTTTCTACAGTGGGCACTAGCACCAACACTCGGTCACCGGGGTTAAAGGTTCTAACTTTAGCTGACTGGTTGTAGACACAACTTTGTGCCTCTTGAGCCTGCTCTAAGTGTTCTTTGACGATGGGCATGACAGCAGCTATTCTGTCTTGCATGAGAGCAATATGCTCTATTACACTTCGGTAAGGGGTGGGTTCCTGTTCCCAAGTTTCCTTAGCAATGTCAAGGAGACCACGTGGGTGTCTGCCATATAAGAGCTCAAATGGGGAGAAACCTGTTGAGGACTGCGGTACTTCCCGAACTGAAAACATCAAATAAGGTAATAAACAATCCCAGTCCTTTCCATCCTTGCTAACCACTTTTTTTAACATGCCCTTCAGTGTCTTGTTAAATCTTTCAACTAGGCCATCAGTTTGAGGGTGATACACGGAAGTACGCAGGTGTTTAATCTTCAAGAGCTTACACATTTCTTTAGTGACCTTGGACATGAAAGGAGTCCCCTGATCCGTAAGGATCTCCTTTGGTATGCCTGTGCGAGAAAACATGTAAAAAAGCTCCTTGGCAATAAGCTTAGCAGAGGTGTTTCGTAAAGGCACTGCCTCAGGATAGCGTGTGGCGTAATCTAACACTACAAGTATATGTTGATGTCCCCGTGCAGACTTTACAACAGGGCCTATCAAATCCATGGCCACGCTTTCAAATGGTACTTCTATAATGGGCAAGGGTACCAAAGGACTTCTAAAACGTGACACAGGAGAGGTTAGTTTACACTCTGGGCAGGATTCACAAAACCTCTGTACCTCAGAAAAAATCCCTGGCCAAAAAAAACGCTGGAGGATGCGTTCTCTGGTCTTTTCAGACCCAAGATGACCTCCCAGCACATGCTTGTGTGCTAGATCCAATACCAGTCTGTGATACGGTTGGGGCACCACCAGTTGCTCAACAATTACCCCACGTATTTTATCTACCCGGTATAATAGATCCTGGTTAACAGCCATATGGGGAAACTCACCATCAGCACCTGGATACTGTCGTACACCATTCAACACCTTCACATTTTCCCTTGATAGTGTCAAAGTGGGGTCTCTGAGCTGAGCAGTCCCAAAATTGTCAGGAGACACCTCTAAATTAGGCATATCAGGAACCCCATAAATCACTGAAAAAATGCACCAAACGGATATGCCACTGACTATACTGGCTAGTCATAAATGCAGATATTAAAAGCTGAGACTTTCGCCAATATATTCCTGACAGGAAAATATCGGAGCCCTTCATGCACCACGTCACGGTCACTCAGCATGGCAAAGGGTCCTACCACTACGCTAACTATGGTTTGAACAAGGTCTGAAGGTGATGTAATCCAGCTCACAGCCAGGCTTCCACATAAACGCCTAGCAGGACAACTAGTGCAATGTGAACAAAGCCAGACTGCAAGCCACACCCATATCAGACCCTGTGATGGAGGTCACCAGGTGCAAAAGAGTGTTTGAATGCCAGGTAAAGGCACATACACTACATATAAAACAAGACAAAAACACAGAAATATAGTGGCAATACTGGAGGAGCTGCTCAACCCCTAACACTGTAGTGTGTTTTTCATTGGGGGAGCAGCCCCACCGCATGTGGACCGCAGCAAACGACTATGCCCAGCAAAAAATGCATACGGTGGAGGATGTCGGCGCGGTCCACATGCACCACAAGGGCATCCTACACAAAACGGAGCATTGTGCGGATGTAAATACAATCATATAAATCACAGAAAAAATGCACCAAACGGATATGCCACTGACTATACTGGCTAGTCATAAATGCAGATATTAAAAGCTGAGACTTTCGCCAATATATTCCTGACAGGAAAATATCGGAGCCCTTCATGCACCACGTCACGGTCACTCAGCATGGCAAAGGGTCCTACCACTACGCTAACTATGGTTTGAACAAGGTCTGAAGGTGATGTAATCCAGCTCACAGCCAGGCTTCCACACAAACGCCTAGCAGGGCAACTAGTGCAATGTGAACAAAGCCAGACTGCAAGCCACACCCATATCAGACCCTGTGATGGAGGTCACCAGGTGCAAAAGAGTGTTTAAATGCCAGGTAAAGGCACATACACTACATATAAAACAAGACAAAAACACAGAAATATAGTTGCGATACTGAAGATGTGGAACCTTCCCCCCACATCTTCAGTATCACCAGCTAGAACGGCTAGAGGAAAATTATCAACTTCGTCAGTGGTCACCCCTACTGCGGGAACCTCAGAATCGGGGTCATATGGTTCAGGGGTAACCTCAGTACACACATTATCAGTCAGATTTTCTCCACAGGTTACATGTCTGCTCTGCCATAAGTCCCAGAATAGGGAAAAGTCTCTTCCCAGTATCACACTATGCATTAGTGATTTAACCACACCCACTTCATGACATGATACACCACATGGAGTTTCTATTGTGACCCGAGCAGTTGGGTACTCTCTGGTTTCTCCATGTATGCACAGTACCCCAACAGTATGTCCACTGTATGTCCCAGGGTTTACCAGAGAGCCATGTACCAAGGTCACCAAGCTCCCAGAGTCCAACAGCGCCTCAGCTGTACAACCTCCTATGGACACAGTACACATTTGAGGTTCTAACTTAGACACAGTTTCTGCAGAATACACGGGTTGTGCAAACAGATAAATACGTCTGGACATATTGCAGTCCATTGGCTCAGTTGTGAGGGGGCAATTAGCAACCACATGTCCAAATTCATGACACCGCCAGCACTATACACAGCACTGTTCCCCATTTTGGGACCCTGGCCTGGACCTCCAGGTCCCAGCGGAACGTGGCCCAGCTGGCTCCCCCTTTGAGCCATCTCCCCTTAAAGCATTTCTCACGTCTCTAGCAATTGGTACCGTCTTACCAGTAGACTTCGGTGACCTGCTGTCCCTGGGGCTGGCATACCTGGAAGATGCTTGGAGTAGGTCCTCTGTTGCACTGTACTGCTCCACGAGACTCACCAATTGGTCAGCAGTTGTAGGTCCTCCTTGTCCAACCCAGCGCTGGATCTTGGGGGGTACTGACCTGATGAACTTATCCAGGACAACTTTTTCTACAATTTGACCTGGGGTACTTTCCTCAGGCTGCAGCCATTTCCTCACAAGATGGATCAGATCGTGCATCTGTGAACGGGGTGGCAAGCTCTCAGAGAAAGTCCAGTTGTGCACACGGCCTGCACGCACATGCATGTTTACTCCAAGTCGAGCAAGTATCTCACCCTTAAGTTTTGCATACTTTTTTGCCTCTGGCTCACCCAAATCGTAGTAGGCCTTCTGCGGTTCCCCAGTTAAGAAAGGCGCCACCACATCCGCCCACTGGTCGACTGGTAACTTTTCACGCTCTGCTACTCTCTCAAAGACCATGAGATAGGCTTCCACATCATCTGTGGGCGTCATCTTTTGGAGTGAACTTTGTACCGCAGCCCGTGCTGTTGGTTACGCTCCCCGGCTTCCTGACACGGCAGCATTTTCACCGGTAAGTCGCAAAGCCGCCATTGCCTCACTCAGCACCGCCATTTTCTCCATTAATTGGCAATTCATATCATCCTGCCTGGCCTGTGCCTGGGCTGTCGTTTGTCAGCCTGTGCAAAGGTTTGCTGCTGCTACAAAATCAGCTGTTGCTGTTAAATAATGGCTTGTCCAAACTGTTTGCCAAAGTCCTCCATTACACCACCCGTGAAGTGAACTGGCAGGTCTGTGCAACAAACTTTTTAGGTGTCTGTCTCTTTAAGACTGCATTTTTGGATCCAAGTGCCCGCATCCGACACCATATGTGGGGGTCAGCTCAATAGTAGTAGGCACAGCAGTCAGAGACAGTGACACAATGGCACAGTTCACACAGGGGTTTGCCTGTTTTCTTTATTCTCATCCACAAACAAAATATAAGGCCTTTACATTCAGGCAACGATACAAAATAAATCCCTGCTCGGCTGAGCACTAACTAAACATAAAGTCACCCTTTCTATACGGGTGGCCTACTATCAGCCACACAACACAATTCAAAATAAACTCACAGTGTCCTTTTTGTTGTTTGCACAGACTTCAGCAGCAATGGTGAAAGCCAGTCAGTTCAACCAGTCCCCACCCAGACATGCTCATAGTGCAAACCTTGATAGCCCAGAAATGAACTAAACACCATCACCTGGCTGAGAGCTCTATATGAAACCTGTTCTGGACAGGAAGGGAATGAGGAGCCCCGCTACCAACCTGCATCCTCAATCCATTAAAATCCAGGCCCGACAACACAATTTACCAAAGTCCTCAGCAAACTATGCTATGCTAAAGCAGACCATCTTTTCCTGGATTTCTGATATCTCACCCAGGTTTCCTAGTTGAGATATCCACCTCCTGTAGCATAGTACATGGTATATGAAAGAAACCTAGGTGAAATATAACGATTCTCTACTACTTTTCCAGTCACTCTCTCACATGGGGCATATGATATAATTCATAAAATCACATAACATATAATGTATGATATGAGGTGGACCATCCACTATCACACAAGACATTTTATTCACATGTAATAGCTTCATTCATGCAAATTGCAATCAACATCTTACTTTAGTTCTTTGATCTCAAGTTGATTATGACAAACAGCTTGAGTCATTAGTATTTAATCCCAGAAATTTCTTGTGCAAGCCATTCTAACTGAGAAAGTCAATTGGATGACTAGTGTAACGTATTTAACAGAAAATATACAAGTCCACTTGCTCTGACTTATTACTGGCAATGTATGTATGTATCTGTGTTTTCATCTAGCACATTCTGGAATGAGAATTGTGATATCAATTTACTCAAGTATTCCCTGGCTTATTCTATTAGTATAGAACAAGCAATAAAGAAACTAGAATTAGATAAAAGGTAAAAGTTCTGATCAAGAAAAGAATAAAACATATGCAGTTTTCCTTGTATTCTAGTTACATTTTCTTCTCCTATTCTTATACTACCAGTTCATCCCTGGCCTCCCAAAGTTTGTATATTTAAAGTGTTCATTACACTGCATTCTGTAGTGAAATGATCCAAGGAATCAAAATGAAGGGGTTGAAGGCACTTGATAAAACTACAAAGAATTTACTTGCAACAATGATTTATAACTCATGACATATGATAGTTGCAAAATAAGGTTCAGGCAGTCACGCATAGGCAAGTCCATGGAATAGTTAGATTAAAAAAAAAATTGATCTTTAAATGAGATGAAGAGACAACCCAGTATTCATGAGCAAAAGTGATTTGGTTCTGTTTTTAGAGAAAATTCAGCAGCATAAAGTGGTATTTTAACCACCTCAGCCCCCCTAGCTTAAACACCCTTAATGACCAGGCCACTTTTTACACTTCTGACCTACACTACTTTAACCGTTTATTGCTCGGTCATGCAACTTACCACCCAAATGAATTTTACCTCATTTTCTTCTCACTAATAGAGCTTTCATTTGGTGGTATTTCATTGCTGCTGACATTTTTACTTTTTTTTGTTATTAATCGAAATTTAACGATTTTTTTTGCAAAAAAATGACATTTTTCACTTTCAGTTGTAAAATTTTGCAAAAAAAAATGACATCCATATATAAATTTTTCTCTAAACTTATTGTTCTACATGTCTTTGATAAAAAAAAATGTTTGGGTAAAAAAAAAATGGTTTGGGTAAAAGTTATAGTGTTTACAAACTAGGGTACAAAAATATGAATTTCCGCTTTTTGAAGCAGCTCTGACTTTCTGAGCACCTGTCATGTTTCCTGAGGTTCTACAATGGCCAGACAGTACAAACACCACACAAATGACCCCATTTCGGAAAGTAGACACCCTAAGGTATTCGCTGATGGGCATAGTGAGTTCATAGAACTTTTTATTTTTTGTCACAAGTTAGCGGAAAATGATGATTTTTATTTTTTTTTTTCTTACAAAGTCTCATATTCCACTAACTTGTGACAAAAAATAAAAACTTCTATGAACTCACTATGCCCATCAGCGAATACCTTGGGGTGTCTTCTTTCCAAAATGGGGTCACTTGTGGGGTAGTTATACTGCCCTGGCATTCTAGGGGCCCTAATGTGTGGTAAGTAGTTTGAAATCAAAATCTGTAAAAAATGGCCGGTGAAATCCGAAAGGTGCTCTTTGGAATGTGGGCCCCTTTGCCCACCTAGGCTGCAAAAAAGTGTCACACATGTGGTATCTCCGTACTCAGGAGAAGTAGGGCAATGTGTTTTTGGGTGTCATTTTACATATACCCATGCTGGGTGAGAGAAATAACTTGGCAAAAGACAACTTTTCCCATTTTTTTTATACAAAGTTGGCATTTGACCAAGATATTTATCTCACCCAGCATGGGTATATGTAAAATGACACCGGCCATTTTTTACAGATTTTGATTTCAAACTACTTACCACACATTTGGGTCCCTAGAATCCCAGGGCAGTATAACTACCCCACAAGTGACCCCATTTTGGAAAGAAGACACCCCAAGGTATTCCGTGAGGGGCATGGCGAGTTCTTAGAATTTTTTATTTTTGTCACAAGTTAGCGGAAAATTATGATTTTTTTTTTTTTTACAAAGTCTCATATTCCACTAACTTGTGACAAAAAATAAAAACTTCCATGAACTCACTATGCCCATCAGCGAATACCTTGGGGTGTCTTCTTTCCAAAATGGGGTCATTTGTGGGGTAGTTATACTGCCCTGGGATTCTAGAGGCCCTAATTTGTGGTAAGTAGTTTGAAATCAAAATCTGTAAAAAATGGCCGGTGAAATCCGAAAGGTGCTCTTTGGAATGTGGGCCCCTTTGCCCACCTAGGCTGCAAAAAAGTGTCACACATCTGGTATCCCCGTACTCAGGAGAAGTTGGGCAATGTGTTTTGGGGTGTCATTTTACATATACCCATGCTGGGTGAGATAAATATCTCGGTCAAATGCCAACTTTGTATAAAAAAATTGGAAAAGTTGTCTTTTGCCAAGATATTTCTCTCACCCAGCATGGGTATATGTAAAAAGACACCACAAAACACATTGCCCAACTTCTCCTGAGTACGGGGATACCAGATGTGTGACACTTTTTTGCAGCCTAGGTGGGCAAAGGGGCCCACATTCCAAAGAGCACCTTTCGGATTTCACCGGCCATTTTTTACAGATTTTGATTTCAAACCACTTCTCACGCATTCGGCCCCTAAAATGCCAGGGCAGTATAACTACCCCACAAGTGACCCCATTTTGGAAAGAAGACACCCCAAGGTATTTCGTGATGGGCATAGTGAGTTCATGGAAGTTTTTATTTTTTGTCACAAGTTAGTGGAATATGAGACTTTGTAAGGAAAAAAAACAAACAAAAAAAATCATCATTTTCCGCTAACTTGTGACAAAAAATATAAAATTCTAAGAACTCGCCATGCCCCTCACGGAATACCTTGGGGTGTCTTCTTTCCGAAATGGGGTCACTTATGGGGTAGTTATACTGCCTTGGCATTCTAGGGGCCCTAATGTGTGGTAAGTAGGTAAATGACCTGTGAAATCCGAAAGGTGCTCTTTGGAATGTGGGCCCCTTTGCCCACCTAGGCTGCAAAAAAGTGTCACACATGTGGTATCGCCGTATTCAGGAGAAGTTGGGCAATGTGTTTTGGGGTGTCTTTTTACATATACTCATGCTGGGTGAGAGAAATATCTCGGCAAAAGACAACTTTTCCCATTTTTTATACAAAGTTGGCATTTGACCAAGATATTTATCTCACCCAGCATGGGTATATGTAAAATGACACCCCAAAACACATTGCCCAACTTCTCCTGAGTACGGCGATACCAGATGTGTGACACTTTTTTGCAGCCTAGATGCGCAAAGGGGCCCACATTCATTTTATGAGGGCATTTTCAGACTTCTTCTCACGCTTTAGGGCCCCTAGAATGCCAGGGCAGTATAAATACCCCACATGTGACCCCATTTTGGAAAGAAGACACCCCAAGGTATTCAATGAGGGGCATGGCGAGTTCATAGAATTTATTTTTTTTGGCTCAAGTTAGCGGAAATTGATATATTTTTTTTTTCTCACAAAGTCTCCTTTTCCGCTAACTTGGGACAAAAATTTCAATCTTTCATGGACTCAATATGCCCCTCACGGAATACCTTAGGGTGTTTTCTTTCCGAAATGGGGTCACATGTGGGGTATTTATACTGCCCTGGCATTCTAGGGGCCCTAAAGCGTGAGAAGAAGTCTGGAATATAAATGTCTAAAAATTTTTACGCATTTGGATTCCGTGAGGGGTATGGTGAGTTCATGTGAGATTTTATTTTTTGACACAAGTTAGTGGAATATGAGACTTTGTAAGAAAAAAAATAAATAATTTCCGCTAACTTGGCCAAAAAAAATGTCTGAATGGAGCCTTACAGGGGGGTGATCAATGACAGGGGGGTGATCAGGGAGTCTATATGGGGTGATCACCCCCCTGTAAGGCTCCATTCAGATGTCCGTATGTGTTTTGCGGATCCGATCCATGTATCAGTGGATTCGTAAAAATCATACGGACATCTGAATGCAGCCTTACAGGGGGGTGATCAATGACAGGGGGGTGATCAGGGAGTCTATATGGGGTGATCACCCCCCTGTAAGGCTCCATTCAGATGTCCATATGTGTTTTGCGGATCCGATCCATGTATCAGTGGATCCGTAAAAATCATACGGACATCTGAATGCAGCCTTACAGGGGGGTGATCAATGACAGGGGGGTGATCAATGACAGGGGGGTGATCAATGACAGGGGGGTGATCAGGGAGTCTATATGGGGTGATCACCCCCCTATAAGGCTCCACTCAGATGTCCGTATGTGTTTTGCGGATCCGATCCATGTATCAGTGGATCCGTAAAAATCATACGGACATCTGAATGCAGCCTTACAGGGGGGTGATCAATGACAGGGGGGTGATCAGGGAGTCTATATGGGGTGATCACCCCCCTGAAAAGCTCCATTCAGATGTCCGTATGTGTTTTGCGGATCCGATCCATGTATCAGTGGATCCGTAAAAATCATACGGACATCTGAATGCAGCCTTACAGGGGGGTAATCAATGACAGGGGGGTGATCAATGACAGGGGGGTGATCAGGGAGTCTATATGGGGTGATCACCCCCCTGTAAGGCTCCATTCAGATGTCCGTATGTGTTTTGCGGATCCGATCCATGTATCAGTGGATCCGTAAAAATCATACGGACATCTGAATGCAGCCTTACAGGGGGGTGATCAATGACAGGGGGGTGATCAATGACAGGGGGGTGATCAATGACAGGGGGGTGATCAGGGAGTCTATATGGGGTGATCACCCCCCTATAAGGCTCCATTCAGATGTCCGTATGTGTTTTGCGGATCCGATCCATGTATCAGTGAATCCGTAAAAATCATACGGACATCTGAATGCAGCCTTACAGGGGGGTGATCAATGACAGGGGGGTGATCAATGACAGGGGGGTGATCAATGATAGGGGGGTGATCAGGGAGTCTATATGGGGTGATCACCCCCCTGTAAGGCTCTATTCAGATGTCCGTATGTGTTTTGCGGATCCGATCCATGTATCAGTGGATCCATAAAAATCATACGGACATCTGAATGCAGCCTTACAGGGGGGTGATCAATGACAGGGGTGTGATCAATGACAGGGGGGTGATCAGGGAGTCTATATGGGGTGATCACCCCCCTGTAAGGCTCCATTCAGATGTCCGTATGTGTTTTGCGGATCCGATCCATGTATCAGTGGATCCGTAAAAATCATACGGACATCTGAATGCAGCCTTACAGGGGGGTGATCAATGACAGGGGGGTGATCAATGACAGTGGGGTGATCAGGGAGTCTATATGGGGTGATCACCCCCCTGTCATTGATCACCCCCCTATAAGGCTCCATTCAGATGTCCGTATGTGTTTTGCGGATCCGATCCATGTATCAGTGGATCCGTAAAAATCATACGGACATCTGAATGCAGCCTTACAGGGGGGTGATCAATGACAGGGGGGGGATCAGGGAGTCTATATGGGGTGATCACCCCCCTGTAAGGCTCCATTCAGACGCCTGTATGTGTTTTGCGGATCCGATCCATGTATCAGTGGATCCGTGAAAATCATACGGACATCTGAATGCAGCCTTACAGGGGGGTAATCAATGACAGGGGGGTGATCAATGACAGGGGGTGATCAGGGAGTCTATATGGGTGATCACCCCCCTGTAAGGCTCCATTCAGATGTCCGTATGTGTTTTGCGGATCCGATCCATGTATCAGTGGATCCGTGAAAATCATACGGACATCTGAATGCAGCCTTACAGGGGGGTGATCAATGACAGGGGGGTGATCAATGACAGGGGGGTGATCAATGACAGGGGGGTGATCAGGGAGTCTATATGGGGTGATCACCCCCCTATAAGGCTCCATTCAGATGTCTGTATGTGTTTTGCGGATCCGATCCATGTATCAGTGAATCCGTAAAAATCATACGGACATCTGAATGCAGCCTTACAGGGG
Organism: Bufo bufo; assembly: GCF_905171765.1. Classification (NCBI taxonomy): domain Eukaryota; kingdom Metazoa; phylum Chordata; class Amphibia; order Anura; family Bufonidae; genus Bufo; species Bufo bufo. The sequence continues at coordinate 430,548,440 of NC_053392.1, read as the reverse complement.
GGTGATCAATGACAGGGGGGTGATCAATGATAGGGGGGTGATCAGGGAGTCTATATGGGGTGATCACCCCCCTGTAAGGCTCCATTCAGATGTCCGTATGTGTTTTGCGGATCCGATTCCTGTATCAGTGGATCCATAAAAATCATACGGACATCTGAATGCAGCCTTACAGGGGGGTGATCAATGACAGGGGGGTAATCAATGACAGGGGGGTGATCAGGGAGTCTATATGGGGTGATCACCCCCCTGTAAGGCTCTATTCAGACGCCTGTATGTGTTTTGCGGATCCGATCCATGTATCCGTGGATCCGTAAAAAACATACCGACATCTGAATGCAGCCTTACAGGGGGGTGATCAATGACAGGGGGGTGATCAGGGAGTCTATATGGGGTGATCAGGGGTTCATAAGGGGTTAATAAGTGACAGGGGGTGGTGTAGTGTAGTGTAGTGGTGTTTGGTGCTACTTTACTGAGCTACCTGTGTCCTCTGGTGGTCGATCCAAACAAAAGGGACCACTAGAGGACCAGGTAGCAGGTATATTAGACGCTGTTATCAAAACAGTGTCTAATATACCTGTTAGGGGTTAATAAAATCGCATCTCCAGCCTGCCAGCGAACGATCGCCGCTGGCAGGCTGGAGAACCACTCGCTTACCTTCCGATCCTGTGAACGCGCGCGCCTGTGTGCGCGCGTTCACAGGAAATCTCGCGTCTCGCGAGATGACGCGTAGATGCGTGACTCTGCGCAGGGCTGCCGCCTCCGGAAAACGATCCTGCGTTAGGCGGTCCGGAGGCGGTTAAATATGAAGAGAATTAACCTTGAATGTTAGCAAAGCAAAGTTGTTGTTTTTTTGTAATTTCAGTCAAGTAGAAAATTTTGTATGAGAATAATCACAAGGTAGACATATTTGATGTTAGTGATAAATTTAGTAGATTTTGCCAAGAACATTAAAGGGACACTGACAGGCCCAATAAGCATATTTAGCTATATATATATGACTAAACAGGTCTTCTAATGTGTATTAAAATTGTATAAGTATACCCCCTGTCCACCTTATAAATACAGTAAACTCATGTTTTATAACCTGATAAAATCGTCTTCTTTCTGCCCAAGGGGCGGCGTTTCAGCTTCACTTGCGCCCAGCCAGCCGCCCCCAACCGCCGTTTTGAAGCGCCGCCCAGCTCATCAATATTCACTTCGCTGGGCGGCTTCTGCTGTCCCCGACGTTACGAGATCCAGCGCATGCCCAATACAAAGCTATGGGCATCGGACTCCATTTCATCTTCAGCGCATGCGCCCGGCACCCTCACTGGCCGCAATAGTATTAACCCCTTCTGATGTGTTTGAGAGCAGCGCTCTGAAGCGCTGCTCTGAAGAGTGCCCGGCGCAGGCGCAGAATGCAGAGGCTGAATCAGCCTCTAAGAAGCAGAGGGGACGCAGGCACGATGTGATCCCGGCCAGTGAGGGTGCCGGGCGCATGCGCTGAAGATGAAATGGAGTCCGATGCCCATAGCTTTGTATTGGGCATGCGCCGGATCTCGTAACGTCGGGAACAGCAGAAGCCGCCCAGCGAAGTGAATATTGATGAGCTGGGCGGCGCTTCAAAACGGCGGTTGGGGGGCGGCTGGCTGGGCACTTCATTTTACCAGTGTCATGAAGTACAATATGTGACGAAAAACAATCTCAGAATGGCCTGGATAAGTCAAAGCGTTTTAAAGTTATCAGCACTTAAAGTGACACTAGTCAGATTTGCAAAAAATGGCCAAGTCCTTAAGGTGAAATAGGGCTGAGTCCTTAAGGGGTTAAAATGTTATAAATCCAAAGCAATTTACCTTTATGTCAAAGTTCTTTAAAGGGACACTGACAGGCCCAATAAGCATATTTAGCTATATATATGACTGCACAGGTCTTCTAATGTGTATTAAAATCGTATAAGTATACCCCCTGTCCACCTTATAAATACAGTAAACTCATGTTTTATAACCTGATAGAATCGTCTTCTTTCTGCCCAAGGGGCGGCGGCGCCCAGCCGTTTTGAAGCGCCGCCCAACTCATCAATATTCACTTCGCTGGGCGGCTTCTGCTGTCCCCGACGTTACGAGATCCGTGCCTGCGTCCCCTCTGCTTCTTAGAGGCCGATTCAGCCTCTGCGTTCTGCGCCTGCCCCGGGCACTCTTCAGAGCAGCGCTTCAGAGCACTGCTCTCAAACACATCAGAAGGGGTTAATACTATTGCGGCCAGTGAGGGTGCCGGGCGCATGCGCTGAAGATGAAATGGGGTCCGATGCCCATAGCTTTGTATTGGGCATGCGCTGGATCTCGTAACGTCGGGGACAGCAGAAGCCGCCCAGCGAAGTGAATATTGATGAGCTGGGCGGCGCTTCAAAACGGCGGTTGGGGGCGGCTGGCTGGGCGCAAGTGAAGCTGAAACGCCGCCCCTTGGGCAGAAAGAAGACGATTCTATCAGGTTATAAAACATGAGTTTACTGTATTCATAAGGTGGACAGGGGGTATACTTATACGATTTTAATGTTTTTTTCTCCACATATTGTACTTCATGACACTGGTAAAATGAAGTAAAAAAAATTCATTTTTATTTATAAAAAAATACCAAATTTACCAAAAATTTGTAAAAAATTGCAAATTTCCAAGTTTCAATTTCTCTACTTTTATAATACATAGTAATACCTCTAAAAATAGTTATTACTTTACATTCCCCATATGTCTACTTCATGTTTGGATCAATTTGGGAATGATATTTTATTTTTGGGGGATGTTACAAGGCTTAGAAGTTTAGAAGAAAATCTTAAAATATTTCAGAAATTTTAAAAAACCCACTTTTTAGGGACCAGTTCAGGTCTGAAGTCACTTTGTGAGGCTTACATAATAGAAACCACCCAAAAATTACCCCATTCTAGAAACTACACCCCTCAAGGTATTCAAAACTGATTTTACAAACTTTGATAACCCTTTAGGTGTTGCACAAGAGTTATTGGCAAATGGAGATGAAATTTGAGAATTTCTATTTTTTGGCAAATTTTCCATTTTAATCCATTTTTCCCAGTAACAAAGCAAGGGTTAACAGTCAAACAAAATGCTATATTTATTGCCCCGATTCTGTAGTTTGCAGAAACACCCCATATGTGGCCGTAAACTACTGTACGGGCACACAGTAGGGCGTAGAGGGAAAGGTGCGCCGTATGGTTTTTGGAAGGCAGATTTTGCTGGACTGTTTTTTTTACACCATGTCCCATTTGAAGCCCCCCTGATGCACCCCTAGAGTAGAAACTCCATAAAATTGACCCCATCTAAGAAACTACACCCCTCAACTTATTCAAAACTGATTTAACAAACTTTGCTTACCCTTTAGGTGTTGCACAAGATTTAATCGAAAATAGAGATACAATTTGAAAATTTCACTTTTATGGCAGATTTTCCATTTTAATATTTTTTTTCCAGTTACAAAGCAAGGGTTAACAGCCAAACAAAACTCATTATTTATGGCCCTGATTCTGTAGTTTACAGAAACACCCCATATGTGGTCGTAAACTGCAAGTACGGGCACACGGCAGGGCGCAGAAGGAAAGGAATGCCATACGGATTTTGGAAGGCAGATTTTGCTGGACTGTTTTTTTGGACACCATGTCCCATTTGAAGCCCCCCTGATGCACCCCTAGAGTAGAAACTCCAAAAAAGTGACCCCATTTTAGAAAGTACAGGATATGGTGAAAGTTTTGTTGGTACTAGTTTAGGGTACATATGATTTTTGGTTGCTCTATATATTATAATTTTTGTGAGGCAAGGTAACAAGAAATAGCTTTTTTGGCACAGTTTTTTTTTTTGTTATTTACAACATTCATCTGACAGGTTAGATCATGTGGTATTTTTATAGAGCAGGTTGTCACGGACGCGGCAATACCTAATATGTATACAATTTTTTTATTTATGTAAGTTTTACACAATGATTTCATTTTTGAAACCAAAAAAAATCATGTTTTAGTGTCTCCATAGTCTGAGAGCCATAGTTTTTTCAGTTTTTGGGCGATTATCTTAGGTAGGGTCTCTTTTTTTGTGGGATGAGATGACGGTTTGATTGGCACTATTTTGGGGTGCATATGACTTTTTGATTGCTTGCTATTACACTTTTTGTGACGTAAGATGACAAAAAATGGCTTTTTTTACACCGTTTTTATTTTTATTTTTTTACGGTGTTCACCTGAGGGGTTAGGTCATGTGATATTTTTATAGAGCCGGTCGATACTGACGCGGAGATACCTAATATGTATACTTTTCTTTAATTTATGTAAGTTTTACACAATGATTTCATTTTTGAAACAAAAAAAATCATGTTTTAGTGCTTCCATAGTCTAAGAGCCATAGTTTTTTCAGTTTTTGGGCGATTATCTTGGGTAGGGTATGATTTTTGCGGGATGAGATGACTGTTTGATTGGTACTATTTTGGCGTACATGCGACTTTTTTGATCACTTTTATTACCTTTTTTGGGAAGTAAGGTGGGCAAAATTTCAATTTCCTCATAGTTTTTATTTTTTTATTTTTATGGCGTTCACCGTGCGGGGAAATTAACATGACAATTTTATAGATCAAGCAACAAGATTTTATACAAAATCACTGATGTTTATTAGTACAAAATAGAGTTGTGACCACTGGCCACACAGACATTAAGAACACTTAAAATGTCATTCAGACCGCAGATTACCCCTTGAAAAAGCTGACGGCGAAACGCTCGTCGGGGCACGGACTGCTAGTGTTGTGGTAGATACTTTGGTCAGTATGCTTTATCTTTTGTTCATTATACTACCTTTCAGATAATATAGTGTGAGTTGATGTCCATAGAGTCTAGGGTCCACTGTCTGACCTTTTGATAATACATCATAGACAGGACAATACTCTCTGCTAGGCACTGACTGTATCTTATTGTTGTAAAGTATTTTAGCACTTGCACTTTACGTATATGTATTGTAATTACCACACATCTGCGGTCTGAATGACATTTTAAGTGTTCTTAATGTCTGTGTGGCCAGTGGTCACAACTCTATTTTGTACTAATAAACATCAGTGATTTTGTATAAAATCTTGTTGCTTGAGTTGTGATTTGGAATTTATATATATCCATATATCTTTTATTGGTTACGCTATGAGTGATAATGGATCACATACTTGATAAAAAATAGGGAAACAGTGTTGGTTTATCTATCATTTTATAGATCAGGTCGTTACGGACGCGGCGATACCTAATATGTGTAGTGTATTTTATTTTTTAAATTTTTATTCAGTGATAAATGTTTTTTTTTTTATCTTAACTTTTTTCACATTTTTTTACTTGAAGATCCAGTGGGTCTGATGTCTGTATAATACAGTACAGTACACTATATAGGGTATTGTACTGTATTTTACTTACACTTTGTCTGAACAGATCTATGCCTTTAGCACAGATCTGTTCAGCACCATGGACAGCAGGATGCCTGAGAAGGCGTCCTGTTGCCATGGGAACCTTCCCCGTCTGCTCAGTTGTGGCCACGGGGCAGACGGGGAAGGGTAAGGAGGGGGGCTCCCTCCCTCTGTCACCCCATCCTGTCGGGGGGCTGCAAAGGCACAGCAGCCCCCCGATGGGAGAGGGAGGGAGGCCCATCTTACTGTTATTTTTTTCCATACAGCGGTCCGTATGGACCGCGGTATGGAAAAGGTTAAACGGCTGACATCGCATCACAGATGTCAGCCGTTTATACCAGAGTGTCAGCAATGTGCTGACACTCTGGTATACCCACTGAACACCAATGATTATTCAAGAGGAGGCGGGCAGGAGATCGTGATCCCGTCTGCCGCACCGCCCGCTTCCAGCACCACCCGCATCGCCTGCAACATCCCCCCCTGCACCACCCGCCGCCATAATATCATTCAGGGGTGCAGGGGGGGTGAAAAAAACTTTATATGGGGCATTTTAAAGTTTGATCCGATCAGAACCGGCAGAAAGCACAGCAAACCGCAGGTCTGAATTGAGGAAGAAGTCAGTACCTTTGAGACTTCGAAACGCGTCTGGTAGGAATCTGGACCCCACACTACCACCACTTTGGCATACGCAAGAACACCTGCAATTTTACCTCCTTATGAGTAACCTCCTAAGTGACTGACTCGTCCTATACAGAAATCCCTGCTCGCAAACTTCCTGGAGCGATACAGTTCCATTTTCAGCTTGATCGGAGCTAGTGAGAACTATAAAAATTCTCATTTTCAGACTCAAATGTATATAAATCCTTCCCAATTGGTAACTTTCATATACAGTGAGAAACAGAAGTATTTGAACACCCTGCGATTTTGCAAGTTCCATCACTTAAAAAACATGGAGGGGTCTGAAATTCACATTGTAGGTGCATTCCCACTCTGAGAGACAGAATAAAAAAATAGAAAATTCAGGAAATTACATTGTATGATTTTTAAAGAATTTATTTGTCTTGAACTGCTGAACATGAGTATTTGAATACCTGAGAAAATCAGTGTTAATATTTGGTACAGAAGCTTTTGTTTGCAATTACAGAGGTCAAACGTTTCCTGTAGTTCTTAACCAGGTTTGCACCCACTGCAAAAGGGATTTTGGCCCACTCCTCCACACAGATCTTCTCTAGATCTGTCAGGTTTTGGGGCTGCAGAAAGGCACTAACATAAACCAAATCTGTTCAGCCAGTTGGTCTCTATTCTTCTCTCGCTTCAGTTTCATTCTGCATTTCTGTCCTGCCAAGAAAAACATCATCATCATTAATATCATTGACTCTATCTGAATTGTACCTGTAGCTCCTGTCTTGGTCAAGAATATTCTACCTGGTACAATCTTTGTTCCTAACAGAAACCAGATCCCAGCTTGGGGATGTAAGTGTAATTCTACTTGACGTCTCGGTCTCCGCAAGACTTTAAACTTGTCTCCTAGCACTATTTGTGACCTACATTATTTCAGGACATTCTCAACTATGTTGACTCTTGCAACACATATGCACAAAACAAATCTTTAAAGCAGAGGCCTGCCAGATTCTCAGTGGAAACATATCGGATTTATCACATATCTGCCCCGATCCCCTGGCTGCACTTTCATCTGGGTGACTGTGGACCATTTCTCAAAAATGGCGCCTTTTGTCCCGTTGTGTGGTCTTCTTTCTGCTTTTCGTCTTGTCCACCTGTTCATCAAACACATGGAATACCTCATGGGATACCTCAGCACATCGTCCCAGACAGACCCTGCTCTGGAGGTCTCTTTGCAGATTACTGGATGTTAAAGGGTAGCTAACCTTTTAGACAACTTTTATTCAAAAATTGCCTGAAATACATTTTTCTAATATACTTTATTTTTTTATTTTTTTACCGTTCTAGGTGTCTATCGCACTTTGGAATCAGTAGACTTATGCACCACTGACATGTCAGTTGTGAATGGCGGTATGGGTTCCACTGTACTGATAGAATGGGGGACACAGCAAGCACTGTACTGGAAGGAGAAAATATTGCTGCGTTTGCCTGTGTCCGCTCCACTCAGCTAAATCCTGGCATAGTGCATCGGTACAGAAACCAGATGTGTGATGCCAGGATTTAACACAGCTGAGCCGTCACAGGCAGAATTACCTACATCATTTTATTTCTACTCATCAAGAGGATTGGGAGTCTTTGCTTCCTTTGGCTAAACTCTCATATAACAATCACTTTAGCGAGTCTGTCAGCAGCTCTCCATTTTTCATTGTATATGGTCAGCATCTGCAGATTTTGCTCCCAACTTCTGTTTCGGCTGTTGATTTCTCCAGACCTGGAAAGAGACGAAAACTTCTCTGGACAAGGTGGCCATCCATATGAAAAAAGTCTGCTGACTGGAAACAAACATCTCCAGCATACTCCTGGAGGCAAATTTTTTCTGAAAAGATTTGTCGGATGGTACTCTCTTAAGTTTGTTTCACGTTTCGTCTGTCATTATGAAGTTCGGGGGTGGATCAGTCCAGTATGTTACTGGTTACATCTGCCACCATCCCTTTGTATACCCAACAACTCCTTCTCCGTATCTCACCTGTATCAAACCGTTGGTGCACCACAATTACTCCAGATCTCAAGTTCCTGCAAATGTCCGCTGTATTAAATTTTGACTTCCTATGCTCAACATCTGCCTATTTAGTGAATTTGACCCTCAGCTACTTGACCAGACCTTGACCAGCTTGAATCTTGTGTTGACCCCATGCTGCCTGCCCCGACCTTTGGACTGATTACCGGATTGAACAACCTCTGCCTACCCTGACCTTGGTTCGTCCTTTGACTAGCCTGTCCCCTCGGCGCTACACACCAATGACCTGCCTGTGTCATATTTCAGTGAACAGAGACTGCCAGCCTGGTGGTTCCTCTGCAGCAGAGTCCAGATCCCTGTATAGGGGTTACAGGAAGAAGAACTGGGGGGGGGGGGGGGCACTAATATAAGGCAAATCTGTTCAGTGACATCCACAACCATGAATAAATCTCAGATTTTATTCATACTCGTTTCAACGTATATTCCTGCACACATGTTCATCAAATAAGGGTTTTTGGTGAACATGGGTGTAGAGGGTGTCTTCCTCTAACTAAGCTTCTGTCTTTGACAGGATGGCTTTAAAGATACTGCGGCTACCAAATCTGTCAAATTCTTTGAGAATTAAGGAAAGAGATATGTGGCTTCTGTAATACCATTTACTCTCACGCATGCCATTTGTGTTGATTATAGTACCATCAGGTGTTATATAAATTGGGAATATAAACCAGTCTGATTCAAGGAAGCATGCAGAAAGCACCAATGCACAAGGTTGAAAGCTTTTTGTGCGTCACATAGATACCTTGCTATGTTGTGCATAGGAGTAACAGTACAAAGTATATTATTATACCTAGCTTCCCTACCTGCCACAAATGCAACCTGGTCCCAATGGGAAAGCTTCTTAAATCCATATTGCTTGCAAAAGCGTATTATCTGCATTCTTGGAAAATCTAAATACTCTGTATTCATACATCATTTCAGGCATACATTTATGAAACACGTTCCAGCATATACCTGCAAAAGCTTCCAGAACATTCAGAATCTGTCATCAATGTAGCATTCAATCCGTCTTCTCCACAGGTATGTTTCAGTAGATTTTTTTAAAAAATATTAAGTAATCACTTTAAAAACAGTAGGTTGATTTATAAAGTGTTCAGTTCCCTTTTAAAAGATGTAACCAAAAGTTCAGATGTTTTGGACTCTTTCTGCATGAGTACTGTATTTTTACTACAATTTACTTGACAACAATAATTGCTCCTATTGTGTTAAGATTGAACATGCATATAAAACTAACCACAATAATATGACATATTCTGAAGATATTTATAGAGGCATATACAGATCTCTAACAATGCTAGCGCCTTTCTCTTTCAGTTTGTAAAATTGCTATGGACTTTTGAGTGTGGACCAAAAATAGTTCTGCAGGAGGCTGCTTTGGGTGTCACATAGTTGCAAATTTTGGTGGTAGATGCTGCTTGTTGTTCTTGCGAATGTCACTTTAAAATACATCCAGACATGAATATATCTGTCTGTAGAGATTTCTTTTCCACACCACACATCATAAAAAGAATAAAAAATAAGTAAAATTTACCAAACATTATAAGCTACATATTAGACACGGAGTCGATTTTACATTTGTTAACTATATAGACCGTGGGGGAGATTTACTTTTTTTTCTTAAATTTAGGCAGAATAAAACTATACAGAACAGGTAGAAACGTCATCAAAGTCATCACGGTGGTGCAGACTGTTTGACAAATTTTTTGATTTTTGGTACTTTTTTCTTTCATATGCCACCTCTTGCCTGGCATACTTTACACAAATATTTTGGACAAAAATAATGGTGCGCAACAAAATCTGAAGTCATCTTAGCCACCCTTTTCCCATACACTTTTCAAAACTCTTGAAGAAGGTGAAAAAACTGGCTAAACACAATAAATTTGGTGCACACTATGTAAACCACTTTTTTGCCACTATTTGTGCCAGAGTCTGGCACATTTTGCTTAGTTGATCTCCCTCAATGTGTCAGTTTTTCTTGGTGTGTTCATTTAATTCAGTTGTCTTGGATTAAAGTGAAGCTCCAGTGTTGTCAGTCACCAGGGCACAATAGAGCACCTTGCATTTTGTGAATGGAGTTCAGGCTGGGGTTGTCATGAAGTATTGCTTGGGTTCACAACAGTCACTGTGAGTAAGTTTCCTATTATACGAGTTACAGTAGCCTTAAACTAGAGCTTCCTTTAAATTACAAAAAAAATTGCTGTGGTTTAAAATGATGGGATAAGGGCTCTTTCACATTTGCGTTGTCCGGATCCGTCGTACACTCCATTTGCCGGAGGTGCCCGCCGAATCCGTAACAACGCAAGTGAACTGAAAGCATTTGAAGACGGATCCGTCTTCAAAATGCTTTCAGTGTTACTATGGCACCCAGGACGCTATTAAAGTCCTGGCTGCCATAGTAGTAGTGGGGAGCAGGGGAGCAGTATACTTACAGTCCGTGCGGCTCCCGGGGCGCTCCAGAATGACGTCAGAGCGCCCCATGCGCATGGATCACATGATCCATGTGATCACGTCATCCATGCGTGTGGGGCGCCCTGACGTCACTCTGGAGCGCCCGGGGAGCCGCACGGACTGTAAGTATACTGCTCCCCCGCTCCCCACTACTACTATGGCACCCAGGACTTTAATAGCGTCCTGGGTGCCATAGTAACCATTCAGAAAAAGCTAAACGTCGGATCCGGTAATGCGCCGAAACGACGTTTAGCTTAAGGCCGGATCCGGATTAATGCCTTTCAATGGGCATTAATTCCGGATCCGGCCTTGCGGCAAGTGTTCCGGACTTTTGACCAGAGCAAAAAGCGCAGCTTGCTGCGGTATTTTCTCCGGCCAAAAAACGTTCCGTTCAGGAACTGAAGACATCCTGATGCATCCTGAATGGATTTCTCTCCATTCAGAATGCATGGGGATAATCCTGATCAGGATTCTTCCGGCATAGAGCCCCGACGACGGAACTCTATGCCGGAAGAAAAGAACGCAAGTGTGAAAGAGCCCTAATGCTTTCCATTAGCATGCCACATGAAATACTCTTGTGCCCTACAGGTAATTTCAGTGTTAAAGGCAAGTTCCTTTTTAATAACATGGGGTAAGCAAGATTTAAAATAGCAGCTAATGTGAATACCAGACAGTTTATGAATGTGAAATAGAAACTATGCTTCATTTACAATAAATTCAAACTGTTCTTCTGCAAACTGCATATTCTATTCATGTCTAATGTTTTAGGTCTGATGAGAGCATTAGTTTGTCCGAGTGGAAGGAGCATGCCATGTCTGAATAATAGCTTTTTCTTTGGAAGCTTAGATAAATGTGTGGCTCAAAATTTACAGCCCAATTGTACATCCTAGGACCTTTATTTGAATGCGTGGCCTTGAAAACCATTGATACAGTAAGTTCACAGGGCAAAATACAAGTTGGAAAAATATGAGTATTTTGCTTGTGGAACTAACGGCAGAGAGCTGAGGCTGATCCTAGGGTTTCTGCCACGTTCCAAACGTTAATTAGCCTCATTTAATGGGACTGATCAGTGTGTGGCCACCAGACACTGTCTCAATGTACTTTCTAGTACAGAAATACCTAACAATCCCTTTAAAAGGTGGTTATATAGTTAAAGGGTTTGTCTCATCTCACTGTTACTGAGGCGAGATGGGACTAAGCCACCCTAACTTGGAAACAGCAGAGCTTGCTGTGTTACGCTGTTTCCATAGCTTCCATGTACGGCAATGGGAGCGCCGGCCCGCTCAGCTGTTTCTGGCCACCTGTTTTTTTGGGCTTAGTCTTATCTCGCCTTAGTAACGGTGAGATGAGACAACCCCTTTAATTCTAGGGTAGTATTCCCAAAGAGGACCTGTCAACAGTTCACAATTTGTTAGATATTTATAAAGGCATATACAGATCTCTAACAATACTAGCTCTTTCCTCTTTCAGTTTGTAAAATTGCTATGGACTTTTGAGAAATAGTTCTGCAGGAGGCTGCTTTGGGTGTCACATAATTGTCTCAAAAATGGTACTGCTTTCTTCGATGTTCCATCTTCCACACTTGCTTGCAAATTTAGGTGGGAGATGCTGCTTGTTCTTCTTGCGAATGTCACTTTAAAATACATCCAGACAGGAATATATCTGTCAGTACCTATTTCTTTTCCACAGCACATAAGTAAATAAGTAACATTTACCAAACATTATAAGCTAAATTAAGTTAAATTGATGGTCAATTGTTGGGATAGGCCAGCAGAATTAGATTGTGGAGGACTGAGTCTCAGCACGCAGCCAATCAGTTATTTGAAGTGGCTGCAGCACTCCATAAACACCTTGTCCAGTTCACCAAGCACAGGTCTGTTCTTTTACTTGCACTGTTCCTTCAGCATTTTTCTGAACGGAATTGCGGAACCATTCATTTCTATGGGGCAGCACGATGTGGTCCGCACATTCCAGGTCCGCAATTCCGTTCCCGAAAAAAATAGAACGTCCTATTCTTGCCTGCAATTGCGGACAAGAATAGGCATATTCTATTAGTGCCGGCAATGTGCGGTCCGCAAAATGCGGAACGCACATTGCCGCTGTCCGTGTTTTGCGGATCCGTGGATCCGCAAAACACGTTGCGGACGTGTGAATGGACCCTTACTTGAATTGTAATGTCAGACCACTACTAAGGGCTCATGCACACAAACGTATATTTCCTTGTCCGTTCCGGTTTTTTTTTTGCGGACCGTATATGGAACCATTCCTTTCAATGGGTCCGCAAAAAAAACTGAAGTTGCTCCGTGTGCATTCCGTTTCCGTATTTCCGTTCTGCAAAAAAATGGAACATGTCCTAGTATTGTCCGCATTACGGACAAGGATAGTACTGTTTTATTAGGGGCCAGCTGTTCCGTTCCGCAAAATATGGAATGCACACGGATATCATCCGTATTTTTTGCAGATCTGTTTTTTGCGGACCGCAAAATACATACGGTCCTGTGCATGAGCCCTAAGAGTATGGAATTGTGCCTGGTAAATAATCAAGGTGGCGCAATACTTGTTGGATAACTCCTTCAGATAATTTGAGGTTGCATGGGGAGAATAGAAAGACACAACTAAAATGTGGGAATAATTTCATGTGGCTGCTGAGATTTAGTAAATTTTTTGTGTTTACTGTTTTTAAGGTGGGATTATATTAATGAACAATGGCTATTGACATTGTACGTAAAGGGGTTCTCGGGGAACGATTAAAAAAATGGCCTCCAGCAACCTGTCCTAGAATGTAATAAGGACAGTTGCCTCCATTTGCAGAGCTGTTTAGGGAGGTGAAGGGGATTGGGACAGTGCCTTGTTCCACTGCACTCTGATGCCTGCATTCACTTCACATTGCTAAGCTTTGCTGTCAGGCTACTCAGCCTGACAGCATATCTCATGCACAATCACTCCATTCCTATCTATTGTAGAGCACAACTCTGTTCTACATTCTACAATAGATAGTAAAGATGCACTCCTCTGTGCAATATACCGTTATGGCTGAGCAGCCTTACAAGAACAGGGAGGAGGGATGCAGTCTTGCTCCCCTTTCCTGTCGGACTGCTCTCTCATATATAAAAAGATGGTCAGCACCCAATTTACTTTGCTTCGGCCCGGGAAGGAGAGACTCCAGCAAATTTAATGTAACGAACTCCCAGCGGATGCTTTGTCTGTTTAATTCATATGATCATTTCATTATCATGGGTATATATCCATAAAAGGGCGCGTTTCGGCCCGTCCAGCCTTCATCAACTGATGAAGGCTGGACGGGCCGAAACGCGCCCTTTTATGGATATTTACCCATGATAATAAAATGATCATATGAATTGAACAGACAAAGCATCCCCTGGGAGTTCATTACATTGAGACACCACATCACACACAGGTTGTTGGAGACCATTTTTATACCACTCTTAGAGAACCAGTTTAAGGAGAAAAAATACGCATATGTCTAGTTTACAGTTCTTTAGGGCAATTTTTACTGGTACGAAGTGTGGATGAGGATGTATCAATAGCTAGGGTTACTGCAGTTCATATGGAGATATATATGGGTTTTTTTTTCTATTTGCTGCTGCTTTGCTATATTTCTTTGTACGGTTTTAAGGGGATGAATTAACAATCATCTGTAACTGCTTAACTCAGCATATTATTAAAATGTGGTTAAAATGTATAATTCATAGCTTAATAATGTATAGAATGAACCCCTTGGAGATCCATTTCACTTCTTCCTCTCCCCACTGTTACTCTGCCTCCTAGTGAAATTAACAGGGCTAGGCATCCTCACTACACTGATGCTTGGCCTTGAAATCTCACCCATGCGCTGGTAGCAGTACCATAAGTGCATGTGCAGTGAATGTTTTTTACGGCTCAGTGTGTACAGGTTGCTTCTTTTATGCTTTTTGTTGAGCTGAATGATTGTTGTCTGGGGGGATGCCATAATGCAGACACTTGATGAAGATCTATGACAACCATACTGCATACACTATAGTGTTAATCTGCTTTTTAGTAAAGAAAAAAATGTTGTTATAAACTGCTTTTCACATAAAATTTTAATTAAAAACATATTTTCAGCATGTTCACAGTAGGACATATTTTCCTTCCACTTGAAAGAATGTTGAGAACAAATGAACATTTGATTAAATTACGTGGTCAAAATGATTTAAATTAACAGGCAGCCTAGGCCATGCAGGGGTAATTTCCAGATTCCGCTCTCATTTTTTTAAATGGAACCTGTCACCTCAAAAATGCATCTACACCCGCCAGCAGTACCTCATAGTAGCCCGCAGCCTGTTAATAATCATATATTTCATCAGCGCTATAGTGCCGGCCAGCTTGAAGTCAAGGGGGCAGCGGCCTCCTTGCTTCGAGTCAAGGTAACTACGCCCCCTAACCGTCCCCTCTTGCCTGAGAGTGACAGCCTGCAGTGCGGCCGTGATTCCCCAATTCTCGCGCAGAATAGGATGAACAGTTGTAATTACACTGCACCACCACTACAATCTAGACGGCACACAATTTAACAGTTAAAGGGGTTGTTCAAGTTATTTTATTGATGGCCTATCTAAAGGATAGTTAATCAATATCAGATCAGCGGGGGTCCAACAGCTGGCACCCCCACCCAGGGCCGTCTTTACTGTGGGGCAAAAGGGGCAGCTGCCCCGGGCCCAGTTGATCCTGGGGGGCCCAAGCAGCATTTTACTTGGAATTTACTTGGGCCCCCTATATTTTGTTGCCGCCGCCGGCCATGTAACATCACGAAGTCACGGTCCGGACTATAGAAATAGACTGAGTGCCTGGCCTGCTGCCTGGCCTGCCTGTCTCTTTAACAGAGCAGACCAGTGGCTGCTGGAGCGTGATGCAGCTGCCGCACAGGCAGAGAGAAGAAGGAGGCGGAGCGCGCCCGAGCCCCAGCCAGAAGCCACAACAGACACAGCCTGAGCCAGCCAAGCAACTAACAGAACTTACAGGTATTTGGTAGAACAAAGTACAATTTTGTACAAAGATAACAACTGGATGGATCCCATCTGCCACTGACCCATGAAGGAGTGGGAGAAATGTGCCATGAGGGGGCTCATAGAGGACAGGGGGACAGTGTGTGCTTTCCTGCTACTACATCAACCCCCCCCCCCCAGGGATTTTGGGGGCCATTAAGGGTTGGACTTTAACTCCTTGCTGCTGATGTTGAGTGTGCCAGTGTGTGTGTCCGTCCCTGTGTGTGTGTGTCCGTCCGTCCCTGTGTGTGTGTGTCCGTCCGTCCCTGTGTGTGTGTCCGTCCCTGTGTGTGTCTGTCCCTTTGTGTGTGTGTGTCCGTCCCTTTGTGTGTGTGTGTCCGTCCCTGTGTGTGTGTGTCCGTCCCTGTGTGTGTGTGTCTGTCCCTTTGTGTGTGTGTGTCCGTCCCTGTGTGTGTGTGTCCGTCCCTGTGTGTGTGTGTCTCTCCCTGTGTGTATCACCATGCCCACAGTGTTCCTATGTCTTGACGCAGCTGCTTCAGAACGTTCTGTGCGGGGCAAGAAGAAGAAGATGGAAGAGGAGGCAGCGCCAGCATGGAGTCCGTGCGATAGACACAGGGAGGCACACTAAGGACGAAGGTAACACTTCCACATGATCTACACTAGTGTTATCTGTGGTTTTACATAGGACTGCAGGTAACACTACTACATTATTCAGCACTAGTGTTATCTGTGGTTTTACATAGGACTGCAGGTAACACTACCACAAGGTTAGATCGCACAGGGCGCCTGAACACCTAAGGCCGGCCCTGGCTGCGCACCCCAGCGCCAAGCCCCCCCCCCCCACATCCGGCGCTTTCCCTCAATATGACTGCAGGAGCCCGACCCGAAAGTCACGTGACTGTCAGAGCTTCCGGTGTGCAGAGCAACGGCTCTCAGCTAGAAGAGAAGGAAGAAGGCGTCAACGGTTGCCAAGCAGATAGCGGCGGAGCAGGTGCCTCATCCCTTGAACATATAGATATATATACTGTATGGAGACCAACCCCGCCGCCCGCTCATTTCCCAGGGCTCCGCCCTCTAAACAGTTTGTGTGTGTCAGGCACATGTCTGATTTCTCACCCTGCAGCTTTATAATCTCCTGTGTCATACAATAGAATGAACTGTAATCTGTAGCATCATATAGAAATTGCCATCTGTTTTAGCCATTTCCATCACAGATAAGTTTTTTTGGATGGGAAAAAAAGTACTGCATGCAGGGCTTTTTTCCGTCAGAAATAAGGGGTCTCTGGTGGAAATGGCTCAAACGGATGCCAAATGTGCAGAACTGATGTACAGGATCCGTTTTTTCTTTATTTTTCTGTTCTTCTGACAGATCAGATGAATGGAAAAATAAGGCTACTTTCACACTTGCAGCAGAAAGATCCGGCAAGCAGTTCCGTCGCCGGCAAAACGTATGCCAACTGATGGCATTAGTAAGACTGATCAGGATCATGATCAGTCTTAAAAATGCCTGATCAGTCAAAAAAATGCATTGAAATGCCAGATCCGTCTTTCCGGTGTCATCCGGCAAAACGGATCCGGCATTTACTTTTTTCACCTTTTTTTTCCCGCAGACCTATAGGACGGATCCGGCATTCCGGTATTTTGTACATTCTGGCACTAATACATTCCTATGGAGAAAAAGAAATGCCGGCATTCAGGCAAGTCTTCAGTTTTTTTCGCCGGAGATAAAACCGTAGCATGCTACAGTTTTCTCTTTTGCCTAATCAGTCAAAATGACTGAACTGAAGACATCCTAATGCATTCTGAACGGATTACTCTCCATTCAGAATGCATGCGGATATGCCTGATCAGTTCTTTTCCGGTATAGAGCCCCTGTGACGGAACTCTATGCCGGAAAAGAAAAACGTTAGTGTGAAAGTACCCTAACGGTGATGTGAACTCCCCCTAAGCCAAGTTTCACTGGTGGGTGTTGGGGTGTTGGTGATGTGTACGGAGATGGCGCTACAATACTTCCGAGGGATAATCCTTTTTTAGGATGTCTCATAATTTTGTCCTGATTTAATATGGGCAAATATTTTTTTAATTATACGTAGAGTTGAGCGAACACCTAGATGTTCGGGTTCGAGAAGTTCGGCCGAACTTCCCGGAAATGTTCGGGTTCGAGATCCGAACCCGAACCGAACTTCGTCCCGAACCCGAACCCCATTGAAGTCAATGGGGACCCGAACTTTTGGGAACTAAAAAGGCTGTAAAACAGCACAGGAAAGAGCTAGAGGGCTGCAAAAGGCAGCAACATGTAGGTAAATCCCCTGCAAACAAATGTGGATAGGGAAATGAATTAAAATAAAAAAAAAATAAAAAAAAATGACCCAATATCAATTGGACAGAGGTCCCATAGCAGAGAATCTGGCTTCACGTCAGCAGAGAATCAGTCTCTTCATGCCATAGCAAAGAATCTGGCTTCATGTCAGCAGAGAATCAGTCTCTTCATGCCGTAGCAGAGAATCTGGCTTCATGTCACCCACCACTGGAAGAGGCCACTGTCACATATTTAGGCCCCGGCACCCAGACAGAGGAGAGCGGTCCCGTAACAGAGAATCTGGCCTTATGTCAGCGCAGAATCTGTCTTCATGTCATAGCAGAGAATCAGGCTTCACGTCACCCACCACTGGAACAGGCCACTGTCACACATTTAGGCCCAGGCACCCAGGCAGAGGAGAGAGGTCCCGTAACAGAGAATCTGGCCTTATGTCAGCACAGAATCTGTCTTCATGTCATAGCAGAGAATCAGGCTTCACGTCACCCACCACTGGAACAGGCCACTGTCACACATTTAGGCCCAGGCACCCAGGCAGAGGAGAGAGGTCCCGTAACAGAGAATCTGGCCTTATGTCAGCGCAGAATCTGTCTTCATGTCATAGCAGAGAATCAGGCTTCACGTCACCCACCACTGGAACAGGCCACTGTCACACATTTAGGCCCAGGCACCCAGGCAGAGGAGAGAGGTCCCGTAACAGAGAATCTGGCCTTATGTCAGCGCAGAATCTGTCTTCATGTCATAGCAGAGAATCAGGCTTCACGTCACCCACCACTGGAACAGGCCACTGTCACACATTTAGGCCCAGGCACCCAGGCAGAGGAGAGAGGTCCCGTAACAGAGAATCTGGCCTTATGTCCGCGCAGAATCTGTCTTCATGTCATAGCAGAGAATCAGGCTTCACGTCACCCACCACTAGAACAGGCCACTGTCACACATTTAGGCCCAGGCACCCAGGCAGAGGAGAGAGGTCCCGTAACAGAGAATCTGGCCTTATGTCAGCGCAGAATCTGTCTTCATGTCATAGCAGAGAATCAGGCTTCACGTCACCCACCACTGGAACAGGCCACTGTCACATATTTAGGCCCAGGCACCCAGGCAGAGGAGAGAGGTCCCGTAACAGAGAATCTGGCCTTATGTCAGCGCAGAATCAGTCTTCATGTCATAGCAGAGAATCAGGCTTCACGTCACCCACCACTGGAACAGGCCACTGTCACATATTTAGGCCCAGGCACCCAGGCAGAGGAGAGAGGTCCCGTAACAGAGAATCTGGCCTTATGTCAGCGCAAAATCAGTCTTCATGTCATAGCAGAGAATCAGGCTTCACGTCACAAACCACTGGAACAGGCCACTGTCACATATTTAGGCCCAGGCACCCAGGCAGAGGAGAGAGGTCCCGTAACAGAGAATCTAGCCTTATGTCAGCGCAGAATCAGTCTTCATGTCATAGCAGAGAATCAGGCTTCACGTCACCCACCACTGGAACAGGCCACTGTCACATATTTAGACCCAGACAGAGGAGAGAGGTCCCGTAACAGAGAATCTGGCCTTATGTCAGCGCAGAATCTGTCTTCATGTCATAGCAGAGAATCAGGCTTCACGTCACCCACCACTGGAACAGGCCACTGTCACACATTTAGGCCCAGGCACCCAGGCAGAGGAGAGAGGTCCCGTAACAGAGAATCTGGCCTTATGTCAGCACAGAATCTGTCTTCATGTCATAGCAGAGAATCAGGCTTCACGTCACCCACCACTGGAACAGGCCACTGTCACACATTTAGGCCCAGGCACCCAGGCAGAGGAGAGAGGTCCCGTAACAGAGAATCTGGCCTTATGTCAGCGCAGAATCTGTCTTCATGTCATAGCAGAGAATCAGGCTTCACGTCACCCACCACTGGAACAGGCCACTGTCACACATTTAGGCCCCGGCACCCAGGCAGAGGAGAGAGGTCCCGTAACAGAGAATCTGGCCTTATGTCAGCGCAGAATCTGTCTTCATGTCATAGCAGAGAATCAGGCTTCACGTCACCCACCACTGGAACAGGCCACTGTCACACATTTAGGCCCAGGCACCCAGGCAGAGGAGAGAGGTCCCGTAACAGAGAATCTGGCCTTATGTCCGCGCAGAATCTGTCTTCATGTCATAGCAGAGAATCAGGCTTCACGTCACCCACCACTAGAACAGGCCACTGTCACACATTTAGGCCCAGGCACCCAGGCAGAGGAGAGAGGTCCCGTAACAGAGAATCTGGCCTTATGTCAGCGCAGAATCTGTCTTCATGTCATAGCAGAGAATCAGGCTTCACGTCACCCACCACTGGAACAGGCCACTGTCACATATTTAGGCCCAGGCACCCAGGCAGAGGAGAGAGGTCCCGTAACAGAGAATCTGGCCTTATGTCAGCGCAGAATCAGTCTTCATGTCATAGCAGAGAATCAGGCTTCACGTCACCCACCACTGGAACAGGCCACTGTCACATATTTAGGCCCAGGCACCCAGGCAGAGGAGAGAGGTCCCGTAACAGAGAATCTGGCCTTATGTCAGCGCAAAATCAGTCTTCATGTCATAGCAGAGAATCAGGCTTCACGTCACAAACCACTGGAACAGGCCACTGTCACATATTTAGGCCCAGGCACCCAGGCAGAGGAGAGAGGTCCCGTAACAGAGAATCTAGCCTTATGTCAGCGCAGAATCAGTCTTCATGTCATAGCAGAGAATCAGGCTTCACGTCACCCACCACTGGAACAGGCCACTGTCACATATTTAGACCCAGACAGAGGAGAGAGGTCCCGTAACAGAGAATCTGGCCTTATGTCAGCACAGAATCTGTCTTCATGTCATAGCAGAGAATCAGGCTTCACGTCACCCACCACTGGAACAGGCCACTGTCACATATTTAGGCCCCGGCACCCAGACAGAGGAGAGAGGTCCCGTAACAGAGAATCTGGCCTTATGTCAGCGCAGAATCAGTCTTCATGTCATAGCAGAGAATCAGGCTTCACGTCACCCACCACTGGAACAGGCCACTGTCACATATTTAGGCCCAGGCACCCAGGCAGAGGAGAGAGGTCGCGTAACAGAGAATCTGGCTTCATGTCAGCACAGAATAAGTCTTAATGTTATAGCAGAGAATCAGGCTTCACGTCACCCACCACTGGAACAGGCCACTGTCACACATTTAGGCCCCGGCACCCAGACAGAGGAGAGGTTCATTCAACTTTGGGTTGCCTCGCAATATAATGGTAAAATGAAATAAAAAATAGTATTGAATGAGGAAGTGCCCTGGAGTAGAATAATATATTGTTAAGGGGAGGTAGTTAATATCTAATCTGCACAAGGGATGGACAGGTCCTGTGGGATCCATGCCTGGTTCATTTTTATGAACGTCAGCTTGTCCACATTGGCTGTAGACAGGCGGCTGCGTTTGTCTGTAATGACGCCCCCTGCCGTGCTGAATACACGTTCAGACAAAACGCTGGCCGCCGGGCAGGCCAGCACCTCCAAGGCATAAAAGGCTAGCTCTGGCCACGTGGACAATTTGGAGACCCAGAAGTTGAATGGGGCCGAACCATCAGTCAGTACGTGGAGGGGTGTGCACAGGTACTGTTCCACCATGTTAGTGAAATGTTGCCTCCTGCTAACACGTTCCGTATCAGGTGGTGGTGCAGTTAGCTGTGGCGTGTTGACAAAACTTTTCCACATCTCTGCCATGCTAACCCTGCCCTCAGAGGAGCTGGGCGTGACACAGCTGCGTTGGCGACCTCTTGCTCCTCCTCTGCCTTTCGCCTTGGGCTTCCACTGGTTCCCCTGTGACATTTGGGAATGCTCTCAGTAGCGCGTCTACCAACGTGCGCTTGTACTCGCGCATCTTCCTATCACGCTCCAGTGTAGGAAGTAAGGTGGGCACATTATCTTTGTACCGGGGATCCAGCAGGGTGGCAACCCAGTAGTCCGCACACGTTAAAATGTGGGCAACTCTGCTGTCGTTGCGCAGGCACTGCAGCATGTAGTCGCTCATGTGTGCCAGGCTGCCCAGAGGTAAGGACAAGCTGTCCTCTGTGGGAGGCGTATCGTCATCGTCCTGTGTTTCCCCCCAGCCACGCACCAGTGATGGGCCCGAGCTGCTTTGGGTGCCACCCCGCTGTGAACATGCTTCATCCTCATCCTCCTCCACCTCCTCCTCATCCTCGTCCTCCTCGTCCTCCAGTAGTGGGCCCTGTCTGGCCACATTTGTACCTGGCCTCTGGTGTTGCAAAAAACCTCCCTCTGAGTCACTTCGAAGAGACTGGCCTGAAAGTGCTAAAAATGACCCCTCTTCCTCCTCTTCCTCCTGGGCCACCTCCTCTTCCATCATCGCCCTAAGTGTTTTCTCAAGGAGACATAGAAGTGGTATTGTAACGCTGATAACGGCGTCATCTCCACTGGCCATGTTGGTGGAGTACTCGAAACAACGCAACAGGGCACACAGGTCTCGCATGGAGGCCCAGTCATTGGTGGTGAAGTGTGTCTGATCCACAGTGCGACTGACCCGTGCGTGCTGCAGCTGAAACTCCACTATGGCCTGCTGCTGCTCGCACAGTCTGTCCAGCATATGCAAGGTGGAGTTCCACCTGGTGGGTACGTCGCATATGAGGCGGTGAGCGGGAAGGCCGAAGTTACGCTGTAGCGCAGACAGGCGAGCAGCGGCAGGGTGTGAACGCCGGAAGAGCGAACAGACGGCCCGCACTTTATGCAGCAGCTCTGACATGTCGGGGTAGTTGCGAATGAACTTCTGCACCACCAAATTCAGCACATGCGCCAGGCAAGGGATGTGCGTCAAACCGGCTAGTCCCAGAGCTGCAACGAGATTTCGCCCATTATCGCACACCACCAGGCCGGGCTTGAGGCTCACCGGCAGCAACCACTCGTTGGTCTGTTGTTCTATACCCCGCCACAACTCCTGTGCGGTGTGGGGCCTGTCCCCCAAACATATGAGTTTCAGAATGGCCTGCTGACGTTTACCCCGGGCTGTGCTGAAGTTGGTGGTGAAGGTGTGTGGCTGACTGGATGAGCAGGTGGAAGAAGAGGAGGAGGAAGCTGAGTAGGAGGAGGAGGAGACAGGAGGCAAAGAATGTTGCCCTGCGATCCTTGGCGGCGGAAGGACGTGCGCCAAACAGCTCTCCGCCTGGGGCCCAGCCGCCACTACATTTACCCAGTGTGCAGTTAGGGAGATATAGCGTCCCTGGCCATGCTTACTGGTGCACGTATCTGTGGTTAGGTGGACCTTGCCACAGATGGCGTTGCGCAGTGCACACTTGATTTTATCGGACACTTGTTTGTGCAGGGAAGGCACGGCTCTCTTGGAGAAGTAGTGGCGGCTGGGAACAACATACTGTGGGACAGCAAGTGACATGAGCTGTTTGAAGCTGTGTGTGTCCACCAGCCTAAATGACAGCATTTCATAGGCCAGTAGTTTAGAAATGCTGGCATTCAGGGCCAGGGATCGAGGGTGGCTAGGTGGGAATTTACTCTTTCTCTCAAATGTTTGTGAGATGGAGAGCTGAACGCTGCCGTGTGACATGGTTGAGATGCTTGGTGACGCAGGTGGTGGTGTTGGTGGTGCATCCCATGTTTGCTGGGCGGCAGGTGCCAACGTTCCTCCAGAGGCAGAGGAAGAGGCCGAGGCGGCGGCAGCAGCAGCAGAAGAGGCCGAGGCGGCGGCAGCAGCAGAAGAGGCCGAGGCGGCAGCAGCAGAAGAGGCAGCAGGGGGAGCCTGAGTGACTTCCTTGTTTTTAAGGTGTTTACTCCACTGCAGTTCATGCTTTGCATGCAGGTGCCTGGTCATGCAGGTTGTGCTAAGGTTCAGAACGTTAATGCCTCGCTTCAGGCTCTGATGGCACAGCGTGCAAACCACTCGGGTCTTGTCGTCAGCACATTGTTTGAAGAAGTGCCATGCCAGGGAACTCCTTGAAGCTGCCTTTGGGGTGCTCGGTCCCAGATGGCGGCGGTCAGTAGCAGGTGGAGTCTCTTGGCGGCGGGTGTTCTGATTTTGCCCACTGCTCCCTCTTTTGCTACGCTGTTGGCTCGGTCTCACCACTGCCTCTTCCTCCGAACTGTGAAAGTCAGTGGCACGACCTTCATTCCATGTGGGGTCTAGGACCTCATCGTCCCCTGCATCGTCTTCCACCCAGTCTTGATCCCTGACCTCCTGTTCAGTCTGCACACTGCAGAAAGACGCAGCAGTTGGCACCTGTGTTTCGTCATCATCAGAGACGTGCTGAGGTGGTATTCCCATGTCCTCATCATCAGGAAACATAAGTGGTTGTGCGTTAGTGCATTCTATCTCTTCCACCCCTGGTGAAGAGCTAGGTGGATGCCCTTGGGAAACCCTGGCAGCAGAGTCTTCAAACAGCATAAGAGACTGCTGCATAACTTGAGGCTCAGACAGTTTCCCTGATATGCATGGGCGTGATGTGACAGACTGATGGGCTTGGTTTTCATGCGCCATCTGTGCGCTTTCTGCAGAAGACTGGGTGGGAGATAATGCGAACGTGCTGGATGCACTGTCGGCCACCCAATTGACTAATGCCTGTACCTGCTCAGGCCTTACCATCCTTAGAACGGCATTGGGCCCCACCAAATATGGCTGTAAATTCTGGCGGCTACTGGGACCTGAGGTAGTTGGTACACTAGGACGTGTGGCTGTGGCAGAACGGCCACGTCCTCTCCCAGCACCAGAGGGTCCACTAACACCACCACGACCATGTCCACGTCCGCGTTCGCGTCCCTTATTAGATGTTTTCCTCATTGTTCCCGTTCACCACAATTTTGAGAATGGCAAATTTGGGAATAGTTTTTCAACCCAGAACAAAAAGTCTGCTTTTACGGTCACTACAAATAACTTGACCAGCTAAAACAGTACAGATTTGGTTGAATAGAAATGTGAGGCCTGTTTTTTTTTTTGCGCTGTGTGACAGGTATAGGTTTAATCACAGAATTAGACTTCTATCTGCACGGTAGCGTGTGTCTTAGGTTTTTCTGAATGACACGATCAGCACCTTCAATGTAAGATATCCTTTTTGGGATAGATTTCAAGTAGGCCTCATATACCAGAAACTAGTTATTTTGAGAATGGCAAATTTGGGAATAGTTTTTCAACCCAGAACAAAAAGTGTGCTTTTACGGTCACTACAAATAACTTGACCAGCTAAAACAGTACAGATTTGGTTGAATAGAAATGTGAGGCCTGTTTTTTTTTTGCGCTGTGTGACAGGTATAGGTTTAATCACAGAATCAGACTTCTATCTGCACGGTAGCGTGTGTCTTAGGTTTTTCTGAATGACACTATCAGCACCTTCAATGTAAGATATCCTTTTTGGGATAGATTTCAAGTAGGCCTCATATACCAGAAACTAGTTATTTTGAGAATGGCAAATTTGGGAATAGTTTTTCAACCCAGAACAAAAAGTCTGCTTTTACGGTCACTACAAATAACTTGACCAGCTAAAACAGTACAGATTTGGTTGAATAGAAATGTGAGGCCTGTTTTTTTTTTGCGCTGTGTGACAGGTATAGGTTTAATCACAGAATCAGACTTCTATCTGCACGGTAGCGTGTGTCTTAGGTTTTTCTGAATGACACTATCAGCACCTTCAATGTAAGATATCCTTTTTGGGATAGATTTCAAGTAGGCCTCATATACCAGAAACTAGTCATTTTGAGAATGGCAAATTTGGGAATAGTTTTTTAACCCAGAACAAAAAGTCTGCTTTTACGGTCACTACAAATAACTTGACCAGCTAAAACAGTACAGATTTGGTTGAATAGAAATGTGAGGCCTGTTTTTTTTTTTGCGCTGTGTGACAGGTATAGGTTTAATCACAGAATTAGACTTCTATCTGCACGGTAGCGTGTGTCTTAGGTTTTTCTGAATGACACTATCAGCACCTTCAATGTAAGATATCCTTTTTGGGATAGATTTCAAGTAGGCCTCATATACCAGAAACTAGTTATTTTGAGAGTGGCAAATTTGGGAATAGTTTTTCAACCCAGAACAAAAAGTCTGCTTTTACGGTCACTACAAATAACTTGACCAGCTAAAACAGTACAGATTTGGTTGAATAGAAATGTGAGGCCTGTTTTTTTTTTGCGCTGTGTGACAGGTATAGGTTTAATCACAGAATCAGACTTCTATCTGCACGGTAGCGTGTGTCTTAGGTTTTTCTGAATGACACTATCAGCACCTTCAATGTAAGATATCCTTTTTGGGATAGATTTCAAGTAGGCCTCATATACCAGAAACTAGTTATTTTGAGAATGGCAAATTTGGGAATAGTTTTTCAACCCAGAACAAAAAGTCTGCTTTTACTGTCACTACAAATAACTTGACCAGCTAAAACAGTACAGATTTGGTTGAATAGAAATGTGAGGCCTGTTTTTTTTTTGCGCTGTGTGACAGGTATAAGTTTAATCACAGAATCAGACTTCTATCTGCACGGTAGCGTGTGTCTTAGGTTTTTCTGAATGACACTATCAGCACCTTCAATGTAAGATATCCTATTTGGGATAGTTTTCAAGTAGGCCTCATATACCAGAAACTAGTTATTTTGAGAATGGCAAATTTGGGAATAGTTTTTCAACCCAGAACAAAAAGTCTGCTTTTACGGTCACTACAAATAACTTGACCAGCTTAAACAGTACAGATTTGGTTGAATAGAAATGTGAGGCCGTTTTTTTTTTTGCGCTGTGTGACAGGTATAGGTTTAATCACAGAATTAGACTTCTATCTGCACGGTAGCGTGTGTCTTAGGTTTTTCTGAATGACACTATCAGCACCTTCAATGTAAGATATCCTTTTTGGGATAGATTTCAAGTAGGCCTCATATACCAGAAACTAGTTATTTTGAGAATGGCAAATTTGGGAATAGTTTTTTAACCCAGAACAAAAAGTCTGCTTTTACGGTCACTACAAATAACTTGACCAGCTAAAACAGTACAGATTTGGTTGAATAGAAATGTGAGGCCTGTTTTTTTTTTGCACTGTGTGACAGGTATAGGTTTAATCACAGAATTAGACTTCTGTCTGCACGGTAGCGTGTGTCTTAGGTTTTTCTGAATGACACTATCAGCACCTTCAATGTAAGATATCCTTTTTGGGATAGATTTCAAGTAGGCCTCATATACCAGAAACTAGTTATTGTGAGAATGGCAAATTTGGGATTAGTTTTTCAACCCAGAACAAAAAGTCTGCTTTTACGGTCACTACAAATAACTTGACCAGCTAAAACAGTACAGATTTGGTTGAATAGAAATGTGAGGCCTGTTTTTTTTTTGCGCTGTGTGACAGGTATAAGTTTAATCACAGAATCAGACTTCTATCTGCACGGTAGCGTGTGTCTTAGGTTTTTCTGAATGACACTATCAGCACCTTCAATGTAAGATATCCTATTTGGGATAGTTTTCAAGTAGGCCTCATATACCAGAAACTAGTTATTTTGAGAATGGCAAATTTGGGAATAGTTTTTCAACCCAGAACAAAAAGTCTGCTTTTACGGTCACTACAAATAACTTGACCAGCTTAAACAGTACAGATTTGGTTGAATAGAAATGTGAGGCCGTTTTTTTTTTTGCGCTGTGTGACAGGTATAGGTTTAATCACAGAATTAGACTTCTATCTGCACGGTAGCGTGTGTCTTAGGTTTTTCTGAATGACACTATCAGCACCTTCAATGTAAGATATCCTTTTTGGGATAGATTTCAAGTAGGCCTCATATACCAGAAACTAGTTATTTTGAGAATGGCAAATTTGGGAATAGTTTTTCAACCCAGAACAAAAAGTCTGCTTTTACTGTCACTACAAATAACTTGACCAGCTAAAACAGTACAGATTTGGTTGAATAGAAATGTGAGGCCTGTTTTTTTTTTGCGCTGTGTGACAGGTATAAGTTTAATCACAGAATCAGACTTCTATCTGCACGGTAGCGTGTGTCTTAGGTTTTTCTGAATGACACTATCAGCACCTTCAATGTAAGATATCCTATTTGGGATAGTTTTCAAGTAGGCCTCATATACCAGAAACTAGTTATTTTGAGAATGGCAAATTTGGGAATAGTTTTTCAACCCAGAACAAAAAGTCTGCTTTTACGGTCACTACAAATAACTTGACCAGCTTAAACAGTACAGATTTGGTTGAATAGAAATGTGAGGCCGTTTTTTTTTTTGCGCTGTGTGACAGGTATAGGTTTAATCACAGAATTAGACTTCTATCTGCACGGTAGCGTGTGTCTTAGGTTTTTCTGAATGACACTATCAGCACCTTCAATGTAAGATATCCTTTTTGGGATAGATTTCAAGTAGGCCTCATATACCAGAAACTAGTTATTTTGAGAATGGCAAATTTGGGAATAGTTTTTTAACCCAGAACAAAAAGTCTGCTTTTACGGTCACTACAAATAACTTGACCAGCTAAAACAGTACAGATTTGGTTGAATAGAAATGTGAGGCCTGTTTTTTTTTTGCACTGTGTGACAGGTATAGGTTTAATCACAGAATTAGACTTCTGTCTGCACGGTAGCGTGTGTCTTAGGTTTTTCTGAATGACACTATCAGCACCTTCAATGTAAGATATCCTTTTTGGGATAGATTTCAAGTAGGCCTCATATACCAGAAACTAGTTATTGTGAGAATGGCAAATCTGGGATTAGTTTTTCAACCCAGAACAAAAAGTCTGCTTTTACGGTCACTACAAATAACTTGACCAGCTAAAACAGTACAGATTTGGTTGAATAGAAATGTGAGGCCTGTTTTTTTTTTGCGCTGTGTGACAGGTATAAGTTTAATCACAGAATCAGACTTCTATCTGCACGGTAGCGTGTGTCTTAGGTTTTTCTGAATGACACTATCAGCACCTTCAATGTAAGATATCCTATTTGGGATAGTTTTCAAGTAGGCCTCATATACCAGAAACTAGTTATTTTGAGAATGGCAAATTTGGGAATAGTTTTTCAACCCAGAACAAAAAGTCTGCTTTTACGGTCACTACAAATAACTTGACCAGCTTAAACAGTACAGATTTGGTTGAATAGAAATGTGAGGCCGTTTTTTTTTTTGCGCTGTGTGACAGGTATAGGTTTAATCACAGAATTAGACTTCTATCTGCACGGTAGCGTGTGTCTTAGGTTTTTCTGAATGACACTATCAGCACCTTCAATGTAAGATATCCTTTTTGGGATAGATTTCAAGTAGGCCTCATATACCAGAAACTAGTTATTTTGAGAATGGCAAATTTGGGAATAGTTTTTCAACCCAGAACAAAAAGTCTGCTTTTACGGTCACTACAAATAACTTGACCAGTTAAAACAGTACAGATTTGGTTGAATAGAAATGTGAGGCCTGGTTTTTTTTTGCGCTGTGTGACAGGTATAGGTTTAATCACAGAATTAGACTTCTGTCTGCACGGTAGCGTGTGTCTTAGGTTTTTCTGAATGACACTATCAGCACCTTCAATGTAAGATATCCTTTTTGGGATAGATTTCAAGTAGGCCTCATATACCAGAAACTAGTTATTTTGAGAATGGCAAATTTGGGAATTGTTTTTCAACCCAGAACAAAAAGTCTGCTTTTACGGTCACTACAAATAACTTGACCAGCTAAAACAGTACAGATTTGGTTGAATAGAAATGTCAGGTCTATTTTTTAGGCGCTGGGTGACAGGCTCAACTTGCCCCTGATGTAGTATATGGCCAAAAAATAACCAGACTGTTGATGGTTAAATGCACTTCGGTGACACAGGCTCAGCCTGCAGCTGATGTAGTATATGGCCAAAAAATAACCAGACTGTTGATGGTTAAATGCACTTCGGTGACACAGGCTCAGCCTGCAGCTGATGTAGGATATAGCACAAAATAACCACACTATTGATGGTTAAATACACTTGGTGATAGCTTGTGCTGGCGCACCACATGTCACAAAATGGCCGCCGATCACCCCAGTAAAAAAGTGATCTAAAAACGCTCTGGGCAGCCTCAAAAAAGTGAGCAAGTCAATATTAGCACTTCAATGATCCACAGCTGCAGATCGATCACAGAATGAAGTCTTTTGGAGGAGTTAATCTGCCTAATCTCGCCCTAACGTCGCAGCTGCAACCTCTCCCTATGCTTGAATCAGCAGAGTGACGTGCAGCGCAACGTGACCCAAGCTTATATAGAGGCTGGGTCACATGCTGCACTGGCCAATCACAGCCATGCCAATAGTAGGCAAGGCTGTGATGGCCTCTTGGGGCAAGTAGTATGACGCTTGTTGATTGGCTGCTTTGCAGCCTTTCAAAAAGCCCCAAGAAAGCGCCGAACACCGAACCCGAACTTTTACGAAAATGTTCGGGTTCGGGTCCGTGTCACGGACACCCCAAAATTCGGTACGAACCCGAACTATACAGTTCGGGTTCGCTCATCCCTAATTATACGGACTATCTCATTATACTCTGAAGAGAAGCTAGTGGAAAAAGTAACTGAATTATCATTCGTTGTTAACATTAAAACGAGATGTTTTTTTTTTGTTTTTTTTTTAACAGCTCCATCCTGTTTCTAATAGCAACCTTGTATTTGGCATTTAGAATATTTCTAACGCTGAAACGTCTCTCCTTGAATCTAATGGCTGCTTTATCATTTTCTTCCTCAAAGTTCTGTGGGTCTGAACATGCTCTTAATATGGATAGCCACATGCAGAAGGGTGCCTGGTTTTCAGAGTCAAAGACAAATTATCAGTATTTGTCATACAGTGGGAATTTGTGAAGAAGTGTGATGTAATTGTACTCAACTGGCTAATCAGAATTTTACCATCGAGTAATTTGTGTCTTTAACCCCTTCCCGACCAGCACTGTACATGTAAAGTACTGACTGGGACTTTAAAGATGGCGCTTGCTCGCTAACAGTTGCGGACTTTTAATCCTTCAGATGCCATGGTCAAATGTGACCACAGCATCTTGACACGTTAAAACCCGGAAGAGCGAGCTTCCTTATGTGCTCTGGCTCCCTTCGGCAAGCATCAGGGAAGCTGGAGTCTGTGTGTGTGTCAGCCCCTGTCTGTTTGTGTGATAGGAGTGTCACGACCGCTATCCCAGCAGTAGTCGTGTCGCACCAGACGGAGGGGAAGGAGGACCCTTATCTACGGATGGGAAATAGAATGGCCACCCCTGTCTAACCCTAAGCTGGCACCTGTCTGCCCTGATACCCTAGACGGGGTGTGAACCCATGCGGCGAGCAGGATACCTAAACCCTCAGTCACCCTAACAAGACTAGACTGGGGAAAGGCCGATGGGAGCACTAGTCACCATCACTCACGTCTAGGAGAACAACAGGGGAAGACAGCAACAAACAAACAATCAACAGCAGAGATAGACTTATCCAGTCACGAGCAGAGAAGGCGATCCCAAACACGACAGTCCATGCCGGACAAGAGCTCCACAGCAACACCGTCAAACGATCTCCTTCAAAGGGCAGAATAGCACTGGAAGTAAGGACTATATCTGGCAATGACTGCAAGTGAAACTGAAACTAATATAGTATCTGGGAGTGGCAGACAGGACTCCCCTGATAAGGATGCCTACAAACTCCCAGTCAGGACAAAAAGGTTCACAAGGCAAAACCCGGATGACATACCCTGAACCACGGAGCAAACTCACAAGCTATCGCGAGTAGCAAGTCGCTGCGACCTTCTCCTCCCAGACCTGTCTGGATCAGTCACAGTCGTGACAGTATCCCCCTTTCTACGAGGGGCCCCCGGACCTTCAAGACCAGGCCTCTCCGGATGGGAGCTATGAAAAGCCCGAATAAGTCTGTCCGCTTTTATCTCTGATGCTGGAACCCACATTCTCTCTTCGGAACCATAACCTTTCCAGTGCACCAGGTACTGAAGAGAGCGGCGAACATATTGTGAATCAACAATCTTTTCTACCTGAAACTCCAGACTGCCATCAACAACCACCAGTGGAGGCGGTAGTGGCAATGGTTCAGGAGGTTCTACATATCTCTTAAGCAGAGACCTGTGGAAGACATTATGGATCCTTAGAGTCTGAGGTAGCTCCAGACGAAAAGCCACCGGGTTAATGATCCTAATTACCCTATAAGGACCAATAAATCTCGGACCTAATTTCCACGAGGGAACCTTCAACTTGATATTTCTGGTAGACAACCACACCAAGTCATTCACCCCAAGGTCCGGACCTTCAGAGCGCTTCCTATCAGCCACACGTTTGTATCTACCACCAATTCTCTTCAAACTTTCTTGCACACTCTGCCACACTGAAGAAAGTGAAGACGCAAATCGTTCCTCCTCGGGAATCCCAGACGGCCCCCCCTTACTAAACGTACAAAACTGAGGATGGAAACCATACGCACCAAAAAATGGTGACTTATCGGTAGATTCTTGACGACGATTATTAATGGCAAACTCGGCTAACGGTAAATAAGATGACCATTCCTCCTGATTTTCGGAAACAAAGCATCTCAAATATGTCTCTAGGTTTTGATTGGTACGTTCAGTCTGACCGTTGGACTGCGGATGGAAAGATGAAGAAAACGACAGATGAACCCCTAAACGAGAACAAAAAGCTTTCCAAAATTTAGAAACAAATTGGGTACCACGATCTGAAACAATATCGGAAGGGACCCCGTGAAGCTTCCCGATGTGGTCAATAAAAACCTGAGCCAGTGTGTTAGCATTAGGCAATGCGGCAAGAGCAATAAAGTGCACCATTTTACTGAATCTGTCAACAACTACAAGAATAACAGTCTTCCCCTCTGATACTGGTAGATCTGTAATGAAATCCATTGATAGGTGCGTCCAAGGCCTGTTGGGGATGGCCAGAGGTAAAAGACGCCCTGCCGGACGAGTATGATCTACCTTAGAACGAGCACAGGTAGCACATGCAGAGACAAAATTCAACACCTCCTGGCGCCACTTAGGCCACCAGAACCGACGAGACACTAACTCAGAGGTTGCCCTACTACCTGGGTGTCCTGCCATTGTGGAGTTATGGTGTTCTTTTAGTATCTCCAGGCGTAAATTTTCTGGCACAAACAGTTTACCCGAGGGGCAGGAGGCCGGGGCGTCCCCCTGAGCTTCCAACACCCTCCCCTCTAAACCTGAGTGTAATGCAGAGACCACCACCTTTTGCAAAATGGGCTCTGGTACATCAACATCACCCCCTCCAGGGAAACTTCGGGACAATGCATCTGCCTTAGTATTTTTTGCCCCCGGGCGATAGGTTATTACAAAATTAAACCTAGTAAAAAATAACTACCACCGAGCCTGTCTAGGGGTGAGACGTTTAGCAGACTCCAGATATAATACGTTTTTGTGATCAGTAATCACCGTGACGGGATAAACCGCCCCCTCAAAAAAATGACGCCACTCCTCAAAGGCCAACTTAATAGCCAAAAGTTCCCTGTTGCCAATATCATAGTTCCTTTCTGCAGTAGACAATTTCTTCGAAAAGAAAGCACACGGATGCCATTCACCAGGGGATGGGCCCTGAGATAGTACCGCACCCACCCCCACCTCTGATGCGTCAATCTCTACAATAAAAGGAAGCGAGACATCTGGCTGTACGAGAATAGGGGCCGATGTGAATCTCTCCTTCAGAGATGTAAAGGCAGTTTTTGCTGCATGTGACCATTTGGAAAAATCGGATCCCTTTCGGGTCATGTCCGTCAGTGGTTTGACCACCAAGGAATAGTTCTTTATAAACTTTCTATAAAAATTGGCAAACCCCAGGAAGCGTTGCAATGCCTTCAGGTTCTCAGGCAGATCCCAGTCCATAATCGCCCGGACTTTCTCTGGATCCATGCGGAAACCTGAATCTGACAACACATACCCCAGAAATGGCAGTTCTTTTACGGCGAACACACATTTCTCTAATTTAGCAAACAATTTGTTGGCCCTTAATATCTGCAGCACTTGTCTCACATGGATCTTATGTGTATCCAGATCCGGGGAATAGACCAGGATGTCATCAAGATATATCACAACAAATAAGGAGACTAAAAATATAGTGGACAAAATGTTGGAACACCGCAGGCGCATTAGTAAGACCAAATGGCATGACCAGATTTTCATAATGCCCTTTCCGGAGTATTAAAAGCCGTTTTCACTTATCCCCCTCTTTGATGCGAACCAGGTTATAGGCTCCTCTGAGATCCATTTTGGAGAACCATTTAGCACCAGCAACCTGATTAAAGAGGTCGGGAATGAGAGGAAGAGGATAGGGATCTCGGATAGTTATCCGGTTTAATTCCCGGAAATCCAGGCAAGGACGCAGGCCCCCATCTTTCTTTTTAACGAAAAAGAACCCTGCAGCCACGGGTGAAGAAGAGGGTCTGATGTGTCCTTTAGCCAAACTCTCCGAAATATAATCTTGCATAGCCTTCCTCTCCGGGCCGGAAAGATTGTATAACCGGGTTTTAGGTAGTTTTGCCCCAGGTAATAGATTAATCGGGCAATCATATGGACGATGAGGTGGTAACCCCTGACAACCCTTCTCAGAGAACACATCCATAAAATCTGACAGAAAGGCAGGTAGAGATGTTACAGAGAGTGTAGAGCACCTACTACTCAAGCAGTTGTCCTTACAATGTTCACTCCACTCCACAATCTCCCCGGCCTGCCAATCCACCACTGGATTGTGAGTCACCAGCCAGGGAAGCCCCAATACCATAGGAGCCGGAAGACCGTCCAGGACATAACAAGAGATATGCTCTTTATGGAGGTCCCCTACCTGCAGATGGATATTATGGATGATCTGAGTTAACTCTCTCTGAGTAAGAGGGGAGGAGTCGATGGCAAAAACAGGAATAGTTCTGCGTACCGGTTCCGGAGTAAAACCCAGTGCCTGAGCAAACCGTGAATCCACCAAGTTGACCCCCGCCCCACTGTCCAAAAAGACAGAACAGATCTCAGTCTTATTGCCCGCCTCAACGGTAGCGGACAACAAAAACTGAGACATGCGTATGGAGGAAACAAATACGCCCAGACTGTTATCCTCCGCACAATCTGGGGACTCTAGTTTTCTGGTGGCTCCTTTGTTTGTGGTCTCTTGGGTTCTGAGGGACAAACCTTTACAAAATGACGCCTCCCCCCACAACGAAAACAAACCTCTGACCTACGGCGGAACTTAGGAGGATTCACCCATCTAGTGGCGCCCCCTATTTGCATTGGTTCGATTGGATCATAACAAACCGATCCCTGCCCTATAGAGGCCTCCGTAAAATTTAATAGTCTCTCCCTGAGTCGTCTGTCGATTCTTATGGACAGAGACATAGCAGCCTCAAGAGACCCAGGGACCTCGTATACTGCTAGCGCGTCTTTTAATTTTTCAGACAACCCCTGGCAGAACTGACTCCTAAGGGCCGAGTCGTTCCATAACGTATCAGTAGCCCACCTACGGAATTTGGAACAATATAGTTCAGCAGACCGGTTCTCTTGCCGAAGTCTACGTAGCTTAGACTCAGCCAGTGAGACCCTGTCCGGGTCATCATATACGAGACCCAAGGCTTCAAAAAACTCCTCTACTGATCGTAAGGCCGGAGAGTCTGATGGTAGGGAGAAAGCCCAAGCCTGCGGATCTCCTTGCAGGAGAGAAATTACAATGCCCACCCGTTGTTCCTCACCGCCGGAGGATCTAGGGCGTACCCTGAAGAACAATTTTCAAGCTTCTCTGAAGGTTACAAATTAGGTTCTCAGGAGGGAGAGACCATCAGGCAAAGCCACTTTTGGCTCAGGAGTACCTTGGTTTCCTGTAGCAACGGTGGAACCCAAGGATTGCTGCTGCTGCTGCAGCACTGTTGCTTTTAATCCTGCCACTTCAAGGGATAACCCCTTTAATTGTTTCGCCAAAACCGTAACCGGATCCATAGTGGAACAGAAAAAATACAAAGCAAAACAGCAAGCAAAAAAAAAAAAAAGAAATGTCACTTTTTTTTATTTATTTTTTAAAGGCCAGATATACTGTCACGACCGCTATCCAAGCAGCAGTCGTGTCGCACCAGACAGAGGGGAAGGTGGACCCTTATCTACGGATGGGAAATAGAATGGCCACCCCTGTCTAACCCTAAGCTGGCACCTGTCTGCCCTGATACCCTAGACGGGGTGTGAACCCGTGCGGCGAGCAGGATGCCTAAACCCTCAGTCACCCTAACAAGACTAGACTGGGGAAAGGCCGATGGGAGCACTAGTCACCATCACTCACGTCTAGGAGAACAACAGGGGAAGACAGCAACAAACAAACAATCAACAGCAGAGATAGACTTATCCAGTCACGAGCAGAGAAGGCGATCCCAAACACGACAGTCCACGCCGGACAAGAGCTCCACAGCAACACCGTCAAACGATGTCCTTCAAAGGTCAGAATAGCACTGGAAGTAAGGACTATATCTGGCAATGACTGCAAGTGAAACTGAAACTAATATAGTATCTGGGAGTGGCAGACAGGACTCACCTGAGAAGGATGCCTACAAACTCCCAGTCAGGACAAAAAGGTTCACAAGGCAAAACCCGGATTACATACCCTGAACCACGGAGCAAACTCACAAGCTATCGCGAGTAGCAAGTCGCTGCGACCTTCTCCTCCCAGACCTGTCTGGATCAGTCACAGTCGTGACAAGGAGGCTTCTGCACATTAGTTCATATTGAGCCCCCTGATTGTGGTAGGGCTCCATAGGAACATAGTATAATATCCATAGACTCCAATGCTAATGCGTTGTAGTCTATGAAAGAAGCAATGTAATGATTGCTTGTTATAGTCCCCTATGGGAACTATAAAAAGGTGTAAAGAAAATGTTTTTAAAAATGAAACATTTTTTTTTTTAAAATATACAAATACAGATCACTCAAGTTTTCCCAAAATGAAAATAAAAAAAACATAAAAAAATAATCATGAGCATTGCTGCGTGTGAAAAAGCCCATACTAATAAAATATAAAAATATTTATTCCATACGGAAAACATCAAAATGGCCAATTCTCTGTTTTTTGGTCACTTCTCCTCCCACAAAAAACTAAAAAGTGTTCAAAATGTCATACACACCCCAAAATGGTTTCAATGAAAAGTACAGATCCCTCTGCAAAAAATGAGCCCTCGCACAGCTCCATACACACAACTACAAAAAAGTTAATAGGGGTCAGAATATGGCGACAAAAAGAAAAAATATATATTTTCAAGGTTTTTATTTATTTTTTCAGTATAAAAATACATATTTGGTACTGCCGTAATCATACTGACCTGGAGATTAAAGTAATTGGTCAGTTTTACCTTACAAATGCTGTAAAAACAAAACCCATAAAAATGTCGCGGAATTGCATTTTTGTTCCAATTTTACCTCAATATATCGTATTCAATATTAAGTGGTGGAATTACAAACTGCAACTTGTTCCACAAAAAACAAGCCCTTATACAGTTATGTGAATGGAAAAATAAAAAAGTTAGGAAAAGCAGAGAGTGAAAAACGTAAACGCAAAAAATAAAAAAAAAATCCGGGGGTGAAAGGGTTAAGCTAAGATGTAAATCCTGTCCTCTCCAGAGTGAAAACAATTTTGAAAGTATGATTTGGGGTTGTTCCTTTAATTATCCAAATAGGTAGGTTAGTCTAAATGTATGATAGTATATTGATAGGGTCCAGCTACTGCATAAAAAGATTTAGCTTTTGAATGAAAAGTTACCTGTCTGTAAAACATCATTATTAGGGTTGAGCGAACCCGAACTTTAGGATTTTTGGACCCCGGACCCGAACCCGAACTTTTCAGTAAAAGTTCGAGTTCAGTGTTCGGCGAGTTAATGGCACTTTTTGAAAGGCTGCAGAGCAGCCAATCAACAAGCGTTTAACTCGTGTGCCCTTAGAAGCCATCACAGCCATGCCTACTAATGGCATGGCTGTGATTGGTCAGTGCAGCATGTGACCCAACCTCTATATAAGCTGGAGTCACGGAGCGCTGCACGTCACTCTGCTCTTACTAGTATAGGGATAGGATGCTGCTGCTGTGAGGGAGAGAATAGGAAAGAATCTGTTATCAGAAGTGCTTGTTAACTCAGCGATCTACAGCGATTTTGTTTTGTGGGTGCAGTGCACCATTTTTTTTACCCTGCCCTGAGCCCAGTGACACAGAAAAATAACTTTTATCCATCTGTTAGTTAGGTGGACGTCTGTGAGGTTGCAATTTTTCTACTTGTGTCCATATAATGTAGTTAAAGTACTGTTATATGCTATATGCAACATATCTATCCATATACCACTATACAGTATTTCACTGTATACATATCATCACTAGACTGTGAAGTACTATGACTCTATTACCCCAAATATATTAGCACTGCTACATTTTGAGCTTTCAAACCTATGCCTTATATTCAGGTACATCCAAATGGTGGCTGATTGATTTATTAAAGCTTTGATATTTTCATGAATCTCAGTGGAGGGTCAGTTATTTGTGCCATTGGTTACGTGGAATGCCCAAGTCATGGCTATTTACTTATATACACTCCTCAACATTAAGATTGCAACACAAAGAAGGACGTGCCAGTTATTGCCACTTGTTGCAAAATGAGAGGGACAGAATCCTTGAACTAAGAAACCTTGGTTTATCTCTCTGGCAAATTGGTACATGCCTAGGCCAAGATGTCAGCACTGCTCAACATTGTGTTTCCCAGTGCTTAAGAGAAAGATGAAGAATTGGAATGACTGCAAGAAGTGCACAGAGACAAAACTCTGCATGGTCAGATCATCTGATTTAGAAGAATGGCATGTCGTAGATCCAAGTGAAATTGGATGTCAAATCCCAAGCCTAGGGTGGTAAACAGTTTCTACACAAACCATCAAAAGGAATTTGCATGACATTGGGCTATGAGCCAGATGTGAAGCTACAGGTGTTCCATGGACCTCATGCCACCGCTGTCAAAAGCTATCATGGTGCGCAGCAAGACAGCAATGTACGCTGGAATGGAGGTCTGTCCTCTTCAACGAAGAGACCAGCTTTTTTCTTGGCCTCAATGGTAGCTGGAGATTGGTCTGGAGACCACGTGGGCAACATCATGAAGAGGTCTTTACAAGGGAATGTCACACTGGTCCTACTACAGGGATTATGGTATGGGATGGCATAATGTAGGAAGCCCTCTTGTCTTCATTTCAGGTACACTAACAGCTCAGCTTTACATTGATTTGGTTGTGGAACTAGAGGCACGGAAGTTTCTCCTGAGTATCCCACAAACCATTTTTCTACAGGACAACATCAAGCTGCATGTTGCTCATGCTACTGTGAGTGCAGCATCTCCAGACTTATCTCCCATTGAGCACATCTAAGACATTGGTTGGCAATTGAAAAGGGATCTACCAGCAGCGGATCTTGATGATTTGCTTGATAAATCACATTCAGCCTGACAGAACATTCCTTAGACAACTATTAATAAAGTCATTGATACCGTACAAAGGCATGTAAGTGCGTATATCTCTGTGCATGGTGCTCACACTCGATAGTAAATAAATTGAGGTGTATTGAGTAGTTTTGTTTCTTTTTTTTATCGTTTGCATATCATTAACATGTCTGTTAATCCTCTGATTTCCGTAAATCCATGACTTTTCTTTCTTGGTGATGCAATTTCAATTATGAAGAAAGTATGTAGTGTCCTAGCCTCTTGTAATATGTACTGTGCTTATACACTGCTCAAAAAAATAAAGGGAACACTTAAACAACACAATGTAACTCCAAGTCAATCACACTTCTGTGAAATCAAACTGTCCACTTAGGAAGCAACACTGAGTGACAGTCAATTTCACATGCTGTTGTGCAAATGGGATAGACAACAGGTAGAAATTATAGGAAATTAGCAAGACACCCCCAATAAAGGAGTGGTTCTGCAGGTGGTGACCACAGACCACTACTCAGTTCCTATGCTTCCTGGCTGATGTTTTGGTCACTTTTGAATACTGGCGGTGCTTTCACTCTGTGTCTGTCAGCATAGTGTCCAGAGCATGGAGGTGCTACCAGGAGACAGGCCAGTACATCAGGAGACGTGGAGGAGGCCGTAGGAGGGCAACAACCCAGCAGCAGGACCGCTACCTCCGCCTTTGTGCAAGGAGGAACAGGAGGAGCACTGCCAGAGCCCTGCAAAATGACCTCCAGCAGGCCACAAATGTGCATGTGTCTGCTCAAACGGTCAGAAACAGACTCCATGAGGGTGATATGAGGGCCCGACGTCCACAAGTGGGGGTTGAGCTTACAGCCCAACACCGTGCAGGACGTTTGGCATTTGCCAGACAACACCAAGATTGGCAAATTCGCCACTTGCGCCCTGTGCTCTTCACAGGTGAAAGCAGGTTCACACTGAGCACATGTGACAGACGTGACAAAGTCTTGAGACGCCGTGGAGAACATTCTGCTGCCTGCAACATCCTCCAGCATGACCGGTTTGGCATTGGGTCAGTAATGGTGTGGGGTGGCATTTCTTTGGAGCGCCGCACAGCCCTCCATGTGCTCGTCAGAGGTAACCTGACTGCCATTAGGTACCGAGATGAGATCCTCAGACCCCTTGTGAGACCATATGCTGGTGCGGTTGGCCCTGGGTTCCTCCTAATGCAAGACAATGCTAGACCTCATGTGGCTGGAGTGTGTCAGCAGTTCCTGCAAGACAAAGGCATTGATGCTATGGACTGGCCCGCCCGTTCCCCAGACCTGAATCCAATTGAGCACATTTGGGACATCATGTCTCGCTCTATCCACCAACGTCACGTTGCACCATAGACTGTCCAGGATTCGGCAGATGCTTTAGTCCAGGTCTGGGAGGAGATGCCTCAGGAGACCGTCTGCCACCTCATCAGGAGCATGCACAGGCATTGTAGGGAGGTCATACAGGCACATGGAGGCCACACACACTACTGAGCCTCATTTTGACTTGTTTTAAGGACATTACATCAAAGTTGGATCAGCCTGTAGTGTGTTTTTCCACTTTAATTTTGAGTGTGACTCCAAATCCAGACCTCCATGGGTTGAAAAATTTGATTTCCATTTTTTTTTTATTTTTGTGTGATTTTGTTGTCACCACATTCAACTATGTAAAGAACAAAGTATTTCAGAAGAAAATTTAATTAATTCAGATCTAGGATGTGTTATTTTTGTGTTCCCTTTTTTTTTTTTAGCAGTGTATATTGTGTTGCACATTATTAGGGGTAGCTGCAGCATAGCACTGATATTCGAACTTCCAAGTAATTTTTTCTTCAGTCTGCGTTGGTGTACATTGTGGCAATTTTTTCAAATGTTGCATTTTCTTCGTTAAAATTGGTGCATCTTTAAACCTAATGCCTTTGTCTGGAAATGCTGCTCCAGGTTTTAATGCACCCTCCTACTAGAGTGTGTGACTTTTTCTTTGGTCTCAGTTGATAAATCTAGAGTGAAACTAATTACATACTTAACCCTGCCCATTTTCCCACGCAATTTTCAAAACTAGAGTGTGTTTCAAAAATGCTCACACCTTTTGTATACGCATTGACATTCGAAGCCAGAATCTGGAGTGCAGGACTTAATAAATTCCCCCACAGTATGTCCTCTGGATAGGTCATCATTAACTGATGGTGGGGGTCTAAAACCCAGGACCTCCACCAAACAGCTGTTTGGGAAGGCACTTGCACTCACAATAGCGCCTCAGCCTTCTCTCTGCTAACCAAGAACATTGCTGTCAATTTGATAGCTGCTGTGCTTGGTATCGGAGCTCAGGCCCGTTCACATCAATGAGGCTGAGCTGTACCTAACCCACGTGGCCAATAAGCGTGATGTCAAAGCTGTGAGAATGCTGCGGCTCTGCTAAGAGCGGCAATGTCCTCTCAAACAGCTGATCGGCAGGTGTCTTGGGTGCCGGACCCCCATGATCAGTAGATATACAGTCAGGTCCATAAATATTGGCACATCGACAGAATTCTAAAATTTTTAGCTCTATACACAATGGATTTGAAATGAAACGAACAAGATGCGATTTAACTGCAGACTATAAGCTTTAATTTGAGGGTATGTACAGTACAGACCAAAAGTTTGGACACACCTTCTCATTCGAAGAGTTTTCTTTATTTTCATGACTATGAAGGCATCAAAACTATGAATTAACACATGTGGAATTATATACATAACACACAAGTGTGAAACAACTGAAAATATGTCATATTCTAGGTTCTTCAAAGTAGCCACCTTTTGCTTTGATTACTGCTTTGACACTCTTGGCATTCTCTTGATGAGCTTCAAGAGGTAGTCCCCTGAAATGGTTTTCACTTCACAGGTGTGCCCTGTCAGGTTTAATAAGTGGGATTTCTTGCC
Source organism: Bufo bufo (assembly GCF_905171765.1). NCBI lineage: Eukaryota > Metazoa > Chordata > Amphibia > Anura > Bufonidae > Bufo > Bufo bufo. The sequence continues at coordinate 430,506,269 of NC_053392.1, read as the reverse complement.
TTATAAATGGGGTTGGGACCATCAGTTGCGTTGAGGAGAAGTCAGGTGGATACACAGCTGATAGTCGTACTGAATAGAATTTGTATTATGGCAAGAAAAAAGCAGCTAAGTAAAGAAAAACGAGTGGCCATCATTACTTTAAGAAATGAAGGTCAGTCAGTAAGCCGAAAAATTGGGAAAACTTTGAAAGTAAGGGCTATTTGACCATGAAGGAGAGTGATGGGGTGCTGCGCCAGATGACCTGGCCTCCACAGTCACCGGACCTGAACCCAATCAAGATGGTTTGGGGTGAGCTGGACCGCAGAGTGAAGGCAAAAGGTCCAACAAGTGCTAAGCATCTCTGGGAACTCCTTCAAGACTGTTGGAAGACCATTTCAGGGGACTACCTCTTGAAGCTCATCAAGAGAATGCCAAGAATGTGCAAAGCAGTAATCAAAGCAAAAGGTGGCTATTTTGAAGAACCTAGAATATGACATATTTTCAGTTGTTTCACACTTGTTTGTTATGTATATAATTCCACATGTGTTAATTCATAGTTTTGATGCCTTCATAGTCATGAAAATAAAGAAAACTCTTTGAATGAGAAGGTGTGTCCAAACTTTTGGTCTGTACTGTACATCCAAATCAGGTGAACGGTGTAGGAATTACAACAGTTTGCATATGTGCCTCCCACTTGTTAAGGGACCAAAAGTAATTGGACAATTGGTTTCTCAGCTGTTGCATGGCCAGGTGTGTGTTATTCCCTCATTATCCCAATTACAATGAGCAGATAAAAGATCCAGAGTTCATTTCAAGTGTGCTATTTGCATTTAGAATCTGTTGCTGTCAACTCTCAAGATGAGATCCAAAGAGCTGTCACTATCAGTGAAGCAAGCCATCATTAGGCTGAAAAAACAAAACAAACCCATCAGAGAGATAGCAAAAACATTAGGCGTGGCCAAAACAACTGTTTTGAACAGTCTTAAAAAGAAGGAACGCACCGGTGAGCTCAGCAACACCAAAAGACCACGGAAAACAACTGTGGTGGATGACCGAAGAATTCTTTCCCTGGTGAAGAAAACACCCTTCACAACAGTTGGACAAATCAAGAACACTCTCCAGGAGGTAGGTGTATGTGTGTCAAAGTCAACAATCAAGAGAATACTTCACCAGAGTGAATACAGAGGGTTCACCACAAGATGTAAACCATTGGTGAGCCTCAAAAACAGGAAGGCCAGATTAGAGTTTGCCAAACAACATCTAAAAAAGCCTTCACAGTTCTGGAACAACATCCTATGGACAGATGAGACTAAGATCAACTTGTACCAGAGTGATGGGAAGAGAAGAGTATGGAGAAGGAAAGGAACTGCTCATGATCCTAAGCATACCACCTCATCAGTGAAGCATGGTGGTGGTAGTGTCATGGCGTGGGCATGTATGGCTGCCAATGAAACTGGTTCTCTTGTATTAATTGATGATGTGACTGCTGACAAAAGCAGCAGGATAAATTCTGAAGTGTTTCGGGCCTTATTATCTACTCATATTCAGCCAAATGCTTCAGAACTCATTGGACGGCGCTTCACAGTGCAGATGGACAATGACCCACAGCATACTGCAAAAGCAACCAAAGAGTTTTTTAAGGGAAAGAAGTGGAATGTTATGCAATGGCCAAGTCAATCACCTGACCTGAATCCGATTGAGCATGCATTTGACTTGCTGAAGACAAAACTGAAGGGATAATGCCCCAAGAACAAGCAGGAAATGAAGACAGTTGCCGTAGAGGCCTGGCAGAGCATCACTAGGGATGAAACCCAGCGTCTGGTGATGTCTATGTGTTCCAGATTTCAGGCTGTAATTGACTGCAAAGGATTTGGAACCAAGTATTAAAAAGTGAAAGTTTGATTTATGATTATTATTATTATGTCCCATTACTTTTGGTTCCTTAACAAGTAGGAGGCACATATGCAAACTGTTGTAATTCCTACACCGTTCACCTGATTTGGATGTAAATACTCTCAAATTAAAGCTGACAGTCTGCAGTTAAAGCACATCTTGTCAGTTTCATTTCAAATCCATTGTGGTGGTGTATAGAGCCAAAGATTTTAGAATTGTGTCGATGTCCCAATATTTATGGACCTGGCTGTATCTTGGAAAACCCCTTTAAAGCCTCCTACATCTGCACTGCACTTACTGCCTTTCATCTCATGCCTATATGCTTTCCTGAATATTAAGACTTTGCATGCTTAGTATTTCCAGCTTCATAAGCTTTAAAGGAGCAAAGATCCTCATGTGGTTCTTCCCCTTTTTTTTATCACATTTCTGTTGAAAACATTTGAAGTGCTTTATCCAAGAATAATTGTGCTGTATTATGTATTAAATATCAACAAATGCTTTATATTTGATCTGTTTTAACATTAACACATACGTTTTCCCTGCATGGATTAAACAAACTAGAGCTTAAATTGTGGTTGTTGTCTTGAATGAATACCCCTAACTGATCATTTAATGTTTGGCAGCAGTACTTTTCCACAAGCAAAGCATTTCTTTGTATTGATATGGAAAAGTCTGTTTTAGATCCGTGTGTATGGAACGTTGGCTTTGATTGTTCTTAAATAAATCTTCGCTTTACCTCAGCATTGGCTTTTCATTCTTTCCGGGATCACACGTTGGGAAGTCTGTTGCTCTGCCAGCATCAGAAGTATTTAATCACACCTCATTAATTTTAAAATCTAATTGAGGCTAGACTTAGCAGCAGGGTATTTATTGTTGTCATGATATCAAACAGTACGATTGCAAACTAAAAATCCATGTGAGACTTATTATAAGAAACATCATAACCATATTTTAGTTGTAGTGAATAATAACATACAGGGGTCCAGGTTGAGATATGTGCTGCTGTCTACAGGTAATAGCACAGCATTGTCGAATGTTACTTGTTTTGTGTCTTGCTTACACATTTAGAGTGACAAACCATAGCTAGACTGGCAATTGGCAAATGGGCCAGTAAAGGTGCTGTGGCTGCTGGCCCTTCACACAATCTGTTTTGGATAGTAAACTGAGGCACAAACATTAAAGTGGTTGTTGTCCCCTGGTGTTTAAAACTGTATCTTGCTGGGAGATGCTTTGCTGTGTAGCAGAGCAGAATCAGGCATAGACTTGTTTTCTGCACAAATTCCAGCTTATCAGCTTACATGGGTAAATCTAGTGTCCTGCAAAAGAGAAGGAGAACCAGTCTCAGCTTTGCATGTAGATATTGGACCTATCCCTGGTTGGTCGAACCTTAGCCAGTTACAGTTCTAGACTTCATTTCTGCACCAACCCCCAGAGTACAGCTGTAGTCTGGCTACAGAGGAGAAGGAGACTCTTCAACCAGTCCCTGCCAGGTATGATACTGATTGCAGTAATGCTTGTGCAGTATGTGTCCATTGTGTGAGTGACATGTGTGGTGTTTGTCCGGTATGTGTGTCTTTATTTATATGTGGGGTTATTCCTCAGCACCACATATAACACAGCATTGTTAATGAGTACAAAGGATGACTGCACTGTTAAGAATATGAGTATTATGGTTATTAAGATTTCTTAAATATTAACTTCATCCGCTTTCTAATTAAAGGGGTATTCCAGCCAAAAACATTTATCATCTATCTACTGGCTAGGTAATAAATTCTAAAACTGGGTGTTCAGGACCCCATGATCACCACAAGGGTGAACTCTGTTCCAGTATTCACCCCAGCTAGTGCCTTGCTGCCCAATTCATGATTTAAGACACTACTGAAAATACATTTATCAGGTGCAGGCATTACTGAAAGAAAATATATATATATTTTTTTATTGAGAGCATGTATTCATTAAGGAAAACTTTTATTGGGAGTATATACCAGATAATTAGCATACAACTCTTATAATCTGACATTAGAGGAACACATACCGTTTCTTAATTTTCTTATGCTACCATCAAATGCAATAGAACAGTTTCTATACTGACAAAGTTTGCCATATAGCCTCCTTGGTGGGGAGGAATGCAGGAAGTAAAAAATAGTGGTAGGTTGTGGTGGCTCACTAGCAAGTAGTTAAGGTATGGTGCTGCAAGCTCATATAGAGGGAATCACCCCACCCTCTCTTAAAGGCAAATGTAGTAATAGAGTAATGAGCGAGCACTCATACACTTGGCAACCAAATTGACATGTGCAGAAAATATTTATTATATCCCCATAAAATACAAGTAATAAAATTTATAAGAACAATGTAGCAATAATATACAACATTACAGTCACATATATTGTGGTAGATATGATCAACACTATATTCATATGACTCAATAGTGTCGATAAATTCAATAATATATATCACACCAAGAAACTTCAAGTATATGCTGTTATTTGGGAAAGAGGGGGTATTATCTTCTAGCGCTCTATCCCAATTTGGGAAACTGAATGTCACTGAAAATGCTGTAGGTGTATTCACTGGGAGTGCAATATGTTCATAAAGTGTCCACAGGAATCCTGATAATGTGAAAAGTCTCTTATAGCATATCCTTTTATGGTCGATATGAGCTTTGGATTGAAGAAAACTTTAAATCAGTTTCCATGCGTTTTTTATGCGTTTTTTTGGGGACACATGCGTTTTTTGGCCCAGATGTCCCAATTGGTGTGATATATCATTATGTGAAATATAAACTTGATATCTGATTGCCAACACTTATAAAATGACTTTTTATAATAAAATATTATTAAACAAATTATTATTAAGGAATTGATGCTGTAAAAATGCAATTAATAAGAGATGGCTCGTATGGAGCAATAAAAAAAGAGTTTATAACGAAAGGAATAGAGTATATCCTGAGCCACAACTACTTCTTTTTTGAGGGGGAATTCTTCCTGCAGAAGCGGGGTACCGCCATGGGGACCAGATTCGCCCCCAGCTATGCTAATTTATTCTTGGCCGAGTGGGAATATAACCACATCAAGCCAAGGCTGGGGACGGATCTGGCCCTGTGGCGCCGTTATATAGATGATGTGATCTTCATCTGGAAAAAGAGTAAAGAAGAATTGGAGAAATTCCTAGAAACAATCAATATTAATAATTTAAATCTGGTCTTTACCTCAAACATAAAGGAGAGCACCGAATTCTTGGATTTATTAATCATACAATCTGATAATAAATATATATGTGAGACATTTTGTAAATCCACAGCTAGAAATAGTTATATCGATTTTTCTAGCTGTCACCTGCCGAAATGGCTGACAAATGTTCCCTCTGGTCAGTTCCGTAGGATTAAGCGGAACTGCACAGAGGGACATACTTTTGAGATGGAAGCCATTGAGATGAAAAGACAATTTATTGAGAAGGAATATCCTGAAAACTTAGTGGAGGAGTCACTCAACCAAATTAGGAAATTAGATAGAAGAGAGTTCTTTAATAAGGAGGACAATAAAGATAAAAATGAGATGGATAATGAGGAAGATAAAACACTAAATAAAGAAGCCATGAGAGTTGTTCTTCCATTTAATGAGAATTATAAGAAGATTCAGAAAATTATTAAAACCCATTGGCACCATGTGTTGAATGACAAAATTGTGGGACACTTACTCCCGACTGTTCCGACGATTACCTTCACTAGGGCACCCAATCTAGGTATCAAGGTGGCCCCTACCGTAAAACCGTGGAAACAGAATAAGTTGAGTTTTTCAGGAACTTGGCTGAGTTTGAAGGGTTTTTATAAATGTGGAAGGTGTATGGGTTGTAGAATGAATAAAAAACCCCGCCTGACGACTAATGTCCCCTCGACTCAGAACAACTATAATTGGGAGATAGAAGATTGTCTTACATGTGACTCCAGTGGAGTTATCTACCTTCTCCAGTGCCCCTGTAACAGACAATATATAGGACGTACCAAGAGGCCATTCAACAAAAGAGTGGCCGAACATATTGCCAACATCAGGAAGGGGTACGATAAACATTCCCTATCTAAACATTATAAAGAGATGCATAATCAGGATCCATCAAGTCTGGTGTTTACGGCACTGGAGAAGGTGGAGAAACACTGGAGAGGCAGTGATTTTATCAGACAAATGTCTAGGATAGAATCCAGACGCATTTATGAATTTGGATCTCTACAACCGAAAGGCCTTAATTCGGAGTTGGAAATTTTTGGATTTATGTAGGTTGGATGTCTCGAGGCCGACGGCACGTCGCATGCTAGGCCGTCTATCGGCGCTGCGACGTGTCCTTGGCTCCGAGATACCCACCCTTCTTTCTCTATCAAATCCGAATAATTGTATCAAACTCTAGGATTCCTATGAAACTTTCAAGATTCCTCACATTTATTATTTATTGTTTTATATTCTTATATTGATATTTTAATCTTGAAAATTTGTTTAATAATATTTTATTATAAAAAGTCATTTTATAAGTGTTGGCAATCAGATATCAAGTTTATATTTCACATAATGATATATCACACCAATTGGGACATCTGGGCCAAAAAACGCATGTGTCCCCAAAAAAACGCATAAAAAACGCATGGAAACTGCAAGAGGGAAAAAAAAAAATATATATATTTTTAAATCAAGAATGTATAGAATTATCCCTTGATTATGTGGGAGGATTCCCTTGCAAACTGGGAGTAGCATGAACAACAGGTGTCCGAGATTTGGGAAGCAATCAAAGGAATGGATAAAAATGGAGGCAGAGCAGGCAGACACTTGACCACTGAGGAAGGGAGAGTGAATCTACCCGTAACGCGTATGGTGAAACAAGTGATGTACCTGCATTGAAAAGCCTCCGATAATACTGTATGGCCATACAGAAGAAAATCTCTACAGTAAAGGATTAACTATTCTTATCGTCGAAAGCTGCACCAAAGGAAATTGCGGAACAGAGTGGCAACTCCCGCGATCTTTGGAACTCCCGCGAAATTTAAACCAGCTTGCTGTATGGAGCGACTGAATAAACCGGCAAATATTTAAAGCTCCATTGAAGCAATAGGGAGAAAGCAGACGCTAGACGGTAAGCAAAATATCAATTTAAAGTTTTCTTCAATCCAAACCTCATATCGACCATAAAAGGATATGCTATAAGAGACTTTTCACATTATCAGGATTCCTGTGGACACTTTATGAACATATTGCACTCCCAGTGAATACACCTACAGCATTTTCAGTGACATTCAGTTTCCCAAATTGGGATAGAGCGCTAGAAGATAATACCCCCTCTTTCCCAAATAACAGCATATACTTGAAGTTTCTTGGTGTGATATATATTATTGAATTTATCGACACTATTGAGTCATATGAATATAGTGTTGATCATATCTACCACAATATATGTGACTGTAATGTTGTATATTATTGCTACATTGTTCTTATAAATTGTATTACTTGTATTTTATGGGGATATAATAAATATTTTCTGCACATGTCAATTTGGTTGCCAAGTGTATGAGTGCTCGCTCATTACTCTATTACTACAGGAAGTAAAAAATGTTGAGTGATGGTATTGCGTACATTGTGTAGTTCTCTGGTGATGTGTATTGATAGCTCACTGTTTATAGTTATGTCAGTTGTTTGCCTTTTCTACATTTTTGCTGACCGTTTTTAATAGCGATCTGAGATTTCTAGAATTCTTCGAAGTTGCCACTCTTACAATTACAGATCTTTGTAACATGAACTTTTAGTATATTTAATAGAGTTGCTTTAAAAAACACATTGGTTTGGACCTGCATACATGTCAGAATTTTACAATAAAAGCAGTAAATTCCAAAATGGGTGACATGCACAAACCGACTCCTGCTCTCAATACAGAGCTGGTTTGATTTTGGTATACATATACTGTTTGGACATAACATTTTGTTTTTATTTTGTATTTTTCTGCATAACTTTTTAAGGGCTAGAATGCTTCATATTGATCACTAACAAAAGCCACTGACTCAAAAATGTAAGAAGATTTGTACCCGAATAGACATCAAATCACTGCCTGAAAATAAAATACAATTATTAAATAAAGTCCTGCCCATAAGTTTTAAGAAGTTATTTATAATAAAGGTTTTGTTATTTTCTTTCGATTACCAACAACCTTGATTACAAATAATTTTTTGACTCTGGACCTCACTGTCTTTATATACATGCAGTGGTTACGGTATATCAAGTTAGATAGTTACATAGTTGTTAAGGTTGAAAAAAAAAAAAAAGTCCATCAAGTCCAACCTGTAATTCTCCTATATCGATCCCTTGATCAATGTCCATCTTCTTTTTAAAAAGGGGTTGGGCCAAAGGGAAAGGGTGTGTAGAACAAGATTTCTATACATTGTCATAAGCCTCAATGTTATTTTGAAATAAAAAGTAATCTAAACCTTTTTTGAAGCCATCTACTGTATTTGCTGTGACCAGCTCCTGCGGCAAGCTATTCCAGAGATTCACAGATCTTACTGTAAAGAATGCTTGTCGCCTCTTATAACTGAATCTTTTTTCTCCAGTCGTAAGGAGTGGCCCCTTCCTTTTTGAGGGGGTTTAACACAGAATAGCTTTCCTTGATATTTTTTTGTATGGTCCGTTTATATACACTGCTCAAAAAAATAAAGGGAACACTTAAACAACACAATGTAACTCCAAGTCAATCACACTTCTGTGAAATCAAACTGTCCACTTAGGAAGCAACACTGAGTGACAATCAATTTCACATGCTGTTGTGCAAATGGGATAGACAACAGGTGAAAATTATAGGCAATTAGCAAGACACCCCCAATAAAGGAGTGTTTCTGCAGGTGGTGACCACAGACCACTACTCAGTTCCTATGCTTCCTGGCTGATGTTTTGGTCACTTTTGAATGCTGGCGGTGCTTTCACTCTAGTGGTAGCATGAGACGGAGTCGACAACCCACACAAGTGGCTCAGGTAGTGCAGCTTATCCAGGATGGCACATCAATGTGAGCTGTGGCAAGAAGGTTTGCTGTGTTTGTCAGCGTAGTGTCCAGAGCATGGAGGCGCTACCAGGAGACAGGCCAGTACATCAGGAGATGTGGAGGAGGCCGTAGGAGGGCAACAACCCAGCAGCAGGACCGCTACCTCCGCCTTTGTGCAAGGAGGAACAGGAGGAGCACTGCCAGAGTCCTGCAAAATGACCTCCAGCAGGCCACAAATGTGCATGGGTCTGCTCAAACGGTCAGAAACAGACTCCATGAGGGTGATATGAGGGCCCGACGTCCACAGGTGGGGGTTGTGCTTACAGCCCAACACCGTGCAGGACGTTTGGAATTTGCCAGAGAACACCAAGATTGGCAAATTCGCCACTTGCGCCCTGTGCTCTTCACAGATGAAAGCAGGTTCACACTGAGCACATGTGACAGACGTGACAGAGTCTGGAGACGCCGTGGAGAACGTTCTGCTGCCTGCAACATCCTCCAGCATGACCGGTTTGGCATTGGGTCAGTAATGGTGTGGGGTGGCATTTCTTTGGAGGGCCTCACAGCCCTCCATGTGCTCGCCAGAGGTAGCCTGACTGCCATTAGGTACCAAGATGAGATCCTCAGACCCCTTGTGAGACCATATGCTGGTGCGGTTGGCCCTGGGTTCCTCCTAATGCAATACAATGCTAGACCTCATGTGGCTGGAGTGTGTCCAGCAGTTCCTGCAAGACAAAGGCATTGATGCTATGGACTGGCCCGCCCGTTCCCCAGACCTGAATCCAATTGAGCACATCTGGGACATCATGTCTCGCTCTATCCACCAACGTCACGTTGCACCACAGACTGTCCAGGAGTTGGCAGATGCTTTAGTCCAGGTCTGGGAGGAGATCCCTCAGGAGACTGTCCGCCACCTCATCAGTAGCATGCACAGGCGTTGTAGGGAGGTCATACAGGCACGTGGAGGCCACACACACTACTGAGCCTCATTTTGACTTTTTTTAAGGACATTACATCAAAGTTGGATCAGCCTGTAGTGTGTTTTTCCACTTTAATTTTGAGTGTGACTCCAAATCCAGACCTTCATGGGTTGAAAAATTTGATTTCCATTTTTTAATTTTTGTGTGATTTTGTTGTCAGCACATTCAACTATGTAAAGAACAAAGTATTTCAGAAGAATATTTAATTAATTCAGATCTAGGATGTGTTATTTTTCGTTCCCTTTATTTTTTTGAGCAGTGTATTTGTACAGGTTAATCATGTCTCCCTTCGATGTCTTTTTTTCAAGGCTAAACAAATTAACTTCAATTAATCTTTGCTCATAACTAAGATCTTCCAGGCCCTTTATGAGTTTAGTTGCTCCCCTCTGTACTTTTTCTAACTCCAGGGCATCCTTTTTTGGACTGGTGCCCAGAACTGAACTGCGTATTCCAGTTGAGGCTGCACCAACGCTTTGTATAGTGGTAATATTACATCCCTGTCCCGCGAGTCCATACCTCTTTTAATACAAGACAAAATTCTGTTGGCCTTAGAGGCAGCTGACTGGCATTTCATGCTGTTATTTAATCTATGATCTACTAATACACCCAGATCCTTCTCAACACGGGACTCTTCCAGTTTTACTCCCCCTAAGACATATGCTGCATGCAGATTATTAGCCCCCAAGTGCATAACTTTACATTTATCTCTATTGAACCTCATTTGCCAAGTGGAGGCCCAAACAGTAAGTTTGTCCAAGTCAGCTTGTAACTTATTAACATCTTCCATAGACTGGACTGTATTACAAAGTTTGGTGTCATCTGCAAAAATAGAAACCGCACTATTAATCCCATCCTCTATGTCATTAATAAATAAGTTAAATAATAGCGGACTCAGCACAGAACCTTGGGGTACACCCCTTATAACCGGGGACCATTCAGAGTAGGAATCATGGACCACAACTCTTTGGATACGATCATGAAGCCAATTTTCGATCCAATTACAAATTATATTTTTTAAACCAATAGACCTCAATTTACCCATTAGTCGTCCGTGTGGGATAGTATCAAACTCCTTTGCAAAGTCCAAAAACACAATATCGAATAACAGCCTTTCCTCTGTCCAGGCTTCTACTCGCCTCCTCATTAAAACAAATCTGGTTAGTTTGACAGCTTCTGTTCTTAGTAAAACCATGTTGGCTATCACTTATTATATTATTGACAGTTACATAATCCTGTATGTAGTCCCTTAGAAGGCCCTCAAACATTTTTCTACTACGGATGGTAAGCTTACTGGTCTATAATTTCCTGGTGAAGACCTAGCACTTTTTTGAAAATGGGCACTACATTCGCCTTGCGCCAGTCTCTTGGTCATTAAAGAATCTGTAAATATTATGAACAGAGGCAAAGCAATACCTGTAACTGAACTGAGCTCCTTCAGAAATCTAGGGAGTATTCCATCTAGACCTGGGGCCTTGTTCACTTTTATTTATTTTTTAGCATATTAAAGACCATATCTACAGTCAGCCAGGTAAGTATGTTATTTGAGGTATTTCCACCAGTGGCGCCACCCTCATGAGATGCCCTCTCTTCTTTTGTATATACAGAGCTAAAAAACCCATTTAGGAGCTCTGCCTTCTCTCGATCCCCAGTGACCAACACCCCAAAACAACACAACATATAATGCAACAGCTCTCTGCGAACCAAATAAAGTACAAAAACATATTGTAATGCTAATGCTATCCTAATAAAGTAGAGATGCTTGGCAAATACATTTTGTACAAAATTATTTGAGCCCGTCTGCCGCACGTCAAGGTGATCTCTGTAAAACGGGAACCTAACATTAAGTTCTACCTGTTAAGTGCCATGACAGCGACCATGAAATTCAGGGGATGTAGGTTCCACATGCATGTTGGTTCCCCTTCGGTTTTTATCATTTTTGGTGCCAAAATGGCCTCCATTGAATACAGGGGATGCAAGTACCAACATGCATGCCGAGTCCACTACCCACTCCATGCCTCTCCTGAGTGAGTGGGGAGGAGCAGGCTAAGCTTTATACTCATGCTAATTAAAATCAGCCTATGAGGCAGGCAGGCTGGTTAGGAGTGCACGACCGACTGGAGTCAGCCACACCTTCAGTACAAAATACAAGGGAAACACAAAAGGGGGTGGTCAGCACATCCCAAAGTGCAGGTGTATGCTGCTATGACTGGTTGACCAACACCCCGTTACCATCATTTAGGGGTCCTACATGTTCTGACCTTGTTTTTTTTTGCATTTATTTATTTGAAGAATGTTTTGGGGCTGTTCTTACTTTCTTTGGCCACCTGTATTTCATTGTATATTTTCACAGATTTTATTACCCCCTTACATAATTTATTTAGTTCTTTATACTTTTTAAGGTTACAACTGACCCCTCTGATTTGTATTTCTTCTATTCGTTTGTACTTTTTACCTCTAGGAATGTATTTAACAATATACTTATCCAAAGTAGATTTAAAGCACTCCCATTTAGCATTAGTGTCATTGTGTGACAATAGTTGCTCCCAGTCTATGTCCTGAAGTGCAGCATTCAACCCTGGGAACTTCGCCTTTTTGAAATTAAGTGTTTTTGCCCTACCGACCTTTGTTTTTTACAGTTTAGTTGGAATATAATTATATTGTGGTCACTGTTACCAAGGTTTTCATGGACAGTGACATTTCTTACAAGCTCTGCATTGACATTTCTTACAAGCTCTGCATTGTTAGAAATTACTCCATCCAGAAGAGCATCGCCTCTAGTAGGATCTTCTACAAACTGGCCTATAAAATTATCCTGCAAAAAGCTGAGGAATTTTCTCGGTTTTGCAGCAGAGGCAGAACCATGTTCCCAATTTGTGTTTGGATAGTAAAAATCTCCCATTATAACTACTGTGCCAGCCTGCGCCGCCTGCTCCATTCGCACATTCAGCTGAATTTCTATCTTCTCAGTGATATTGGGGGTCTGTAGATCACACCAAGAATTATTTTTTCATTATTTTTTTCCCTCTGAATTTCCACCCACAAGGTTTAAACATCCTCACAACCTTTATCCACATTTGTTTTTTTCACACTTACTTTCATATCACTCCTAGCATACAAACATACACCACCACCTTTGCGTTTATCCCTATCGTTTCTAAAAAGTGTAAAATCTTTAAGAGTTACAGTCCAATCATGAGAAGACACCAGCCATGTCTCAGCAACACCAACTACATCAATATGTTTTTCCAGTACAAAGGCCTCAAGCACTCCCACTTTGCTTGCTAGACTTCTGGCATTTGTGAACATACATTTTAAGTTGCCATCAAATTTTTCACTTTTAGGAAATTTATTTTTTGATTTTTTTTTATAATTATTTTTTCCTCCTTCAGAGTTGGTTTGCGACTGACAGATCTCGTTATCCACTTTTCTAATCCTCCCCCCACCATCCATTCCCCCCACCAATATATTCTGACCCCTCTCTAACCTATCTACTTCCATATTTATAGCCATATTCTCCCTCCTCGTCCCTAGTTTAAATGCATTGCCACCCCAGCCAGAATTCTCCATTGAGGTGCAAATTATCTGCGGAAAACAGATTGTACCCCAGTGAAAAGTCAGCCCGGTCTAGGAACCCAAACCCTTCTGCTCTACACCAAGAGGAACTCCCTAAGCTCCCACTGACGGCCCTGTGTAGCGCATTGCACAGGTAGTATTCCAAAGAACTGGCGTTCCTTCCCTTCTGTTTGGAGCCTAGTTCTTTAAAATTATCCTTAAGGACCTTCCACCTACCATTTATTTTGTCATTGGTACCAACATGGACAACGACAGCTGGGTCATCCCCAGCCCCTCTCAGTAATTTAGCTATCCGTTCCACCACATGCCGAACCCTGGCACCAGGGAGACACCGATCTTGTCGACAAATTATTTTATCCGTCTTCCTGATTATAGAATCCCCTATAACCACTAACTGTCTGGCCTACCTGCACTACCATCTCCCCAACTACTAGCTGGGTTGTTCTCCCGGCTGTTAGGGACAACAGTATCCGCTAGGGCTGCCATTTCTGAACTCACACCCTTGCATCATTGCCTAAGTGTTCATAATTGTTCCTTTCACTTAAGTTCATATTATTTGACATTTCATTTGTTGTTTTCTTAGTGTTATTAATGTTTTGAATGTAACAATTCCAAATCTTTATAAACCTTTCTAGTGTTATTTATATATATAATGCATTTACTCTTTATCTCCTTGCTTTATTCAACTGCAAAAGAGCTTGACTACTCATACCAATAATTTTTATTTTACTGTTTATTACCGTATTTTTCACCCTATAAGACTGGCCCACAAGATGCATCTAGGCTTTAGAAAAAAATATAAATATTCCATTACATCTCAGATCATACCTTAGCTAACAGCCCCAATCAGACCCCCAATGTTAATAAGACCCCAACAAGTCATGTGAATGACCCCCAATCAGACCTCACACCCCAATCAGACCTCATATCAGCCCCACTGCCTCTCATATTGGCCCCCAGCAGCCCCTATTGCCTCATATCAGCCCTCTGTAGCTCCCAATTGCCTCTCATATTGCCCCCATTGCCTCTCATATTGCCCCCATTGCCTCTCATATTGCCCACATTGTCTCTTATATTGCCCTCATGTTTAATAAAATAAATAAACCACTTACCTCTCCTGCTCCTGGATGCCGGCGCTCCTATCCTCCAGCGTGCTCTGTCTTCCGGCTGTGCTGTGAAGGTTGCGCACAGCATGAGATCACAGAGCGCAGTCACGCTGTGCGCAGCCTTCACAGCCGACAGCTGAGGACCAGGAAGCGGTGAGTACAAAGCCTTCACTGCTTCCCGGACCTCCAGTACTAATGAGCGCTTCCATAATGGAAGCGCTCATTAGTAGGGATGAGCGAACCCGAACTGTATAGTTCGGGTTCGTACCGAATTTTGGGGTGTCCGTGACACGGACCCGAACCCGAACATTTTCGTAAAAGTTCGGGTTCGGTGTTCGGCGCTTTCTTGGCGCTTTTTGAAAGGCTGCAAAGCAGCCAATCAACAAGCGTCATACTACTTGCCCCAAGAGGCCATTACAGCCTTGCCTAGTATTGGCATGGCTGTGATTGGCCAGTGCAGCATGTGACCCAGCCTCTATATAAGCTTGGGTCACGTAGCGCTGCACGTCACTCTGCTGATTCAAGCATAGGGAGAGGTTGCTGCTGCGACGTTAGGGCGAGATTAGGCAGATTAACTCCTCCAAAAGACTTAATTCAGTGATCGATCTCCAGCTGTGGATCATTAAAGTGCTGATATTGAATTGCTCACTTTTTTTAGGCTGCCCAGAGCGTTTTTATATCATTTTTTTCTGGGGTGATCGGCGGCCATTTTGTGGCTTGTGGTGCGCCAGCACAAGCTACCACCAAGTGCATTTAACCATCAATAGTGTGGTTATTTTTTGCTATATCCTACATCAGCTGCAGGCTGAGCCTGTGTCACCCAAGTGCATTTAACCATCAACAGTGTGGTTATTTTTTGGCCATATACTACATCAGGTGTAGGCTGAGCCTGTGTCACCCAAGTGCATTTAACCATCAACAGTGTGGTTATTTTTTGGCCATATACTACATCAGGTGCAGGCTGAGCCTGTGTCACCCAAGTGCATTTAACCATCAACAGTGTGGTTATTTTTTGGCCATATACTACATCAGGTGCAGGCTGAGCCTGTGTCACCCAAGTGCATTTAACCATCAATAGTGTGGTTATTATTTGGCCATATACTACATCAGGGGCAAGTTGAGCCTGTCACCCAGCGCCTAAAAAATAGCCCTGACGTTTATATTCCTCCAAATCAGTACTGTTTTAGCTGGTCAAGTTATTTGTAGTGACCGTAAAAGCACAGTTTTTGTTCTGGGTTGAAAAACTATTCCCAAATTTGCCATTCTCAAAATTAGTAGTTTCTGCTATATCAGGCCTACTTTAAATCTATCCCAAAAAGGATATATTAGATTGAAGGTGCTGATAGTGTCATTCTGAAAAACTTAACACACACGCTACAGTGCAGATACAAGTCTAATTCTGTGATTAAAGGTATATCTGTCACACAGCGCGTAAAAAATAGGCCTGACATTTCTATTCCTCCAAATCAGTACAGTTTTAGCTGGTCAAGTTATATTTAGTGACCGTAAAAGCCCAGTTTTTGTTCTGGGTTGAAAAACTATTCCCAAATTTGCCATTCTCAAAATTAGTAGTTTCTGCTATATCAGGCCTACTTTAAATCTATCCCAAAAAGGATATCTTAGATTGAAGGTGCTGATAGTGTCATTCTGAAAAACTTAACACACACGCTACAGTGCAGATACAAGTCTAATTCTGTGATTAAAGGTATATCTGTCACACAGCGCGTAAAAAATAGGCCTCACATTTATATTCAACCAAATCTGTCATTACTTTTGTGCCTGTATTAGTGTAATACGGTACCTAAATAGATAGCCAGACAGTGTTAGGTGTCTGTAAAAAAAGGCCTGAATTTTAATTCAATACATTAGCCCGAATAATATTTTTCTTATTGTGGTGAACGGTAACAATGAGGAAAACAACTAGTAAGGGACGCGGACGTGGACATGGTCATGGTGGTGTTAGTGGACCCTCTGGTGCTGGGAGAGGACGTGGCCGTTCTGCCACAGCCACACGTCCTAGTGTACCAACTACCTCAGGTCCCAGTAGCCGCCAGAATTTACAGGGATATTTGGTGGGGCCCAATGCCGTTCTAAGGATGGTAAGGCCTGAGCAGGTACAGGCATTAGTCAATTGGGTGGCCGACAGTGCATCCAGCACGTTCACATTATCTCCCACCCAGTCTTCTGCAGAAAGCGCACAGATGGCGCATGAAAACCAAGCCCATCAGTCTGTCACATCACCCCCATGCATATCAGGGAAACTGTCTGAGCCTCAAGTTATGCAGCAGTCTCTTATGCTGTTTGAAGACTCTGCTGGCAGGGTTTCCCAAGGGCATCCACCTAGCCCTTCCCCAGGGGTGGAAGAGATAGAATGCACTAACGCACAACCACTTATGTTTCCTGATGATGAGGACATGGGAATACCACCTCAGCACGTCTCTGATGATGACGAAACACAGGTGCCAACTGCTGCGTCTTTCTGCAGTGTGCAGACTGAACAGGAGGTCAGGGATCAAGACTGGGTGGAAGACGATGCAGGGGACGATGAGGTCCTAGACCCCACATGGAATGAAGGTCGTGCCACTGACTTTCACAGTTCGGAGGAAGAGGCAGTGGTGAGACCGAGCCAACACCGTAGCAAAAGACAAAGAGGGAGCAGTGGGCAAAATCAGAACACCCGCCGCCAAGAGACTCCGCCTGCTACTGACCGCCGCCATCTGGGACCGAGCACCCCAAAGGCAGCTTCAAAGAGTTCCCTGGCATGGCACTTCTTTAAACAATGTGCTGACGACAAGACCCGAGTGGTTTGCACGCTGTGCCATCAGAGCCTGAACCGAGGCTTTAACGTTCTGAACCTTAGCACAACCTGCATGACCAGGCACCTGCATACAAAGCATGAACTGCAGTGGAGTAAACACCTTAAAAACAAAGAAGTCACTCAGGCTCCCCCTGCTACCTCTTCTGCTGCTGCCGCCTCGGCCTCTTCTGCTGCTGCCGCCGCCTCGGCCTCTTCCTCTGCCTCTGGAGGAACGTTGGCACCTGCCGCCCAGCAAACATGGGATGTACCACCAACACCACCACCTGCGTCACCAAGCATCTCAACCATGTCACACGGCAGCGTTCAGCTCTCCATCTCACAAACATTTGAGAGAAAGCGTAAATTCCCACCTAGCCACCCTCGATCCCTGGCCCTGAATGCCAGCATTTCTAAACTACTGGCCTATGAAATGCTGTCATTTAGGCTGGTGGACACAGACAGCTTCAAACAGCTCATGTCGCTTGCTGTCCCACAGTATGTTGTTCCCAGCCGGCACTACTTCTCCAAGAGAGCCGTGCCTTCCCTGCACAACCAAGTGTCCGATAAAATCAAGTGTGCACTGCGCAACGCCACCTGTGGCAAGGTCCACCTAACCACAGATACGTGGACCAGTAAGCACGGCCAGGGACGCTATATCTCCCTAACTGCACACTGGGTAAATGTAGTGGACGCTATATCTCCCTAACTGCACACTGGGTAAATGTAGTGGCGGCTGGGCCCCAGGCGGAGAGCTGTTTGGCGCACGTCCTTCCGCCGCCAAGGATCGCAGGGCAACATTCTTTGCCTCCTGTCTCCTCCTCCTCCTACTCAGCTTCCTCCTCCTCTTCTTCCACCTGCTCATCCAGTCAGCCACACACCTTCACCACCTACTTCAGCACAGCCCGGGGTAAACGTCAGCAGGCCGTTCTGAAACTCATATGTTTGGGGGACAGGCCCCACACCGCACAGGAGTTGTGGCGGGGTATAGAACAACAGACCGACGAGTGGTTGCTGCCGGTGAGCCTCAAGCCCGGCCTGGTGGTGTGCAATAATGGGCGAAATCTCGTTGCAGCTCTGGGACTAGCCGGTTTGACGCACATCCCTTGCCTGGCGCATGTGCTGAATTTGGTGGTGCAGAAGTTCATTCGCAACTACCCCGACATGTCAGAGCTGCTGCATAAAGTGCGGGCCGTCTGTTCGCGCTTCCGGCGTTCACACCCTGCCGCTGCATGCCTGTCTGCGCTACAGCGTAACTTCGGCCTTCCCGCTCACCGCCTCATATGCGACGCGCCCACCAGGTGGAACTCCACCTTGCACATGCTGGACAGACTGTGCGAGCAGCAGCAGGCCATAGTGGAGTTTCAGCTGCAGCACGCACGGGTCAGTCGCACTGCGGAACAGCACCACTTCACCACCAATGACTGGGCCTCCATGCGAGACCTGTGTGCCCTGTTGCGCTGTTTCGAGTACTCCACCAACATGGCCAGTGGCGATGACGCCGTTATCAGCGTTACAATACCACTTCTATGTCTCCTTGAGAAAACACTTAGGGCGATGATGGAAGAGGAGGTGGCCCAGGAGGAAGAGGAGGAAGAGGGGTCATTTTTAGCACTTTCAGGCCAGTCTCTTCGAAGTGACTCAGAGGGAGGTTTTTTGCAACAGCAGAGGCCAGGTACAAATGTGGCCAGACAGGGCCCACTACTGGAGGACGAGGAGGACGAGGATGAGGAGGAGGTGGAGGAGGATGAGGATGAAGCATGTTCACAGCGGGGTGGCACCCAAAGCAGCTCGGGCCCATCACTGGTGCGTGGCTGGGGGGAAACACAGGACGATGACGATACGCCTCCCACAGAGGACAGCTTGTCCTTACCTCTGGGCAGCCTGGCACACATGAGCGACTACATGCTGCAGTGCCTGCGCAACGACAGCAGAGTTGCCCACATTTTAACGTGTGCGGACTACTGGGTTGCCACCCTGCTGGATCCCCGGTACAAAGACAATGTGCCCACCTTACTTCCTACACTGGAGCGTGATAGGAAGATGCGCGAGTACAAGCGCACGTTGGTAGACGCGCTACTGAGAGCATTCCCAAATGTCACAGGGGAACCAGTGGAAGCCCAAGGCGAAGGCAGAGGAGGAGCAAGAGGTCGCCAAC
This sequence comes from Bufo bufo, assembly GCF_905171765.1. Classification (NCBI taxonomy): domain Eukaryota; kingdom Metazoa; phylum Chordata; class Amphibia; order Anura; family Bufonidae; genus Bufo; species Bufo bufo. The sequence goes on along the minus strand of NC_053392.1, from coordinate 430,486,780 downwards.
GCAGCTGTGTCACGGCCAGCTCCTCTGAGGGCAGGGTTAGCATGGCAGAGATGTGGAAAAGTTTTGTCACCACGCCACAGCTAACTGCACCACCACCTGATACGGAACGTGTTAGCAGGAGGCAACATTTCACTAACATGGTGGAACAGTACCTGTGCACACCCCTCCACGTACTGACTGATGGTTCGGCCCCATTCAACTTCTGGGTCTCCAAATTGTCCACGTGGCCAGAGCTAGCCTTTTATGCCTTGGAGGTGCTGGCCTGCCCGGCGGCCAGCGTTTTGTCTGAAAGTGTATTCAGCACGGCAGGGGGCGTCATTACAGACAAACGCAGCCGCCTGTCTACAGCCAATGTGGACAAGCTGACGTTCATAAAAATGAACCAGGCATGGATCCCACAGGACCTGTCCATCCCTTGTGCAGATTAGACATTAACTACCTCCCCTTAACAATATATTATTGTACTCCAGGGCACTTCCTCATTCAATCCTATTTTTATTTTCATTTTACCATTATATTGCAGGGCAACCCAAAGTTGAATGAACCTCTCCTCTGTCTGGGTGCCGGGGCCTAAATGTGTGACAGTGGCCTGTTCCAGTGGTGGGTGACGTGAAGCCTGATTCTCTGCTATGACATGAAGACTGATTCTGTGCTGACATGAAGCCAGATTCTCTGTTACGCGACCTCTCTCCTCTGCCTGGGTGCCTGGGCCTAAATATGTGACAGTGGCCTGTTCCAGTGGTGGGTGACGTGAAGCCTGATTCTTTGCTATGATATGAAGACTGATTCTCTGCTGACATGAAGCCTGAATCTCTGTTACGGGACCTCTCTCCTCTGCCTGGGTGCCTGGGCCTAAATATGTGACAGTGGCCTGTTCCAGTGGTGGGTGACGTGAAGCCTGATTCTCTGCTATGACATGAAGACTGATTCTCTGCTGACATGAAGCCTGAATCTCTGTTATGGGACCTCTCTCCTCTGCCTGGGTGCCTGGGCCTAAATATGTGACAGTGGCCTGTTCCAGTGGTGGGTGACGTGAAGCCTGATTCTTTGCTATGACATGAAGACTGATTCTCTGCTGACATGAAGCCTGAATCTCTGTTATGGGACCTCTCTCCTCTCCCTGGGTACATGGGCCTAAATATGTGACAGTGGCCTGTTCCAGTGGTGGGTGACGTGAAGCCTGATTCTCTGCTATGACATGAAGACTGATTCTGTGCTGACATGAAGCCTGAATCTCTGTTATGGGACCTCTCTCCTCTACCTGGGTGCCTGGGCCTAAATATGTGACAGTGGCCTGTTCCAGTGGTGGGTGACGTGAAGCCGGATTCTCTGCTATGACATGAAGACTGATTCTCTGCTGACATGAAGCCTGAATCTCTGTTATGGGACCTCTCTCCTCTGCCTGGGTGCCTGGGCCTAAATATGTGACAGTGGCCTGTTCCAGTGGTGGGTGACGTGAAGCCTGATTCTCTGCTATGACATGAAGACAGATTCTCTGCTGACATGAAGCCTGAATCTCTGTTATGGGACCTCTCTCCTCTGCCTGGGTGCCTGGGCCTAATTATGTGACAGTGGGCTGTTCCAGTGGTGGGTGACGTGAAGCTTGATTCTTTGCTATGACATGAAGACTGATTCTGTGCTGACATGAAGCCAGATTCTCTGTTACGGGACCTCTCTCCTCTGTCTGGGTCCCGGGGCCTAAATATGTGACAGTGGCCTGTTCCAGTGGTGGGTGACGTGAAGCCTGATTCTCTGCTATGACATGAAGACTGATTCTGTGCTGAAATGAAGCCAGATTCTCTGTTACGGGACCTCTCTCCTCTGTCTGGGTGCCGGGGCCTAAATATGTGACAGTGGCCTGTTCCAGTGGTGGGTGACGTGAAGCCTGATTCTCTGCTATGACATGAAGACTTATTCTGTGCTGACATGAAGCCTGAATCTCTGTTATGGGACCTCTCTCCTCTGCCTGGGTGCCTGGGCCTAAATTTGTGACAGTGGCCTGTTCCAGTGGTGGGTGACGTGAAGCCTGATTCTCTGCTATGACATGAAGACTGATTCTCTGCTGACATGAAGCCTGAATCTCTGTTATGGGACCTCTCTCCTCTGCCTGGGTACATGGGCCTAAATATGTGACAGTGGCCTGTTCCAGTGGTGGTTGACGTGAAGCCTGATTCTCTGCTATGACATGAAGACTGATTCTCTGCTGACATGAAGCCTGAATCTCTGTTATGGGACCTCTCTCCTCTGCCTGGGTGCCTGGGCCTAAATATGTGACAGTGGCCTGTTCCAGTGGTGGGTGACGTGAAGCCTGATTCTCTGCTATGACATGAAGACTGATTCTCTGCTGACATGAAGCCAGATTCTCTGCTATGGCATGAAGAGACTGATTCTCTGCTGACGTGAAGCCCGATTCTCTGCTATGGGACCTCTGTCCAATTGATATTGGTTAATTTTTTATTTTTATTATTTTTTTTTAATTCATTTCCCTATCCACATTTGTTTGCAGGGGATTTACCTACATGTTGCTGCCTTTTGCAGCCCTCTAGCTTTTTCCTGGGCTGTTTTACAGCCTTTTTAGTGCCGAAAAGTTCGGGTCCCCATTGACTTCAATGGGGTTCGGGACGAAGTTCGGGTCGGGTTCGGATCCCGAACCCGAACATTTCCGGGAAGTTCGGCCGAACTTCTCGAACCCGAACATCCAGGTGTTCGCTCAACTCTACCAGAGACCAATGGGCTGAGGTCATCGCTCCGTTCTTGGCGCCTGGACCCCAGCAGGTGTTTTTCGACGTACCAGCTGACCAAGCGGCCGACTACCTGACCGTAAAAGGTTAGATTCTGGCAAGACTGGGGGTGAATGTATTGGTCCGGGCCCAGCGAGTGCGTCAGTGGGAATTTAACCCGGCTGAACTTGCCAGACCGCAGTATTATGATTGCTACAGCGGCTGCAAAAATGGCTGCAGCCTGACGTACTGAGTCCCACTGCTATACTGGACCGCCTGTTGGCGGATGTGTTCTGGAGGGCTTTACTGTACCCTCTCCAGCACTGGATCGGCCAGGTGTCTCCTGGTAATTCCCTAGAGATGGTCGACCTGGTGGAGCGCTACGAGGCCACCAGAAATCTGCAGAGGGGTTCTTTTGGGAGGCGGCCAGTCAAACCCCGGAAATCTTCACCCCAGTCCCGGCAGCTGTTGCCAGCCAAAACCGCCCAGGACATACCCCCTGCATACCCAGCCCCGGTGGTCTGCTGCCGGTGTCATGAGTCTGGACACATAAGGGCCGACTGTCCCCATCGGGGTGAACCCATGGACACTAACTTTGGCTACTGCCCCTCAATGTATGCCAGGAGGCTGTGTGCATCCAGTAACCCCGAGACAATAGACAATAGTCACCTGTGCCAGGTGCAAGTGGAAGATACCCTTGCAGTGGCGCTGCTGGACTCGGGGAGCCTGGTTTCCCTGGTAAGATCTGCCCTGGTGCGGCCCGCCGAGTATACTGGCCGAAAAGTAGGTGTAGTGTGCATCCATGGAGACTTAAAGGACTATCCCACCGCCCTGGTGTCACTATCCACGGTGGCCAGCATATGGACTCATGAGGTGGCCGTCGCTACAAAGTTGCTCTATGAACTAATAATTGGGAGAGACTTCTCTATGCACTATAGCCGGAGATGAAAGTTACCGATACCCGGGAGACAGATGTGACCCTAGCAGAGTGTCCCAGCTCAGGGGGGAGACCAGAACCCTGGGAACCTGAGTTCGAAGGGCCAGCACTAGGGGTGCCCGCCACTTTGGTGGAAGAAGGGCAGACAACCCCACTAAGTGTGATGGTGGGAGATGTAGAGGACTTACCGCCGGGTCTGGAGTTGGCAGATCTCAACGTCTCCGGAGATAACTTTGGTACAGCACAACACCAGGACCCAACTCTATCTCGAGCCTGGGAAAATGTGGTAGTAGTTGAGGGTGAGCCGCAGCAACCGGGGGCCGATTCTATGTTCCCCCGTTTTGTGGTTCAACAGGAGATGCTGTACCGGGTAAATCTACTTTGGGGTGAGCATATTGAACAGCTGGTGGTGCCCAAGGCGTATCGCAAGCTCGTGTTAGAGTTAGCCCACCATGTTCTTGGTGGACACCTGGGCCAGCAGAAAACGCAGGACTGGATTCTACAGTGGTTCTACTGGCCCAGTGTGTTCAGAGAGGTGGAAGAGTATTGCAAGTCTTGCCCAACTTGCCAGATAACCAGCCCCCAGCCACATTTCCGTAGTCCCCTGGTCCCTCTCCCGATTATTGAGATTCCATTCGAGCGGATCGCTATGGATTTCATAGGCCCAGTACCGAAGTCCAATAGAGGCACCAACACATCTTAGTCATCCTCGACTATGCCACTCGGTACCCGGAGGCGGTGCCGCTGCTTCATACATCAGCCAAACTCATAGCTAAGGAGTTATTGGAGATGTTTTCTCGAGTGGGTCTGCCTAAGGAGGTTCTGACTGACCAAGGAACCCCGTTTATGTCCAAGGTCATGCGGGAACTCTGTAAGTTGCTCCACATAAAACAGCTACGGACGTCTGTGTATTATCCGCAAACGGATGGCATGGTAGAGAGGTTTTATCAAACACAAAAAAATATTTTAAAAAGAGTGGTGTCTAAGAATGGGAAGGACTGGAACCTTCTTCTGCCCTATCTCATGTTCGCAGTGCGAGAAGTGCCCCAGGACTCTACTGGGTTCTCGCCCTTCGAACTGCTATACGGCAGACACCCTCGCGGTCTGTTGGACATCGCCAAAGAGGCGTGGGAACAACAGCCCACACCGCACAAAAGTGTGGTTGAGTACGTCACCCAGATGCAGGGACGGATGGAAAGAGTGTTGCCTCTGGTTAGGGAACATATGGAGGCAGCACAGCGAGCCCAGAGTAGGGTCTATAATAGGCAGGCTCGGGTCCGGAACTTTAACCCGGGTGACCGGGTGTTGGTTCTGGTACCGACCGTAGACAGTAAGTTCCTAGCTGGGTGGCAGGGGCCCTATGAGGTACTTGAAAAAATTGGAGAGGTAGATTACAAGGTACACCAGCCAGGGAGGTGAAAGCCGGAGCAGGTGTACCATGTGAATCTGCTCAAACCCTGGAAAGATAGGGAAACCTGTACGGAAGACAGCCCACGACCAGAGTTCCTAGTGGAAGCGGTTTCGGCCTCTTTGTCTGAAGCAAAAGAAGCGGCTGCCACAGTGAAAATTGTTGACAGCCTCTCCTCTAAACAGGCTCAGGAAGCCAGGGAGTTCATTAGTCGGAACACAGATGTGTTCTCGGACCTCTCTGGACGCACGTTCATAATCCGGCATGACATTGTCACTGAGCCTCAGGCAAAAGTCCGGTTAAAACCATACCGGGTACCCGAGGCTCGGCGATAAGCCATCGCGGAGGAACTGCAGCTTATGCTCCAGCTAGGTGTCATCGAGGAATCAAAAAGTGAATGGGCCAGTCCGATAGTCTTAATACTCAAGCCGGACGGGGCATTGCGGTTCTGTAACGATTTCCGCAAACTGAATGAGATGTCCAAGTTTGACGGGTATCCCATGCCCCGAGTAGATGAGCTTATTGATAATTTAGGCCAAGCCCGGTATTTTTCTGTGTTGGACCTCACCAAAGGGTACTGGCAGGTATCCTTGACGGAGGCTGCCAAGGAAAAAACGGCTTTCATCACGCCAGAGGGGCTGTATCAGTACAAGGTATTACCCTTTGGTCTACATGGTGCTCCCGCCACGTTTCAAAGGCTAATGGACATTGTACTCCGTCCACATCGTCGGTACGCTTCGGCGTACCTGGACAATATCGTTGTCCATAGCACCAACTGGGAAAGTCACCTACCTACAGTACAGGCTGTAGTTGACTCCCTTAGGAAGGCTGGCTTAACCGCTAACCCAAAAAAGTGCGCGATAGGGTTAGAAGAGACCAAGTACCTGGGGTATGTAATTGGGCGCGGAATGATCAAACCTCAAGTGAACAAAATGTAGGCAATAGTCGTTCCTGGGTATGGTGGGGTACTATATGAGGTTTGTCCCCAAATTTGCTACAGTCGCCGCACCATTGACAGGCCTTTTGAAGGGACGCAAGTCAGTGACTGTCCAGTGGAATGAGCAGGCGGAATAGGCTTTCTCAGCTTTGAAGTCGGCCCTGTGTGGATCCCCGGTATTAGTGACGCCCGACTTCAAGAGGGAGTTTGTGGTACAGACCGATGCCTCTGAAGGCCTCTGAGTTGTACTCTCTCAGGACATCAATGGGGAGGAACATCCTGTTGTTTTCCTGAGCCGAAAGCTTACCGCAGCCGAGACTAGTTACAGTATAGCGGAGATAGAGCTCCTGGCCATGAAGTGGGCATTCGAGTCTCTCCGCTATTATCTGTTGGGGAGAAAGTTCCATCTGGTGACCGACCACTCCCCTCTCGAGTGGATGAGCCAAGCCAAAGAGAGGAATGCTCGGGTCACCAGGCGGTTCTTGTCTTTACAAAACTTTAAGTTTTCTGTGGAATATAGGGCAGGCAGGTTACAGAGAAACGCGGATGCCCTGTCCCGCGTACACTGTCTGTCAAGTGTTCACCCCTTCAGGGTTGAACAAAGGAGGGAGGTATGTATGAAGGCGCAAGGGTCCGTCATTGACGGAAGGTATGTGTCACCAAGATTCCTGACCTCGGTGAGGTAAGCGCCAATAATTTTAAGTGTCAGCAGCAGTTAGTGCTGACTGACACTATTTGTTATTTAGTATGGCTGTAGAGCCGATCCGGACCGGGTCTTACTGGGAGCAGGGTGGGTGGCTTCTCCCCACGTTCCAGTCTGGGTTTTGGTTTGGGATATAAAAACCCAGCCAGCAGTCTCAGCTGTGTGGATTATCCTCCACTTCACAGTAAAGCTGTGGAGACGCTGTGGTTTTGGGATCTGCATGAGGTGTGCCGTGCTAAAGGGCTGAGAGCCGCATTGCTGACCAGGTGAACGTTTGTGTTCTGTGAACTTTCCATGGTGTGAACATACACCAATACTGCAAACAATTATTTTGTTTTGCCCTTTGTGTGAATAAACATTGAACTATTTAAGTTAAAGTCTTTGTGATTGCCTCTATACTGTGTCCGCTAAGCTGCCTACCAGAGCAAATCCCCACACACCTTTAAGCCCTTCTTTTTGGAGGTTGATGCTTCTTATGTAGTTGTCAGAGCAGTCCTGTCACAAAAACCCAGTGACCATCCTTACAGACAATAGTAATTTATAATATTTACAGTCACTCATCATCTGATTCTATGTCAACACATTGGTTTGTATTTTTTACCACTTTGACTTTTATCTTCATTTTCGTCCTGCAGATAAGAATGTAAAGTCCAATACCTTCTCTCTGTATTTTGACTCATCTGATATGAATGCTGAACCTTAGTATATTATTATCCCAATTCCCCTTTTTTCGGTCATTCCAGTCCAAGTTTGTGACATTACTCTAGGAAAGTCAGGGGTAAGCAATTTCTTTCCTGGGGAGGAAGAAAATTCTTTCTTGGGGTTACTTCTCTAAATTGGCAGGTGACCGAGGAGTATGGAAGACCATGGATTTTGTCTCTGGCCATTATTGGTACCCCTAGGCTTGTGACATCAAAGACTTTGTGGCAGCTTGCTCTATGTGTGCACAAAACAAAGGTTCATGTCAGAACCCTGCTGGAATATTGCACCAGACTCTCCTTAGACTCATATTGTAATGGACTTTATAACTGACTTATAGATTCCACTAACAATAGATATCAGAGTGTTGTTGTTAATGGTTTGCATTCTGATGAAAGCCATGTTACAAGTGATGTACCTCAAGGATCTGTTGTCACATGCCGGGGGTCTCAAGGGGAACCTCCAGAACGCAATACGAGCTAGACAAGACAAAACAGGTCAAGGACCACGGAACACATAACTATTACAAAGGAATCAAGACACGTGACAATGACAATAATAGAAGACCTCAATGTACTGAACCAGATCAGTGGGTGAGAACCCACTGCGCCACTGAATAGCAATACTCTCTAGAGAGGTGTAACTAAGCAACACCCGGTCTTCACTAGTGCCTCTGGTGGTGAGGATAGACTTGAGCCACGGTAGTTGCCAGGGGCTACTCCAGAGCTTAAACCAAGTCAGTGGCAGCAGGAGCCGGCGGCAAGGAGATACCAGACAAGGTACCGACAGTACATGAGCAAGGCATAGCATGGTACAGAACAGAGACAAGACATAGAGATAGACAAGGCATAGCAAGGCAGAGAATGGGCATTCCCCCTCCGGGCAACACAGGAACCCTCTTCCGAAGGCGGACATGGACTGACAAGAACAGAAACAGACATGAACGGAATACCAGAAGCAGTAAGGACTGCCAGACAGACAATAACAGGAACATGGAACAGACATGAACAGGAGCATATGCAGATCAGCTGTGCTAGGCTAACCAGACGCATATAAGCACTGCTAGGCTATCAGATGCAGTTACGCAGTGCTAGGCGAACATGGACAAGATGCAGTTACGCACTGCTAGGTGAAAAAATACAGAAAAGAAACCAGGCATGATACAAGGCATGGTGCAAAGCATGGACAAGACATAGCAAGGTACAGGACAGAAGACAACAATGCAGAACCAGGAGGTACATGCCGAGACGTAGGTGGCCGGACCCCTTGGGTCAGTAGCAAAGGGCAAAACCTGGCAAGGCAAATATAGACAGAAACGTTGCTCCTAGCAACCAGCATGCACGGAATACCGCAGCCAGTACGCAAGAGCGCTACAGACCTGAATACCCACAGGGAGACCATACAGCCAAAGGGAGGCACACGCACACACATGGGCAGGAACACACAAGATATCGCAGCCAGCCCGCAGCCAAAAGCAATCAGCCTGCACGGAACACTGCAGCCAGTACGCAAAAGGTGTGCAGCCAGCCTGCATGGAAATCCACGTCACGGTGAACCGCACCGTGACATCTGTCCTGGGTCCTATTCTTCTTAATATGGTTGGTTGGTACACTAATGTTGATGAAACAAAAATGTTTTTTTTTTTATAAATGGTCAATTGGACAGTGAGTCCACTACAATATGTTGTTGGTAACTGTGATGCACACCAATATACCAGGTCAGATACACTAATCTAAAGTAATCAACTGAAACTTTAAAAAAAAAATTACATTTTTTTAAATGGTCAGTTGGGCAGAGTCCACTACAATATACGATTGATAAGTTTTACACAGCAGACACCTAGGGGCAATGTCCACGATCAGCAATGAGTTGTGACCACGGCACTAGAGTTGAGCGAACACCTGGATGTTCGGGTTCGACGAGTTCGGCCGAACTTTCGAAAAATGTTCGGGTTCGGGATCCGAACTCGACCCGAACTTCATCCCGAACCCGAACCCCATAGAAGTCAATGGGGACCCGAACTTTTGGGCACTAAAAAGGCTGTAAAACACACCCGGAAAGGGCTAGAAGGCTGCAAAAGGCAGCAAAATGTAGTTAAATCCCCTGCAAACAAATGTAGATAGGGAAATGATGAGTTAACATAAAATAAATAAAAATTAAACAATATTAATTGGAGTGAGGTCCCATAGCACAGAATCAGGCTTCAAGTCACCCACCAATGGAGAAGGTCACTTACTATTATTTTGACCACAGCACCCAGACAAAGGAGAGAGGTCCCACAGCAGAGAACCAGGCATCATATCACCCACCACAGGAGTAGGCCACCATTTAGTTACTTTGACCTCTACACCCAGACGGAGGAGAGAGGTTACACAGCAGAGAATCAGGCATTTAGATCACCCACCACAGGAGTAGGCCACCATTGAATCAGACCCCGGCAACCATGTCAGATGGCACAAGCATAAGCTTTATATCAATCAGCACAGGAGAAGGCGACTTTGACAGACTTTGACCCCTACACCCGGACGGAGGAGAGAGGTTTCAAAGCAGAGAATCAGGCATTTAGATCACCCACCACAGGAGTAGGCCCCAATTTAATGGGACCCCGGCAACCATGTCAGATGGCACAACCATCAGCTTCATATCAATCAGCACAGGAGAAGGCGACTTTGAAAGACTTTGACCCCTACACCCAGATGGAGGAGAGAGGTTTCACAGCAGAGAATCAGGCATCATATCAACCACCACAGGAGAAGCCACCATTTAGTTACTTTGACCCCTGCACCCAGGAAGAGGAGAGAGGCACCACAGCACATATTCTGGCATCATATCAGCCACCACAGGAGAAGCCACCATTGAGTTACTTTGACCCCCGCACCCAGGAAGAGGAGAGAGGCACCACAGCACATATTCTGGCATCATATCAGCCACCACAGGAGAAGCCACTATTGAGTTACTTTGACCCCCGCACCCAGGAAGAGGAGAGAGGCACCACAGCACATATTCTGGCATCATATCAGCCACCACAGGAGAAGCCACCATTTAGTTACTTTGACCCCTTCACCCAAACAGAGGAGAGAGGTTCCACATCAGAGAATCAGGCATCATATCAACCACCACAGGAGTAGGCCACAATTTAGTTTATTTGACCCCTGCACCCAGGAAGAGGAGAGAGGCCCCACAGCACATATTCTGGCATCATATCACACACCACAGGAGAAGGCCTCTTTCAGTGATTTAGGCCTTTGGACCCAGACAGAGGAGAGAGGTCAGAGATTAGCTTCATATCCCCCAGCACAGCAGAAGACCGCTTTATTTGACTTAGGCCTCAGCACCCAGACAGAAGACAGAGGTAGCATGGCAGAGGTTATGGCTTCATGTCACCCGTTAGTTTAACCGGCCACTTTCATCTGGTTAGGCCCCGGCGCCCAGACAGAGAAGAGTTTCATTCAACTGTGGGTTTCATAAAATTTGTATCAAATAAAGAAGTGGCCCGTAGCACAACAAGACATGTTTTAGGCAGTTAATAAGGACTACTCTGCACAAGGGAGGGACAGGTCCTGTGGGATCCATGCCTGGTTCATCTTTATGAAGGTCAGCTTGTCCACGTTGGCTGTGGACAGGCGGCTGCGCTTGTCAGTAATGACGCCCCCTGCCGTGCTGAATACGCGTTCAGATAAAACGCTGGCCGCCGGGCAGGAAAGCACCTCCAAGGCATAACATGCTAACTCTGGCCACGTGGACAATTTCGAAACCCAGTAGTTGAATGGGGCCGAACCATCCGTCAGGATGTGGAGGGGTGTGCAGACATACTGTTCAACCATGTTAGTGAAATGCTGCCTCCTGCTAACACGTTCCGTATCAGGTGTCGGTGCAGATAGCTGTGGCGTGGAGACAAAACTTTTCCAAATTTCTGCCATGCTAACCCTGCCCTCAGATGAGCTGGCCGTGACACAGCTGCGTTGGCGACCTCTTGCCACTCCTCTGCCTTCACCTTCCACCTGTTCCCCTGTGACATGTGGGAATGCTCTCAAGAGCGCCTCTATCAGCGTGCGCTTGTACTCGCGCATCTTACGGTCGCGCTCCAGTTCAGGAATTAAAGTGGGCACATTGTCTTTATACCGGGGATCCAGCAGGGTGGCCACCCAGTAGTCTGCACACGTTAAAACGTGGGCAACTCTGCTGTCGTTGCGCAGGCATTGGAGCATATATTCGCTCATGTGGGCCAGGCTACCCATGGGTATGGACAAGCTGTCCTCTGTGGGAGGCGTATCGTCATCGTCCACCGTATCCCCCCAGCCACGCACCAGTGATGGGCCTGGGCTGCCACCCCGCTGTGAACTTGCGTCATCCTCGTCCCCCTCCACCTCCTCCTCCTCCTCGTCCTCCTGTACAGTGCCTTGGCTGGCGACTTGTGAACCTGTCCTCTGCTGCTTAAACAAACCTCCCTCTGAGCCACTTCGAACAGACTGGCCCGAAAGTGTTAGAAACGAGCCCTCATCCTCCTCCTCCTCCTCCACCTGGGCCACCTCCTCTAACATCATTGCCCTAAGTGTTTTCTCAAGGAGACATAGAAGTGGTATTGTAACGCTGATAACAGTGTCATCGCCACTGGCCATGTTGGTGGAGTACTCGAAACAGCGCAGCAGGGCACACAGGTCTCGCATGGAGGCCCAATCATTGGTGGTGAAGTGGTGCTGTTCGGCAGTACGACTGACGCGAGCGTGCTGCAGCTGAAACTCCACTATGGCCTGCTGCTGCTCGCACAGTCTCTCCAGCATGTGCAAGGTGGAGTTCCACCGGGTGGGCACGTCGCATATGAGGCGGTGAGCGGGAAGGCCGAAGTTCCGCTGTAGCGCAGACAGGCGAGCAGCGGCAGGATGTGAACGGCGGAAGCGCGCACAGACGGCCCGCACTTTATGCAGCAGCTCTGACATGTTGGGGTAGTGGTGAATGAACCTCTGCACCACCAAGTTCAGCACATGCGCCAGGCAAGGGATGTGCGTCAAACCGGCTAGTCCCAGAGCTGCCACGAGATTTCGCCCATTATCGCATACCACCAGGCCTGGCTTGAGGCCCACCGGCAGAAACCACTCGTCGGTCTGTTGTTCAATACCCCGCCACAACTCCTGTGCGGTGTGGGGCCTGTCCCCCAAACATATGAGTTTCAGAATGGCCTGCTGACGTTTACCCCGGGCTGTGCTGAAGTTGGTGGTGAAGGTGTGTGGCTGACCGGATGAGCTGGTGGAAGCAGTGGAGGAGGAAGCCGAGTAGGAGGAGGAGGCTACAGGAGGCAGAGAATGATGCCCTGCGATCCTAGGGGGCGGAAGGACGTGCGCCAAGGAACTGTCCGCCGGGGGCCCAGCCGCCACTACATTCATCCAGTGTGCAGTTAGTGAGATATAGCGTCCCTGGCCGTGCTTACTGGTCCACGTATCTGTGGTTAGGTGGACCTTGCCACAAATGGCGTTGCGCAGTGCACACTTGATTTTATCGGACACTTGCATGTGCAGGGAAGGCACGGCTGTCTTGGAGAAGTAGTGGCGGCTGGGAACCACATACTGCGGGACAGCCATGGCCATCAGCTGTTTGAAGCTGTCTGTGTCCACCAGCCGGAATGACAGCATTTCAAAGGCCAGCAGTTTAGAAATGCTGGCGTTCAGGCCAAGGGCTCGAGGGTGACTCGGGGGGAATTTGCGCTTCCTCTCTAAGGTTTGAGATATTGAGAGCTGAACGCTGCTGTGTGATATAGTGGAGACGCTAGTTGACGGTGGCGGTGGTGGTGGTGTCGGTGGCACATCCTCTGTTTGCTGCTCGGCAGGTGGCAACATTCCTCTCGAGGCGGAAGCCGAGGCAGCAGCGGTAGAGGGAGCAGGGGGAGCCTCAGCGAGTGCCTGGTTTTTAAGGTGTGTACCCCACTGCAGTTCATGCTTTGCATGTAGATGCCTGGTCATGCAGGTTGTGCTGAGGTTCAGAACGTTAATGCCTCGCCTCAGGCTCTGATGGCAGAGCGTGCAAGTCACTCGGGTCTTGTCGGTAGGACATTGTTTAAAGAAGTGCCATGCCAGGGAACTCTTTGAAGCTGCCTTTGTGGGGCTGGGTCCCTGTTGGCGATGTCCAGTAGCAGGCGAACTCTGGGGGCGGCGGCTCGTCTGCTTTGGCCCCCTGCTCCCTCTTTGGCTTCGCTGTTGTCTCGGTCTCACCACTACCTCTTCCTCTGAACTGTGAAAGTCATCGCCACGACCTTCAGTCCATGTGGGGTCTAAGACCTCATCGTCCTCTGCATCGTCTTCCACCCAGTCTCCCTCCCTGACCTCCTCCTGTTCAGTCTGCACACTGCAAAAAGACGCGGCAGTGGGCACCTGTGTTTCGTCATCATCAGAGAGTCGGTGACTCTGCTGTGGTGGTATTCCCATGTCCTCTTCATCTGGAGACATAAGTGGTTGTGCGTCAGTGCATGGTATGTCTTCCTCCACTGGGGAAGGGCTAGGTGGACGCCCCTGGGAAACCCTGGAAGCAGAGTCTTCAAACAGAAGAAGAGACTGCTGCATAACTTGTGGCTCAGACCGTTTCCCTGATATGCTTGGGGGTGATGTGACAGACTGATGGGCTTGGTTTTCAGGTGCCACCTGTGCGCTTTCCGCAGAAGACTGGGTGGAAGACCATGTGGTGAACGTGCTGGAAGCACTGTCGGCCACCCAATCGATTAATGCCTGTACCTGCTCAGGCCTTACCATCCTAAGAGCGTCATTGGGCCCCACGAGATATTGCGGTACATTCTGCCGGCTAGTTGAGGGAGTTCGTTCCCTACTGTGTGCGCCTGGGGCCGAACGGCCACGTCCTCTACCAGCAACAGAGGCTCCACGGACACCACCACGACCGCGTCCTCGTCCCTTAATAGTATTTTTCTTCATTGTTGCGATTCAACTCGCACCACAATGAAATATATTATTTTTTATAAGCAAAATCCCCTCACTGGAATACTTTCAGTCTTTTGACTGTATGGATTACAGATGGAATGACTGTTATATGTGAGTACCGCTTTCTTTGACAGATTCTAGTATGGGTACATATATGTTTTCCCAACCCCAGCACATTAGTTTGCTAATTCCAGATGTATGAAACGCAGGCCTAACTGTATCTAGTATATTGAACGCCAGATAAACTAACTTGGCCTTTTTTAAATAAAAAAAATTCCCTCACTGGAATACTTTCAGTCTTTTGACTGTATGGATTACAGATGGAATGACTGTTATATGTGAGTACCGCTTTCTTTGACAGATTCTAGTATGGGTACATATATGTTTTCCCAACCCCAGCACATTAGTTTGCTAATTCCAGATGTATGAAACGCAGGCCTAACTGTATCTAGTATATTGAACGCCAGATAAACTAACTTGGCCTTTTTTAAATAAAAAAAATTCCCTCACTGGAATACTTTCAGTCTTTTGACTGTATGGATTACAGATGGAATGACTGTTATATGTGAGTACCGCTTTCTTTGACAGATTCTAGTATGGGTACATATATGTTTTCCCAACCCCAGCACATTAGTTTGCTAATTCCAGATGTATGAAACGCAGGCCTAACTGTATCTAGTATATTGAACGCCAGATAAACTAACTTGGCCTTTTTTAAATAAAAAAAATTCCCTCACTGGAATACTTTCAGTCTTTTGACTGTATGGATTACATTTGGAATGACTGTTATATGTGAGTACCGCTTTCTTTGACAGATTCTAGTATGGGTACATATATGTTTTCCCAACCCCAGCACATTAGTTTGCTAATTCCAGATGTATGAAACGCAGGCCTAACTGTATCTAGTATATTGAACGCCAGATAAACTAACTTGGCCTTTTTTAAATAAAAAAAATTCCCTCACTGGAATACTTTCAGTCTTTTGACTCTATGGATTACAGATGGAATGACTGTTATATGTGAGTACCGCTTTCTTTGACAGATTCTAGTATGGGTACATATATGTTTTCCCAACCCCAGCACATTAGTTTGCTAATTCCAGATGTATGAAACGCAGGCCTAACTGTATCTAGTATATTGAACGCCAGATAAACTAACTTGGCCTTTTTTAAATAAAAAAAAAATTCCCTCACTGGAATACTTTATGGCTTTTGACTGTATGGATTACAGATGGAATGACTGTTATATGTGAGTACCGCTTTCTTTGACAGATTCTAGTATGGGTACATATATGTTTTCCCAACCCCAGCACATTAGTTTGCTAATTCCAGATGTATGAAACGCAGGCCTAACTGTATCTAGTATATTGAACGCCAGATAAACTAACTTGGCCTTTTTTAAATAAAAAAAATTCCCTCACTGGAATACTTTCAGTCTTTTGACTGTATGGATTACAGATGGAATGACTGTTATATGTGAGTACCGCTTTCTTTGACAGATTCTAGTATGGGTACATATATGTTTTCCCAACCCCAGCACATTAGTTTGCTAATTCCAGATGTATGAAACGCAGGCCTAACTGTATCTAGTATATTGAACGCCAGATAAACTAACTTGGCCTTTTTTAAATAAAAAAAATTCCCTCACTGGAATACTTTCAGTCTTTTGACTGTATGGATTACAGATGGAATGACTGTTATATGTGAGTACCGCTTTCTTTGACAGATTCTAGTATGGGTACATATATGTTTTCCCAACCCCAGCACATTAGTTTGCTAATTCCAGATGTATGAAACGCAGGCCTAACTGTATCTAGTATATTGAACGCCAGATAAACTAACTTGGCCTTTTTTAAATAAAAAAAATTCCCTCACTGGAATACTTTCAGTCTTTTGACTGTATGGATTACAGATGGAATGACTGTTATATGTGAGTACCGCTTTCTTTGACAGATTCTAGTATGGGTACATATATGTTTTCCCAACCCCAGCACATTAGTTTGCTAATTCCAGATGTATGAAACGCAGGCCTAACTGTATCTAGTATATTGAACGCCAGATAAACTAACTTGGCCTTTTTTAAATAAAAAAAATTCCCTCACTGGAATACTTTCAGTCTTTTGACTGTATGGATTACAGATGGAATGACTGTTATATGTGAGTACCGCTTTCTTTGACAGATTCTAGTATGGGTACATATATGTTTTCCCAACCCCAGCACATTAGTTTGCTAATTCCAGATGTATGAAACGCAGGCCTAACTGTATCTAGTATATTGAACGCCAGATAAACTAACTTGGCCTTTTTTAAATAAAAAAAAAATTCCCTCACTGGAATACTTTATGGATTTTGACTGTATGGATTACAGATGGAATGACTGTTATATGTGAGTACCGCTTTCTTTGACAGATTCTAGTATGGGTACATATATGTTTTCCCAACCCCAGCACATTAGTTTGCTAATTCCAGATGTATGAAACGCAGGCCTAACTGTATCTAGTATATTGAACGCCAGATAAACTAACTTGGCCTTTTTTAAATAAAAAAAATTCCCTCACTGGAATACTTTCAGTCTTTTGACTGTATGGATTACAGATGGAATGACTGTTATATGTGAGTACCGCTTTCTTTGACAGATTCTAGTATGGGTACATATATGTTTTCCCAACCCCAGCACATTAGTTTGCTAATTCCAGATGTATGAAACGCAGGCCTAACTGTATCTAGTATATTGAACGCCAGATAAACTAACTTGGCCTTTTTTAAATAAAAAAAATTCCCTCACTGGAATACTTTCAGTCTTTTGACTGTATGGATTACAGATGGAATGACTGTTATATGTGAGTACCGCTTTCTTTGACAGATTCTAGTATGGGTACATATATGTTTTCCCAACCCCAGCACATTAGTTTGCTAATTCCAGATGTATGAAACGCAGGCCTAACTGTATCTAGTATATTGAACGCCAGATAAACTAACTTGGCCTTTTTTAAATAAAAAAAAAATTCCCTCACTGTAATACTTTATGGCTTTTCACTGTATGGATTACAGGTGGACTGGTATTAGTAGGGGTGACACAAGCACACCCAAGTCCCTGATGTAGGATTTCTATGGCACAGACCACTATTACAAGTGATTAATGGACGTTGGGAGAGATTGTGCTGCAGCACTAGTCCCAAGATGGCCGCCGCCTATCAGCCCAGTAACATGTGCCACAAAATGGTCTGCACAACCTTTAAAAAAAATAGCCTTGGACTGTGCTGCTAAATCGCTATTGGTCTGAATCCCAGGTGTAGATGTCTGACTTGTTTGGAGCTTTGGAATGCACACTGTGGCAGCTTCTGCTGCAGCACTACAAGTCGCAAAATGGCGGCCGGCGGTCAGCCCAGGTACATGTGGATGGAAAAATCACTCTGGCCACTCTAAAAATAGCCAATCCCTATCAAAAAAGCAGCTCAGCTGCAGTTGTTCAGATGAATCACAGGTGGAGGAGAGAAATTTGCTTCCAGTTATTCAATTATCCCTGCCTATTCTCGCCCTAGCATCAGCTGCGTCTATCCCTGTTCTATTCACATCGGGAGTGAGCACGTCCCGACGTGCGCACAAGCTTATAAAGAGGCTGAGTCACATGCTGCACTTGGCCAATCACAGCCTTGCCAATAGTAGGCATGGCTGCGATGGCATCTTAGGGCAAGTAGTATGATGCATGTTGATTGGCTGCTTTGCAGCCTTTCAAAATGCGCCAAAATACATGCCGAACGACGAACCCGAACCCGAACTTTTACGAAAAAGTTCGGGTTCGGGTCCGTGTCACGAACACCCCAAAATTCGGTACGGACCCGAACTATGCTCGAACTGTTCGCTCAACACTACACGGCACCTGTGCAGTGAAATCCCAGAACTACTTCCCCGTGTTGACATCAAGAAAGTTGTTGATTCACGTTGTGGCAGCTTGGAACCTGCTAGTAGCTTCTGTGCCTACCAGGGCTCCATAGGAACATGATCAGAAGCGATCGGACGATCGCATGTTCAAATCCCCTGGGGAAACTTTAAAAAGTAAAAATAGAAAAATATAAACATTCAAATCACTCCCTTTTCCCCATTTAAAAATTGAAATAATAAAAAATAAAGATTATTGTCATCCCCATTTCATAAAACACTTGTACTATTAAAATATAAAAGCATTTATCCTGCACAGCGAACAGTGTAACGGGGGTGGGTGGGGGGATTTAAATGGCCGATTCACCGTTTTTTTCATTGCTTCATCTTCCAAAAAATTTGAATTAAAAGTGAACAAAAAGTTGTACCCACTCCAAAATGGTGTCAGTAAAAACTACAGATCACCCCGCAAAAAATGAGACCTCATACAGCCCTGCATAGGGGAAAACTATACGATCTATGGGGTCCTTCCACTGGGACCTTACCAATCATGAGAATGGGGGCCTCATAACCTGTGAAGCCCCCTAAAATGGATGAAGGTGCTGATTGGCAAAGCGCACTGCCTCTTCATTCATTTCTATGGGAGCTCTGGAGATATACTTGGCTTCCTCCTGTGCTCCCATAGAAATGAATGAAGAGGCAGAGCGCTTTGGCAACCAACCACTCCATGCATTTCAGGGGGCTCCACAGGCTATAAAGCCCCCATTCTCATGATTGATGGGGATCCCAGCGGTAGGGCCCTCGCCAATCTGCTATCCCCTATCCTATGCATAAGGCCTCATGCACACGACCGTTGTGTGCACCCGTGG
The DNA here is from genome assembly GCF_905171765.1 of Bufo bufo. NCBI lineage: Eukaryota > Metazoa > Chordata > Amphibia > Anura > Bufonidae > Bufo > Bufo bufo. The sequence continues at coordinate 430,467,709 of NC_053392.1, read as the reverse complement.
CCGTTGTGCCGTTTTCCATTTTTTTTCGCGGACCCATTGACTTTCAATGGGTCCGTGGAAAAATCTGAAAATGCACCGTTTTGCAGCCGCATCCGTGATCCGTGTTTCCTGGCCGTGAAAAAAATAAGACCTGTCCTATTTTTTTCACGGCCAACGGTTCACGGACCCATTCAAGTCAATGGGTCCGTGAAAGAACACGGATGCACACAAGATTGGCATCCGTGTCCGTGATTCGTGGCCGTTATACAGACGGATCCGAAGATCCGTCTGCATAAAAGCTTTTTCAAAGCTGAGTTTTCACTTCGTGAAAACTCAGAACCGACAGTATATTCTAACACAGAAGCGTTCCCATGGTGATGGGGACGCTTCTAGTTAGAATACACTACAAACTGTGTACAAGACTGCCCCCTGCTGCCTGGCAGCACCCGATCTCTTACAGGGGGCCGTGATCAGCACAATTAACCCCTTCAGGTGCGGCACCTGAAGGGGTTAATTGTGCTGATCACGGCCCCCTGTAAGAGATCAGGGCTGCCAGGCAGCAGGGGGCAGACCCTCCCCCCCCCTCCCCAGTTTGAATATCATTGGTGGCCAGTGCGGCCCCCCCCTCTATTGTAATAATAGGTTGGTGGCCAGTGCGGCCCCCCCCTCCCTCTATTGTAATAATTCGTTGGTGCGGCATTAACAACATTGGTGGCCAGTGTGCGGCCTCCCATCTCCCCCCCCCCCCCTCATCATTGGTGGCAGCGGAGTTCCGATCGGAGTCCCAGTTTAATCGCTGGGGCTCCGATCGGTAACCATGGCAACCAGGACGCTACTACAGTCCTGGTTGCCATGGTTACTTAGCAATAGTACAATAGTAGAAGATTCATACTTACCTGCTGCTGGCTGCTGCTGCGATGTTCGTGTCCGGCCGGGAGCTCCACCTACTGGTAAGTGACAGGTCTGTGCGGCGCATTGCTAAATGAACTGTCACTTACTAGTAGGAGGAGCTCCCGGCCGGACACGAACATCGCAGCTCCCAGGTAAGTATGAATCTTTTACTATTGTACTATTGCTAGTAACCCGCTGCCACCAATGATCGGGGAGGGGGGAGATGGGAGGCCGCACACTGGCCACCAATGTTGTTAATGCTATAGAGGGAGGGGGGGGCCAATGGGGGGCGCACACTGTGCCACCAACGATTTATTACAATAGAGGGAGGAAGGGGGGGGGCGCACACTGTGCCACCAACAAATTATTACAATAGAGGGGGGGGGCACACTGTGCCACCAACGAATTATTACAATAGAGGGAGGAAGGGGGGGGGGGCGCACTGGCCACCAATGATATTCAAACTGGGGAGGGGGGGGGTCTGCCCCCTGCTGCCTGGCAGCCCTGATCTCTTACAGGGGGATATGATAGTACAATTAACCCCTTCAGGTGCGGCACCTGAGGGGTTAATTGTGATGATCACGGCCCCCTGTAAGAGATCGGATGCTGCTAGGCAGCAGGGGGCAGTCATGTACACAGTTTGTAGTCTTTTCTAACTAGAAGCGTCCCCATCACCATGGGAACGCCTCTGTGTTAGAATATACTGTCGGAAATGAGGTTTCACGATCTAACTCATATCCGACAGTATATTCTAACATAGAGGCGTTCCCATGGTGATGGGGACGCTTCAAGTTAAAATATACCATCGGATTGGAGAAAACTCCGATCCCATGGTATAAAAGGGACTCCAGACTTTACATTGAAAGTCAATGGGGACGGATCCGTTTGAAATGGCACCATATTGTGTCAACGTCAAACGGATCCGTCCCCATTGACTTGCATTGTAATTCAGGACGGATCCGTTTGGCTCCGCACGGCCAGGCGGACACCAAAACGACTTTTTTTTCATGTCCGTGGATCCTCCAAAAATCAAGGAAGACCCACGGACGAAAAAACGGTCACGGATCACGGGAAAACGGAACCCCGTTTTGCGGACCGCAAAAAAATACGGTCGTGTGCATGAGGCCTAAGGGATAACTTTCTATAACCGGAATGCCTATTTAAATAACATCATGGTTGCAGATTTACTGTCTGTGATTTTGAATCATGTGATGAAGATTGGTATGATTCACAGGGCTGGCCAAACCAGCCTCCCCTGAGGCAGCCTGTATTAGTTACACAATGTGACACACTGACTCTTGTCTTTCAAACCTCTCTATGTAAAATAATTATAAATATAACTAGCTATTGTCTTCTATTTACTGTGAACCTCTCTGATCTTAACCCCTTAAGGACCCTGGGATTTTCCATTTTTGCATTTTTGTTTTTCATTCCCCGCCTTCCCATAGTCCTAACTTTTTTTTTTTTTTTTCATTTACATAGCCTTATGAGGGCTTATTTTTTGTGGGACAAGTTGTAATTTCTAATGGCACCATTTACGGTTGCATACCATGTAGTAGGAAGCAGGCAAAAAATTCCAAATGGGGTAGAATTGGGAAAAAACGCAGTTCTAATAAAGGTTTTTATTTGTATTTTTTACACTGTACACTATGTGGTAAAACTGACCTGTTATCTTCATTCTCCAGGTCAGTGCGGTTCCAACGATATCACACTTGTATAATTTTTCTTGCGTTTTTTATACTGAAAACAAAATTAAAACCTTAAATTTAAATAAAAAAAAATTTTCATAACCATATTCTGATCCCTATAACTTTTTTGTAGCTATGTGTACGGGGCTGTGTGAGGGCAAATTTTTTGCGGAACGATCTGTTCTTTTCAGTGATACCAATTTTAAGTGTGTGTGACTTTTTGATCACTTTTTATAAAAGAAATTATTGGGCAGTTGAAGTGACAAAAAATGGCAAATTAGCTGTTTTTATATTTTTTCCCGCTACCCCATTTGCTGTATGCCATTAATATTGTTATATTTTAATAGTATGGGCAATTTTGCATGCGGCGATGCCCATGATGTTTATTTTTTTTATTGGTTAAGTATTTTAATTTTAAGGAAAGGGGGCTGATTTGAACCTTTTTTTTATATTTGTAAAACCTTTTTTTTACTTGTACTGCTTAACTAAGCAGATTAGATGTGAATCCAGCAGTTAAATAGGGATGTAAATCACTTACAAACAAGCTGCAGTCTCTTAGTCTCCCTGCCTCTTCTTGACTGCAGCACTTCCCTTCTCCCCCCATAGAATTCTGCGTAATTGACCTGAACCTTTAGTGTTCTTGGCAACCACGGGCGAATCTAAATTCCAGTCGGTCACGAGGGGAATAGAGAGACGAGAGAAGAGGGTGGGGGGCGCACAATAGGGTAGTACGTTCAATACAAAATGAATTGATTGACAGATAAGGGTGCTCACCTTTTAGGGTTGTGCAAAAATAGACACAACTCTATCGTAGATTTATAGGTATATATAGACCTTTAGGATCCAGAAGTATCTTTGGGATCAGGTGCCCAATCCCCCAAAGGGTGCTTGTAGTAAAGGAAATTCTGATCAGGCGCAAAATCACTGGTTCAAGCAGGTCTCTGTAGGTGAATCTTCTTTATTTACATAATAAGCATATGTGCATAGAACAATGCGTTTAGGGGCTCAAACTGTCCGCATCATCAGGTTAACATGTAGTCACAATAACTAGTAATAGTTACAAGTTTATATAGATGTAAAAAAAACGCCAAAAAACGGATTACCTGAGGGCTGCCCACAGGTGGGAGGGGCTAGCCCCAGGTATAATGTCATATATTAAGATATAACCATTTTCAACCCTTTTACAACATCAAAATACATATAATTCTATACTAGTATGGATTCATTTATAAAACTATTGGAAAGATGTAAGCAAATGGATAAAACTAGAATAAGTATAATCTGGCCGGGAAACAAGGGTCACGTGACCGCCTCACTGCGATCATGTGATAGGGGCGGGCCGGCTGGTGAGTTCACTGAGCGCTAGCGCATGCGCTCTGTTTCCCTCTATTTCCTCTGTAGACAGCCCGGTCATGTGATTCCCAGACCAGCGGTCACATGGCCGATCTCCATGGCAGCAAGGACGCTTATGTGCGCCTCAACGGAGCGCAGTGCCTGCGGCTGGGAGCCATCGGTCACAGCGCAATATACTAAGGATGTAGGAAGTATATATATAAGGGGACATATCGATATGTAGGGACCAGTAGCAGGGTCAATATGACAATTAGATGTATATGTAGGTATATATACACAATAGGACCACACATATAGTGTGATCAATTATGTAAATGAATATATATAGTATCGGACTTATCTAATACTTGAAGGGAATGAGGGGAGGTAAGGAGGTGAAAATTAGAGGGCTGGCCCACTAGAAGGAGGGGCGGAGGTTTGAAGATTACAATTATATATAGTTAGGTGTAGATAGATACACAAATAAATAAATGTAGTGAATGTCCTAAATATATGACCTAAAAAGATGGCTATATACTATGTATTGGAATTAATCAGTAGGTCTGGAGAAGTGGCCTATATTTTTATATATAAAGAACGATTGTAAATCTTTCTCATAAGGAACTCTTATATAAAAAACTCTTGTATATATAAAAAGGGTTTATATAATCGATACAAGCGATGGATAAAATGAATCAAATAAATACCTATAAATATATAAATACATGCTTAAAATACTTATAGGGATAATGAATATTACGTGCACATATGATATATAAAAATAATATTACAATGAATATAAAATTATTATAACAACAATAAAATGATTATTAAAATTAGCTGAAACCAAAAAGGCGGTAATAAATATATAAATATCAAATACTGGTTCTACCTAGATTTAAAATACTTGGCTTTTATAAATTGATCTCAAATGCTTTGTTGAGACCATAGGGATTCAAACTATTCAATTTGAAAATCCAGTACATTTCTCTGCGTCTAATGTACTGTAATTGTCTTTATATAGGTGACTTGGGATTTGTTCGATCGGGGTCACATTGAACCCAGCTGAACTACCCTCATGATGTTCTGTCGCGTGTCTGGATACACTGTGTTTCAAATATTTTTTCTTGATGTTTGATCTATGTTTGTTCAGTCTGTTCCGCAGTGTTTGAATCGTGCGCCCCACATACTGTAAATGGCACGGACACTCTAAGACGTATATAACAGAGACCTGTTCTCAACCTAAAATCCCATCTGAGAGACTCTGCATCCCTCATTACTCTACTTAAAGATATCGAGTGGCTAGATGGCTACTATTGGGTGACTCTGGATGTTTCGGCACTATATTCAAACATCTCCCACGATTTAGGTATGAAGTGCACATCCAGATTCTTAGATAATGATCTTGAAATGCCTGTTACACAAAAGGCGTTTATTATGAGGGGCATTGAATTCATACTCACGCACAATGTGTTTACGTTCCAAAATGATATTTACAAGCAGATACGTGGGACCGCAATGGGGACGCGTTTTGCGCCCAGTTTCGCGAATCTATTTATGGGGGCGTTCGAGGAGGAGTTTATCTACCATTTAAGCTTCTGGGCCAACAACAATATTGTCTTTTTTCGCAGATATATCGATGATCTGATTTTCATTTGGAATGGGGACTCAGTATCTATTGATAGCTTTATTTCATACCTCAATACCAATGACTGGGGAATCTCCTTCACTGGAACATACGACAACATAAAAACCGAGTTTCTGGATCTAGAATTCTTTATTCAGGACAATAAAATAAACACACGCACTTTTTTCAAAAAGGTTGATAGTAACAGCTATCTAGACTTCAAGAGCACACACTATAGAAAATGGAAGGCAAACATCCCTTTCAGTCAATTCAAACGACTGAGACGAAATTGTACTCTTGAAGACGACTTCATCCAACAGTGTGAAATTCTGGCTTCCAGGTTAAGCCAAAAAGGCTATCCCTCTAATATTATCTCTGGTGCAAGAACAAAAGCCACAGAATTCACTGAAGACGAATGTCTGATTCCTTTATCTAAAAAGAAAAAAGACAACAGTAACGAGAGATACAGTTGCAATTTTATTACTACTTACAACTAAAACCATATGTCCATAAAAGCGATTTTAGAAAAACTGGCATATTTTAAAAAGAGACCCCATTCTGAACCAAATTATTCCAGAGCCCCCGAAACTCCCATATAAGAGAGCGCGCACTCTAAAAAATATTCTTGCACCTAGTAAACTGAATCCAGTCAAACATCGTACTGAGAACCATGGTACCATCGTCCCCAAAGGCAGCTCAAGGTGCGGACATAAAAGATGTCTATGCTGCTCCAGTATATGTCAGAAATCTATTTTCTATAGCCGAGTTAGTGGGGAGTCCTTCCCTATTTTGAGTAGTCTAAACTGTGAATCTAACCACGTTATATACCTCTTAGAGTGTCCGTGCCATTTACAGTATGTGGGGCGCACGATTCAAACACTGCGGAACAGACTGAACAAACATAGATCAAACATCAAGAAAAAATATTTGAAACACAATGTATCCAGACACGCGACAGAACATCATGAGGGTAGTTCAGCTGGGTTCAATGTGACCCCGATCGAACAAATCCCAAGTCACCTATATAAAGACACTCAGTACATTAGACGCAGAGAAATGTACTGGATTTTCAAATTGAATAGTTTGAATCCCTATGGTCTCAATGAAGCATTTGAGATCAATTTATAAAAGCCAAGTATTTTAAATCTAGGTAGAACCAGTATTTGATATTTATATATTTATTACCGCCTTTTTGGTTTATTTATTGTAATATTATTTTTATATATCATTTGTGCGCGTAATGTTCATTATCCCTATAAGTATTTTAAGCATCTATTTATACACTGCGTGCAGAATTATTAGGCAAATGAGTATTTTGACCACATCATCCTCTTTATGCATGTTGTCTTACTCCAAGCTGTATAGGTTCGAAAGCCTACTACCAATTAAGCATATTAGGTGATGTGCATCTCTGTAATGAGAAGGGGTGTGGTCTAATGACATCAACATCCTATATTAGGTGTGCATAATTATTAGGCAAATTCCTTTCCTTTGGCAAAATGGGTCAAAAGAAGGACTTGACAGGCTCAGAAAAGTCAAAAATAGTGAGAGATCTTGCAGAGGGATGCAGCACTCTTAAAATTGCAAAGCTTCTGAAGCGTGATCATCGAACAATCAAGCGTTTCATTCAAAATAGTCAACAGGGTCGCAAGAAGCGTGTGGAAAAACCAAGGCGCAAAATAACTGCCCATGAACTGAGAAAAGTCAAGCGTGCAGCTGCCAAGATGCCACTTGCCACCAGTTTGGCCATATTTCAGAGCTGCAACATCACTGGAGTGCCCAAAAGCACAAGGTGTGCAATACTCAGAGACATGGCCAAGGTAAGAAAGGCTGAAAGATGACCACCACTGAACAAGACACACAAGCTGAAACGTCAAGACTGGGCCAAGAAATATCTCAAGACTGATTTTTCTAAGGTTTTATGGACTGATGAAATGAGAGTGAGTCTTGATGGGCCAGATGGATGGGCCCGTGGCTGGATTGGTAAAGGGCAGAGAGCTCCAGTCCGACTCAGACGCCAGCAAGGTGGAGGTGGAGTACTGGTTTGGGCTGGTATCATCAAAGATGAGCTTGTGGGGCCTTTTCGGGTTGAGGATGGAGTCAAGCTCAACTCCCAGTCCTACTGCCAGTTTCTGGAAGACACCTTCTTCAAGCAGTGGTACAGGAAGAAGTCTGCATCCTTCAAGAAAAACATGATTTTCATGCAGGACAATGCTCCATCACACGCGTCCAAGTACTCCACAGCGTGGCTGGCAAGAAAGGGTATAAAAGAAGAAAATCTAATGACATGGCCTCCTTGTTCACCTGATCTGAACCCCATTGAGAACCTGTGGTCCATCATCAAATGTGAGATTTACAAGGAGGGAAAACAGTACACCTCTCTGAACAGTGTCTGGGAGGCTGTGGTTGCTGCTGCACGCAATGTTGATGGTGAACAGATCAAAACACTGACAGAATCCATGGATGGCAGGCTTTTGAGTGTCCTTGCAAAGAAAGGTGGCTATATTGGTCGCTGATTTGTTTTTGTTTTGTTTTTGAATGTCAGAAATGTATATTTGTGAATGTTGAGATGTTATATTGGTTTCACTGGTAAAAAATAAATAATTGAAATGGGTATATATTTGTTTTTTGTTAAGTTGCCTAATAATTATGCACAGTAATAGTCACCTGCACACACAGATATCCCCCTAAAATAGCTAAAACTAAAAACAAACTAAAAACTACTTCCAAAAATATTCAGCTTTGATATTAATGAGTTTTTTGGGTTCATTGAGAACATGGTTGTTGTTCAATAATAAAATTAATCCTCAAAAATACAACTTGCCTAATAATTCTGCACTCCCTGTAGGTATTTTTGATTCATTTTATCCATCGCTTGTATCGATTATATAAACCCTTTTTATATATACAAGAGTTTTTTTTATATAAGAGTTCCTTATGAGAAAGATTTACAATCATTCCCTATATATACAAATATAGGCCACTTCTCCAGACCTACTGATTAATTCCAATACATAGTATATAGCCATCTTTTTAGGTCATATATTTAGGACATTCACTACATTTATTTATTTGTGTATCTATCTACACCTAACTATATATAATTGTAATCTTCAAACCTCCGCCCCTCCTTCTAGTGGGCCAGCCCTCTAATTTTCACCTCCTAACTCCACTCATTCCCCTCAAGTATTAGATAAGTCCGATACTATATATATTCATTTACATAATTGATCACACTATATGTGTGTTCCTATTGTGTATATATACCTATATACATCTAATTGTCATATTGATCCCTACTTGTACCCTGCTACTGGTCCCTACATATCGATATGTCCCCTTATATATATACTTCCTACATCCTTAGTATATCGCGCTGTGACCGATGGCTCTCAGCCGCAGGCACTGCGCTCCATTGAGGCGCACATAAGCGTCCTTGCTGCCATGGAGATCGGCCATGTGACCGCTGGTCTGGCGATCACATGACCGGGCTGTCTACAGAGGAAATAGAGGTAAACAGAGCGCATGCGCTAGCGCTCAGTGAACTCACCAGCCGGCCCACCCCTATCACGTGATCGCAGTGAGGCGGTCATGTGACCCTTGTTTCTCGGCCGGATTATACTTATTCTAGTTTTATCTATTTGCTTACATCTTTCTAATAGTTTTATAAATGAATCCATACTAGTATAGAATGATATGTATTTTGATGTTGTAAAAGGGTTGAAAATGGTTATATCTTAATATATGACATTATACCTGGGGCTAGCCCCTCCCACCTGTGGGCAGCCCTCATGTAATCCGTTTTTTGGTGTTTTTTTTACATCTATATAAACTTGTAACTATTACTAGTTATTGTGACTACATGTTAACCTGATGAAGGGGACAGTTTGAGCCCCGAAACGCATTGTTCTATGCACATATGCCTATTATGTAAATAAAGAAGATTCACCTACAGAGACCTGCTTGAACCAGTGATTTTGCGTATGATCAGAATTTCCTTTACTGAACCTTTAGTGAGCAGGCAGCCTGTCGTCACAGAAGATGGATCTGAGCAGTGAATCGAGAGTTAGTGAAGAGGAGGAAGGGCAGGAGTCTGGTTAGGTTAAGGGATTTGATAGGCCACCCTAAAAAGATGTGTTTATAGGGAGCACCTAAAACCCTGGATGCTGTGAATTAGCCTAATTTCTTGGAGGAGGGCATTCCAGAGAACTGGTGCATCTTGAAAGAAGTCTTAAAGATGGGAGTGAGAGGTTCGCATAATGGTGGATGTCATAATTCATTAGCAGAACGAAGAGCACGGGTAGGGTGGTAGACAGAAATGAGGGAGGAGATACAGGGGGATGCAGCACCATAGATATCTTTGGGTGAGAATAACTGGCACAGGTTGGAGGCATCACACTAGATGTTAGACATATAGATTAGCCTAACTGCTGCATTAAGGATAGATTGGAAAGGGGAGAGTTTAGTGAGGGAAAGACTGATTAGTAATGATTTGTAGTAATCAATAGTGTTGATAACGAATATTCGAATTTCGAATTTTTATCGCGATTATAGGTATAAAATATAATCGAATATTCGATTTTTTTTCCTAATTTTTTTTTTCCGATTTTTTATTTTTATTTTTTTATCAGTACACATGATCCCTCACTGCTTCTAGATTGTGGGCCAATAAGAAGGCTGCAATATACTTGACTTTAGGAGTAGTAGTGTTTGCGAATTTTGCTCTATATTCTTTTTTTATATTCGCTATATTGCTATATATTCTTGTTTTAGAATATTACGAATATTCGAAAAAACGAAGTTATAGCAATATAGAGAATATTCGAAAAAAATCGAATAGAGCAATTTAGCTAATATAGTGCTATAATCTTCTTTGTCCAATAGTTGTAAGTTGAAAAATTCGCAATAAAAAATTTGAATCCGAAAATTCGCATATTACACAATCATTACCTTTCCGATGTTTAGATTAAAAAAAAATCGCGAATTCTAGACGAATATTCTACAAAATATTCGCGAAATATCGCGAATTCGAATATGACCCCTGCCGCTCATCACTAGTAATCAAGACAGGAATGGATCAGGGCAACAATGAGAGTTTTTGTTTTTTCCACAGCAAGAAAGGGGCAAATTCTAAAGGTGTTTTTGAGGTGCAGGCAGCATGAGTGGGCAAATGATTGAATATAGCTGGTAAAGGAAAGATCAGTGTAAAACATAACAGTGAGACAGCAGGCGTGCTGCCCAGGAATTATTGTAGTGCTACATGGTGAGAGGGAGATATCAGGTTTAGGTAGGTTAGTACATGGTGTAAACACAAGAAGTTCCGTTTTTGAAATAGGTTTTTTCAGATAGAGTGATGACATGATGTTAGAGACAGCGGACGGTCAGTCACTGTTGTTTTGTAGTATTACAACGGTGATTTCACAAGAGGAAGTATATAGTTGGGGATCATCAGCATAGAGATCATATTAAAACAAAATCTACTGATAGTCTGTCCAAAGGGGGCTATGAAATTGAACCTTAGGAGGTGTGGTGGGGAAGGGGATCGTTGATACTTGGAGCCTGGGACATGATTTCATGAGTGGCCAGGTCTACACCACAGATGTCTGTAAGAGGCACTTGCACTTTAGAACTGAGGAGGGAGTGTTTTTTGGATATCGGTTAGTGAAGAGAGCAGAGTCGTGAAATATGTCTGTTTAGTGTGATGAAGGGCCAAGTTATCAGCATAAATTTGGAATGGAGGAATCTGGTGTATGAGCTTATCTCCATAGGTGTCCAGCACTCCTGGAGCACCCCTGGAGAAGGCGAGTTTGAGGTGTGTGCCAGGGTTGCTTTCATTTCTTTTGAGAGATTCTGAGTGTAGGGGGCACTACTTCATCTAGGGTACTTCTGAGGGTATCATTTCAGTGTTCTGCAGTGAGATCAGAACAGGAGAAGGAAGAGATTGGGGACAATGATGACTGTAGAATGTCTATATGTTTATGTGGGTGTTACATTCCTGTGCCAATAGCACTAAAATGCGACTTTTTTAAACCAAAATGCTCCATTTCAGTCATTGCTGCCAGACTACACTTGTGAAACATATTTGGGACTTTTGAAGCATATTTCCAGTGGTAAATTGCAACTTTTGTCTCAGACTTGGGACGTTTTTGTTGAATCTCACTTTACTCACAGAACCCTGCTGTTTACTGTAGCTCATTTATATTAGATAGAAATAAATGTGTCCTGTTTTATTACTTATCTATCACTTGTTCCCACGACGATTTGGTTTTACTTTTAATAAATGCGACTTTTTGACAAAAAGTTGCGTCTTTATGCCATAAATGCGACTTTTTACACAAAACACCACCACATAAGCTGGCTTAATTCTCTGCAACAATTTGGGCCATTTCTACTGGTAAAAGTATGATAAATGATGAGTAATATGCACCAGTTTGATAGCTCCACCCACTTTGACATTTATAACTCATTTCTGGCGTGATGCATTCTTTATGGTGAAAATTCTGGAGAAAACAGTTGATGTATTTGTGCAAATCAAAACTCCATTCTTTTTGGCTCATTTTACACCATAATTCTGGTGCAACATGCTTAGTAAAGGTCCCCCATAGTAATCATGAATTCAGATTGTAAGCTAGGGACAGAAAAGTGATGATAATGTCTAAAGCGCTGCACAGTATGTCAGCGCTATATAAGGGAGTAAAATAAATAAAATATAGTGGTGTTGCAGACTTCTGTCTAGTACTTTTACTTTGTAGTCTGAGTTTGAATATGACACTTCGAGGTAAACGTCTTACACAGCTGGTGAAATAAGGTCAAACTCCTTGGAGAATTTGGCAACATAGACAGGAAGTTGCGGATTAAACTGTATTCAGCTACTGCCAAGATAACCAAAGTTACTTGGTTTATCTGGAAAACAGATTTTACAGTGGTTGTCCTATTATTTTCAGCAATGTTTATGTAATGTTGACTTTGCTTGCTGTTGCTTAACTCCTAAATGACCAGGACTGAAAAGGTCTTAATGACCAGACACTTTTTTTGTGACTGAGCGCATGTGGTGGTTTCATGGCTTTAACTTTTTTAAATAAATTTCTACCAAAATAATTTTAGCAAATTTTTTTGTGGCATATTGGGCTTTTTTTTAAATGTTTTTAGCAACTTTTTTGAAATTACTTGAGTACTACTGTGCAAATATTTTAAAAAGTAATTTTGTTTACACTATAGCTTCTTATTTATTTATTTTTTACACTATATATACACAATATGCAAACCGACACCGAAATAAATTATTTCAGTCTTTTTGATATAATATGTATAGTTTTGCATGAACGGAGCGATCAGTTTCAGATGGTGTGGGTATTTTGTTTTTTATTTATTTGGATTTTTATTATATTTTAACTTTTTTGTATTTTTGACACATAACGTGTCCCCCAAAGGTCACTAAAAACCTCTGGGGGACACTGACACATTTTCTTTGTATTTTGCGTTATTGCCACTGTAACTGGGGCATCCAAAAGGAGCTCCAGTTACAGAGGAAAACAGCCATCTTTGGTTCTTGATTGTAATCAAGCAGAGCTGATCAGGATCTGCTAAGACCCTGCAGCTCTCCTATGCCTAGGACACCCGACGATCACATGATCACCGGGTCCAGTAGAGGAACTAGCATATCCATCTCCTCCATTCACTGCATAGCATTTATTGAGCACTATGCACTGAGGAAGGGAGAAGGCAGAATTAATAGCAAACTGCTTCCTAAGTCTTCTCCTCAGGGTCCCTGGCTGTCACAGAATTTTCTATATTTCTGAGTAAATTTGACCTAATTTGTAATTCCTTACAAGTCCTAAAAGTGGATAAAGATAACCAAATCAAACAAATGAGTCAAAAATATTATACTTGATCATTTATGTATTGAGAAATCAATATCGGCAATATCACATGTCTGTGAGTGGTAAAAGTATGTAAACCTTTGCTTTCAGTATCTGGTGTGTTCCCCTTTTGCAGCAGTAACTGCAACTAAACGTTTTTGTTAATTGTTGGTTAGTCCTGCAAATTGGCTTGGTGAAATTTTAGCCCATCCCTCTGTATAAAACAGCTTCAGCATTGTTGGTTGGTTTGCTCCAATGATTTTCTCACTTTAGGTCCTTGTCCTTCCATAATATTTCTATTTAAGGTCAAGACTTAGACTTGGGTATTCCAAAGCTTTAACTTTATTCTTTAACAATTTTTTGGTAGAATGACTTGTGGCTTAGGGTCCTTGTCTTGCTGAGTGACTCACATTCTCTTGAGATTCAGCTCACAGACAGATCTCCTGACTAGTGTTGAGCAAATCGAAATTAACCAAGTGGAACGAATAGTTTTTTCCCCCTAAAATGACAGCTACACATGTTACAAAGTGAAAGTAAGAAGCCCGGGAACGCAAGGTCACCCATAATGCCATGCAGCCAGCCAATCCCCGGCATTTCACTGTGAACTGAGCATAGGGAGGGATGTGACAAGCACCTTTCAACACAAAATGTTGAGAGACTTACCTTCATAAAGATGAATCAGGCGTGGATAAACCAAGATTTCCAGACATCTGTGCCTGATCCAACAGATTAGATCATTCGGGCAGTAATAATCTGACTAGTGTGCTGCCACACCAGAACATTGTGACAAATGGCCCGATACTTCTGCCCAATTGCACCCACCAGATGCCACAAGCTGGCTGCTTCTACTGCCATCTGTTCCTACTGTGATCTGCCACCATCTTGTGTTGTTACTGCCACTGCTGTTGCTCCCCCTCCCCACTCTTTTCCGGTGGCACTATTTTGATTCCTCATGCTGTTGCCACCCTCACCACTTTGTTTTGGGGCCACAATTGTGACTCTTTATGCTGTTGCCACCCTCACGACACTGTTCCAGGGCCACTATTGTTACATTTCATGCTGTTGCCACCCTCACCCCTCTGTTCTGGGGCCACTACTGTGACTCTTCATGCTGTTGCCACTCTCACCAGTCTGTTACAAGGCCACAAATGTCGTTTGGCCAAGTTGACATCTCCGTTTATTTTTCCATTCTTCTGAGCGGACAAAGATAACAAAAAAAACGGGTCCTGTCATTTGAGCATCCATAAGACCTCTATCACTGTCTGAATAAAACCAATTTCATATACAAATGGTCAAAACTCATGCAAATTGAGCATGTGGCGTCTATGACACGATCAGTATTTTACATCCGGATTTGATCATGATTTGGAAGACAAAATCAGGAGTGGGTCCATAACACTAAACAGATACAAATATTTCCATCACATTATCTCTGTTTTGTACCCACTCCTGTTTTTGCCTGACAAATACTGATTAAATGCTGACCAAATACTGACGGTTTTATAGGCGGATGCTCAAAATACAGGATCCCCTTTTTTTGGCAGAAAAATAAACAGTGAGGTGAACACAACTTTACTGCTGACACCCTCCCCAACGGTCATGGGACCACTACTTGAATCTTGGGCCACTGCACGGTTAAGTCCACAATGATTAATTATACCTGACTCTAACATTGACCTGTAAGGCTGAGTTCACACTTCAGGGTAAAAAGAAAATGATCACATTTACTTATGACAAACTTGTAAATAAATGGGTGGAAACATTCTCAGTTAAGACAAAATATAAATGGGAAAAATATGTGGACCCTTTCAAATTGGGACATTGGGTGGTAATGTTGAATAATATGACAGAAGGCTGTCAGTGTTATGCATTAACTATCACTCAGTTTTTTAATTTTCACCTTATACAGTCCTGATCAAAAGTTGTGATGATCAGGTAGTAACACGTTGTGATGGCAAAGGTAAAAAAACTCTCCCTTTTTTAACGTGGTCGGACTGCATAAGCAGGGTCTCTCACAGCGCGCCATCGTTGCTGAGGTGAGACGCAATAAGACAGTCATTTGGAATTTCTTAAATGATCCTGAGGGTTATGGAACAAAAAAGTCAAGTGGAAGACCCAATAAAATTTCATCAGCACTGAGCCGGAGGATCCAATTGGCTGTCCGTCAAGACACTGGACGATCCTCGACCCAAATTAAGGCCCTTACTGGTGCTGACTGCAGCCCTATAACCATCAGACGGCATCTGAGACTGAAGGGCTTCAAAAACAAAAAGCGTCTTTAAAGACCTTGTCTCCTTGAACGCCACAGAACTGCTCGTTTGGACTTTGCAAGAGAGCACCAAACATGGGACATTTAAAGGTGGAAGAAAGTTTTATTCTCTGATGAGAAAAAATGTAACCTTGATGGTCCTGATGGTTTCCAACGTTACTGGCATGACAAGCAGATCCCACCTGAGATGTTTTCTACGCGCCACAGTGGAGGGGGCGCCATAATGGTCTGGGGTGCTTTTTCCTTCAGTGGAACAATGGAGCTTCAGGAAGTGCAGGGGCGTCAAACGGCCGCTGTCTATGTACAGATGTTGCAGAGAGCATTCCTCGTGACTGAGGGCCCTCATCCGTGTGGTAACGACTGGGTTTTTCAACAGAACAACGCTACAGTACACAATGCCCGCAGGACAAGGGACTTCTTCCAGGAGAATGACATCACTCTTTTGGCTCATCCTGCATGTTCCCCTGATCTAAATCCAATTGAGAACCTTTGGGGATGGATCGCAAGGGAAGTTTACAAAAATGGACAACAGTTCCAGACAGTAGATGGCCTTCGTGCGGCCGTCTTCACCACTTGGAGAAATGTTCCCACTCACCTAATGGAAACGCTTGCATCAAGCATGCCAAAACGAATTTTGAAAGTGATAAACAATACTGAGTTCATGTTTGGAAGTTGGATTACTGTTTTGGGGGGGGGGGGTTAGTTTTTTTTTGGAGGTGTGGTCCTAAACTTTTGATCAGCTGAAAAACAGCCTGTTTCAGTTTATTCGTTGTTTTCATTAAATTGAATGCTCAAAAAATGTTTTGTCTCACTCCCATTTCTTCTTGTTGCATGTTGAAGCTCTACTTGGAACCTTGTTAAGATCCAGCCATGTTAAATATGATTTTTTTGCCATTTGTCAAGTGGTCTTAAACTTTTGATCAGGACTGTATTATTCATGTTTTTTTGTAGAAAATAGGAAGGAGGACAACTCAAACTGTCCCAAATGTGACATATACCAGGCAACTCTCATTTGTTATAGAGGTGCTCAAATCTTCAAGGGTTTTTGTAACAAATATATTAAATTACTGAACAAATGTCTGTGTCACCACATTTACTGCATTGGGTAAAAGTCTGAAGTTGTATAAATAAGCAAAAATAGTGCCCTTTTTGTGGCTAGGAAAATTATAGTTAGTAAAAGGATGAATCCTGCAGTTCCTTTTCAGGAAGTGGGTTAGTTCAATGCAGTGGGTAAATATGAATTCGAGAAAAAAAACACTGAGTACTTATTATGGTAATTACATTGTGGACACCTTGGTTTGGATCAATTTGGAACAATCATTTTATTTATTTTTTACTATATTTCTATATTTTGTCTTTCTCTCTGTTCCAAAGGTGGCTAGAATTGTATTTGATAATTTAAATAAAAAAGAATAATTCTCCTGAGTGCCCTCACAAAGAAAAAATATCCCCTTTGTGCCCCAAAATAATAGTGCCTCCTACACAATAACAGTGCTCAACATGTGCCTTCATAAATAATAAAGCAAATTTCTCATCCACATTCCATGTGGAGCAGAGTGGCTCATGTCCCATGTAGTGGGCTAACAGTCAGAGCAATGGCATCACTGCATCGTGTGCGCCATCTGTATAGGGAATAAAGGGACATGAAGGGACAGGTTCCAGCTTTGCCATAGTATTTGTGTCATACTACAGCATATCTACTGTATGTCCTTTGGATATGGATACAGTTAAAGAATAACTGTCAAATTTTCTTTTTTTTGCTAAAGTGTAGGGCAAGTGATAGGTAAAAATTTTGCAATAGACTTTATTTTGCCAAAACGTTTATTTTTGGTAGACAACTGGGGCTGAAATGCCCCTTAGCAGCACTCTTCAAAATGCTAAGGGCCATCCGTCCATTAGAAAAGATGGGCTGTGCAGATGCTGTGCTTCTGACTCGTGCTTCCCTCGGAGACAGAAGGCTGGGCACAGGAGTCTTAGGAGTTAAAATTACATTATTATCCCCCCTTTCTATGCAATCTAATGCTCCGTTACATTCACTGACCTGCGATCCCTGTGATAATTCATGAAACAGCTGCCGGAAGTAGACGCAGTGAGCCGGCTGCTGCTTCATGAATTATTATCACAGGGATTGCAGGTCAGTGAATGTAACAGAGCATTAGATTGCATAGAAAGGGGGAATATAAATGTAATTTTAACTCCTAAGACTCCTGTGCCCAGCCTTCTGTCTCCCAAGGAAGCACGGGAGTCAGCAGCACAGCGTCTGCACAGCCCATCTCCCCTTTTCTAATAGGAGACGGATGGCCCTTAGCAACGCTCATTTGAAGAGTGCTGCTGAGGGCCATTTCAGCCCCAGTTTTCTACCAAAAATAAACGTTTTGGCAAAATAAAGTCTATTGTAAAACTGTTACCTATCACTTGCCCTACACTTTAGCAAAAAAATTAATAAAAATAATGACAGTTATCCTTTAAATGTGGAGGTCACCCGTCTACCCAAGACATAGCATGAAAAATATGAGCATGGGCTCTAGATGTCCTGTGCTAACAATATCTTTGCCATCCTCATCTTATTGATCAGGATGAGTGAGCAATTCCAAAAATTACTGTAATGCAAAGGGCATGACCTCTACACCAGCCATCAACACAGAAATTTCACATTTCCAGAAGCAAATGCTAAAGAATGGGGAAAAGGAAACGTGTACAGGCCAGGAACAGATTTCCAGAGTGCAGTACTTCTAATTAACATACAGTATACATCTACTTATTTGTTACAGTATACAATGCATTCGGAAAGTCCAGAGGACAGGTCTTCAGTATTTAGGTTTCGGAAAACCCCTTTAACCACCTCAGCTCCCCTAGCTTAAACACCCTTAATGACCAGACCACTTTTTACAATTCTGCACTACACTACTTTCACGGTTTATTGCTCGGTCATGCAACTTACCACCCAAATGAATTTTACCTCCTTTTCTTCTCACTAATAGAGCTTTCATTTGGTGGTATTTCATTGCTGCTGAAATTTTTACTTTTTTTTGTTATTAATCGAAATTTACCGATTTTTTTTGCAAAAAAATGTCATTTTTCAATTTCAGTTGTAAATTTTTTCAAATAAAACTACATTTCTATAAAATTTTTTCTCTAAATTTATTGTTCTACATGTCTTTGATAAAAAAAATGTTTGGGTAAAAAAAAAATGGTTTGGGTAAAAGTTATAGCGTTTACAAACTATGGTACAAAAATGTGAATTTCCGCTTTTTGAAGCAGCTCTGACTTTCTGAGCACCTGTCATGTTTCCTGAGGTTCTACAATGCCCAGACAGTAGAAAAAACCCACAAATGACCCCATTTCGGAAAGTAGACACCCTAAGGTATTCGCTGATGGGCATAGTGAGTTCATAGAACTTTTTATTTTTTGTCACAAGTTAGCGGAAAATGATGATTTTTTTTTCTTACAAAGTCTAATTTTCCGCTAACTTGTGACAAAAAATAAAAAATTCTAGGAACTCGCCATTCCCCTCACGGAATACCTTGGGGTGTCTTCTTTCTAAAATTGGGTCACTTGTGGGGTAGTTATACTGCCCTGGCATTTTAGGGGCCCTAATGCGTGAGAAGTAGTTTGAAATCAAAATGTGTAAAAAATGCCCTGTGAAATCCTAAAGGTGCTCTTTGGAATGTGGGCCCCTTTGCCCACCTAGACTGCAAAAAAAGTGTCACACATGTGGTATCGCCGTACTCAGAAGAATTTGGGCAATGTGTTTTGGGGTGTATTTTTACATATACCCATGCTGGGTGAGAGAAATATCTCGGCAAAAGACAACTTTTCCCATTTTTTTTATACAAAGTTGGCATTTGACCGAGATATTTATCTCACCCAGCATGGGTATATGTAAAATGACACCCCAAAACACATTGCCCAACTTCTCCTGAGTACGGCAATACCACATGTGTGACACTTTTTTGCAGCCTAGGTGGGCAAAGGGGCCCACATTCCAAAGAGCACCTTTAGGATTTCACAGAGCATTTTTTACATATTTTGATTTCAAACTACTTCTCACGCATTAGGGCCCCTAAAATGCCAGGGCAGTATAAATACCCCACAAGTGTCCCCATTTTGGAAAGAAGACACCCCAAGGTATTTTGTGATGGGCATATTGAGTTCATGGAAGTTTTTATTTTTTGTCACAAGTTAGTGGAATATGAGACTTTGTAAGAAGAAAAAAAATTAAAATCATCATTTTCCGCTAACTTGTGACAAAAAAATAAAAAATTCTAGGAACTCGCCATACCCCTCACGGAATACCTTGGGGTGTCTTCTTTCCAAAATGGGGTCACTTGTGGGGTAGTTATACTGCCCTGGCATTTTAGGGGCCCTAATGCGTGAGAAGTAGTTTGAAATCAAAATGTGTAAAAAATGCCCTGTGAAATCCTAAAGGTGCTCTTTGGAATGTGGGCCCCTTTGCCCACCTAGGCTGAAAAAAAGTGTCACACATGTGGTATCGCCGTACTCAGGAGAAGTTGGGCAATGTGTTTTTGGGTGTCTTTTTACATATACCCATGCTGGGTGAGAGAAATATCTCGGCAAAAGACCACTTTTCCCATTTTTTTTATACAAAGTTGGCATTTGACCGAGATATTTATCTCACCCAGCATGGGTATATGTAAAATGACACCCCAAAACACATTGCCCAACTTCTCCTGAGTATGGCGATACCACATGTGTGACACTTTTTTGCAGCCTAGGTGGGCAAAGGGGCCCACATTCCAAAGAGCACCTTTAGGATTTCACAGGGCATTTTTTACACATTTTGATTTCAAACTACTTCTCACGCATTAGGGCCCCTAAAATGCCAGGGCAGTATAACTACCCCACAAGTGACCCCATTTTGGAAAGAAGACACCCCAGGGTATTTTGTGATGGGCATAGTGAGTTCATTGAAGTTTTCATTTTTTTGTCACAAGTTAGTGGAATATGAGACTTTGTAAGAAAAATAAAAAATTCAATAAAAATCATCATTTTCCGCTAACTTGTGACAAAAAAAAATAAAAAATTCTAGGAACTTTGCCATACCCCTCACGGAATACCTTGGGGTGTCTTCTTTCCAAAATGGGGTCACTTGTGGGGTAGTTATACTGCCCTGGCATTTTAGGGGTCCTAATGCGTGAGAAGTAGTTTGAAATCAAAATGTGTAAAAAATGCCCTGTGAAATCCTAAAGGTGCTCTTTGGAATGTGGGCCCCTTTGCCCACCTAGGCTGCAAAAAAGTGTCACACGTGGTATTGCCGTACTCAGGAGAAGTTGGGCAATGTGTTTTGGGGTGTCTTTTTACATATACCCATGCTGGGTGAGAGAAATATCTCGGCAAAAGACAACTTTTCCCATTTTTTTATAGAAAGTTGGTATTTGATCAAGATATTTATCTCACCCAGCATGGGTATATATAAATGACACCCCAAAACACATTGCCCAACTTCTCCTGAGTACGGCGATACCAAATGTGTGACACTTTTTTGCAGCCTAGATGCACAAAGGGGCCCAAATTCCTTTTAGGAGGGCATTTTTAGACATTTGGATCCCAGACTTCTTCTCACGCTTTAGGGCAGTATAAATACCCCACATGTGACCCCATTTTGGAAAGAAGACACCCCAAGGTATTCAATGAGGGGCATGGCGAGTTCATAGAAGATTTTTTTTTTTGCACAAGTTAGCGGAAATTTTTTTATTTTTTTTCTCACAAAGTCTCCCTTTCCGCTAACTTGGGACAAAAATTTAAATCTTTCATGGACTCAATATGCCCCTCAGCGAATACCTTGGGGTGTCTTCTTTCCAAAATGGGGTCATTTGTGGGGTGTTTGTACTGCCCTGGCATTTGAGGGTCTCTGCAATCATTACATGTATGGCCAGCATTAGGAGTTTCTGCTACTCTCCTTATATTGAGCATACGGTTAATGATATATATTTTTTCCGTTCAGCCTCTGGGCTGAAAGAAAAAAATGAACGGCACAGATTTCTTCATTCGCATTGATCAATGTGGATGAAAAAATCTCTGCCCCAAAAAAAAAAAGGAGGGGAAAGGCTTCTGCCAGGATATAGGAGCTCTGCCCAACATCCAAACCCACTCAGCCCGTATGCCCTGGCAAACCCGATTTCTCCATTCACATCAATCGATGTGGATGAATAAATCATTGCCGGGATTTTTTTATTATTTTTTTTATATACAAAGTGTTTGCCAAAGCATATGAACACCGCGCCCCTCAGCTCATATGCCTCGGCAAACATATCTTTTACTGCAGAGGAGAAATCTCGTCTTGCAGCGCCGCATTCACCGACTTTTGTGTAATCTGACAGCAGCGCAATGCTTCTGTCAGAATGCACATCAGTGCTGCAGCTGGTTCATCGGTTGGTCCACCTAGAAGGTAAAAAAGAAAAAACCAGGCCGCAACGCAATCAATTTATTAACTTTATAATAACATTTGAACGGAACATATAAACTTTATTTAACTTTTTGAACAGAACGCTAACTTTTTTGCTTACCGGTGATTTTTTTTTTTTTTTTTTACCTTTATAGGACAGACCTCTCCTTCCCCATGGGAAAATGTGCAAAGCGCAAATCGCCCAAAGATGTGGCGAAGTACATTATGCACTTTGTCCCAGGTGAAAGGAGAGGTTTGCAGCAGCTGTGAGTGAAAGGGCCCTAATAGCCCTGTGTGCCTGTCCTGTGAAACGCAATCCCTATGCTAAGTGAACCTGTGTGTGGTACTTCCGGAAACACTCCCCTAAGCATAGGGCAGGGTGGTCAGGGCAGTCAGGACAGAAATAGCGAGTGTCACGCCTTATTCCACTCCTGCTACAGACACAAAAAAAATTTTGGGGTGGCGGTACCAGCAACGACACTGGGGAAATGTCGCTCGTGTAGACGGCTCACTACACTGGTGGATGGGGCCACGGAACCTCCTGGATACAGGAGGTTCTCGATGATCTCTTCCTGAAAGTTGAGGAAGGATCCTGTTCTCCCAGCCTTACTGTAGAGAACAAAACTATTATATACAGCCAATTGAATCAAATATACAGACACCTTCTTATACCAGCGTCTGGTCCTGCGGGAAAGTAGATAAGGAGCCAACATCTGGTCATTGAAGTCCACCCCTCCCATGAGCAAATTATAGTCGTGGACACAAAGGGGCTTTTCAATGACACTGGTTGCTCGTTTAATTTGGATTGTCGTGTCTGCGTGAATGGAGGAGAGCATGTAAACGTCACGCTTGTCTCTCCATTTCACCGCGAGCAGTTCTTGGTTACACAAGGCAGCCCTCTCCCCCCTTGCAAGACGGGTGGTAACGAGCCGTTGGGGGAAGCCCCGGCGACTAGGTCGCGCGGTGCCATAGCAGCCAATCTGTTCTAGGAACAAATGCCTGAAGAGGGGCACACTTGTGTAGAAATTGTCCACATAAACATGGTACCCCTTGCCAAATAAGGGTGACACCAAGTCCCAGACTGTCTTCCCACTGCTCCCCAGGTAGTCAGGGCAACCGACCAGCTCCAGGGTCTGATCTTTACCCTCATAGATCCAAAATTTGTGGGTATAGCCTGTGGCCCTTTCACAGAGCTTATACAATTTGACCCCATACCGGGCGCGCTTGCTTGGGATGTATTGTTTGAAGCCAAGGCGCCCGGTAAAATGTATAAGGGACTCGTCTACGCAGATGTTTTGCTCAGGGGTATACAAATCTGCAAATTTGGTGTTGAAGTGGTCTATGAGGGGCTGAATTTTGTGGAGCCGGTCAAAAGCTGGGTGGCCTCTGGGACGAGAGGTGCTGTTGTCGCTAAAGTGCAGGAAACGCAGGATGGTCTCAAATCGTGTCCTGGACATGGCAGCAGAGAACATGGGCATGTGATGAATTGGGTTCGTGGACCAATATGACCGCAATTCATGCTTTTTGGTTAAGCCCATGTTGAGGAGAAGGCCCAGAAAAATTTTAAATTCAGAAACTTGGACGGGTTTCCACCGGAAAGACTGGGCATAAGAGCTTCACGGGTTGGCGGCTATAAATTCAGTGGCATATCGGTTTGTTTCTGCCACAACTAAGTCCAAGAGCTCCGCAGTCAAGAACAGCTCAAAAAACCCCAGTGCCGAACCGATCTGAGCTGTCTCAACCCGAACTCCAGACTGGGCGGTGAAAGGGGGAACTACTGGTGCGGCTGAAGTTGGGGGCTGCCAATCAGGGTTTGCCAGCACCTCAGGGACTCTAGGGGCTCTACGGGCCTGTCTGTGGTGAAGTGGCGAGCACCAGAAGGGCAGTTGAAGCTGGTACGGTGGCACGTGCATTAGTTCCCCCGTCGCAGCCACCGCACCAGCTTCAACTGCCCTTCTGGTGCTCGCCACTTCACCATGTTGTACGGCAGTGCTGGTACTAGGTCCAGGATGGGCTGCGCTGCTGGTGTATGCCTCACCAGGTAATCCGACAGCGCCAGCCCCACTCTGCTGCCCTTGAAGCGGATCCTGCGCAACCTGTGGTGTAGCAACATGGGGCCAGGTATGCCTGGTGGTATCAGGGACCTCAACCTCCTCGTCCGAACTTTGGGTCAGACTGCCACTGCTTTCTACAGGTTCATATTCTGACCCGCTGGATTCGTCAGATGAGGGTTCCCATTCCTCATCTGACTGGGTCAGAATCCTGTAGGCCTCTTCAGAAGAATACCCCTTGTTTGCCATTTGGTCAACTAAATTTAGGGGGTATTCCCTGAGACTACCCAAGAAAAAAAGCAAGCCTGTCTTACAAATGGGAGGCTAGCGAAGTACCGGAGGCCGCTGCGATTGTAAAGTGATTGTGCAGTGATAAAAAAAAATAAAAAAATTTGTCACTGCGGCGGGGCGGGTGTGGGTGAACGCACGTGTGGGCGACCGATCAGGTCTGATTGGACAAACACTGCGTTTTGGGTGGAGGGCGAACTAAGGTGACACTAATACTATTATACAAACCGGATTCCAAAAAAGTTAGGACACTAAACAAATTGTGAATAAAAACTGAATGCAATGATGTGGAGATGGCAAATGTCAATATTTTATTTGTAATAGGCCTCATGCACACGACCGTTGTGTGCACCCGTGGCCGTTGTGCCGTTTTCCGTTTTTTTTCGCGGACCCATTGACTTTCAATAGGTCCGTGGAAAAATCGGAAAATGCACCGTTTTGCAGCCGCATCCGTGATCCGTGTTTCCTGGCCGTGAAAAAAATATGACCTGTCCTATTTTTTTCACGGCCAACGGTTCACGGACCCATTCAAGTCAATGGGTCCGTGAAAGAACACGGATGCACACAAGATTGGCATCCGTGTCCGTGATCCGTGGCCGTAGGTTAGTTTTTATACAGACGGATCCGAAGATCCGTCTGCATAAAGCTTTTTCAAAGCTGAGTTTTCACTTTGTGAAAACTCAGAACCGACAGTATATTCTAACACAGAAGCGTTCCCATGGTGATGGGGACGCTTCTAGTTAGAATACACTACAAATTGTGTACAAGACTGCCCCCTGCTGCCTGGCAGCACCCGATCTCTTACAGGGGGCCGTGATCAGCACAATTAACCCCTTCAGGTGCGGCACCTGAAAGGGTTAATTGTACTATCATATCCCCCTGTAAGAGATCAGGGCTGCCAGGCAGCAGGGGGCAGACCCCCCCCCCCCTCCCCAGTTTGAATATCATTGATGGCCTGTGCGGCCCCCCCTCCCTCTATTGTAATAATTCGTTGGTGGCACAGTGTGCGCCCCCCCCCTCCCTCCCTCTATTGTAATAATTCCTTGGTGGCACAGTGTGCGCCCCCCATCGGCCCCCCTCCCTCTATAGCATTAACAACATTGGTGGCCAGTGTGCGGCCTCCCATCTCCCCCCCCCCATCATTGGTGGCAGCGGAGTTCCGATCGGAGTCCCAGTTTAATCGCTGGGGCTCCGATCGGTAACCATGGCAACCAGGACGCTACTACAGTCCTGGTTGCCATGGTTACTTAGCAATAGTACAATAGTAGAAGATTCATACTTACCTGCTGCTGCGATGTTCGTGTCCGGCCGGGAGCTCCACCTACTGGTAAGTGACAGGTCTGTGCGGCGCATTGCTAAATGAACTGTCACTTCCCAGTAGGAGGAGCTCCCGGCCGGACACAGACATCGCAGCTCCCAGGTAAGTATGAATCTTTTACTATTGTACTATTGCTAGTAACCCGCTGCCACCAATGATCGGGCGGGGGGGGGAGAGATGGGAGGCCGCACACTGGCCACCAATGTTGTTAATGCTATAGAGGGAGGGGGGGCCGATGGGGGGCGCACACTGTGCCACCAACGATTTATTACAATAGAGGGAGGAAGGGGGGGGCACACTGTGCCACCAACGAATTATTACAATAGAGGGAGGAAGGGGGGGGGCCGCACTGGCCACCAATGATATTGAAACTGGGGAGGGGGGGGGTCTGCCCCCTGCTGCCTGGCAGCCCTGATCTGTTACAGGGGGATATGATAGTACAATTAACCCCTTCAGGTGCGGCACCTGAGGGGTTAATTGTGCTGATCACGGCCCCCTGTAAGAGATCGGGTGCTGCCAGGGGGCAATCATGTACACAGTTTGTAGTATATTCTAACTAGAAGCGTCCCCATCACCATGGGAACGCCTCTGTGTTAGAATATACTGTCGGAAATGAGGTTTCACGATCTAACTCATATCCGACAGTATATTCTAACATAGAGTCGTTCCCATGGTGATGGGGACGCTTCAAGTTAAAATATACCATCGGATTGGAGAAAACTCCGATCCGATGGTATAAAAGGGACTCCAGACTTTACATTGAAAGTCAATGGGGACGGATCCGTTTGAAATGGCACCATATTGTGTCAACGTCAAACGGATCCGTCCCCATTGACTTGCATTGTAATTCAGGACGGATCCGTTTGGCTCCGCACGGCCAGGCGGACACCAAAACGACTTTTTTTTCATGTCCGTGGATCCTCCAAAAATCAAGGAAGACCCACGGACGAAAAAACGGTCACGGATCACGGGAAAACGGAACCCCGTTTTGCGGACCGCAAAAAAATACGGTCGTGTGCATGAGGCCATAGAACGTAGATGACAGATCAAACGTTTAATCCGAGTAAATGTATCATTTTAAAGGAAAAATACGTTGATTCAAAATTTCACGGTGTCAGCAAATCCCCAAAAAGTTGGGACAAGTAGCAATAAGAGGCTGGAAAAAGTAAATTTGAGCATAACGAAGAGCTGGAAGACCAATTAACACTAATTAGGTCAATTGGCAACATGATTGGGTATAAAAAGAGCTTCTCAGAGTGGCAGTGTCTCTCAGAAGCCAAGATGGGTAGAGGATCACCAATTCCCACAATGTTGCGCAGAAAGATAGTGGAGCAATATCAGAAAGGTGTTACCCAGCGAAAAATTGCAAAGACTTTGCATCTATCATCATCAACTGTGCATAACATCATCCGAAAATTCAGAGAATCTGGTACAATCTCTGTGCGTAAGGGTCTCCGGGCCCTTAAACGACACTGCACCACAAACAGGAATGCTACTGTAAAGGAAATCACAGAATGGGCTCAGGAATACTTCCAGAAACCATTGTCAGTGAACACAATCCACCGTGCCATCCGCCGTTGCCAGCTGAAACTCTACAGTGCAAAGAAGAAGCCATTTCTAAGCAAGATCCACAAGCTCAGGCATTTTCACTGGGCCAGGGATCATTTAAAATGGAGTGTGGCAAAATGGAAGACTGTTCTGTGGTCAGACGAGTCACGATTCAAAGTTCTTTTTGGAAATCTGGGACGCCATGTCATCCGGACCAAAGAGGACAAGGACAACCCAAGTTGTTATCAATGCTCAGTTCAGAAGCCTGCATCTCTGATGGTATGGGGTTGCATGAGTGCGTGTGGCATGGGCTCCCATCCAGACGTCATCTCTTTCAGGGAAGACCCTGCATTTTTCAACAAGATAATGCCAGACCACATTCTGCATCAATCACAACATCATGGCTGCGTAGGAGAAGGATCCGGGTACTGAAATAGCCAGTCTGCAGTCCAGATCTTTCACCTATAGAGAACATTTGGCGCATCATAAAGAGGAAGGTGCAACAAAGAAGGCCCAAGACGATTGAACAGTTAGAGGCCTGTATTAGACAAGAATGGGAGAACATTCCTATTTCTAAACTTGAGAAACTGGTCTCCTCGGTCCCCAGACGTCTGTTGAGTGTTATAAGAAGAAGGGGAGATGCCACACAGTGGTGAAAATGGCCTTGTCCCAACTTTTTGGGGATTTGTTGACACCATGAAATTCCGACTCAACATATTTTTCCCTTAAAATGGTACATTTTCTCAGTTTAAACTTTTGTTCCGTGATTTATGTTCTATTCTGAATAAAATATTAGAAGTTGGCACCTCCACATCATTGCATTCAGTTTATATTCACGATTTGTATAGTGTCTCAACTTTTTGGGAATCCGGTTTGTAGATCTGAATGTGATCAGTTCTGATCACTTACAGATACTATAAAAGTACAAATGCTAATTAGCGATACGCTAATTAGTGAATCAGTGACTGCGGTGGGCTGGGCGCTAAAAGATCGCTAACTACCTAATCAAGGGGCCTAAACTATCCTAAAACCTAACAGTCAATACCATTGGAAAAAAAAAGTGACAGTTTACACTGATCACTTTTTTCCCTTTCACTAGGTGATTGACAGGGGTGATCAAGGGGTTAATTGGGGTGATGGAGGGTGATCTGGGGGCTAAGTGTAGTGTTGGGTGTACTCACTGTGATGTGTGCTCCTCTGCTGAGACCAACCGACGAAAAGGACCAGCAGAGGAGCACAGAAGCCATTTAACACATTATATTTATAAATATAATTTGTTAACTGGCTTCTGATTCGTTTTTTTTGAAAATCATCAGCCTGCCAGCGACGATCATTGGCTGGCAGGCTGATGACGAACTTGTCTTTTAACTTTTGCCGGCCCGCGATGCGCATGCGCGGGCCGGCTTTGCCTGAAAACTCGCGTCTTGCGAGAGGACGCAACGGCGCGTCCACCCAGAATAACAGGGCCGCTGCAAAGACGCAATCCTGCGTACGGCGGTCCTATAGTGGTTAAGGTCCATTAGGTTCTTTTCCTTTGCAAAGTTGTGCTGTTCCATATTGATTTGTTACTGATCCAGCTTGTTATTTAACCTTGTCTTATTGTTACCGACAATGGTTTTGGAAGCATTGTGCCAACTGAGTTGACAGCATCCATCCATGTGCCAGCTGTTGCTGACAGAGACTACTCCAGTTGTACTGACCTGGGAATTGCCTGTGGATAGTCCATAACTGATGAAGAACTCACAATCCCTTAGCCTTTGCTCCCCTGTTAGCCCTGCGCCAAATCTGTTAGGAATCCAGTGTGTCTACATCTTCTGCAGGAGGCTTTGTAACACATTGTAACAGTGTGGAGTGAGAAAACAGTCCCATGGTTATAGTGATCTGAATAACCAATCATTGTGCTGTTCTGCTGGCTGGGAGTCGGTTATGTGACAGTCATGTGATTGGACAAGTGTAAAGGCATTTTCCATGAAACAGCATGTAACTCTGGCAGCACACTTTGATTGGACATGTAATGTGAAAAAGTATCAATATCACAGCGGAACCCACTAATTGGTTAGTGTGCATATATTTAGATGTAACCATGTGTTTGTATATTGATTCGAAAAGGGCCTTTGAGGGCAATATGTTCATTTGTATTTATACCCTGTGGTCTGTATGTTGGTTTTGGTGCCTTTATTTCTTTTGTTCATGTATCACCTTATGCTGTTATGCTTTACGTGGTCAACAAGGTTCTGT
Source organism: Bufo bufo (assembly GCF_905171765.1). Classification (NCBI taxonomy): domain Eukaryota; kingdom Metazoa; phylum Chordata; class Amphibia; order Anura; family Bufonidae; genus Bufo; species Bufo bufo. The sequence goes on along the minus strand of NC_053392.1, from coordinate 430,438,215 downwards.
TCATTTCTGCTTTACTGGGAAAGATTTGATGGGCCAAGTAAAAGTTTTTATTTTTTTATATATTTTTGGCATTGCTTCAAATTCTATCATTTCCTAACATTATCTCAGCATTGCGGAGTGTCAAAATGTTCAACAGGAATAACAACATGGGTAAGGACTGTTGCCATATTGCCACTAGCTACATTCTGCTGCACTGCAGTTTTTTTTAGAACCACAAAACAAAGTGTCCTTTCTGATTGTAATTGCTTATCTGCATATTTTGACCAGACTATTTGGCTTCACTGACATAATGGTATGGACAGTACAGATAAGTGATAAAGAAAACAGTTGAGACAGTCTTACAGTTTTAACATTGTAGTATTGTATGGTTTTGTAAGGTTCTTTTATTTTTTTACTTATTCATATCATGCCATCAGAATACAAATCTAGGACTGTTTAAATGAAAATCAGTATAAATATAAAAAAAATAGCTTCTTTATGCTACAGCAAACATGATATTGCTATTATATGAGTCATTTGCTGTGAATTAAAAGGACCTTAAACAATGGCTATTGCTTTTATGCTAGGCATAAAATAAATTTTACAATATGTTTTATCCCTGGTGTATATTTTACAAAATTTCATCCAGATGTTGGTAAAAAAATAAATAAAAATAAATCAGCAGTGGAACTTTACCTGTAGTGCAGATTTTGAATCCACAGCATGTCAGTTTACGCTGCTGATTTGAACAGTGGATTTCACCCTGCAATACATAGGTTAAAAATGTGCAACAGAATACACAAAAAATTCAGATATAACATTTTAATTTTGCTGTGCATTTATTGTGGATATTTCTGACATACAAGTTCCCCTGCAGAAAATCCACCCTTAATGTACTTTACAAACGGAATTTGTGCTTAATTTTCTTATGAAAAGAAGCTAATTCTTTACCACATGATTGTCCATTGTAAAGTACTGTAATATTGGCACATACAGTGGCGGAAATAATTATTTGACCCCTCACTGATTTTGTAAGTTTGTCCAATGACAAAGAAATGAAAAGTCTCAGAACAGTATCATTTCAATGGTAGGTTTATTGTAACAGTGGCAGATAGCACATCAAAAGGAAAATCAAAAAAATAACTTTAAATAAAAGATAGCAACTGATTTGCATTTCATTGAGTGAAATAAGTATTTGAACCCTCTAACAAAAAAAGACTTAATACTTGGTGGAAAAACCCTTGTTTGCAAGCACAGAGGTCAAACGTTTCTTGTAATTGATGACCAAGTTTGCGCACATTTTAGGAGGAATGTTGGTCCACTCCTCTTTGCAGATCATCTCTAAATCCCTAAGGTTTCGAGGCTGTCTCTGTGCAACTCTGAGCTTGAGCTCCCTCCATAGGTTTTCGATTGGATTAAGGTCCGGAGACTGACTAGGCCACTCCATGACCTTAATGTGCTTCTTCTTGAGCCACTCCTTTGTTGCCTTTGCTGTATGTTTTGGGTCATTGTCGTGCTGGAACACCCATCCACGACCCATTTTCAGTTTCCTGGCAGAGGGAAGGAGGTTGTCGCTCAGGATTTCACGATACATGGCTCCGTCCATTTTCCCGTTTATGCGAATAAGTTGTCCTGTGCCCTTAGCAGAAAAACACCCCCAAAGCAAAATGTTTCCACCCCCATGCTTGACGGTGGGGACGGTGTTTTGGGGGTCATAGGCAGCATTTTTCTTCCTCCAAACACAGCGAGTTGAGTTAATGCCAAAGAGCTCTATTTTGGTCTCATCAGACCACAGCACCTTCTCCCAGTCACTCTCTGAATCATTCAGGTGTTCATTGGCAAACTTCAGACGGGCCTGCACATGTGCCTTCCTGAGCAGGGGGACCTTGCGAGCCCTGCAGGATTTTAATCCATTGCGGTGTAATGTGTTTCCAATGGTTTTCTTGGTGACTGTGGTCCCTGCTAATTTGAGGTCATTAACTAACTCCTCCCGTGTAGTTCTAGGATGCTTTTTCACCTTTCTCAGAACCATTGACACCCCACGAGGTGAGATCTTGCGTGGAGCCCCAGAGCGAGGTCGATTGATGGTCATTTTGTGCTCCTTCCATTTTCGAACAATCGCACCAACAGTTGTCACCTTCTCTCCCAGCTTCTTGCTAATGGTTTTGTAGCCCATTCCAGCCTTGTGCAGGTCTACAATTTTGTCTCTGACATCCTTGGACAGCTCTTTGGTCTTTCCCATGTTGGAGAGTTTGGAGTCTGCTTGATTGATTGATTCTGTGGACAGGTGTCTTTTATACAGGTGACTAGTTAAGACAGGTGTCCTTAATGAGGGTGACTAATTGAGTAGAAGTGTCTAACCACTCTGTGGGAGCCAGAACTCTTAATGGTTGGTAGGGGTTCAAATACTTATTTCACTCAATGAAATGCAAATCAGTTGCTATCTTTTATTTAAAGTTATTTTTTCGATTTTCCTTTTGATGTGCTATCTGCCACTGTTACAATAAACCTACCATTGAAATGATACTGTTCTGAGACTTTTCATTTCTTTGTCATTGGACAAACTTACAAAATCAGTGAGGGGTCAAATAATTATTTCCGCCACTGTATCTGGCGAATGACTGGTGTGTTGCACGACAGTCAGCCATTGGCAGTGTCCTTGATCAGAAGCACCTCCGATTATAGACATTTATGGGGTCATTTATTAAGATCGGCATTTTAGATGCTGGTCTTAATACCCCGAGCGCTGGCGGTGGATGCGCTAAAGTTATGTAGAGGCATCGGCCTCTACATAACTTAAGCGCATCCACCGAATGTCCAAATTTACACCAGCTCCCTTGCTGGTGTAGATTTAGATCATTTCTACACCTAAAACAGGCATAGAAAATGATAAATGAGACGGCCTGGCCCTTCTCTGCCCATGCCCTCTTTTTTTACACCTGTTGTGATGGGGGGAAAGTCTATAGGCATATATCTGATAATAAATGATCCCCTTAATTTCTCAGATGCCATGGTCAATTGTAAGGGGGTCATTTACTGGGAGAAGACTGCTTCTGGGAGCCGGACTATTGCTATGGCAGCTGTGAGCCTTGTGAAGGCTCCCAGGCTTGCCATAGCAAAGTTCCAATGGTAAATTGTTGCAGGCTATGGTAGAAACGATCTAATGATCACATGCTGAAGTCACATAGGTGGGATAAAAAAAAAAAATTGGGACAGGAAGGAGGTTAACATTAAAACATTGAAGTGCTTTTCCAGTGTCATGGCCGTAGACAAGGAAACACACACACACACACACACACACACACAGTAAGCCCTAACTGGAACCCAACCCGGTGTCCCTGCCAACTTGCAGTGCAAGCCGCAATCTGTAAATGGTTGACCGTCCCTATGTGTAATGACCGGCGTCACGCAAAGGGAGGGAGATGGGAAGGCCCTGTCCAAGGGAGAGGGAAAGGTGGTGACCCCTGACTCACCTTGCGGCTGGCACCTGACTGCCCTGACGTCCCTAGATGGGTTCCTCACCCGTACGCCGATCACGTGCCTAAACCCTGGCTTTCCCTAAGATGAGCCCTGTGTAGTGAACAGGGCGGTGGGATCACTAGTCCGCACCACTGACACTAAGAGGAAAACACCAAGGAGAGGACAGACAATACAGACAAACGTATAATCCCAGGTGGGCGACAACAGCAGACCACCAAGGCCCAACAGGGATCTGGAGGGTAACACTCTTGAACAACAACCAGGGATCTCAGCTACTCAGCTCCAGTGGGTCAGTATAGAAGTCCAGGCAGGAAGCTCTATGTCTGGCAACCAGAGAAGTGGGAGATGGGAATATAAAGAGGTTGGGATTGCTGGACAAGAAACAGCTGAGGAGGAGAAGCTACGGATCCCTGAGTGAACCAAAAAGTATTGCAAGGCAAACCCAGAAAGCTACCATTACGAAACAGCACTGTCTTTGTACATCGAACGCGCAGCCACCCGCTGCGACTTCCTGACCCCGGGTATAACGGAGTCAGACGTGGCTCTTGACACCCTAAGTGCAGGGACCAAATCCAAGCACCCATGATAAAAACTGCAGGGACCTGTTTACACAGCTGAAACCCGACATACAAACACACAGAAAAGGGTCGTAAAGAAATGGGTCAAAGCCAGGAAGACAATACAGTACCAAATCACAGGATGGAGGGTAGTCAAAAATAGCCAAGCCAAAGGTCCAAACCAGACGGGTATCAAGGTACAAAATAACTAGACAGAGGTAGGTCAAAGGCAAGCCGAAGTCAAATACAAAATAACAGTCCAAAACACTCACAGGAGCAAACTCATACTGTAGTCTACCTTGAGCAGATTTCATTGCGCTATTTATTTATTTTTTTAAATTGGCCCCCTCCGTTCAATGGCTCTGTTCAAATGCTGTGGAGCACTTTACAGTAAAAGACAAGCTGTTCTCATGAGCAGTTAGGCAGCCTCAGGCACTGACTGCTCGAAGTGCCCAAGGCTGCCTGACTGCTCAGGTGCAACACACGTGCATTGCAGGTTGTAACTGTGCTAGGATCACATGCCAAATGTATGGCACGTGACCCAGGAAGTGTCTGCAATGTTCTGTGATTACCTTAATCACCGGGGAGTGCAGGGGGCGCAGCTCTGACCTGGTAGGAATATTTTCAACATTATCGCTGTTAAAGTGTTTAATCACATGAAAGGGTGGAAAACCATTAAGAAACAAAATGCGGATAACCCCTTAAAGCTACAAGAGAATTATTAAACGGGAAAACTGATCTAGGAAAGATATTTTTCGTGCAAAATTGGCTCCAATCATTAAGATGGTCCAGTAGACATTTTTTAAAGTCATCTAGAAGACACTCATAAAATGCAGTATAATGGTACCTGTCCCGTCTCAGATTTGCACAATCCTACTTAAATTATTCAGACCATTGCTTGTGTCATTGTCAGTCTAGGGGGAGTATGATACATATCTGCCGGGACAGACTCATCATACAGACATATGTCATGATATCTTATATTAACCCTGCTACCGAATTAAGTTTGTCCTGTGACACCATAGATTAATGTGGGTAATAGATTATTTAAGGCAGCCAGACTTGAGTTGAACTCCAAAAGGAAGACAGATAGGTCCCCAGAAATTTATAAAATAATGGCCATACCAGTGTTAAGAAGCCTGCATAGAAGAAAGTGGGGTGCACTGTATTAAACATTTGCCTAGTACATTGCCCTGTTGGGGTGAATTATAGTTAAACTTTCCTGTTTTTTCATCCTCTTCCTTTTTTTCTTTCTTTTGTTTTCTTATTCTTTCTGTCTCTTCTTCTTGCTTCTACTTGTTTATTAGCTTCTTGCTCTGCTGTGAAAGGCAAACATATTCTGGCAGTTTTCTGTCATTACAGCATGGTTTGTTGTGTTTTTGTTTTTGGCGCTTTATTGGATATAATTCTGAATGTATAAATAAAAAATAAAATAAAAACACTTCATGCCTTAGACATTTGCTTAGGAAGTCAATTGATGGAAGTATCTTCACATCAGCTGATTCCAATAATATTTTAACACGAAGTTTCAGGACAGCATGTTCTGCATCTGTCTTTAACACTAAATTTAATTCTGTTCTAAAGTTACACTTTGTCATAGAACAGAACATTTTAAACCGCAATGAAATGGAATTGATATAATTTATCTTAGTACCACCTAGAATATTATCATGATACTTCAAATTTGACATACCAGGTCATGTTGGTCAGCTATTACACAGAAATGTAATCACTTACTTTAATGACTGGATTAGTAGCAAGCAACTACTCAAGAGCTGTTGTGGCAATCGTATGTACAGGTATTTAAAAACTAAATATGAAGTTACAGGTGAAGATTTATCAAAAACGGTAAAAATGAAAACTGTCTTAGTTCCCCATAGCAGCCAATCAGATTCCACCTTCTATTTCTCAGGATCAATCTGATTGGTTGCTGTGGGCAAGTCAGCCAGTTTGCCTTTACATCAGTTTTGATAAATCTCCCCCACAGCGTCCACTACAGATCTCTTACGACCTGAATTAAGTAGAAAACATAATCAAAGTAAAAATAAGTAAAAATTAAAAAAAGAAAATAAAGCCTAAATCATAGAATCAGATGCTCTCTACTGTACCAACATTGCACATATTATTTGAAAATTAACAGTTACATTGCTGATATGATATCTTGCTGCACTTAGAGTAAAAAAAAACTACCATGTTGACGGTAAAACTTTCTTTCCGCTAGGGCTAGGTATAGAAAAATAGAAATATCTCTGTATTATCCATTTATATACATGTACATTGTAATTAGAATAAATTTTTCTCATCAAGCAGAGTTCTACACCTGGGGGGGGGGGGGGGGGGGGGGTTTCTGCTGCTGTAGACGCTTCCCATGTTGCCTGATTGACAAGGCCAGACATCTCGGCTGGCCCTGACCATCTCAACCTGCGCCGCTGTGCAAGTGCAGAGTGCTCTGGTTCCGCTACTAGATCATCAGTCCTATCAGTGATTGACGGCTACTGGACCTTGGTATATGCACGTAGAACGCAGTTGGTTACTGATTAGGCCCACCCAAATGAATCCTAAACTCACAATAAGCAGAGATTTAAAGGGAACCTATCACCATGATAATGCAGTGCAAACTGCCAGCAGTGTGTTATAGAGCAGAAGGAGCTGAGCAGATATTGGTAAAGGATTTAGTATAACTTATTAAATTAAAGGGGTTGTCTCACTTATAGCATTTATTATGTAGAGAAAGTTAGCACAAGGCACTTACTAATGTATTGTGATTGTCCATATTGCTTTCTTTGCTGGCTGGATTTATTTTTCCATCACAATATACACTGCTCGTTTTCATGGATATGACCACCCTGCAAGCACGACCACCACTTCTTGATTGCAGGGTGGTAATAACCATGGAAACGAGCAGTGTATAATGTGATGGAAAAATGAATCCAGCCAGTAAAGAAAGCAATATGGATAATAACAATGCATTAGAAAGTGACTTGTATTAGCTTTCTCTACATAATAAATACTATTTGCTGAAGTGAGACAACTCCTTTAACCCCATCAGTACCAAGCCTCTTTTCACTTTAAATCCCAGGGAAATTTTTTGCAAATCTGACATGTGTCACTTTATGTGGTAATAACTCTGGAATGCTTTTACTTATCCAAGCCATTCTAAGACAGTTTTCTTATGACAGATTTTACTTCTTGTTAGTGATAAATTTTAGTCAATATGTCTTATCTTTATTTATAATAAAATCCAAAATGTACAAAAAAAATTGAAAAATTCTCAATTTCTTAAATTAGAATTTCTCTGCTTTTAACCCTTTGGCGTTGAGGCCTATTTTAATTTTTGCATTTTGGATTTTTCCTCCCCACGTTCCAATAACCATAACTTTTTTTTTTTTCTGTTCACATAGCAGTATGAAGGCTTATTTTTTGTGGAACAAGATGCATTTTTTAACCCATTACGGACACATGACGTACCGGTACGGCATGTTTCCCGAGTCCTTAAGGACACATGACGTACCGGTACTTCATGTGTTGTTCCGATCACCGCCGCCTGGCGGGCGGTGATCGGAACAAGGTGCCTGCTCAAATCATTGAGCAGGCACCTCGACTAAATGTCCCGTGACCCCCCCCGTGTCGGCGATCGCCGCAAACCGCAGGTCAATTCAGACCTGCGGTTTGCGGCTTTTACCTGGTGTGGCGGTGGTGCCATCGGGTCCCCATGGGGCTGTAGGGGGGACCCGATGGCATGGAAGGCAGTGCGATGCCTTCCTGAGGCTTCTGCGCTGCCTTCCAGTGAAGAGTCTGTGAGATCCAGCCCCCTGGATCTCACAGGCCCCGGAAGCTGTATGAGTAATACACACAGTATTACTCATACAGCCAATGCATTCCAATACAGAAGTATTGTAATGCATTGTAAAGGAATATACCCCCAAAAGTTCAAGTCCCAAAGTGGGACAAAAAATAAAGTGAAAAAAAAATGTTGAAAAAATAAAATTTTCCCCCAAAAAAATTAAAAGTTTCAAGTAAAAAACAAAAACGTCATTTTCCCCAAATAAAGTTAAAAAAAATTGATAAAAAATTTACATATTAGGTATCGCCGCGTCCGTATCGACCGGCTCTATAAACATATCACACCCAACCCCTCAGATGAACACCGTAAAAAATAAAAAACTGTGCTAAATAAACCATTTTTTTGTCACCTTGCATCACAAAAAGTACAAGAGCAAGCGATCAAAAAGGCGTTTGCCCACCAAAATAGTACCAATCTAACCGTCACCTCATCCCGCAAAAAATGAGCCCCTACCTGAGACAATCGCCCAAAAAATTAAAAAAACTATGGCTCAGAATATCATTGTTTGAAAAAAGCTGTTATTGTGTAAAACTTACATAAATAAAAAAAAGTATACATATTAACCTCTCAGATGAACACCATAAAAAATAAAAAAAATTGCTAAATAACCCATTTTTTGTCACCTTACATCACAAAAAGTGTAATAGCATGCGATCAAAAAGTCACACGCACCCCAAAATAGTGGCAATAAAACCGTCATCTCATCCCGCAAAAATTATACCCTACCCAAGGTAATCGCCGAAAAACAGAAAAAAATGATGTCTCTCAGACTATGGAAACACTAAAACATTATTTTTTTTGCTTCAAAAATGAAATCATTGTGTAAAACATACATAAATTAAAAAAAAGTATACATATTAGGTATCGCCGCATCTGTGACAACCTGGTCTATAAAAATATCACATGATCTAACCTGTCAGATGAATGTTGTAAATAACAAAAAATAAAAACGATGCCAAAACAGCTATTTCTTGTTATCTTGCCTCACAAAAAGTCTAATATAGAGCAACCAAAAATCATATGTACCCTAAACTAGTACCAACAATACTGCCACCCTATCCCGTAGTTTCTAAAATGGGGCCACTTTTTTGGAGTTTCTACTCTATGGGTGCATCAGGGGGGCTTCAAATGGGACTTGGTGTAAAAAAAAACAGTCCAGCAAAATCTGCCTTCCAAAAACCGTATGGCATTCCTTTCCTTCTGCGCCCTGCTGTGTGCCCGTACAGCTGTTTACGACCACATATGGGGTGTTTCTGTAAACTACAGAATCAGGGACATAAATATTGAGTTTTGTTTGGCTATTAACCCTTGCTTTGTTACTAGGAAAAATTGATTAAAATGGAAAATCTGCCAAAAAAGTGAAATTCTGAAATTTTATCTCCATTTGCCAATAACTCTTGTGGAACACCTAAAGGGTTAACGACGTTTGTAAAATCAGTTTTGAATACCTTGAGGGGTGTAGTTTCTTAGATGGGGTCACTTTTATGGAGTTTCTACTCTAGGGGTGCATCTGGGGGCTTCAAATGGGACATGGTGTAAAAAAAACAGTCCAGCAAAACCTGCCTTCCAAAAACCGTTTGGCATTTCTTTCCTTCTGCGCCCTGCCGCGTGCCTGTACAGTGGTTTACGACCACATATGGGGTGTTTCTGTAAACTACAGAATCAGGGCCATAAATATTGAGTTTGGTTTGGCTGTTAACCCTTGCTTTGTAACTGAAAAAAAATTATTAAAATGGAAAATCTGCCAAAAAAGTGAAATTTTGAAATTGTATCTCTATTTTCCATTAATTCTTGTGGAACACCTAAAGGGTTAACAAATTTTGTAAAATAAGTTTTGAATACCATGAGGGGTGTAGTTTCTAGAATGGGGTCATTTTTGGGTGGTTTCTATTATGTAAGCCTCGCAAAGTGACTTCAGACCTGAACTGGTCCCTAAAAATTGGGTTTTTGAAAATTTCATAAAAATTTCAAGATATGCTTCTAAACTTCTAAGCCTTGTAACATCCCCAAAATGATAAAATATCATTCCCAAAATGATCCATACATGAAGTAGACATATGGGGAATGTAAAGTAATAACTACAGGGTGGGTCATTTATATGGATACACCTTAATAAAATGGGAATGGTTGGTGATATTAACTTCCTGTTTGTGGCACATTAGTATATGTGAGGGGGGAAACTTTTCAAGATGGGTGGTGACCATGGCGGCCATTTTGAAGTCAGCCATTTTGAATCCAACTTTTGTTTTTTCAATAGGAAGATGGTCATTTGACACAGCAAACTTATTGGGAATTTCACAAGAAAATCAATGGTGTGGTTGGTTTTAACGTAACTTTATTCTTTCATGAGTTATTTCAAGTTTCTGACCACTTACAAAATGTGTTCAATGTGCTGCCCATTGTGTTGGATTGTCAATGCAACCCTTTTCTCCCACTCTTCACACACTGATAGCAACACCGCAGGAGAAATGCTAGCACAGGCTTCCAGTATCCGTAGTTTCAGGTGCTGCACATCTCGTATCATCTGAAGGCAATCGTCTATGCTGTGAAGATATGAGATGTGCAGCACCTGAAACTACGGATACTGGAAGCCTGTGCTAGCATTTCTCCTGCGGTGTTGCTATCAGTGTGTGAAGAGTGGGAGAAGAGGGTTGCATTGACAATCCAACACAATGGGCAGCACATTGAACACATTTTATAAGTGGTCAGAAACTTGAAATAACTCATGAAAGAATAAAGTTACGTTAAAACCAAGCACACCATTGTTTTTCTTGTGAAATTCCCAATAAGTTTGATGTGTCATATGACCCTCTTCCTATTGAAAAAACAAAAGTTGGATTCAAAATGGTCGACTTCAAAATGGCCACCATGGTCACCACCCATCTTGAAAAGTTTCCCCCCTCACATATACCAATGTGCCACAAACAGGAAGTTAATATCACCAACCATTCCCATTTTATTAAGGTGTATCCATATAAATGGCCCACCCTGTATTTTTGGAGGTATTACTATGTATTATAGAAGTAGAGAAATTGAAACTTGGAAATTTGCAATTTTTTACAAATATTTGGTAAATTTGGTATTTTTTATAAATAAAAAATTTTTTTTTTTACTTCATTTTACCAGTGTCATGAAGTACAATATGTGACGAAAAAACAATCTCAGAATGGCCTGGATAAGTCAAAGCGTTTTAAAGTTATCAGCACTTAAAGGTCAGATTTGCAAAAAAATGGGCTGGTCCTTAAGTTGAAATAGGGCTGAGTCCTTAAGGGGTTAATGCCACCATTTAATTTGCCATATCTCGTATTGGAAAACCGGAAAAAAATTCTTCGGCAAAATTGAAAAAAACTAAACCAGAATTCCACCAAGTTTTTGGGGGTTTTGACATCACAGCTAGAGATGAGCAAATTTTTTAAAAATTCGATTCACCGGTTCGCCTAATTATTATTTTTTTAAATTTCTTCAATCTGAATTTATTCATGGCAAATCGTGTTAAAAAATGTCTATTTCCTGGCTACAAAAAGTCTTTATAGTGGTGCAGAACACTGTGGTAGTGAAATAATACTGTGAGTCAGTATAACATGCAGATAACAGGAGTCGCTCTTAGGCTGGGTTCACATGGGCGTTGCGGGAAAAGATGCGGGTGCGTTGCAGGAACATGCACAACTTTTCACCGCGAGTGCAAAGCGTTTTAATGCATTTTGCACTCGCGTGAGAAAAATCGGCATGTTTGGTACCCAGACCCGAACCCGGACTTCTTCACAGAAGTTCGGGTTTGGGTTCAGTATTATGTAAATTTTATTATTTTCCCTTATAACCATGTTATAAGGGAAAATAATACAGTGAATAGACTTTCATCCTATCAACCATGCGTTAAAATCGCACCGCATCCGCACTTGCTTGCGGATGCTTGCGATTTTCACGCAGCCCTATTCACTTCTATGGGGCCTGCGTTGTGTGAAAAATGCAAAATATACATCATGCTGCGATTTTCACGCAACGCACAAATGATGCGTGAAATGGAACGCTCATGTGCACAGCCCCATAGAAATGAATGGGTCTGGATTCAGTGCAGGTGCAATGCGTTCACCTCACGCATTGCACCCGTGTGGAAAACTCGCCCGTGTGAAAGGGGCCTTAGAATCACTGCACACTTCACTTATTTGGGCAGTCACAGGGCCAAAACTGCCCAAATAACTCAAGTATGAACTCAGGTCTATGTTAGCGTCAAGAAGAAGCGCACTCCTTTTACACCGTCGTCAGCTGATTCCACATAGATGTCTACAGAACCTGTTCTATTAAACGTTTATACAAGTAGAGCCCCCCAACAGAGTGGAGAGGGTGTCAGCAGTAAGTTCGTGTTGACATCACTGATTATTGTTCCCTTGCTCTGATCTGTCAGAACAATAACGCACAAAAAACGGATCATCCACCTTCACTCGGTCAGCATTTGGTCAGTAATCCATCAGTATTGCTAATGCCAAAAAAACAGCAGTGTATCCAAAACAGATATGATACGTGAACGGAATATTTGCATGTCTAATGTGTTTTGTACCCACTCCTGCTTTTGGCTACCAAATCATAAGCCAATTCTGATGGGACCACACAGGCCTTACAGCTGCTACACAGAGAGGATCCATTGTGCGTCTCATTTTTCCTTCCTTCTGACATCAGAAGAAGGGTCAAATAAATGATGATGTCAGCCAAGCCAAAGAGGCTAAATAGTGGCCCAGTCATGAAGTAGGAAGGGTGGTAACAGCATGAGAAGTCCACAGAGTGGCCCTATGACATAGTGGTGAGGTGGAAGCAGCATGAGGAGACCACAGAGTGGCCCAATGACAGAGTCTGGAGGTGGCGGCAGGATCAGGAGGCCACAGAGTGGAACAATCACAGTGTGGAGGTGGCATCAGCACCAGAAGACCATAGAGTGGCAAGGTGACATAGTGTGGAGGTGGCAGCAGCATGAGGAATCCACAGAGTGGCAAGGTGACAGAGTGTGGAGGTGGGTGGCAATACCAGTACCCACTGAAGATGGTGAGTCAAAGAAGGAGCACTTGGCATCAGATGTGTGGCATCAGGTGGGTGGCAGCATCAAAATAGTAGCTGAGGCAGGTAGCCAGAAGAAATTGGTCTCTTTTGTCAAAGTGTTGGTGTGGCACCATGGATGATCTAATCTGATGCATCAGCCATTGGTGCGTGGAAATCCAGGCTGATCCACACCTGATTCATCTTGACAAATGTCAGTCTCTCCACATTTAGGGTGGACAGGCGAGTTCTCCTTGGGGTAACTATGGCCCCCGCCACACTAAACACCCGCTCTGATGCCACACTGCTGGCTGGGCAGGACAGCTTTTCCAGGGCAAACTCGGCCAGTTGCGGCCACAAATCCAGTTTGGCTGTCCAGTAGTCCAGCGGATCTTCAATGACGGCTGGCAGGGTGCACTCCTAGTATGCCACCACCTGCTGGTTCAGGTTCTTCTCTATGTCTAGCTGCTGGTGGGTAGTCTCTTCACTAGGAGGGTGAAGAAAGCTGCTAATCAGCGACTCTAGACTCAGGCTGCTGCTGATGGAGCTGGTACTGCTCCTGCCACCCCACCCCTCCCCATCAGCCATGGCAGTAGAACGTGAGCGCAGAGGGCCCCCCGGTCAGACCTGCGAGAGGATGGATGAAGACGAAGATAGGCAATGACCAGCAGACTACATAGGATATCTCTATAGTAGTTCAGTTTGTCCTCCCTCTCAGCGAGTGTAAAAAAGGCCCCCATTTTGGACCGGTAGCGAGGGTCCAAGAAGGTGGAGAGCCAGAAGTCATCCCTCTGCCTAATGGTGTCAATTCGTCTGTCACTACGCAAGCAAGTGAGCATGCATCGGGCCGTTTGTGCAAGTGACTCGGAGGGACTCCCTGCCTCCATCTCTACTGCATACTTGTTAGGACATAGAAAAAACTGTGTTTTTTCCAGTAAATAAGAATATAAAGTTTCGGATCCAAAAAGAATGGAAGAAACCTGATAAGAAATTCTTTGTTCCAAAAAATGTAAAAAGGAAATATCCTTTTGATGAAGCTGACTCAGCTAGTTGGGATAGGCCTCCTAAATTGGATGCCCCATTGCCAAAATCTCAAAAAGGTCTGCCTTACCATTTGAGGACCTTGGCACCCTTAAGGACCCTATGGATAGACGAGCTGAGGTTTACCTGAAAAAAGTTTGGGAGACCTCTGCTCAAGCGTTCAAACCAAATATTGCCACCACTTCCACTGCTAGGTCTTTAAAATTGTGGCTACAAGAATTCGAATCTCACATGCAAAATAAAACTTCAAGAAATCTATTTCTAGCTGTCTTTCCCACCATCTTTAAGGCGGTAGACTTTATATCAGATGCCTCTGCGGATGCGTTGAAGTTAAATGCTAGATCAGCAGAACTCTCTAACTCAGCAAGAAGAGCTATCTGGCTTAAAGGGTGGTCTGGAGACACAGGATCTAAGAATAAACTTTGTGCTATTCCTTTGCTATTATATTTTTGGGTCAGTTTTGGATGACCTTCTGGATAAGGCGTCTGATAATAAAAAAGGGTTCCCTGTCTCCAGACCTCCCAAAAAACAGCAGTTTTTTCGGAAAAATAAAAGGGAATTCTATAGGGGATAAAGAAAGGATTTCAGAGGAGGAAATAAAATTAGAATAGACAAGGGGTTTCTCTTCAATTCCCAATCCTCCTCAGGATTCAGACCCACTCAACAATGATGGTTTCTCTCCTGTGGGCGGCAGACTCGTTTACTTCAGGTTTGGGAGAAAATTTCCTCAAGCCTTTGGATTTTGGGCATTATAAAGTATGGTTTTCGTCTGGAGTTTGTCTCTCGTCCACCGGAAAGTTTCAGAGTCACAAACATCTTTAAAAATTCTGCATAAAACCTAGCTTTAAGACAGGAGGTTTTTTCTCTTTTAGAGAAAAATGTCCTGGTTCCATTCCCAGACTCAGAAAAAAGGAAAGGTTTCTACTCGTCTGTCACGGATGGTGTTGCAGAAAACTAGAAGTCACAAATAAAGATCCGACTGACTTGATCCCAAACTAAGGAACATATGGGTGAGCCCTATAAAAGCCCTAGAGCTCTCCCTGACTGCTCAGCCCATGCAAAGATTTTAATGATAGAAAGTTGCATGCCCCCGTACCTAGACTGAGTAACACCTGAAAACCCTATAATAGTGAGGGGACACGACCACCCTGCACTCAATACGGAGGGAGTCAGGGTCACCTAGAATCAAGCTGGGAAAACACAAAACACAAAAAAAGAAATAGACTTATCTGAGGGACCAGCAGTTGTAGCATCTAGCAGTGAGCACAATCCAGGAAGTGGTATAAACCGCAAAGTGAAGCAGTATGGGAGGGGATATAAAGGGAGGCGATCACTGCAAATAGATGACAGCTGGGAGAGGGAGGAGAGATGACAAAACGAAACCAAAACAAAAGAACATCTTGCAAGAGGTACTGAAGAACGTCTGTCAGAGATCTGGCGGTGACATCGCCCCTCTTTCTGGTTCCCAAACCAGATGGAACGTTCAGATGATTTTAAATTTAAAAGATCTAAATCAGTTTCTCTGTTACAAAAAATTCAGGATGGAGTCAATACAGGGAGTGCAGAATTATTAGGCAAGTTGTATTTTTGAGGATTCATTTTATTATTGAACAACAACCATGTTCTCAATGAACCCAAAAAACTCATTAATATCAAAGCTGAATATTTTTGGAAGTAGTTTTTAGTTTGTTTTTAGTTTTAGCTATTTTAGGGGGATATCTGTGTGTGCAGGTGACTATTACTGTGCATAATTATTAGGCAACTTAACAAAAAACAAATATATACCCATTTCAATTATTTATTTTTACCAGTGAAACCAATATAACATCTCAACATTCACAAATATACATTTCTGACATTCAAAAACAAAACAAAAACAAATCAGTGACCAATATAGCCACCTTTCTTTGCAAGGACACTCAAAAGCCTGCCATCCATGGATTCTGTCAGTGTTTTGATCTGTTCACCATCAACATTGCGTGCAGCAGCAACCACAGCCTCCCAGACACTGTTCAGAGAGGTGTACTGTTTTCCCTCCTTGTAAATCTCACATTTGATGATGGACCACAGGTTCTCAATGGGGTTCAGATCAGGTGAACAAGGAGGCCATGTCATTAGATTTTCTTCTTTTATACCCTTTCTTGCCAGCCACGCTGTGGAGTACTTGGACGCGTGTGATGGAGCATTGTCCTGCATGAAAATCATGTTTTTCTTGAAGGATGCAGACTTCTTCCTGTAACACTGCTTGAAGAAGGTGTCTTCCAGAAACTGGCAGTAGGACTGGGAGTTGAGCTTGACTCCATCCTCAACCCGAAAAGGCCCCACAAGCTCATCTTTGATGATACCAGCCCAAACCAGTACTCCACCTCCACCTTGCTGGCGTCTGAGTCGGACTGGAGCTCTCTGCCCTTTACCAATCCAGCCACGGGCCCATCCATCTGGCCCATCAAGACTCACTCTCATTTCATCAGTCCATAAAACCTTAGAAAAATCAGTCTTGACGTTTCAGCTTGTGTGTCTTGTTCAGTGGTGGTCGTCTTTCAGCCTTTCTTACCTTGGCCATGTCTCTGAGTATTGCACACCTTGTGCTTTTGGGCACTCCAGTGATGTTGCAGCTCTGAAATATGGCCAAACTGGTGGCAAGTGGCATCTTGGCAGCTGCACGCTTGACTTTTCTCAGTTCATGGGCAGTTATTTTGCACCTTTGGTTTTTCCACACGCTTCTTGCGACCCTGTTGACTATTTTGAATGAAACGCTTGATTGTTCGATGATCACGCTTCAGAAGCTTTGCAATTTTAAGAGTGCTGCATCCCTCTGCAAGATATCTCACTATTTTTTACTTTTCTGAGCCTGTCAAGTCCTTCTTTTGACCCATTTGCCAAAGGAAAGGAAGTTGCCTAATAATTATGCACACCTAATATAGGGTGTTGATGTCATTAGACCACACCCCTTCTCATTACAGAGATGCACATCACCTAATATGCTTAATTGGTAGTAGGCTTTCGAGCCTATACAGCTTGGAGTAAGACAACATGCATAAAGAGGATGATGTGGTCAAAATACTCATTTGCCTAATAATTCTGCACGCAGTGTACAGTCGGATCTAAAACATTTATTCGAGGGCTGCTTCATGGCCACCATAGATATAAAGTCCACCCCTGAAATGATTACAATTCTAGTCATCTCTCAAGGGTGCTGTCATTGGCGTAAGGGAAATTTAAGATTACACTCACCGGTAATCACTTTTCCATGAGCCCATGACAGCACCCGGGATTTATTCCGGCCCTGGTAAATATATATATATATCCAAAGCATGGCAGGGCAGCACTCCTCACTTCAAGTGATGCAAATGGTTCAGGTGCCAGCATTTTCCCCTGTGTCCTGGGGTCCAAACACAATCCAAATAAATGTAACGCAGCACTCCTTAGATAAAAAGTCGCTTGGCTTGATAATGGCTCTGTGAGAGAGCTGAAACTTTGTCTGTATCAACATGTGTTGAATAAATTTTGTATTTTTTCACTTTTTATCTAAGGAGTGCTGCGTTACATTTATTTGGATTATATATATATATATATATATATGTGAAATAAAAAATAATATATATATATATATATATAATAAAAAATAAAAACGGGGAATTTTGTGTGAAAGTGTATTTTAGGACAAGTTCTCGCGATTAACTGGTGGTATAGGATCAGTGCCCCTCCTTAAGAGCTGTCCACGAAAGTTCCTGTTTCCTGTCCTGGATGAAGGCGGTCTCTCAAGGGTGCTGTCATGGGCTCATGGAAAAGTGATTACCGGTGAGTGTAATCTTAAATTTTCCTGAAATTCGGATCGAATTCCACTTCGTCAGCTTTGATTCACTCATCTCTAAACACAGCGATCACTGCATGCTAAAAATGACCTGACGTCCTTATTCTGTTTCTCAATACGAATGCGGCGATACCAAACTTGTCTAAGCACAAATTTTTTTTTTTGTTTTATTACTTTAAAAAAATAAAAACCTTTGAAAAAAAAAATCGAAATTTTCTTTGCATTGCCATATTCTAACATCCATCTTTTTTATATTTCAGTCTACAGAGCTGTATAGAGGCTTGTTTTTTGCATAACGAACTGGATTTTTTTATTGGTACAATTTTTCTAGTATATACGTCTTTTTGATCACTATTATTTAACTTTTGTGGGGGGCAAGATGACAAAACAATTTCGAACCATGCGTTCTTCATTTTTTTTCCCATTATGGCGTTCACCATGCATGATTTTTTTTTTATATATTTTTTAATAGTTCAGACATTTTCAGATGTGCGATACCTAATATGTTTATTTTTTTATTGTTTATATATTTTTATATGTAAAAGAGTTTTCATTTTCTGAAAGACATATTTAAAAAAAAAATTCGGCCAATTGTCTTGTCTAGGGGCTTTGTGCAGGAAGAGTTGATGTTTTTATTAGTAACATTTATGGATGGATATAATTTTTTTGATCGCTCAATATTAAATCTTTTGGGGCAAATTGACAATGGCTGTTTTGGCACACTTTTTAAAAAAAAAAAATCTTTTTTACAGTATTCTCCTGAGAGAGTAGATCATATGATATTTTTATAGACCAAGTATTTATGGACAAAGCGATGCCTAATATGACTTTTTTTATTTTTGTTAATTTTTACACAGTTAAAAGCATTTTTCAAAAGGAAAATAAAAATAATTTCTGTTGTCATTTTCTGCCATAATTTTTTTCAGGTGATTGTCTTATGTAGGGGCTTGTTTGTTGTGGGATGAGATGATGGTTTTATTGGTACGATTTTGGAGTACATATGACTTTTTGATCGCTTGGTATTACACTTTTTGGTACGGCAAAGTGACCAGAAATGGCTATTTTGGCACAGTTTTTATGTATTTATTTTTTACGGCGTACACCTGATGGGTTAGATCATGTGATATTTTTTTAGAGCTGGTCTCTATAAATATGTCTGTTTTTCTGTTTTTCTATTTTTTTTCACAGTTTTATATATCTTTATAATTGCAAAGCGGCATTTTTTTACGTGAAACTTTTTAAAATTTATTTGTTTTTTATTTTGTTTTTACTTTTAGTTTTTTATCCCACTGTGGGACTTCAACTTTTGGGGGGTATGATCCCCTCTACAATGCAGTAGAATACATCCTGTATTGTAATGCATTGACAGCCTTATCCATTAAACGATGGCAGGTGACACACTGTTAGGCCTCTTTCACACGGTTGTCCCAGGTTTTCTCCGGATGCGTCGAGTGTGCATTGCGGGAAACCCGCACGAGTGTGCACGCAATTTTAGTCAGTTTTGACTGTGATTGCTTTGCGTTGTTCAGTTTTTATCACGCGGGTGCAATGCGTTTAGCACGCGCGTGATAAAAAAACTGAATGTGGTACCCAGACCCGAACAAGGACTTTTTCACTAAAGGTCGGGTTTGGGTTAAGTGTTCTGTAGATTTTATTATTTTCCTTATAACATGCTTATAAGGGAAAATAATAGCATTCTAAATACAGAATACTTACTAAAATGTCAATTGAGGGGTTAAAAATTAAAAAAATTAACTCACCTTATCCACTTGATCGTGCAGCCGACATTGTCTTTCTTCTTATTTCAGGTCCTGTAAAAGGACCTTTGATTACGTAATCATGCTCAGTTGATGTAAGCGCAGATCCTAATGAATGAAGATAGAAGATCCTTCTATCTTCATTCAGCAGGACCTGCGCTGATGTCACCATGCTCACCAAGTGGTGAGCGCGATTACGTCATCAAAGGTCCTTTTGAAGGTCCTGAAAGAAGAAGAAAGAAGACAATGTCGGCTGCACGATCAAGTGGATGAGGTGAGTTAAGTTTTTTTATTTTTAACCCCTCAATTGACATTTTAGTAAGCATTCTGTATTAAGAATGCTATTATTTTCCCTTATAACCATGTCTACACACACCAATTTAAGACCAGCGCTCAGACATTGTGGGAGAACAAAGAATTAGTTTGCTTGGGACAAAGCATCAACCATTAAAGTCTCTTTCACACGTCAGTGTTTTGGTCAGTGACTTCCATCAGTGATCGTGAGATAAAACCAGGATTGGAGCCTCCACAGACCACAAGGTACAAGGGAAAGATCTACACCTGGTTTTGGTTCACCATCAATGATGGAAATCACTGACCAAAACACTGATGTGTGAATGAGGAATAACTGTAACATAATCATGAAGATGGAGTCTACCAGTGATAACATCTACTTTATCGCCAGGCATTACATACTCTGGAATAACTGCACTTGAATAAACAGTGATGCTTAACATTTTCTTAATATTATTTTAAATAACATCTCGACACAATTAGCAAAAAATTATATTTATTCCTATGTGGGGAAGGGAATGGTATTTGGTTGGCGGTGGTCTGGCTCTGATAAGCTTTGTAAGATACAGTCCTGATCAAAAGTTTAAGACCACTTGAAAAATGGCAAAAAATCATATTTAGCATGGCTGGATCTTAACAAGGTTCCAAGTAGAGCTTCAACATGCAACAAGAAGAAATGGGAGTGAGACAAAACATTTTTTGAGCATTCAATTTAATGAAAACAACGAATAAACTGAAACAGGCTGTTTTTCATCTGATCAAAAGTTTAGGACCACACCTCCCAAAAAAACTAAACCCCCCCAAAACAGAAATCCAACTTCCAAACATGAACTCAGTAATGAGTAGCTCCACCGTTATTGTTTATCACTTCCAAAATTCGTTTCGGCATGCTTGATGCAAGCGTTTCCATGAGGTGAGTGGGAACATTTCTCCAAGTGGTGAAGACGGCCGCACGAAGGCCATCTACTGTCTGGAACTGTTGTCCGTTTTTGTAAACTTCCCTTGCCATCCATCCCCAAAGGTTCTTAATTGGATTTAGATCAGGGGAACACGCAGGATGGGCCGAAAGAGTGATGTTATTCTCCTGGAAGAAGTCCCTTGTCCTGCGGGCATTGTGTACTGTAGCGTTGTCCTGTTGAAAAACCCAGTCGTTACCACACAGACGAGGGCCCTCAGTCATGAGGAATGCTCTCTGCAACATCTGGACATAGCCAGCGGCCGTTTGACGCCCGTGCACTTCCTGAAGCTACATTGTTCCACTGAAAGAAAAAGCACCCCAGACCATTATGGCGCCCCCTCCACTGTGGCGCGTAGAAAACATCTCAGGTGGGATCTGCTTGTCATGCCAGTAACTTTGGAAACCATCAGGACCATCAAGGTTAAATTTTTTCTCATCAGAGAATAAAACTTTCTTCCACCTTTGAATGTCCAATGTTTAGTGCTCTCTTGCAAAGTTCAAACGAGCAGTTCTGTGGCGTTCAAGGAGACGAGGTCTTTGAAGACGTTTTTTGTTTTTGAAGCCCTTCAGTCTCAGATGCCGTCTGATGGTTATGGGGCTGCAGTCAGCACTAGTAAGGGCCTTCATTTTGGTCGAGGATCGTCCAGTGTTTTGAGGGACAGCCAATTGGATCCTCCGGCTCAGTGCTGATGAAATTTTTGTTGGGTCTTCCACTTGACTTTTTGGTTCCATAACCCTCATAATCATTTAAGAAATTCCAAATGACTGTCTTACTGCGTCCCACCTCAGCAGTGATGACGCGCTGTGAGAGACCCTGCTTATGCAGTTCAACAACCCGACCACGTTCAAAAAGGGAGAGTTTTTTTGCCTTTGCCATCACAACGTGTGACTACCTGACAGAAAATGACAATGAATCCACATCTTTGCACAGATTTGGCCTTTTAAAGGCATGTGGTCCTAAACTTTTGATCAGCTGAAAAACAGCCTGTTTCAGTTTATTCGTTGTTTTCATTAAATTGAATGCTCAAAAAATGTTTTGTCTCACTTCCATTTCTTTTTGTTGCATGTTGAAGCTCTACTTGGAACCTTGTTAAGATCCAGCCATGCTAAATATGATTTTTTGCCATTTTTCAAGTGGTCTTAAACTTTTGATCAGGACTGTACCAGAAATTTTTATTGTGTAATTTAATTTTGCGAATACTTTTCAGTTATAAGGATATTTCATGTTACCCAACAGTTCATTGTCATACAGAAAAACCACTAGTCTTTCTTTTTTGTATAAAATGTAGAAATATAGGTCAGCTCCAGCATCCGATTAGAGTACGCAAGAGCGTCATATTACGCAACATATGGAACTTTCATCTCAATATTTCAAATGAGCTAGTATCTACACTATGGTGGTACCTTATAAACAGACATTGTTTATGTTTTTTTGGACTATGCTAGGAACTACTTGCTATAATACCTTGGAATGCTGTGAAGCATGATGATTTATCATATATAATCATATCATAGACTCCATTGAAGACATTGCGGTTTGAACCTTAGCCTGCTAAAGTAATGAACGGTGGAGATAGTTTCTGTTATGTAATTGCAAAGCACAGCTTTGAGCATACATCTCATCAGGCACATAGGGAACAGTTAATCCTTTTTGAAATCTAAGTATATGGAAATTGAAAATAATCGTTAGGAATTATACATTGCATTCTTTGGATTTCTTTTTTTCATGAACAGGAAACAGAAGCAGCCAAGATTACATAAATCCAAATCCAATTGAGTTAGGACTACAGTTAAATTTCACAGAAGGTTCACTCACTGTCCTTTTTTATTGGTTGTAGGAAAATGCTCTAAAAAGCGCTTTTTCATACACATCAAATAAGCTATTGTTACAAAATCAGCAACAGATCATTATGGAAGGCATATAGAAGTAAGGAGCAGTGCTGGTTTGAGGAAATGCCTGCTGTCCTAAGGAAAGAATGCCCATCAAAGCCTTGGTGGTACATTGAGTGAGTGGGTTGCAGAAAAGGGGTTGTTATTTTTTTTAAATGCCGCTGCATCTATAGCAAAAATATTTTCGCTGCTGCAGTGATGTGCCTGTATACTGACAGGACCACTGAGACCAATCACTGGCATTAGCGCTATATAGCATAAGACTGCTGAGGCCAGTGATTGACTGCATTGGTTACATGCAGTATATGGCACGTCACTATGGCAAACAGGACAAAAAAAAACTGGATGGAGGATGGGGCAGCGGTAATGGAACCTAGGAGGTTTGGAAAGTTGAGTATAACTTTTCTTCAATTATTCTAATATAGAAACATAGAAACATAGAATGTGTCGGCAGATAAGAACCATTTGGCCCATCTAGTCTGCCCAATATACTGAATACTATGAATAGCCCCTGGCTCTATCTTATATGAAGGATGGCCTTATGCCTATCCCATGCATGCTTAAACTCCTTCACTGTATTTGCAGCTACCACTTCTGCAGGAAGGCTATTCCATGCATCCACTACTCTCTCAGTAAAGTAATACTTCCTGATATTACTTTTAAACCTTTGCCCCTCTAATTTAAAACTATGTCCTCTTGTAGCAGTTTTTCTTCTTTTAAATATTCTCTCCTCTTTTACCTTGTTGATTCCCTTTATTTATTTAAAAGTTTCTATCATATCCCCTCTGTCTCGTCTTTCTTCCAAGCTATACATGTTTAAAGTATCAATATCCTTCTGGAGATATGGTCTCCAGGACTGCGCACAATACTCCAAATGAGGTCTCACTAGTGCTCTGTAGAGCGGCATGAGCACCTCCCTCTTTCTACTGGTAATGCCTCTCCTTATACACCCAAGCATTCTGCTAGCATTTCCTGCTGCTCTATGACATTGTCTGCCTACCTTTAAGTCTTCTGAAATAATGACCCCTAAATCCCTTTCCTCAGATACTGAGGTTAGGACTGTATCACTGATTTTATATTCTGCTCTTGGGTTTTTACCACCTAGGTGCATTATCTTGCACCTATCAACATAAAATTTTAATTGCCAGATTTTTGACCATTCCTCTAGTTTTCCTAAATCCTTTTCCATTTGGTGTATCCATCCAGGAACATCAACCCTGTTACAAATCTTTGTGTCATCAGCAAAAAGACACACATTACCATCGAGGCCTTCTGCAATTTTGCTGATAAAGATATTAAACAATATGGGTCCCAGAACAGATCCCTGTGTTACCCCACTGGTAACAAGACCATGGTCTGAATATACTCCATTGACTACAACCCTCTGTTGTCTGTCCCTCGGCCACTGTCTAATCCATTCAACAATATGGGAGTCCACGCACAAAGTCTGCAATTTATTGATAAGCCTTCTATGTGGGACAGTATCAAAAGCCTTACTAAAATCTAGATAAGCGATGTCTACTGCACCTCCGCCATCTATTATTTTAGTCACCCAATCAAAAAAATCAATAAGATTAGTTTGACATGATCTCCCTGAAGTAAATCCATGCTGTTTTTCATCTTTCAATCCATGGGATTTTAGATGTTCCACAATCCTCTCCTTAAGTATGGTTTCCATTACAGGGCTCCAGATGGCGACCAAAATGGTCGCCAATGCGACTTAGAACTGCTAAATGGCGACAAGACTTTGTAGTCTTGTCGCCATTTGCGCCTAGACCCTCCGCTCGCTGCTCTGCCTCTTAAAAAAAAAAGGCTTTCATCCAGCAGACAGAGACACGCTGCAGACGTCTGCTGGGTGAAGACCCACCCCTCAGATTACCCGGCATAGAGGGTGGGCGTGGCTTGTGCTCCCGCTTCCAGCAGTCTGGCAAGTTTTGGAGTGGAGTCTGTGCTGCGGCGCTGGGCTGCTGGAGACACTTCAACTAGGGTCGCACAGTCCACGGCTGATAACACGAGGCGAGTCACCCGTAGGCAGATTTATTAGTGTGTTTTATAGGACTGGGTCCTTATGGGGTCACAAGGAGAAGGCAGAGATCCGTAAGAACAAGTATAAGCATCGGCTGTGCTGCTTTAACACTCGCTGTCCTGGTCTGCATAGCACTGCCGGGGTCGCATGGCATTTTATTGATTTATGATGCTATGTAACCCTTAGAGGTCTGGAATGTACTGGATAACACTGACCTAATGCGGTCAGTGTTATCCAATACATTCCAGAACTGTAAGGGTTACATAGCATCATAAATCAATATAATGCTCTGCGACCCCGACAGTGCAGAGCTCCTGCAGACAGACTCCGGTGTGAAACCAATTGACAAGGAG
Organism: Bufo bufo; assembly: GCF_905171765.1. Lineage (NCBI taxonomy): Eukaryota > Metazoa > Chordata > Amphibia > Anura > Bufonidae > Bufo > Bufo bufo. The sequence continues at coordinate 430,413,197 of NC_053392.1, read as the reverse complement.
AGATTGCCGCCTATACTGCGCACGTTCTAGAAAAGGAGGGCGATGTCCGTGCACGGCTCCTTACTGACACGGGGGTGATGGGCAGAGAGCCCTTAACTGCAAAGACATGTGGTAGAGTTAAAAAGAGGGAAAATGGCACTGAAGCAGCCTATAAGGGGTTAAGCACAGGCTAGTTCAGCTGCCAGAGGAGGTCCCCTAGCTTTCCTACATCTCTGCTTGCTGGCAGTGAATGGAAACCTTTAAGGTTGACATTGACAGACTGAATGTCCATGTCCAGCCACAGTGAGCAGCACTAGAATATGGGCGATCTTTCCTCAAGAAACAACAGCAAACAAGAGGTTTTCATTCACTGACAGGCAAGCAGAGGGGTTGAGAATAAAGAGTAAAGCTCGTGTAGTATTATATTTTTAGCTGTTATATTTTTTCTTAATGTAAAAAAATTAAAAAAAAGCTGCCCTCCCCCCACCCCCACTGTCATGCTGGTCCCGTCAACACGTGATGCCCAGTGGCGTCGCCGGGGGGCCAGAGGGGGCCATGGCCCCCCCTACATCATGCTGTGCCCCCCCAACTAAAATGCCCCCCTCCCCTAAGTGAAGTGAGTCGCCAGCGTCTTCACAACTGATGCCTGCTGATGTGGTCACTGGTTGCAGTGGCGACTCTCAAGTGATTGGCCTTTTAAGGAGTGCAGTGGGGATAGTTTTTTTGAACCCATTCTGTGTCACATATAGAATAATACTGGTTTGAAACCAAAATATAAAAATTACTCCTTAAAGGGTTTGGATACACTAATTTCTGGACCTCAGACTGGCAGGACCTTTGTTGGTGATCATACTTGCCTGATGCCCAGTGCGGGGTCCCGGCTCATTTGCTCCCCAGCCTTTGTTGCTTGTCTTGAGTCCCTTCATGAAAACCTCCTATTTGACGGTGTTACAGCCAATGACTGACCACTGCTTCCCATGCATTATGTTAAATGGTCCTGTGATGCCAGGGGAGCAGATCTCCACCGTGGCCAGAGATTGTCTTGATGCCACTGCAGCCAAACGTTTTCATGGAGAAAGCCAAGACAAGCAGCGGAGGCCGGGAAGCGAATGAGCCGGGACCCAGCACCTAGGGATTATCAACGTGAATCTGGCTAGTCTGACAGGTCATGGAAATGAGTGTACAACTCCTTTAACTGCGTGGGCTGTAGCCTAGAAAACCCCATGCTCCTAAGCATCCCAGCTATAGTATGTATTTTAAATTTGGCGACTAAAAATTTCATTTGGCTCCTAAATTTTTCAGGTTAGGAGCCAATGGCTCCTTGATATTTTTTTTAGTCTGGAGCCCTGCATTAATTTCCCCACTATTGATGTCAGGCTTACTGGCCTATAGTTGCCCGATTCCTCCCTACTACCTTTCTTGTGAATGGGCACATTTGCTAATTTCCAATCTTCTGTGACGACTCCTGTTGCCAGTGATTGGTTAAATAAATCTGTTAATGGTATAGACCCTGGTGTTTAAAAAAAATTACTTAGACTACCCCCTTAGATATTTTTATGCAGGTAACCCTCTTTAACATTTTATGTCAAAAGTATAGATGCTGAGTTCCAATCTGGAAGACTGAAAAATAGATCAAGTTGAACCCCTTTCCGACATCCATTATACATGTACAGCAGATGTTGGGTCTTTAAAAATGGTGCCCGCTTATACAGCTCTGATCACGAATATTTAGTCCCTTTAGGTGCCTTGGTCATTTGCAACAATGGTATCTGAAATTTAACCCCTTAGTGACCAGCCTGTTTTGGAACTTAGTGACAAAGCGTTTTTCTTCCTTTTTTCATCATCGCGGTCCAAGAGCTATAACTTTTTTATTTTTCCGTCTATATAGCTTTATGATGGCTTGTTTTTTGCGGGACAAGTTGTAGTTTTTAATGGCGCCATTTTGGGGTACTCATAGCTTTCTGATTAACTTTTATTAACTCTTTCTGGAAGGGAGATGGGAAAAATAGCAATACTGCCACTGTGTTTTTACGTTATAAATTTTATGGTGTTCATTTTTCGGTATAAATAACATAATATCTTTATTCTCTGGGTCAGTGTGATTACAGTGATACCAAATACATATACGGTATTTTTTTTAAGGTTTTACTACTTTTTTGCAATAAAACCTTTTTTTAAGGAAAAAAATGTTTTTGCATTACCGCTTCCCAAGACCCATAACTTTAAATTTTTCTTTCCATGGAGTTGTGTGAGAGCTTGATTTTTGCAGGGCAACTTGTATTTTTCATTGGTATCATTTTGGAGTAAATGGCACTTTTTGATCACTTGTTATTACATTTTTCCGGTGGCAACTAAGAATAAATGAGCAATTCTGTCTTTTTTTTTTTTTTACAGCATTCACCGTAGGGGATAATTCATGTGATATTTCTGTTGTCCGGATAGTTACGGATGCAGCAATACCAAACATATGGAGGAGATTTTTTATTTTATTTTTGCAACTTTTTTCATTGAAAAGCGTATTTTCTATAACAGACAGCATTTTGATTGCTTTTAAAATGCAATGCATTATCCCTATAGTTGCCTTTAATGGCAATGCTTCTCTAACTTTGACCAGCAGGCTGAGCCAGAGGGGCGAAGCCTGCTGGAAATTACTGAAGAGTGGTTGGGGGCCTACATCAGAGCCCTGCCAGCCTTCACACACTGCGGGGTGCCGATGGGAGACAGAGGGAGTCTGCTCCCTCTGTCAGCACTTTACATGCGGCGGGCGCCATTGCCCACGGCATATAAAGTGTTAAACAGCCCAGATCTGCACTCCTGCCGGTCCAGGCAGTTAGAGCAGGGCCGCGGCTCTCATGTGTAGCACTTAGACTGGGCCGCCATAAAAAGCGGAGGCCCAGCCTAAGGCCCCTTGGTGAACGCCATAAAAAGGCTTATGGGTGGTAACTAAGGGGTTAATTTACTGGGACCACGCTGGTTCTAGTGCCCGAATGGCTTATGTTTCCATCCCTCCTATGGCGATGTGGATTGAAACATTAAAAGTTATAGCTTTTGGAAGGCATGGAATAAAAAACACAAAAATGGAAAATGGCTGCTGAAAGTGGTGAAAGAGCATTCAGGTCACAATACTATATATGTGGCATAGGAGAATCTTACCAAAAGAATTAGGACACAGATGTAGTACCGTTAACTGGACAGATGGGGTGCTAGAACCTTGCACTATGTTAATAGGTTAGCGCTCTCTCTGTCAAGTGAATGGCTGCTACATCTGCATGTGTTGCTGTAGGTTTATGTACAGTTATGTTAGAAGTAGAAACACGGTACCTAATCCATCACTGATATAACTGTTGAAAACACACCCTTAAAGCCCATCTGTCAGCAAATTTGTTCCTATGAAACTGGTTGACCTGTTGCATGTGCTCTTGGCAGCTGAAGGCATCTGTGTTGGTCCCATGTTCATATGTGCCCGCATGCTGAGAAAAGTGATATTTTAATATATGCAAATGAGCCGCTCGGAGCAATAGGGGCTTGCCATTACACCTAAAGGCTCTGCTCTCTCTGCAACTGCTGCATCCTCTGTATTTTGGTTCACTTCCGGAGAAGTCAGGGCCAGGTGTGATCACTTTTACACTGTTTAGTTCTATCAATCAACCCGAGAGAGAAGGCCTGCAGCTGCAGAGAGAGCAGAGCCTCTAGGTGTAACGGCAACACCCCCACTGCCATCCTAGAGGCCTATTTGCATGAATGAAAACTTCATTTTTCTCAGCCGTGCAGGCAAATATGAACATGGGACCAAAACAGATGCCTTCAGCAGCCAAGCACACATGTAACAGGTCAGACAGTTTCATAGACACAAATCTGTATATTTTACAGGATTTGAGATCATGCAATTCCCTAGAAACATGATTCTTCACTACTGTTAATCTCCTGTTCAGAATTGCCCTTAAAGGAGTTGTGCAGACAATATATATTGATGACCTATCCTAGGTCATCAATATCCGATCAGCAGAGATCCGACAACCTGCCCCCCCCACCCCCGTCTGTTTGAAGAGGAGGCAGTACTCCTTGGTGGGGCTGTCAGGAGGTGGCCCCCCACCAATCTGAAATTGATAACGTATCCGTAGGATAGGTCATCAATATTACGAAAGTGGACAACGCCTTTAAGTTGGCACTGTAATATGTTTAAAGGTCTTTAGGTACTTTCCCTGATGGATCTGACTGAAGCTGACACCTGTCCCATGTTTGTCTTTTCAGGATGCCGATTCCTGATACGTCTGAGCCATCAGATAGTGTCTGGCAACTTTGACACCTTCTGCACTTGCTGCAACTGAAGCCAGTATAGTTCATGACTGGGAAAAATATGTGCACCCTTCAAGCAAATGTTGTGTTGGCAATCCAAGTCACACAACACTTAAAGGGCCGGGAGCCTGGGTAAATAAGAAAAAAAAACTTACCTTACCTTCCTGCTCCCGCTTTGATCCAGCACCACTGCTCTGTACTCTTTCACAGGCTGCAGAGGTTTACGCTAAGGAACAGTATGGAATAATACATTACTGGCCACAGCTTTGGGAAGAGGACAGAGCTACCTTAAGGGACTGTTCCTATTAAAATTCCATTTGAACCTGTATTGCAAAATCATTTGTACGAAAGAGCTTACCATTAGGAAATATTATTTGCTCCAATGTAGGACATGCTTTCCTGATCTTATTTTGATTAGTAGTGACCTGTATGAATGTGTCTATAAGCAAGTCATACAATTCTATTTGTAAACAAAATGACATTCATTAAAAACTAATTCTAATAAATATAAAATGTAGGTTGGTTGTGCACACCTCATATGGAATATGTATATATATACACAGAGGCTTCTTTATATACGTATTAAATATTTATTATACATATAAAACAATGTGTTAAAATATTGTATGGAATCACTGATATTCAAGATATTCGTCAAAAAAGGTCTTGATATCAAGACCTTTTTTGACGAATATCTTGAATATCAGTGATTCCATTCAATATTTTAACACATTGTTTTATATGTATAATACATTTAATACGTATATAACAAAGCCTCTGTGTATATATATACATATTCCATATGAGGTGTGCACAACCAACCTACATTTTATATTTATTCTTTGCCTCATAGGGTGTGTCTATATTGGTTGGAGCACCCGCTCCATATAGAACAACGAGGTGAGCCGTCACAACCCAATACAATTTGTTCTCTAATTCTAATAAATTAAATAATAATGCTATTGGTGTTTAACATTACACAGCAGGTTGAAGGGGTGGTTTGCATAATTCTTCAAACAGACTTCTAAACTAAATGTGTCACCAAAACTTTTATCTGGCAGTTATAACCAAATAGCAACACATACCCTTTTTTTCTAATCTGTTTTTATTCTCAGATTAAAGATTTATGTATTTATTCTATTTTCTGAACCTGATTAAAGGGGCTGCCGTCTTGCCTGAGCTGTTCTTGTAGAAACTCTAGATGGGCATTCTTTTTACTGACAGAAAAAATGGACAGACAGAACACAGAAACCATATTAATTTGCTTGTCTAAATAAGCCCTTAATCAGGGACAACAAATGGAGAGAGGTTCTTTATTTTGTTTTGATTGAAAAAAGGGCAGAGAAAGCAGATTCACATGAGGGTTTAGAGCATAATGGCACTGACACTTTTAATATTTAAACCAATTTTGGATAATCCTCAGGAGTACCTTTTTTTTTTATGACATTACTCCAATTGACTGCTTCAAGATCATGTCAGATAGTCTAGCTGTCAAGTTTTCTTCGGCCTCATGTGAAAGAATCTCGATATATGTCAAATCTTCAGAAAAGGGACTGTGTACAGTGATACTGTTAATTGAGATTTCACTAAAATAATCCAAAAAGTGCTGGTGAAGAGCCAAAGGTTGTTGAGAAATAGCTTGTTTAATGTTGACATCTTTAAAAGTTTTTTCTGCTTCTTTTAAATATGACTGTAACAGTGAAGGCATAGAAATAATGCTACTAGTAACATTCTTCTCCCGTTCAGCTTGTCACTAAATATCAGGCAGGGGTTGACATACTGTATACAGTAGGGTGCCCCTGTGCAACAACAATAAAGGGGGCAACTTGCCATCTGTCTCTAATTAGTAGAAGACATAACAAAATATTATCAAGATGTGCATATATTTAGACAATTGGCTGCTATATGACTCTGAATTACACAGAAACGTCCATATGTGTGTATATATATATTAAATAAGTATGTATATTGTATACACATATTCTTATGCAATATATATCAAATATACACACAAGAAACATGAGAGATGGATTCATGTGTACTAAACATGAACATGTATGTCAAAAACTTGGATAGATAGAGAGAGAGAGGGCCTGGCTCTTAATTTCGATTCTAGTTCATCCCAAAGGTGTTTGAGGTTTTTGAGGTCAGGGCTCTGTGTGAGCCAGTCAAGTTCCTCAATACCAAACTCATCCAACCATCCTTTTATGGACCTTGCTTTGTGCACTGGGGTACAGTCCTACTGGAACAGAAAATGGCCTTCCTCAAAATGTTCTTTCAAAGTTGGAGGCATACAATTGTCCAAAATGTCTTGCTATGCTGAATCATCAAGATCTCCCTTCACTGGAACTAGGCCAACCTAGCACATTTTCTGTAGTAAATCTGGCTCAGTATGTTGTATACTTTGGTAATATAATAGCTGTTTGCCATATACAGTATATAATCCACACATTTGTGGATAATGGCCAAATATTACATGGCCTATGTTTCAGGGTTTTTGAGAGCAAATGCTCTTGTTGATGTAATATATATCAGTGTTTAACATCATGATATATTTTATTAACATTGTTATTGTGTGTAAACCTCTGCTTGGATGTACCATATTTTTCACCTGCCGAAAAGATGCACCTAGGTTTTAGAGGAGCAAAATAATAAAAAAAAAAAATTTCCATGAGACCTCAGCTCAGAGCCCAAATCAGACCTCAGATCAGACCCTCAGTGTTAATGAGACCTCCAATTAGACCTCAGTTCTGACTCCCAATGTTAATAAGACCCCTAATCAGACCTCGTATCAGATCTCGATGTTAATAACACCCCCATTCAGACCCTCAGATCAGACCCCCAGTGTTAGGACCCCTATTTAGACCCCAGATCAGACCCCCATGTTAATAAGACCCGTATTCAGACGCTAAGATCAGTACCCCAATGTTAAGACCCCCATTCAGACCTCAAATAAGACCGGCATGTTATTAAGACCCCTTTTCAGCATGTTTCATTGGTTCTTCATTCTTAAAATTTGTACCGTAAAAAAAAGATTTTTAGTCTTTCCATTTCTGGTGATTTTGAAGATGAACGCAAAGTAATCTTAAAACAAAAACAAAAAAAGCATTCAAAAAAACTTTTTCTATATAGAAAAGCGTTGCAAAAACCACAAGTTTGGTGCCTATAATACATATAATCGTATACAACTGACACAAAATAATAAAGTTAAAATGTCAACTAAATCCAAATAAACTTTTTTTTCTTGTTTCTCTGCTTCATATAATTCTGCTTCTAGGATACATCTGGCGTTAGCCAATGGGTTTATAATTCCTTTAATTTCTAGTTTGAAATATGGGGTGAGGAGGTTATCAGATCATTTCACGGTGTCTGTCCAGCTCGATCAGGAGGGGATATGGCATGAATGTCTTTAAAATAAATCCAGGATGGCTTTCTACTGTACTTAGATCAGAGGTGGTGGATAATGAAATTTTATCATTTTTTCAGTAGGTTCAACTAGGAAAATTTCAAAGCTTATGTTAGGGGGTTTATTTTAGGGAGTTCAATATATACAGTGGATATAAAAAGTCTACCCACCCCTGTTAAAATGTCAGGTTTCTGTGATGTAAAAAAATGAGACAAAGATAAATCATTTCCGAACTTTTTCCACCTTTAATGTGACCTATAAACTGTACAACTCAATTGAAAAACAAACTGAAATCTTTTAGGTAGAGGGAAGAAAAAATATTAAAATAAAATAATATGGTTGCATAAGTATGCACACCCTTAAACTAATACTTTGTTAAAGCACCTTTTGATTTTATTACAGCACTCAGTCTTTTTGGGTATGAGTCTATCAGCATGGCACATTTCGACTTGGCAAGATTTGCCCACTCTTCTTTGCAAAAACACTCCATATCTGTCAGATTGTGAGGGCATCTCCTTTGCACAGCTCTTTTCAGATCACCCCACAGATTTTCAATCAGATTCAGGTCTGGCTGGGTCATTCCAAAACTTTAATCTTCTTCTGGTGAAGCCATTCCTTTGTTGATTTGGATGTATATTTTGGGTTGTTGTCATGCTGAAAGATGAAGTTCCTCTTCATGTTCAGCTTTCTAGCAGAAGCCTGAAGGTTTTGTGCCAATATTGACTGGTATTTGGAACTGTTCATAATTCCCTCTAGCTTAACTAAGGCCCCAGTTCCAGCTGAAGAAAAACAGCCCCAAAGCATCATGCTGCCACCACCATGCTTCACTGTGGGTATGGTGTTCTTTTGATGATGTGCAGTGTTGTTTTTGCGCCAAACATATCTTTTGCAAAAAAAAGTTCAACCTTGGTTTCATCAGACCATATCACCTTTTCCCACATGCTTCTGGGAGACTTCAGATGTGTTTTTGCAAAATATAGCCTGGCTTGGATGTTTTTTCTTTGTAATAAAAGGCTTTCGTCTTGCCACTCTACCCCATAGCCCAGACATATGAAGCATACGGGAGATTGTTGTCACATGTACCACACAGCCAGTACTTGCCAGATATTCATGCAGCTCCTTTAATGTTGCTGTAGGCCTCTTAGTAGCCTCCCAGACCAGTTTTCTTCTCGTCTTTTTATCAATTATGGAGGGACGTCCAGTTCTTGGTAATGTCACTGTTGTGCCATATTTTCTCCACTTGATGACTGTCTTCACTGTGTTCCATGGTATATCTAATGCCTTGGAAATTCTTTTGTACCCTTCTCCTGACTGATACCTTTTAAGGCCTCATGCACACTTTTTTTCGTCTGTGGGTCTTCCTTGATTTTTGGAGGATCCACGGACATGAAAAAAAAGTCGTTTTGGTGTCCGCCTGGCCGTGCGGAGCCAAACGGATCCGTCCTGACTTCCAATGCAAGTCAATAGGGACGGATCCGTTTGACGTTGACACAATATGGTGCAATTGCAAATGGATCCGTCCCCCATTGACTTTCAATGTAAAGTCAGGAGTTAATATACCATAGGATCGGATTTTTCTCCAATCCGATGGTATATTTTAACTTGAAGCGTCCCCATCACCATTGGAACGCCTCTATGTTAGAATATACCATCGGATTTGAGTTACATCGTGAAACTCAGATCCGACAGTATATTCTAACACAGAGGCGTTCCCATAGTGATGGGGACGCTTCAGGTTAGAATATACTACGAACTGTGTACATGACTGCCCCCTGCTGCCTGGCAGCACCCGATCTCTTACAGGGGGCTGTGATCAGCACAATTAACCCCTCCGGTGCCGCACCTGAAGGGGTTAATTGTGCGTATCATAGCCCCCTGTAAGAGATCAGGGGCTGCCAGGCAGCAGGGGGCAGACCCCCCTCCCTCCCCAGTTTGAATATAATTGGTGGCCAGTGTGCGGCCTCCCCCGGCCCCCCCTCCCTCCATCTATTGTAATATCATTGGTGGCCAGTGTGCGGCCTCCTCCGGCCCCCCCACCCTCCCTTTATTGTATCATCATTGGTGGCCAGCGTGCGCCCCCCCTCCCTCTAATGTAATATCATTGGTGGCCAGTGTGCGACCTCCCCTCTCGCCCCCCCGATCATTGGTGGCAGCGGAGAGTTCCGATCGGAGTCCCAGTTTAATCGCTGGGGCTCCGATCGGTAACCATGGCAACCAGGACGCTACTGCAGGCCTGGTTGCCATGGTTACTTAGCAATATTACAATATTAGAAGCATCATACTTAACTGCTGCGCTGTCTGTGACCGGCCGGGAACTCCTCCCACTGGTAAGTGATAGGTCTGTGCGGCGCATTGCTTAATGATCTGTCACTTACCAGTAGGAGGAGCTCCCGGCCGGTCACAGACAGCGCAGCAGGTAAGTATGATGCTTCTAATATTGTAATATTGCTAAGTAACCATGGCAACCAGGCCTGCAGTAGCGTCCTGGTTGCCATGGTTACCGATCGGAGCCCCAGCGATTAAACTGGGACTCAGATCGGAACTCTCCGCTGCCACCAATGATCGGGGGGGGGGGGGGGGAGGCCGCACACTGGCCACCAATGAGATTACAATAGAGGGATGGGGGGGCGCACGCTGGCCACCAATTATATTACAATAGAAGGAGGGGGAGCCGCACACTGGCCACCAATGATAATACAATAGAGGGAGGGAGTGGGGGCCGGGGGGGGCACACACTGGCCACCAATGATAATACAATAGAGGGAGGGAGGGGGGCCGCACACTGGCCACCAATGATATTACAATAGAGGGAGGGGGGGGGGGGCGGGGGAGGCCACACACTGGCCACCAATGATATTCAAACTGGGGAGGGAGGGGGGTCTGCCCCCTGCTGCCTGGCAGCCCCTGATCTCTTATAGGGGGCTACGATATGCACAATTAACCCCTCAGGTGCAGCACCTGAGGGGTTAATTGTGCGGATCACAGCCCCCTGTAAGAGATCGGGTGCTGCCAGGCAGCAGAGGGCAGTCATGTACACAGTTCGTAGTATATTCTAACTAGAAGCGTCCCCATCACTATGGGAACGCCTCTGTTTTAGAATATACTGTCGGATATGAGTTTTCACGACGTGAAAACTCATCTCTGAAAAAGGTTTTATGCAGATGGATCTTCGGATCCGTCTGTATGAAAGTAACCTACGCCACGGACGCGGATGCTAATCTGGTGTGCATCCGTGTTCTTTCACGGACCCATTGACTTGAATGGGTCCGTGAACCGTTGTCCGTCAAAAAAATAGGACAGGTCATATTTTTTTGACGGACAGGAAACACAGATCACGGATGCAAAACGGTGCATTTTCCGATTTTTCCACGGACCTATTGAAAGTCAATGGGTCCGCGAAAAAAAAAAAGGAAAACGGCACAACGGCCACGGATGCACACAACGGTCGTGTGCATGAGGCCTAAGAATGAGATCCCTTTGAAGCTTTGGAAGCTCTCTGTGGACCATGGCTTTTTCTGTGGGATGCGACTAAGAAAATTTCAGGAAAGACCAACTAGAGCAGCAGAACTTTATTTGGGGTTAACCAGAAGCACTTTAAATGATGGCAGGTGTATGCTGACTCTTATTTAACATGATTTTGAATGTGATTGCTACATCCCCAGTTATAAGAGGGTGTGCACACTTATGCAACCACATATTTTTTTTTTTGTTTTCTTCCCTCCACCTCAAAGATTTCAGTTTGTTTTTCAATTGAGTGGTACAGTTTATAGGTCATATTAAAGGTGGGAAAAGTTTTGAAATGATTTATCTTTGTCTCATTTTTTTACATCACAGAAACCTGACATTTTAACAGGGATGTGTAGACTTTTTATATCCACTGTGTATATATATATATATATGTCAAAAAGGTTAATGAGAAAAGGGGTAGTTTGGTAGAACGTTTGAGTGTGTTTGAATAGGAGTTTGCACTTACGGGGAACTTTGAGAAAATGATGTGCCTCTCAGCAAGAGTATATCTGCACAAAAGCTATCTGACCCATGCAGTAAATACTATTTTGTAAGTTGAAAATATTTATTGGATCCTAATGTGTGTTGCGTTGTCCTTTAGGGGAAATATAGTATTCCGTATCAGGTGATTGAAATGATCAGAGCAAGAGTTGCTGGTTGTTAGTGGCTCTGCGCCCTGGGCAGTCTGTTCTCTTTATTTATCTGTATATATTGTGCTTATTTTGCTTAAAATACATTGTGTATATGTGGAATTTATTACCCACAATGCTAACATAGTCTATGCAGATTCAAGACCAATTAATGTTCACAAGTTTTATTTTAAGTTTTTTTTTAAATCTTTTATAAGTAACTGCTGTAACACAATCATTCAATAAATCCAGATGAAAATGTAACAATATATGGAAACTTTATACCTCAGTCCCATTTCGTAAAGAAATGTGCTTATCTGTACATATCTGCTTAGTAACTAAGTGGAAATACTAAAAACATATGGCTTTTATAATACCCCGTTGGGATTTACAGTGGCAATTTGACCAAAGATACTTAGATATAATTTACTGTAAAGGTTGGGCTGTTAAATAGTTGCCGATTAGTTTCCATTGTCAATATCTTTTCTAATCATTTAAGAAGCACGTTTTGGCATTTATGGGATATTCCTGCTAATTGTCTTTTAACAACCAACTGAACTTTAAATATACTGTGCATAGAAAAGAAAATCTTAATTTTCTTCATTGAAGCAGGATACTGTAAAGATACTTAAAGGGCTTCTGTCAGCCCACTAAACCGTTTTTTTTTTGTTTTGTTTAATAATAATCCCTACACTGCGATCTCTGCATACATAAGTAAAATAATAATTTTCGTTCAGTAGAATTTGATAAAACTCTATTTTTATAATATGTAAATTACCTTGCTACCAGCAAGTAGGGCGGCTACTTGCTGGTAGCAGCCGCATTCTCCGATCCTAATGACGCCCCCTCCGCATTGTGATTGACAGGGCCAGGGAACGGAATCGTTCTCTGCTGGCCCTGCCTGTTTTCATTCAATATCTGGCTCCTGCGCCGCGGCCATACCTATCTTCAATTTGCGCAGGCGCACTGAGAGGCGGCCACTCACTCGGCCGCTCGCTCCTCAATGCGCCTGCGCCGGGTGTAGATGTGACGTCATCGGCGCAGGCGCATTGAGGATGGAGCGGCCGAGTGAGTGGCCGCCTCTCAGTGCGCCTGCGCAGATTAAAGATACGTACGGCCGCGGCGCAGGCGCCAGATATTGAATGAAAACAGGCAGGGCCAGCAGAGAACGATTCCGTTCCCTGGCCCTGTCAATCACAATGCGGAGGGGGCGTCATTAGGATCGGAGGATGCGGCTGCTACCAGCAAGTAGCCGCTCTACTTGCTGGTAGCAAGGTAATTTACATATTATAAAAATAGCGTTTTATCAAATTCTACTGAACGAAAATTATTATTTTACTTATGTATGCAGAGATCGCAGTGTAGGGATTATTATTAAACAAAAAAAAAAAACGGTTTAGTGGGCTGACAGAAGCCCTTTATTTTTAATCCTTGAATTATAACACAAGACTGATATTCTTGAAAGGTTGCATTGCACATTTCTACTGCATACATTGGCACAACTCCAAGAACCCAACAAAGCCTCATTCTCCGGTATCTTAGTATTTTATTACACTTTACCAAACATACATTACAGATGTTGTCACCCAATAACACAGTGTATTACACTACATCTGTCATCCCTGTATAAAACTATATAGCCTTTTTTTTTAAAGATCTTCAGTGCAGCCTTGCTAGTTATATTTAAAGAGGAAAACATTTGCTTTCCTTACCAAGTATTGCCTTCTGCCACTAGTCAGCTAATAAAATGTCTGCTGGATCTTTATTCCTAATGTTACACTGACTACTGAAGATTATGGATGCCAAATCCAAAGGAGCAACGCTGAAAATTACTGACTATTCATGCACTCCTTACATTTTCTTTATGTTATGTTCTATTTAAACTGGTATTTACTTTTAATAACAATAGAGTAATCTGCAACTTTCAAATTTTTTCTGTGGGTATAGATGGTATTTCTATTTCAGCTTGGAAAAAAAGGGATAGAAATTTCCACATGGTGGGAGGTGAATGGGGTTCCATTTCTTTCATACTCCATGAAGCCTTTATATAATTTACATAATTATTTAGACTTCTTACATTGGAGATTAATTTAAATCCTGTGAAAGTATCTGTCATTACTACTAGAGATAAGCAAATTTATTGAAATTAGTTTTTGCTTAGATTATTATGAATTAGTCTGCAGATTCAATTCAGGTACAGAGATTAGACACAAGTGAAAAGTGCTCAGATTGCCCTGAACGGTTGTGCATGACACTCTAAGGTCACCTTTTTAACACCAAGGCAGGAAGTGACAGCGACATATATGGCTGAGTTGTTTTAAAAAGCGGACTGTTTAAAAACACGCTGCACAGTCAGATTTTTTTTTTAAATTAAAACATGGCCTTCTCTGTGTTCTGACCTGTAAAATGGTGGCCACCATTTTGACAGATTCATCCGAACCGGATCACAAAAGATGGAAATCTGAATTTTTGGGTAATTTGAGACATACTTGATTCATTTAGACTCTAGTCGCTTACCTCTAATTGCTACCTCTTGTGGTAGCTCTTGGTCTACTACAACCAATAAGGTCACTTCTAAGGCATCTTTATTCATAGCGAATATTTCTTATTTTTCCAGCTTCAAAAGAAAAACGGTATACATTATCTTAATTTTTAATGTATTCTCAGCATATTACTTTATGGTCAACAGAAAAATTGTTGACTGAAATATTAAGTATAATAAAAGAAATACAGTGGCTCTCCACTATTTGGAGTATAGATAAGGGGGTGCTCTACTATCTGACCAACACACTGCCAAAATATTTATCAAGATGCATTATATATTCATTAGTAGGCACTCCCCCATCTGAAATGACCTGGTTCAATCCAATATATACCAATGTAATATTATTTATTAATAAAATCATATAACACGAAACAGCAGGGGCCTTGCTGCATAACAATATATTCAAAATATAAAAAATATCAATCCAGTACAATAATCACATATGTGCATGTTCGTATAATACAAATCCCGGTTATTTCATTTGTAAACTGCACTAGAAGCAAAAGGATCCTTAAAAAGGAAGAGTTACAATGTTGTGTGCTCATGAGAGCAGTGTATCTGTGAGACTGCTATCGCTGTCCTGATAGTGTCTCCTCCATGTGCTCTGTTAACTCTCCAAATCAAGCAAAACGGCCGTGTAAACCCGATGATGGCTGCAATCGCAGCAGCGTCTCCTAGTCTTGCGGGGCAAAAGTTGTATTTGCAACATCCACAGCTAATAGCCAGGACAAGGCCCGCAATGATCCTTTTGTAAACAATGAGTCGCTTTGCTTTGCTGGATGTAATTGGCCTTTCATGAATTTCAGAGTCGCATTTCGGAGTAACCTTACTTCATCCTCAGTGGCCATAAAATAATTTTTATCAATTTCATATTTTTAATATTTTTATTTTCATTTTATATATAGCGGTATATGTTTATATATCAATTCATATATAAAAAATGCTGAGAAAACACACATGAAATGCAATTAAGTGTATCCCATTGTAAAGTACACAATTGCATTAGTGTATATGGTAGACAGAATTGTCAAACTATATGTAATGATTATTGTAACGATAAATAAACATTCAGACAGTTTTTTAAGTATTTATTGTATCCTTATTTGAGATCCTTATCGTCTTTGGTGTTTGCTGAAGTGTGATCAAACAGTCAGGGATAATGACTATTTTATGGCCACTGAGGAAGGAGTAAATGTACTCCGAAATGCGTCTGGAATCTATTGGTATTGAAAGGTTATGAAAATATTCAGACTTTAATGCCACCAACCTGAATCATCAGCTGCACTCCTCTAATCCAATCCATGCAAGGCAAATTACATCCAGCGAATCAGAGCGGCTCAATGTCTACACGAGGATCTTCGTGGGCACCTTGTCCTGACTACAACCTGCAGAGGTTGCCGACCCAACGGGGAATACAACTTTTGCCCCACAAGACTAGGAGATGCCGCTGCAATTATGGCCATCATTGGGTTTACACGACCGTTGTGCTTGATCTAGAGAGTAACAGTGCACATGGAGGAGATGATATCAGGACTGCGATAGCGGCCTCACAAATACACCTGTTCTTACGAGCACACAACTAACATCATACTTTGCATATCCATATATGGTGGAAATGGTGTTGCTACAGCGAGACAGTATTACAGTAGTATCTTTTTGGCGCAACTCTTTTGCTTCTTGTGCAGTTTATAAATGAACTAACTGGGATTTGTGCATATAACACATTTAGAACTATATGAACATACACATATGTGATTACTCTATTGTACTGGATTGATATTTTTAATACATTATTATACAGCAAGGGCCCTGCTGTTTGGTGTTATATGATTTTATTAAACAATATTTTATTGATATATGTTGGATTTCAACCAGGTCATTTCAGATGGGAAAGTGCCTACTAATTAATCTATAATATTGAAATATTAAGTTGTGAATAGAGTTGAGCGAACACCTGGATGTTCGGGTTCGAACCCGACCCGAACTTCGTCCCGAACCCGAACCCCATTGAAGTCAATGGGGACCCGAACTTTTCAGCACTAAAAAGGCTGTAAAACAGCCCAGGAAAGGGCTAGAGGGCTGCAAAAGGCAGCAAAATGTAGTTAAATCCCCTGCAAACAAATGTGGATAGGGAAATGAATAAAAATTAAAATAAAATAAATAAAAATTAACCAATATCAATTGGAGAGAGGTCCCATAGCAGAGAATCAGGCTTCATGTCAGCAGAGAATCAGTCTTCATGTCATAGCAGAGAATCAGGCTTCACGTCACCCAAAACTGGAACAGTCCATTGTCAGATATTTAGGCCACGGCACCCAGGCAGAGGAGAGAGGTCCCATAACATAGAATCTGGCTTCATGTCAGCAGAGAATCAGTCTTCATGTCATAGCAGAGAATCAGGCTTCATGTCATAGCAGAGAATCAGGCTTCACGTCACCCACCACTGGAACAGTCCATTGTCAGATATTTAGGCCCAGGCACCCAGGCAGAGGAGAGAGGTCCCATAGCAGAGAATCTGCCTTCATTTCAGCAGAGAATCAGTCTTCATGTCATAGCAGAGAATCAGGCTTCACATCACCCACCACTGGAACAGTCCATTGTCAGATATTTAGGCCCAGGCACCCAGGCAGAGGAGAGAGGTCCCATAGCAGAGATTCAGGCTTCATGTCAGCAGAGAATCAGTCTTCATGTCATAGCAGAGAATCATGCTTCACGTCACCCAACATTGGAACAGTCCATTGTCATATAATATAGGCCCCGGCACCCAGGCAGAGGAGAGAGGTCCCATAGCACAGAATCTGGCTTCATGTCAGCAGAGAATCAGTCTTCATGTCATAGCAGACAATCAGGCTTCATGTCACCCACCACTGGAACAGGCCACTGTCAGATATTTTTAGGCCCCGGCACCCAGACAGAGGAGAGAGGTCCCATAACAGAGATTCAGGCTTCATGTCAGCAGAGAATCAGTCTTCATGTCATAGCAGAGAATCATGCTTCACGTCACCCAACATTGGAACAGTCCATTGTCATATAATTTAGGCCCCGGCACCCAGGCAGAGTAGAGAGGTCCCATAGCACAGAATCTGGCTTCATGTCAGCAGAGAATCAGTCTTCATGTCATAGCAGACAATCAGGCTTCATGTCACCCACCACTGGAACAGGCCACTGTCAGATATTTTTAGGCCCCGGCACCCAGACAGAGGAGAGGTTCATTCAACTTTGGGTTGCCCCGCAATATAATGGTAAAATGAAAATAAAAATAGGATTGAATGAGGAAGTGCCCTGGAGTACAATAATATATGGTTAAGGAGAGGTAGTTAATGTCTAATCTGCACAAGGGATGGACAGGTCCTGTGGGATCCATGCCTGGTTCATTTTTATGAACGTCAGCTTGTCCACATTGGCTGTTGACAGGCGGCTGCGTTTGTCTGTAATGACGCCCCCTGCCGTGCTGAATACATGTTCAGACAAAACGCTGGCCGCCGGGCAGGCCAGCACCTACAAGGCATAAAAGGCTAGCTCTGGCCACGTGGACAATTTGGAGACCCAGAAGTTGAATGGGGCCGAACCATCAGTCAGTACGTGGAGGGGTGTGCACAGGTACTGTTCCACCATGTTAGTGAAATGTTGCCTCCTGCTAACACGTTCCGTATCAGGTGGTGGTGCAGTTAGCTGTGGCGTGGTGACAAAACTTTTCCACATCTCTGCCATGCTAACCCTGCCCTCAGAGGAGCTGGCCGTGACACAGCTGCGTTGGCGACCTCTTGCTCCTCCTCTGCCTTCGCCTTGGGCTTCCACTTGTTCCCATGTGACATTTGGGAATGCTCTCAGTAGCGTGTCTACCAACGTGCGCTTGTACTCGCGCATCTTCCTATCACGCTCCAGTGCAGGAAGTAAGGTGGGCACATTGTCTTTGTACCGTGGATCCAGCAGGGTGGCAACCCAGTACTCTGCACACGTTAAAATGTGGGCAACTCTGCTGTCGTTGCGCAGGCACTGCAGCATGTAGTCGCTCATGTGTGCCAGGCTGCCCAGAGGTAAGGACAAGCTGTCCTCTGTGGGAGGCGTATCGTCATCGTCCTGCATTTCCCCCCAGCCACGCACCAGTGATGGGCCCGAGCTGCTTTGGGTGCCACCCCGCTGTGAACATGCTTCATCCTCATCCTCCTCCACCTCCTCCTCATCCTCGTCCTCCTCGTCCTCCAGTAGTGGGCCCTGTCTGGCCACATTTGTACCTGGCCTCTGCTGTTGCAAAAAACCTCCCTCTGAGTCACTTCGAAGAGACTGGCCTGAAAGTGCTAAAAATTACCCCTCTTCCTCCTCCTCCTCCTCCTCCTCCTCCTCCTGCTCCTGGGCCACCTCCTCTTCTATCATCGCCCTAAGTGTTTTCTCAAGGAGACATAGAAGTGGTATTGTAACGCTGATAACGGCGTCATCGCCACTGGCCATGTTGGTGGAGTATTCGAAACAGCGCAACAGGGCACACAGGTCTCGCATGGAGGCCCAGTCATTGGTGGTGAAGTGGTGCTGTTCCGCAGTGCGACTGACCCGTGCGTGCTGCAGCTGAAACTCCACTATGGCCTGCTGCTGCTCGCACATTCTGTCCAGCATGTGCAAGGTGGAGTTCCACCTGGTGGGCACGTCGCATATGAGGCGGTGAGCGGGAAGGCCGAAGTTACGCTTTAGCGCAGACAGGCGAGCAGCGGCAGGATGTGAACGCCGGAAGCGCGAACAGACGGCCCGCACTTTATGCAGCAGCTCTGACATGTCGGGGTAGTTGCGAATGAACTTCTGCACCACCAAATTCAGCACATGCGCCAGGCAAGGGATGTGCGTCAAACCGGCTAGTCCCAGAGCTGCAACGAGATTTCGCCCATTATCGCACACCACCAGGCCGGGGTTGAGGCTCACCGACAGCAACCACTCGTCGGTCTGTTGTTCTATACCCCGCCACAACTCCTGTGCGGTGTGGGGCCTGTCCCCCAAACAT
Source organism: Bufo bufo (assembly GCF_905171765.1). Taxonomy (NCBI): domain Eukaryota; kingdom Metazoa; phylum Chordata; class Amphibia; order Anura; family Bufonidae; genus Bufo; species Bufo bufo. Next base: position 430,393,845 of record NC_053392.1, on the reverse strand, counting down.
ATGAGTTTCATAATGGCCTGCTGACGTTTACCCCGGGCTGTGCTGAAGTTGGTGGTGAAGGTGTGTGGCTGACTGGATGAGCAGGTGGAAGAAGAGGAGGAGGAAGCTGAGTAGGAGGAGGAGGAGACAGGAGGCAAAGAATGTTGCCCTGCGATCCTTGCGGCGGAAGGACGTGCGCCAAACAGCTCTCCGCCTGGGGCCCAGCCGCCACTACTTTTACCCAGTGTGCAGTTAGGGAGCTATAGCGTCCCTGGCCGTGCTTACTGGTCCACGTATCTGTGGTTAGGTGGACCTTGCCACAGATGACGTTGCGCAGTGCACACTTGATTTTATCGGATACTTGGTTGTGCAGGGAAGGCACGGCTCTCTTGGAGAAGTAGTGGCGGCTGGGAACAACATACTGTGGGACAGCAAGCGACATGAACTGTTTGAAGCTGTCTGTGTCCACCAGCCTAAATGACAGCATTTCATAGGCCAGTAGTTTAGAAATGCTGGCATTCAGGGCCAGGGATCGAGGGTGGCTAGGTGGAAATTTACGCTTTCTCTCAAATGTTTGTGAGATGGAGAGCTGAACGCTGCCGTGTAACATGGTTGAGATGCTTGATGACGCAGGTGGTGGTGTTGGTGGTACATCCCATGTTTGCTGGGCGGCAGGTGCCAACGTTCCACCAGAGGCGGAGGAAGAGGCCGAGGCGGCGGCGGCAGCAGCAGAAGAGGCTGAGGCGGCAGCAGCAGAAGAGGTAGCAGGGGGAGCCTGAGTGACCTCCTTGTTTTTAAGGTGTTTACTCCACTGCAGTTCATGCTTTGCATGCAGGTGCCTGGTCATGCAGGTTGTGCTAAGGTTCAGAACGTTAATGCCTCGCTTCAGGCTCTGATGGCACAGCGTGCAAACCACTCGGGTCTTGTCGTCAGCACATTGTTTGAAGAAGTGCCATGCCAGGGAACTCCTTGAAGCTGCCTTTGGGGTGCTCGGTCCCAGATGGCAGCGGTCAGTAGCAGGCGGAGTCTCTTGGCGGCGGGTGTTCTGCTTTTGCCCACTGCTCCCTCTTTGTCTTTTGCTACGCTGTTGGCTCGGTCTCACCACTGCCTCTTCCTCCGAACTGTGAAAGTCAGTGGCACGACCTTCATTCCATGTGGGGTCTAGGACCTCATCGTCCCCTGCATCGTCTTCATCCCTGACCTCCTGTTCAGTCTGCACACTGCAGAAAGACGCAGCAGTTGGAACCTGTGTTTCGTCATCATCAGAGACGTGCTGAGGTGGTATTCCCATGTCCTCATCATCAGGAAACATAAGTGGTTGTGCGTTAGTGCATTCTATGTCTTCAACCGCTGTGGAAGGTCTAGGTTGATGCCCTTGGGAAACCCTGCCAGCAGAGTCTTCAAACAGCATAAGAGACTGCTGCATAACTTGAGGTTCAGACAGTTTCCCTGATATGCATGGGGGTGATGTGACAGACTGATGGGCTTTGTTTTCATGCGCCATCTGTGCGCTTTCTGCAGAAGACTGGGTGGGAGATAATGTGAACGTGCTGGATCCACTGTCGGCCACCCAATTGACTAATGCCTGTCCCTGCTCAGGCCTTACCATCCTTAGAATGGCATTGGGCCCCACCAAATATGGCTGTAAATTCTGGCGGCTACTGGGACCTGAGGTAGTTGGTACACTAGGACGTGTGGCTGTGGCAGAACGGCCACGTCCTCTCCCAGCACCAGAGGGTCCACTAACACCACCACGACCATGTCCGCGTCCCTTACTAGATGTTTTCCTCATTGTTACCGTTCACCACAATAAGAAAAATATTATTCGGGCCAATGTATTGAATTCAAATTCAGGCCTTTTTTTTACAGACACCTAACACTATCTGGCTATCTATTTAGGTACCGTATTACACTAATACAGGCACACCAGTAATGACAGATTTAGCTGAATATAAATTTGAGGCCTATTATTTAGGCGCTGGGTGACAGGTATACGTTTACGGACAGAATTAGACTTGGATCTGCACAGTAGCGTGTGTGTGAAGTCATTGAGAATTACCCTATTAGCACCTTGAATCTAATATACCCTTTTAGGGATAGATTTAAAGTAGGCCTGATACAGCAGAAACCACTAATTTAGAGAATTGCAAAATTGGGAATTGTATTTCAACCCAGAACAAAAACTGTGCTTTGACGGACAATAAATAACTTGACCAGCTAAAGCAATAATGACAGATTTGGATGAATATAAATGTGAGGCCTATTTTTTAGGCGCTGGGTGACAGGTATATGTTTACGGACAGAATTAGACTTGGATCTGCACAGTAGCGTGTGTGTGAAGTTATTGAGAATTACCCTATCAGCACCTTGAATCTAATATACCCTTTTAGGGATAGATTTAAAGTAGGCCTGATACAGCAGAAACCACTAATTTAGAGAATTGCAAAATTGGGAATTGTATTTCAACCCAGAACAAAAACTGTGCTTTGACGGACACTAAATAATATGCATCTTAAAGGGAAACTGTCAAAAATGTGCCCTGCTGGAGCCTAGAAAATTTTTATTTTAGACCACGGGAGTACAGGCCCCAAACATTAGGCATTCACCGTACAGAAAACATCAAGTGATTATGTGGCTGGAGGTATATCAGACGGTCATTGGATAACAATTTTACTTCAGGCCAGTGGAGTACAGGCCCCAAAAATTATTCATTCAACGTATAGAAAAGAACAAGTGATTATGTGGCTGGAGGTATATTAGACGGTCATTGGATATCAATTTTACTGCAGGCCAGTACAAATACATGTCAAATACATATGTTTAAAATAACTAAAAATATTAAATTGGATTAAAAACATGGCTAACGAAATCCCCCCTCTTGAATAAACCCCAAATGATAATAGGTGAAATTCGATAACATGTGGTCGTCACAGGTGTTGAATTCCTCCGAGGCCCCAACAATTTAGGCATTCACCGTACAGAAATCATCAAGTGATTATGTGGTTGGAGGTATATTAGACGGTCAATTGATATCAATTTTACTGCATGCCAGTGGACTACAGGCCCCAAAAATAATTTATTCACCGGACAGAGAACATCAAGTGATTTTGTGGCTGGAGGTATATTAGACGGCTATTGGATATCAATTTTATTGCAGGCCAGTGGAGTACAGGGTCCAAACATTAGGTATTCACCGGACAGAAAATACAGTTCTGATCAAAAGTTTAAGACCACTTGAAAAATGGCAAAAATTCATATTTTACATTGTTGGATCTTAACAAGGTTCCAAGTAGAGCTTCAACATGCAATAAGAAGAAATGAGAGTGAGACAAAACATTTTTTGAGCATTCAATTAATTGAAAATAACGATTAAACTGAAACAGGCTGTTTTTCAGCTGATCAAAATTTTAGGACCACATGCCTTTAAAAGGCCAAATCTGTGCAAAGATTTGATTCATTGTCCTTTTCTGTCAGGTAGTCAGACGTTGTGATGGCAAAGGCAAAAAAACTCTCCCTTTTTGAACGTGGTCGGGTTGTTGAACTGCATAAGAAGGGTTTCTGACAACGCGCCATCGCTGCTGAGGTGGGACGCAGTAAGACAGTCGTTTGGAATTTCTTAAATGATTATGAGGGTTATGGAACAAAAAAGTCAAGTGGAAGATCCAAAAAAATGTCATCAGCACTGAGCCGGAGGATTCAATTGGCTGTCCGTCAAGACACTGGACGATCCTCGACCCAAATTAAGGCCCTTACTGGTGCTGACTGCAGCCCCATAACCATCAGATGGCATCTGAGACTGAAGGGCTTCAAAAACAAAAAACGTCTTCAAAGACCTCAACTCCTTGAACGCCACAGAACTGCTCGTTTGGACTTTGCAAGAGAGCACCAAACATGGGACATTCAAAGATGGAAGAAAGTTTTATTCTCGGATGAGATTTTTTTTTACCTTGATGGTCCTGATGGTTTCCAACGTTACTGGCATGACAAGCAGATCCCACCTGAGATGTTTTCTACGTGCCACAGTGTAGGGGCACCATAATGGTCTGGGGTACTTTTTCCTTCAGTGGAACAATGGAGCTTCAGGAAGTGCAGGGGCGTCAAACGGCTGCTGGCTATGTCCAGATGTTGCAGAGAGCATTCCTCATGACTGAGGTCCCTTTTACTGCAGGCCAGTGGACTACAGGCCCCAAAAATTATTAATTCACCGCACATAAAAGAACAAGTGATTATGTGGCTGGAGGTATATTAGACAGTCATTAAATATCAATTTTACTGCAGGCCATTGGAGTACAGGCCTCAAACATTAGGCATTCATCGGACAGAAAACATCAAGTGAATATGTGGCTGGAGGTATATTAGACGGTCATTGGATAACAAATTTACTTCAGGCCAGTGGAGTACAGGCCCCAAAAATTATTAATTCAATGTACAGAAAAGAACACGTGTGTTACGGGATGGTAGTATCAATCCAGGCTCACCTGAGTCTGAGGACACCCGAGCTGGAAGTATGGAGTCCAGAGGCCCACAGAAGCAGGAGGCAGGTAGCGTGGTCGATCAGTCCGGGTTGGCAGCAGAGATGGCAGCGAGATAACAGCAGGAGTAGACGGAGGCGTGGTCGGTGGTAAGCAGTGAGTCAATGCAGGCGGCAATTCAGTGAGGTCAAAACGGTCCGGGTTGGCAACGATGGTAGATCAGCAAAAGTGGTGGAAGAGCAGAGAGGAAGCTTGCTACTGGCTTGGAGGCACAATAACCAGCAGAGGGCTGGGTTCAAGGGCTGGGTTTTATAGGGAAGTAGCAGGTGCAAGAGATTGGAATAATCAGCAGGTCAAGGCAAGAACAAGAGAGGTAGTTAGAAGTTAGCTAGAGAACAGTCCAAGGAGAGACGGTGGCCTAGTGGGTAGAGCTACCGCCTGGGACATGACCGGCCACGGGTTCGAGTCCTGACAGTACTCCCCCCCTTCCAAGGTGACCTCTGGGCACTGCAGGAGAAGGCATATCTGGGTGACTCAGATGGAACTCCCTGACAAGTCTGGGGGCATGAATGTTCTCCTCCGGTTTCCAGGGGTTGTCTTCTGGAGGATAGCCTTTCCAGGAAATCAAGTATTTGATTTTGCCCCATGGAGTCTGGAGTCAAGGATCTTTGAGACAATGTACTCCTCCACTTTGATTGTGAATGGCAGTTCAGGATTAGAATGGATCAGAATTGGAGCAGACGTGAAGAGGGATTTAAGCTTGGTGAAGGCTTCCTGTGCTTCGGGTGTCCAGGAAAAGGGCACAGTCTTTTTGGTAATTGGAGTAATGATTTTTAAGAAGTTCCGAATAAATTTTCGGTAAAAGTTGGCGAAGCCGACAAACCTCTGTATCTCTTTTTCGTTCTTAGGGGGAGGCTGATCTATTACAGCCTGAATTTTCCGAGGATCCATACTCAGCCCTTCCGGGGAAATGATGTAACCGAGAAACTGGGTGGTGGTCTGTTCGAACTCGCATTTCTCGAGCTTGATGTAAAGGGACTGCTCGCGAAGTCTTTGTAACACCCTGCGGACATGTTCGCGATGTTGTTCGAGATTTTCAGAGAAAATTAAAATATCGTCCAGGTATACCACTACTAACAGATCTAGCATGTCCCTAAGGACGTCATTAATGAAATGTTGGAAAGTGGCTGGGGCATTGCAAAGTCCAAAGGGCATAACTAAGTATTCAAAATGTCCATATTGTGTGCGAAAGGCGGTCTTCCATTCATCCCCGAGGCGAATGCGAACCAGATTATAGGCCCCTCGAAGATCCCCCCTCGAAGATCGAGTTTCATAAAGACTTTCGCCGCCTGGAGTCTCTTTCTAGAGCTACTGCCTGGGACATGACCGGCCACGGGTTCGAGTCCTGACAACGTGATTATGTGTCTAGAGGTTAGACTGTCATTGAATATCATATTTACTTCAGGCCAGATACTTATATTTAAAAAAAATAAAAATATATAATTGGATTAAAAACAGGTGGTCGTCACAGGTGTTGATTTCCTCCGTGGCCCTAAACTTTAGGCATTCACCGGGCAGAAAAAGCCTTTTATGCCGCTGTATTTACATAAGACAGGGACCATTATTTGTTCTGAGTGGTGGTGGATATGTGTGAGCTGGCATGAGGAAATTCTATTAAACGTGGTCATCACAGGTGTTGCATTCCTCCGAGATCCATGCCTCATTCATTTTTAGAAATGTGAGGTAGTCCACACTGTCGTGAGCTAGGCGAGTGCGCTTATTGGTCACGTTCCCCCCTGCTGCGCTGAACGTCCTGTTGGACAGGACACTCAGCGAGGGGCATGCCAAGAGTTCCATGGTAAATTGTGCCAGCCCTGGACACAGGTCAAGCCTGCACACCCAGTATTCAAGGTGTTCCTCACTTCTCAGAGTGTCCACATCGGCTGTTAAACTGATGTAGCCGGACACCTGTCGGTCTAGGCGTTCCCTGAGTCTGTATCTGGAGGGTGGCTGACGATGGGTTGGTTGCAAGAATGATCTCATATCCGAAGTGACCAACACATCTTCAAACCGCACTGTTCTTGCATGCGCTATAGGATTAGTACCCGCAACTGTTTCTCTTTGAGTGGAAATTCCTCTGCCAGCGCCTGCAACAGCATAATGCAGCATCTCTCGCAGCAAGGCCTGGAAATGCTGCATTCTGACAGCCCTCTGTGATGCTGGCAACATGCCTGCCATTTTGTATTTGTACCGAGGGTCTAAGTACGTTGCCACCCAATACTGGTCCTTGCCCTTTATGCTTTTGCACTAAATTGGAAGCGATGCAACGGCGTGGCTCCTGCTCATCGCCCAGGAGAATGTTGTCCTCGTCTCCTCCCCCCAGGGAGGTGGAAGCTGGTGTATCGCAGGCCTCAATAAATATTTGGTGGAAGCCGGTATATCAATACCCTGTATCAGTATTTTGTGGAAACAGATATATAGAACCCAATAATGAGTATTTGCTGGAAGCCGGTAAATCAAACCCCTTAATCAATATTTGGTGGAAGCTGGTGTATCGCAGGCCTCAACCAATATTTGGTGGAAGCCGGTATATCAATACCCTGTATCAGTATTTTGTGGAAACAGGTATATAGAACGCAATGATGAGTATTTACTGGAAGCTGGTAAATCAAACCCCTTAATCAATATTTGGTGGAAGCTGGTGTATCGCAGGCCTCAATCAATATTTGGTGGAAGCCAATATATCAATACCCTGTATCAGTATTTTGTGGAAACACGTATATAGAACCCACTAATGAGTATTTGCTGGAAGCCGGTAAATCAAACCCCTTAATCAATATTTGGTGGAAGCTGGTGTATCGCAGGCCTGAATCAATATTTTGTGGAAGTCGGTATATCAATCAGGTCTATCAGTATTTTGTGGAAACAGGTATATAGAACCCAATAATGAGTATTTTCTGGAAGCTGGTAAATCAAACCCCTTAATCAATATTTGGTGGAAGCCGGTGTGTTGCAGGCCTCAATCAATATTTGGTGGAAGTCGGTTTATCAATACCCTCTTTCAGTATTTTGTGGAAACAGGTATATAGAACCCAATAATGAGTATTTGCGGGAAGCTGGTAAATCAGACCCCTTAACCCCTTTAGGACACAGCCTTATTTCACCTTAAGGACCAGGCCATTTTTAGCAAATCTGACCAGTGTCAATTTAAATGGTGATAACTTTAAAACGCTTTGACTTATCCAGGCCATTCTGAGATTGTTTTTTCATCACATATTGTACTTCATGACACTGGTAAAATTAATTTAAAAAAATAATTTTTATTTATAAAAAAATACCAAATTTACCCAAATTTTTCCAGAAAAAAGCAAATTTCTAAGTTTCAATTTCTCTACTTCTATAATACATAGTAATGCCTCACAAAATAGTTCTTACTTTACATTCCCCATATGTCTACTTCATGTTTGGATCATTTTGGGAATGATATTTTATTTTTTGGGGATGTTACAAGGCTTAGAAGTTTAGAAGCAAATCTTGAAATTTTTCAGAAATTTTCAAAAACCCAATTTTTAGGGACCAGTTCAGGTCTGAAGTCACTTTGCGAGGCTTACATAATAGAAACCACCCAAAAATGACCCCATTCTAGAAACTACACCCCTCAAGGTATTCAAAACTGATTTTACTAACTTTTTTAACCCTTTAGGTGTTCCACAAGAATTAATGGAAAATAGAGATACAATTTCAAAATTTCACTTTTTTGGCAGATTTTCCATTTTAATATTTTTTTTTCCAGTTACAAAGCAAGGGTTAACAGCCAAACCAAACTCAATATTTTTGGCTCTGATTCTGTAGTTTACAGAAACATCCCATATGTGGTCGTAAACCGCTGTACGGGCACACGGCAGGGCGCAGAAGGAAAGGAATGCCATATGGTTTTTGGAAGGCAGGTTTTGCTGGACAGTTTTTTTTTTTACACCATGTCCCATTTGAAGCCGCCCTGATGCACCCCTAGAGTAGAAACTCCATAAAAGTGACCCCATCTAAGAAACTACAACCCTCAAGGTATTCAAGGTATTTTACAAACTTTGTTAACCCTTTAGGTGTTCCACAAGAATTAATGGAAAATAGAGATACAATTTCAAAATTTAACTTTTTTGGCAGATTTTTTAATTTAATATTTTTTTTACTTTTACAAAGCAAGGGTTAACAGCCAAACAAAACTCAATATTTATGGCCCTGATTCTGTAGTTTACAGAAACACCCCATATGTGGTCGTAAACTGCTGTATGAGCACACGGCAGGGCGCAGAAGGAAAGGAATGCCATACGGTTTTTGGAAGGCAGATTTTGCTGGACTGGTTGCACCCCTAGAGTAGAAACTCCAAAAAAGTGAAACTACGGGATAGGGTGGAAGTTTTTTTGGTACTAGTTTAGGATACATATGATTTTTGGTTGCTCTATAGTACAATTTTTTTGAGGCAAGGTAACAAGAAATAGCTGTTTTGGCACCGTTTTTATTTTTTGTTATTTAAAACATTCATCTGACAGGTTAGATCATGTGGTATTTTTATAGACCAGGTTGTCACGGACGCGGCGATACCTAATATGTATACTTTTTTTTTATTTATGTACGTTTTAACACATCGATTTCATTTTTGAAGCAAAATAAATCATGTTTTAGTGTTTCCATAGTCTGAGAGCCATAATTATTTCAGTTTTTGGGCGATTACCTTCGGTAGGGTATGATTTTTGCGGGACGAGATGACGGTTTTATTGGCACTATTTTGGGGGGTGTGTGACTTTTTGATCACTTGCTATTACACTTTTTGTGATGTAAGGTTACAAAAAATTGTTTATTTAGCACAGTTTTTATTTTAATTTTTTTACAGGGTGTTCATCTGAGGGGTTAGGTCATGTGATATTTTTATAGAGCCGGTCGATACGGATGCGGCGATACCTAATATGTATACTTTTTTTTTATTTATGTAAGTTTTACACAATGATTTCATTTTTGAAGCAAAAAAAAATCATGTTTTAGTGTTTACATAGTCTGAGAGCCATAATTTTTTCAGTTTTTGGGCGATTACCTTGGTTAGGGTATTATTTTTGCGGGATGAGATGACGTTTTTTTTGGCACTATTTTGGGGTGCGTGTGACTTTTTGATCGCTTGCTATTACACTTTTTGTGGTGTAAGGTGACAAAAAATTACTTATTTAGCACAGTTTTTATTTTTTATTTTTTACGGTGTTCATCTGAGGGTTTAGGTCATGTGATATTTTTATAGAGCCAGTCGATACAGACGCGGCGATACCTAATATGTATACTTTTTTATTTTATTTATGTCAGTTTTACACAATAATATCATTTTTTAAACAAAAAAAAATCATGTTTTAGTGTCTCCATATTCTGAGAGCCATAGTTTTTTCAGTTTTTGGGCGATTATCTTAGGTAGGTTCTCATTTTTTGCGGGATGAGAGGATGGTTTCATTGGCACTATTTTGGGGTGCATATGAGTTTTTGATCGCTTGCTATTACACTTTTTGTGATGTAAGGTGACAAAAAATTGTTTATTTAGCACAGTTTTTATTTTTTATGGTGTTCACCTGAGGGGCTAGGTCATGTGATATTTTTATAGAGCCGGTTGATACGGTCGCGGCGATACCTAATATGTATAAGTTTTTTTTATTTATATAAGTTTTACACAATAACAGCTTTAAAAAAAAAAAAATGATGTTTTAGTGTCTCCATATTCTGAGCTATATTTTTTTTTTTTTTTTGGGCGATTGTCCCAGGTAGGGGCTCATTTTTGCGGGATGAGGTGACGGTTAGATTGGTACTATTTTGGTGGGCAAACGCCTTTTCGATCGCTTGCTATTGTACTTTTTGTGATGTAAGGTGACAAAAAAATGGTTTATTTAGCACAGTTTTTATTTTTTACAGTGTTCATCTGAGGGGTTAGGTCATGTTATATGTTTATAAAGCCGGTCGATATGGACGCTGCGATACCTAATATGTATACTCCCCCCCCCCCCTATTTTTTACCAAGTTTTTTTTACTTTATTTGGGGAAAACGAAATTAATTTTTACTTGAAACTTAAAATTTCTTTGGAGGGAAAACTTTATTTTTTCACTTTATTTTTTGTCCCACTTTGGGACTTGAACTTTTGGGGGTCTAATCACTTTACAATGCATTCCAATAATTCTGTATTGGAATGCATTGGCTGTATGAGTAATACTGTGTGTATTACTCATACAGCTTCCGGCCTGTGAGATCCAGGGGGCTGGATCTCACAGGCTCGTCACCGAAAGGCAGCGCAATGCCTTCCTTAGGCATCGCGCTGCCTTCCATGCCATCGGGTCCCCCCTACATCCCCTACAGCCCCGCGCGGCGGTGATCAGAAATACACAGGGCGTACAGGTACTCCCTGTGTCCTTAAGTACCAGGACATCAGGGCGTACCTGTACGCCCTGTGTCCTGAAGAGGTTAATCAATATTTGGTGGAAGCTGGTGTATCGCAGGCCTCAATCAATATTTGGAGGAAGCCGGTTTATCAATACCCTCTATCAGTATTTTGTGGAAACAGGTATATAGAACCCAATAATGAGTATTTTCTGAATGCTGGTAATTAAAACCCCTTAATCAATATTTAGTGGAAGCCTGTTTATCAATACCCTCTATCAGTATTTTGTGGAAACAGGTATATTGAACCCAATAATGAGTATTTGCTGGAAGCCGGTAAATCAAACCCCTTAATCAATATTTGGTGGAAGCCAGTGTATCGCAGGCCTCAATCAATATTTGGTGGAAGCCGGTATATCAATACCCTGTATCAGTATTTTGTGGAAACAGGTATATAGAACCCAATAATGAGTATTTGCTGGAAGCTGGTGTATCACACCCCTCAATCAATATTTTGTGGAAGCTAGTGTATCACACCCCTCAATCAGTATTTTGTGGAAGCTGGTATATAGCACCCCTTAATCAGTTTTTTGGGGGGCAACAGGTATATCACACCAGTTGCAATTAGTTATTCGAATAGCATTTGTCCCTCTATATAGCTGCGGTATCTCAGCAGAACCGCACACAACTGCTGCACAATACAAATGCACTATAATATACTTTCTATGTTAGAAGGTATATTATAGGTATATCACACCACTCAATCAGATTATTTTTTTTGGGGGGGCAACAGGTACATCACACCAGTTGCAATTAGTTATTCCAATAACGTTTGTCCCTCTATCTGCGGTATCTTAACAGAACCGCACACAACTGCTGCACAATACAAATGCATTATAATATACTTTCTATGTTAGAAGGTATATTATAGGTATACCACACCCTATTCCAATAGCGTTTGTCCCTCTATCTAGCTGGGGTATATCAGCAGAACCGCACATAACTGCTGCACAATACAAATGCACTATAATTATGTTAGAAGGTATATTATAGGTATATCACACCCCTCAATCAGATTATTTTTTTTGAGGGGGCAACGGGTATATCACACCAGTTGCAATTAGTTATTCCAATAACGTTTGTCCCTCTATCTGTCTGCGGTATCTTAACAGAACCGCACACAACTGCTGCACAATACAAATGCATTATAATATACTTTCTATGTTAGAAGGTATATTATAGGTATATCACACCCCTCAATCTGATTTTTTTTTGGGGTGGCAACAGGTACATCACACCAGTTGCAATTACTGTAGTTATTCCAATAGCGTTTGTACCTCTATCTAGCTGCGGTATCTCAGCAGAACCGCACACACTTGCTGCACAATACAAATGCACTATAATATACTTTCTATGTTAGAAGGTATATTATAGGTATACCACACCCTATTCCAATAGCGTTTGTCCCTCTATCTAGCTGGGGTATATCAGCAGAACCGCACATAACTGCTGCACAATACAAATGCACTATAATTATGTTAGAAGGTATATTATAGGTATATCACACCCCTCAATCAGATTATTTTTTTTGGGGGGGCAACGGGTATATCACACCAGTTGCAATTAGTTATTCCAATAACGTTTGTCCCTCTATCTGTCTGCGGTATCTTAACAGAACCGCACACAACTGCTGCACAATACAAATGCATTATAATATACTTTCTATGTTAGAAGGTGTATTATAGGTATATCACACCCCTCAATCTGATTTTTTTTTGGGGTGGCAACAGGTACATCACACCAGTTGCAATTACTGTAGTTATTCCAATAGCGTTTGTACCTCTATCTAGCTGCGGTATCTCAGCAGAACCGCACACACTTGCTGCACAATACAAATGCACTATAATATACTTTCTATGTTAGAAGGTATATTATAGGTATATCACACCCTATTCCAATAGCGTTTGTCCCTCTATCTAGCTGGGGTATATCAGCAGAACCGCACATAACTGCTGCACAATACAAATGCACTATAATATACTTTCTATGTTAGAAGGTATATTATAGGTATATCACACCCCTCAATCAGATTTTTTTTGGGGGGGGGGGGGGGGAACAGGTATATCACACCAGTTGCAATTAGTTATTCCAATAGCGTTTTTCCCTCTATCTATCTGTGGTATCTCAACAGAACCGCGCACAACTTCTGCACAATACAAATGCACTATAATTATGTTAGAAGGTATATTAAAAGTATATCACACCCCCAATAATTTTTATTTGGGGGGGGGCAACAAGTATATCACACCAGTTGCAATTAGTTATTCCAATAGCATTTGTCCCTCTATCTAGCTGCGGTATCTCAGCAGCACTGCACACAACTGCTGCACACCACAAATGCACTATAATATACTTTCTATGTTAGAAGGTATATTATAGGTATATCACACCCCTAAATCAAATATTTTTTTTTTGGGGGGGGGGCAACAGGTATATCACACCAGTTGCAATTACTGTAGCTATTCCAATAGCATCACACAACTGCTGCACAATACAAATGCACTATAATATACTTTCTATGTTAGAAGGTATATTACAGGTATATCACACCCCTCAATCATTTTTTTTTTTTTTGGGTGGGGGGTATATCACACCAGTTGCAATTAGTTATTCCAATAGCGTTAGTCCCTCTGTCTAGCTGCAGAACCGCACACAACTGCTGCACAATAAAAATGCACTATAATATACTTTCTATGTATATCACACCCCTCAGTATGTCACTCCTATCGATAGCACACCTATACCAGTTTACTTAAAAGGACTTTTGTGGCCCTATTGGCTACCATTTGGTATCCCTTACAGTCTGTCCCTGCTCCACACAGCAACCTCTCCCTACACTGGCAAAAAACTGAATGTAAAATGGCTGCCATATCGGGTTTATTTATAGGGTGGGGGTGTGTCCATGTGCTGAAACGTCTCAATTTGCTGTCCTGTCCTACCTGATGGATGTGTCATGGGTCAAAGTTCGGCGCTGTGCAAAAAAATATGGCGCGTGCGAATCGCGAATGTGCAAAGTTTGCCGCGAAACGACTGCCGGGCGAACCACAAGGCCATCTCTAGCATACAGTAATACTGTTAAAATGTGATATGGACAGAGATTAAATCGTTATTTTTATATCATTACACTTTTCTACAGTAACTTTTAAAGTAAAATTATTTCTGAAATCATTGACTTGTCTTTGAAATCTATCTGTGAAGAGTAATAGTTCATATAGTTATAGGGAGATATTTTGCAAAAAGAATATGATAAGGGAGAGATTTATCATCTTCCTGTTCCACTTTTGTGCCATGAAAAATTGCAAATGCTGTGTTTACAGTTTTTTAAATGCCACTTGTGACAAATTGTGGCACAAGTAACATTTTTCTGCTGCCCTCGCCACTTTTGGAAAAGGGGCATGGGAAGGGTGGGGCCAGCGCATTTATCTTAATTTGTGCCTGTTTTCACAAGAATCCAAAGAAGACAGCTCATACAGGCTGTAGATAGAAAATAAATCATACACAAGGCAGTTTGCAGGAGGGAGGAAAGCAGCATCCTGAACACACAAATCCAGCATAAATTACTGGAGGGATACACCAACAATAAAATTCTGAAACTAGTAACAGTTTGCACACTGGATAGGGGAGGTCTGAAAATGATTGAAGAAATGAAGATTGCAGACTAAAACTTTCTCATTATTTAAACTTTTAAATTTTTTGCCAGCCAAACAATCTATTAAGGGTGGTTTCACACTACCATTCTATTTTCCGTTTTAGCAATCAATTTAGATGTGATTAAAAAGAAAAATTACAGAATTAGCCAAACGGAATGCAAAACAGGAGGCATTCTGTTTTGATCCGTCATAAAAGAAGTCTATGTGAAAAAAATGGAAAGCTGCATTCCATCACAATTTCGTTATGTAGGACAGGAAAAAAAATCCTGTCAACAGGACTTTTGTTTCTGTTCTAATTAATGGAACCGTGACCATAAACTTCTATTATGACGGATTTAAACGGAATGCCTTCCGTTTTGCATTCCATTTGGCCATTTCCCTTATTTTCCATTTTAATCTCATTTAAACGGATTGCCAAAATGGAAAATAGAACGGTAATGTGAAACCACCCTAAGACTTTCTGATTTCTACTCTTTTTGTTTGTTTTATTTCAATGCATCTGTTTAGCTTTTTACTGTCAGTCTCTGTACTTCTTACAGTCTGATATCAGTGTATTGCATCTCATTCTTTTGCCTCCCATATTCCACTATTCTTAATTTCTTCCCCCCTTCCCTTTGCACATGTATTAGTAGTAGCATACAAGCTATCAAAATGATGGTTGCTCAGATGGCAGATGCAACATGCTGCCTATGAACAGCTAGCAAAGGTAGATGCACCATGCTGCCTATGAACAGTTTCCTCTAGTGGCAGCCCTAACACCAGCTAGCACTTTTGTTCTGCTACTACCTACTTGCTAAGGCTACTTTCACACCAGTGTTTGTTGCTGGATCCGTCATACAACGTCTACATCCGTTATGAATGAATCCGGTTTTATTATGTTTAAAATAGCCATGACATTAAAAGTCACTGGGGGACAGATCTGTTTTCTATTGTGTCCGAGAAAGCGCTCCCATTGACTTATATTGTGAGTCACGACGGATTAGTCTTGCTCCGCATCCCAAATACACTCAAACACGCCGCTTGCTGCGCTTTTGTTTGCGCCATGGGAACGCAATGAAACGGAACAGAATGCATTCTGGTGCATTCCATTTTATTCAGTTCAGTTTTGTCCCCATTGAAAATGAATGGGGATAAAACTGAAGCGTTTTCCTCCGCTATTTAGATCCTATGACGGATCTCAATAGCGGAAATTGAAAACGCTAGTGTGAAAGTAGCCTTGTCCAGCCTCCTGTCAATGCATAACAACTGGGGAATGGTACATATGTATTGAATTTTTTTGTGCTGTTCATCACTAGTTATGTTTCCCATTTAAACTAGTACCTGTGGGATCATTAGCCTTTTTTGTTTTTCATCCTCTAACATAACTTTTTCTCTGTGGGTTCTGATTATGAAGTATGGATGCAATTTTGTCTACTTATCTTTTATATTAGCTCCATATCCTCATAAAATTGGATATACTGTAGTTTGTAATTCTAGTAAAACAGTATTTCTCCTGCACAGTAGCGGAAAGGAATCCCTGACTCAGTCAAGATAATTTAGTTTGTGCTTCATGTTAATTTAAGATAAGAAGACTAACATAAAGCAGTACCATCACATTTCACGTTCAGTTAACCTTTGAAGAAACAATATTATTGCAGTGATATGATATTAAACATTTAAAACACATTCAGAAATCTAATATATAAAGCTGTGTGTATGTATGTCCGCTAAAGGAATCCGCACCATGGCATTTACAATCCCAAAATTTGGCACACAGGTACATTAGGTCTCCGGGAAGGTTTTTGACTGGCTCTCTAGCACGTACTGAATCCTGAGATATTCCCAAAAAAATGCATTAGCCAAACACGACCTTTATCAGCCAATAGAAGCTTGCAGGCCTTTAGTCTCCACATACAGACCGTTTTACACCAGGTTTCCATAACAACACAGCCATTTTCCTTTACTGCTTTAAAGGGGCAGGGCGCTGTAGATGACACTGTTAAGGGAGCCGAGTGCTGTGGAGGTCAGTGCCCCAGGTCCCACTATGCCAGAGCCCGACCTAGTTAGGCCACGCCCTTCCCACGCAGCAGACGTGGATTGAAAAAATGAAGGTAAAAATCTACTTCTGTCAGCTGCAGGGGTGAGAGGGAGGGTGAATTTCTCCATGCAGCTCGCGCTCAGACAGCACAGTGCTGCTGTCTGAGAGTGAGTTGTTCAAAAGGACATTCCTGTATCCATCCAGGCCCTGCTCCAGACCGGGACATGGAGTCTGAAAGCTGGACTGTCCGGCCTAAAACCGGACATCTGGCAACCCTAGGGGCAAGCTGCTGTGAAGGTAACCGTTAAGGGGATGGTCCGCTATGGAGGTCACTGTTAAGGGGCAGATTGCTGTAGAGGCCACTGTTAAGGGGACGGGGTGTTGTGGAAATCACAGTTAAGGAGATGGGGTACTGTGGAGGTCACTAATAAAAGGGAGTCTGCTGTGGAGGTCATTGTTAAAGGGGCAGGCTGATGTGGAGGTCACTGTTAAGAGGGTGGGATGCTGTGGAGGGGACGTGGCGTTGTGAAAATCACTGTTAAGGAAATAGGGTACTGTGGAGGTCGCTAATAAAGGGGCGGCCACTGTGGAGGTCACTAATAAAGGGGTGGCTGCTGTGGAGGTCACTGTTAAGGGGGTGGAATGCTGTGGAGGTCACTGTTAAAGGGGTCGGCTGCTGTGGAGGTCACTGTTAAGTGGGTGGGATGCTGTGGAGGTCACTGTTAAAGGGGTGGGGGCTGTGGAGGTCTCTTTTAAGGGGCAGGGAACGGTGGAGGTCACAGTTAAGGGGATGGTCCGCTATGGAGGTCAGTGTTAAGAGGTGGGGTGCTGTAGAGGCCACTGTTAAGGGGCGGGGTGTTGTGGAGGTCACATTTTAAGGGAATGAAGCTTTGTGGAGGTCACTGTTAAGGGGGCGGAGTTATTGTGGAAATAACTGTTAAAGAGATGGAGTGCTGTGGAGGTCACTAATAAAGGGGTGGTCACTGTGGAGGTCACTGTTAAGGGGGCGGGGTACTGTAGATGTCACTGTTATGCCACCACTGATGCCACGCCATTGCGGACGCCACGCACATCTGAGTACCTCACATGACGCCTCTCTGATATGGCAGCTTTGGTCATCTCGTGTCTACACATTGTCCTTTCTTAAAGGCACGCCAGTATTATGCCACAATTATTGAATACCACTATCAATGAGGAGGGTTACCCAGAAGGTTCATTGTGTACTATTTAGTATTAACTATATATTTGACACTCTCTATATTGAGTTTTCCTTGTTCGTCCCCATATGAGCCCCCAAAATTGTGTTGGGCGAAATGCGTTGGAATTGGGGCATCAAATTGATTTACCACCTTGCCATCAAGCTATTATGGTGACAACTGAATATGGTGTTACCGATAAAGAGTTGATATGGTTTTATTAATCACTTGTTTTTTACCACATCACTATATGTGTTTTTGTTGTTTTGTGTACTTATGGTAGTTGATCTATATTGTTACTTGAGGTCAGGTATTATAGCAGGCCGCACATCCACTATCAGGGCCATCCTAGGGTGTTCAGGAGGTTCCTGATACGGGATCACCCCTATCGGGGCGGCTATTCCGTTTTTAGGTAGGGTCTTGAACGTAGGGTGAGACCTAGGGTCAGCACCCCCTTTTATTTATCAGTCTCAAGCCATACCTATAAGATCGCCTCAGTTACTACCATCGAGTGGTGTGTGTTTTGTTTTCATTATGTGTACATCATTGATTAATTTTGTGGTTGTTTTTTAAGTGATTTATTAAAGCCTACATTTTAAATTGGTGGTAGTCAGTGATTCAATTGTTGAGATATATACCATCTACATTGATTTTACCCTTTGACGGGTTACTATCTTAGGGTACTTTCACACTTGCGGCAGAGGATTCCGGCAGGCAGTTCCGTTGCCGGAACTGCCTGCTGAATCTGTCAATAGGTATGCAAACTGATGTAATTTGTCAGACGGATCAGCATTTTGATACCGCATGCTGCGGTATTATCTTCGTCCTGAAAAGGCAAAAAGACTGAACTGAAGACATCCTGATGCATCCTGAACAGATTGCTGTCCATTCAGAATGCATTAGGATAAAACTGATCAGTTATTTTCTGGTATTGAGCTCCTAGGACGGAACTCAATGCCGGAAAAGAATAATGCTAGTGTGAAAGTACCCTTAGCTGTGACTTACTGTTATAGTGGATACTGTCGATATCTTTTAACGACACACGCAAACATTAAATGAAATAGATGAAATATACCCGTGCGAAGCCTGGTCCTTCTGCTAGTATTACATAAAGCTGAACATGGCTGTATCTAAAATTAGATGTATGGTAGATAAAGCAAAATTAGGATAATATAAATATGAACAAAAATTATCTACTTTCCTGCCCACCATCCCCAGGCAATGCAGAGTTACCATACAGAGGAATTTGTGTCATGTTGTCCTTTCATTCTACTTTAGATGGAAAAGGAGTATGGGAGGAATGACCGTGAGGCCTGCTGTATAAGGTCTAAGGAAAGGTGACAGTTCAGTCAACTAGTTGATTTAAAGGGGTTTTCCCATGAAGACATTTATGGCACATCCCCTATGAATGTTTAATAGATCACCTCTTGGACCCACACCTATTTTGACAACAGGGACATGGAGTGGAGTCTGAATGGAGTGGTCGCCTCGTATATGCAGCTCTCTTCATTCACTTCTATGGAATTCCCAAAAGTGTGTTTTCTGATATTTGCTTCAGGTCCCTATTCTATTCTTTATGTATTACCTTGAGAATAACTACATTTACAAAGTACAAATGTATTTAATAAATGTTATCAAATGTATTGAATGTTGGAAAAATTGCTCATTACTGCTGTGATATTATTAATTTCATATTCTACTATAAACATTCATTGGCAAAATAAAAAGTGCCAAGAAGGAGTTGTTGGTATCAAATGTATCTTTGTATTTGTGAATGTGATAATATATGAAAATGATTACAATATTAGAGTGAAAGGATAAGTTTATTGGGGAAACTGTACAATTGACAGGAAGCTCTAGTGCCATGTTGGGCTGCCTCTAGCCTAGGTAAAAGATGAAATACGTTTTGGCATGGAGGCGTACAGGCTCTGTATGGTAGCCTGTGCCAGACTCATACGTTGCAGAATCTGGCATCCCACTGGTTCCATAAATGCTTGATTTGCTGATAAATCTGACGAGCAGGAAGGCTAGGGAAGTGTTGCCATCTGGCAGAGACATTTCCTGTGTGGGCGAGCATTATTGCTGAAAAATGCCAGTTGGAATTCTTGCCATGAGAGGCAACACATGTAGCCGAAGGATGTCCTGCACATTTTGCTGAGCTGGTAGTGTCCCTTATATCACTACTAGGGTTGACCAACTATCGTATGCAGTGGATTACCAGCCTTTGGGGCAGTATGCTGCACAGCAAAGGCAAGATTGAAGCACTCACCACAAGGCCTCCATACTTATTACTAACTGTCATAGGATCCCAGACAGAACCTGAATTAGTCACTTAAGACAATAGAGTTCCAGTCCATAGCAGTTCAGGTTTCTGGTTCAGTACACCCTGTCAACAAAGGCGACGATCGATGGCTGCTGATGGTAAGACACGTAATGAGCATCGCCACACCAAATTTCTTTCTGTAAAGTGTCTGGGCATGGTCTGGGCAGAGACAAGAGTATGTCATGAAGGTGTCACCTGTGTCTGGATGGTGGATAACAGAACTGTGGAAGCTGCTTGTGCTTGTCGGCAGATAAAACATGGTCTGTCTAAGACATCTGGAACCTGTTTGCCTGGTGTGTGTGTCCTCACGTAACCACTGCCCCTAACACCTCCTAACAGCTAGGTTAGAATAGCCTAGATGGCCATTTCATCAAAATGACCATCCTGCTCCTCTCAAAATCTGTCAATTGGGCAAAATGTCCTTGAGTGTGTTGTAGAGGCATGTCTAGCAGTCAGCGATAACTCACTAAGGTACACTACCCAAAGTGGGCTCTCCCTTTTTTAAAGAGCAACTGTGAAAATAATTTTACGCCCTCCAGACAACATCTAGAAAGTGAAAATGCCATTAAATGCACTCTTTTTCTCTATCATGCATATAAATTCCCATTCCACAATCTCCACTCCTCTTATTTTATCCTTAACCACCTGCAATGCACAGGATCCCCCCCCCCCCCCCCCCCCCCCGCTTTGATTGTAAGTTTATTTGGGCATATTACAACTGATTACTGAGGATAGTAGCACTGTGATCAGCTTATTAGGACGACACCCTTTTAAAAATAATACTTAGAATGTGCAAAACAGAAATCCTTTTAAATTATGTTTTGCTAACATGGTCAGTACCATAGTCAGTGGAAGGGATATGTAAGGTAAACTGTAGCATAATGCCTTCTTTTAAACAATTTTTATAGATAAACGCTAAGACAAATACATAAATCACCACCTCCTCTATTACAGAGTGTATGGAAATCCTATATTAAAACAGAAGAATGTATTTCACTGATGAAATATAATAACCTTGTGGCATAACCATAATTAAATAAATCCACGTAATATTGGCATCTTAATCCACAGAACAATGACTTCTTGAAATCATAAAAATAATGGTATCATATAGCCAAATGATGTATTGTTTATACTGTACTGCATTTGCTTAGCAGTTTGTATTTAATGTGGTATTTTATCGGTTTCTTAGATGCTAAGCACATGTTCTATACCAATTTTTTTGTCCAGAAGCATTTTTAGTTTAAAAAAAAACCTTTGTAATTGCAAACATGATCTACATGCCTATATTATTCTCTCTCAAACCGTCATGATGCTATTGAAAGTGAGTTCTAAGATAATCCAATTCTTTTATTCTTTCTTTTAGTTAACAACTTGTACTTTGGATGGAAAACTACAGACGTATGTTCCTTGAAAGGAGTGATAGCTGGCAATGGCATGAAGTGTTCATCAAAGTGCCAGTTTAACATCTATTTTACGGTTGTACTTTTGTAATTGTAAATATGAAATAAACATTGACAACAGAAAACTAAATAGTAATGTTGAAGAATTATTTTGTACTTCATGGACAAACTATGTGCAGGAAGAGTAATTATCTGATATCTTTTTTATTGGCTAAGTGAATCAAAGATTCCAGCTGTTAAGACAATCAAGAAAGAATAGGTCTCTTCATGTTTTCCAATAATCCATAAATTTACAGTCACAGTGGTGTAACACCTGCTTTAGCAGCCATAGTAGCTACTGTGGGGTGCACCTAGCCTTTCTGCTGCCTGAGGCAAAAATTTTAACTGTGCCACCCCCCATGCCAAATTCCCAACCTAACCGTTTCACTTATCCCTACTGTTAGAGACATATATGGAAAAATTACATACTGGTTAATACAGTGCAGAATACCTTACATCCAGTGATTTCCTCTTATGTTCCTAAATGTTCCTTATCTTATACATTCGTAATCATGTTCCCCATTGTCCGCCAGGAGTAATAAAGCTTACCATAATTCCCCCAGTAGTAATAATTCTCCTTATAATGTGCGCCAGTAGAAAAATGTCCCCTAATGTGTGCCAGGACAAAAATATCCCTTAATAATGTGTTCCAGTACAAAAAAATACCCCCTTATAATGTGCACCAGTACAAAAAATACCTTTTATAATGTGTGCCAGTACAAAAAATACCCCCTTATAAAGTGTCCCAGTACAAAAAATACCCTCTTATTAAGTGTCCCAGTATGAAAAATACCCCCTTATGTTGTGTGCCAGTACAAAAAATGCCCCCTTATAATGTATGACATTACAAAAATATCCCCTTATAATGTGTGCCAGTACCAAAAATCCCCCCTAATAAAGTGTGGCAGTACAAAAAATTCCCCCTTATAATGTGCGTCAGTACAAAAAATCTCCCCATATAATGTGCACTAGCACAAAAAATACCTCTTTTAATGTGTGCCAGTACACAAAAAATACCCCCTTATAAAGTGCCCCAGTACAAACAAATATCCCCTTATAAAGTGCCCCAGTACAAAAAAATACCCCCTTATGCTGTGTGCCAGTACAAAAAATGCCCCGTTATAATGTATGACAGTACAAAAATACCCCTTATGTTGTGTGCCTATACAAAAAATATCCCCTTATAATGTATGATAGTACAAAAATACCCCCTTATAATGTGTGCCAGTACAATAAATATCCCCTTATAATGTGTGCCAGTACAAAAATACCCCCTTATAATGTGGATTAGTACAAAAAATCCCCCTTATGTGTGCCAATACGAAAAATACCCCCTTATAATGTGTGCCAGCACAAAACATACCCCCATATAATGTGTACCAATACAAAAATGCCCCCTTTTAATGTGTGCCAGTAAAAATATGCCCTGTTATAATGTGAGCCAGTAGAAAAAAAATCCCCCTTTATAATGCGTGCCAGTGCAAAAATTATCCCCTTTATAATGTTCTAAAGGTGTAAACAGTTGTTTGGGGTTGCAGGAAAGAGATATGAGCGTAGTGAAGTAGTCCTTTTTAGAATCGGTGAGTACATACTTGAATTTGAGAAAAGCTTGTTCGTATAGGACGAAGTCTTCTTTAGAGTGGGTTTACTTCCCACGTCATTCTGTGATTATGGAAGCTTGTCTCCGTTTTTTTGTCTGGTGAGTGTGCCAGGGTGGTCGATTGATTTGCCAGGTTCTAGTGTGTGTGAGAGGGGAGACTGAATCAAGGTCGAAATAATTGTGGTGTTATATAAAGCAGTGGCTGTGTCAGCATCGTTAAGGTAAACTATGGGGGACAGCAATGAGAGAGAGTCAGACAGTGTGTGAATTGAGAGATGTTTAAGGTTTATATGAGGGTGTGGTAGTTTATGCACTGGAGGGGCAGTTGAGGAGAGAGTCGTTAAGAACATAAAAATATTGTGGTCAGAGAGGGGGAGAGGAGAGATTGAGAGGTTAGATAGGGAGCAGAGGTGTGTCTATCAATAGTGATGTTGAAATGCTTCATGATGGCGGGGATGTCAGTGGAGAGGAAGTGTAGAAGCCAAGTATTGAAATAGTCGAAAAAAGCAGTAGCAGTGCCTGGTGAACGGTAGATGAAGGCTATTTGGAGGTTGGACGAAGAGAAGATGCGGACGGAGTGGAGTTCAAAAGAGGGGAGGTTGTGAAATGGTGGAGATGGGTTGAAGGAGCAGTTACCTGATAGGAAGAGGCCAACTCCACCACCCTGTCTGTCCGGGCAAGGAGTGTGTGTGGCTTCACTCTTAGTGCATTCACAGTGAATACTTTATCACATGGAATTTACAATGCAAACAAGGGGCCAGGAGAAGCAGGCAGGGATTTAGGAGCATGGAGAAGCCTAGGGATAGAGGGTGGATTCCATCTCTTGATACTGCTCCCTTCTAGTTCCCTCCTCTGTTCTGTTTCCCTCAGCAGCTGCCATCTGCCCAGTGTACTTAAAATGTGCAATTGCAAGCTCATTCTTTTTACACCACTAGCAAAGGTGGCAGCTGCTGCAGTAGAAAGGACATGCCACCTGATAAAGGACACACCCCCAGGATTGTAGGCTGAAGAGAACCTAGCAAAGCAACTAGAGCAAGGAATAGAGGGAGCTGTAAATTTGTTAGAAAGAGATTGTCATGTATTATATGATTAGAGTTGAGCTAATCGAGTCATTCCAAACCATCGTTGTTAATGCTGACCGCTACATAAAAGGGGTTTGTGTCGCGTGAGGGAGCGTATCGAGTCCCCGCTCTGCTGTGGTGGGGACTCGATGTGTCAGAAGGTTGCCTAATGCCTTGCACGGCATCGGGAACGACCTTCTATGGGTGCCGAGGAGAGCCAGCCTCAGGCTGGGTCTCCTAGACAACCTGTTAGTGTACTACTCACTGTAGTACACGAACAGGCAATGCATTACAATACAGATGTATTGTAATGCATTACAGAGGGGATCAAGAGATCCATTACAGAGGGGATCATTACAGAGTGTTTTTAATTACATTTATAAAGTAATAAAATTAATAAAGTAAAAAAAGAAAAAAAACTCCCCTTTCCGCTTATTTTATAATAAAAAACAGAAAGAAAAAAAAACACACATGTTAGGTATCGCCTCATCCGTAATGACCGGCTCTATAAATATATCACACACCCTGTCCGATAAACACCATACAAATAAAAACTATTTTTGTCACCTTACATCACAAAAAGTGCAACACCAAGCGATCAAAAAGGCGTATGTCCCACTATAAAATCGTCACCTCATCCCACAAAAATGAGCCCCTACCTAAGAAAATCGGCCAAAAAAAAAAAAACTATAGCTCTCAGAACATGGAGACACTAAAATATCATTATTTCGTATTTAAGTATTTTTGTTTCAAAACTGCTATTATTGTGCTAAAGTGAAATACATAAAAAAAATATACATATTAGGTATTGCCACGTCCGTAACAACCAATTTTTGGTCACCTTGCCCCATAAAGTGTAATAATAAATGATCAAAAAATCATATGTACCCAAAAATGGTACCAATAAAAACGTCAACTCTTCCTGCAAAAAAACGAGCCCGTGCACAAGACGAAAAATATAGGGCGTTCAGAAAATGGAGATACAAAAACCTAATTATTATTTAAAAAAATGCTTTATTATGTAAAACTGAAACAGACATCAAAGAAAGTAGATATGTTTGATATTATTGCGTCCGTAAAACCTGCTCTATAAAAATTGCCATGATATAACCTGTCAGATGAATGTTGTTAAAAATAAAAACGGTGCCAGAACATCAATTTTTTTGTTACCTTGCCTCACAAAAAATTTAATATAGAGCAATTAAAAATCATATGTACCCCAAAATATCAATAAAACTGGCACCCTATCCCGTAGTTTCCAAAATGTGGTAACTTTTTTGAGTTTCTACTGTAGGGGTGCATCACGGGGGCTTCAAATGGGACATGGACTCTAAAAACCATTTCAGCTAAATCTGCCTTCCAAAAACCATATGGCGTTCCTTTCCTACTGTGCCCTGCCGTGTGCCCGTACAGCAGTTTACGATCACATGTGGGGTGTTTCTGTAAACTGCAGAATCAGGGTAATAAATATTGAGTTTTGTTTGACTGTTAACCCTTGCTTTGCTACTGGAAAAAATTGATTAAAATTTGAAATCTGCCCAAAAAATAAAATTCTGAAATTTCATCTCCATTTTCCATTAATTCTTTTGGAACACCTAAAGGGTTACCAAAGTTTGTAAAATCTATTTTGTATACCTTGAGGGGTGTAGTTTCCACTTGGGATCATTTTTGGGTGGTTTCTATTATGTAAGCCTCACAAAGTGACTTCAGACCTGAACTGGTCCATAAAAAGTGGGTTTTGGAAATTTTCCAAAAAATTTCAAGATTTGCTTTCAAACTTCTATGCCTTCTAACGTCCCCAAAAAATAAAATTTAATTTTCAAAATGATCCAGACATGAAATAGACACATGGGAAGTGTAAACTAATAACTATTATATGAGGTATCACTATCTATTATAAAAGTAGAGAAATAGAAATTAGAAAATTTGGGATTTTTTAAACATTATGGTAAATTTGGGATTTTTTCACATATAAAGGTGAAATATATTGACTCAAATTTATAACTATCTCGAAGTACAATGTGTCTCGATAAAACAATCTCAGAATAGCTTGGATAAGTAAAATTGTTCCAAAGCTATTACCACATAAAGTGACACATAAAAATGGAATTAATGGACGGCACTCGCAACAAATGGGATCTATGGATATTATTTATTAGGTTATAAGGATAAGGGAGTTTAAAAATACCAGATGGTAATTAACATATAGTTGTATATCTATTCTGTATGGTTTTAGTAAAAGTTAGGATGTGCGCACTCCTTAGAGAATAAACAATTAGTAAATAGATAAATAAATATTGGTTCCTATAAAAGATGTTAATTTATGTCCATAAAAAGATGTAAGTAAATGTCCATATAAAAAGAAGATAAATATTAATTAATGTCCATATGTGAATTTATGTCCATATAAGAATTCATATAGTCCAAAAAAGTCCATATAAAAAGACCATACAATTCATAAAATCAGGAGTTCATATAATCAAAAAAGGGTCCTTAAAAAAATTCATAAAAAATTCCTATAGTTCAAAAATTATAAGAAGTTCATAAAGAGAAGCAAAACTGGATTAAATATATAAGAAAATCACGAAAGGCAGTTCATATAAATGGTTGGATGGTCCCAATATTAGTCTCTTTGAATATAAAATGATTGGTGATCCCTTATAATAAAAGGGTGAATAGGAGTAGTTGTAAATACAAGTAAATAGTGTCTGTATATGCTCTTATATGGGAGCTTGCATTTGTATTGAGGCCGGATCTCCACCTGGAAGATAAAGATTTCACATGGGTACGTTACGACTCCTATGTGATTCTGCGGCCGTCCGGGTGGTGGGTGGCGTCCTTATCATTGCGCACGTGGGTTACACGAGTATCGCCTTCACGCTCTTTCTTTCTTTCTTTCGGTAACGTCACTTCGGGGTGATGAAGATTTTCGCGGTCAGCGTGTCACGTGTTTGAAACCCCGCAGTTGGCGTGCCACGTGTTCTGTTGAGCGGGATCTTTGAAAAAATGGCGGGTTTTTTGTATAATCCGCAATCTTTCAGTATACTGGCCAGTATAATTAGAAATATGAGACTTATGGCTGCTCTCTCCCCATACTCGTTTCAGAGCCTTCAGCTCCTTCTTCAGTGGGTATGAGTAGCCATAGTCCTTTTGCCCATATATATTCTTTTGTCATTATTGATTAATTGATTGATTAGGAGGAGGGGGTTGTAGGCTCCTCTTCTGATTTTAGTAAAACATGGACTGGAATTTAGATAGGTTGATTATTAAATAAGAAGAATATATAAAATATAAACTATAAAATATGAAATATAGATAAATGGAATAGGAATTAGGTTGTATATAAATAGGTGTATAGATAGGTAATTAAATGGATAACACGATTTGTCGTAATTTAGGGGTAAATTGATATAAAATCAACAGAAAAGTATCGATTAAAAAAGTATTTAAAATATATTTAAAAATATATATTAGTCTGTTTTTTCAATTAATTAAACTGCTGGAAATGTGCATATTCTTTACTAAACATATTTTAATCTTGATGGACGTATCTATTCTATTTATAGTCGATGGGGGTGAGAGGTCACCCGGGAGGCGGGGTCAAGGTGCTGGTAAGCAGCCGGACACTTGACTCCGCGTCACCAGGGGACATCCCACCCTAATGTTGAATGTCATCCTATTGTCACAGAAAACCTAATATTTCCATTTCGGCATTAAAGGGGTTGTCCCACTTTGCTTTTTCAATCTTACCAGCAGTAAATGTCCTGATAACTTCCTGGTTTGGCTCAGGCAGTTGAGTGAAGGCCGGCCACACCTCCTCATGACTCACCCTGAGAGCTCAGTCCTTGTGTGCTCGTTCATGTGGATGAGTCATCCTTCTGGAGCCTGCAGAGTATGTAAAGCCCATCACTCAGGGGAATCACTCAGTGACCACTGACCAATGCTAGTGAACTAATGTAGTAACTTGTGGCTGTCCTGCATTCTAATACACTTTTACACATAAAACCTGTGTTACAAACCCATTCTGTGCAGCAAAAACAATAAATCACTACAGCCCAAATGCATGTTAGCTAGTAGCCATATGATCTGTGCTAGATATAGATAGATATATTCACTGACTTATTACCCAGCTTTCCCGATGTCTGATATTATCACTGACTTATTACCCAGCTTTCCCGGTGTCTGATATTATCACTGACTTATTACCCAGCTTTCCCGGTGTCTGATATTATCACTGACTTATTACCCAGCTTTCCCGGTGTACAATATTATTACAGACTTATTACCCAGCTTTCCCGGTGTCTGATATTATCACTGACTTATTACCCAGATTTCCCGGTGTCTGATATTATCACTGACTTATTACCCAGCTTTCCCGGTGTCTGATATTATCACTAACTTATTACCCAGCTTTCCCGGTGTACAATATTATTACAGACTTATTACCCAGCTTTCCCGGTATCAGATATTATCACTGACTTATTACCCAGCTTTCCCGGTGTACAATATTATTACAGACTTATTACCCAGCTTTCCCGGTGTACAATATTATTACAGACTTATTACCCAGCTTTCCCGGTGTCTGATATTATCACTGACTTATTACCCAGCTTTCCCGGTGTACAATATTATCACTGACTTATTACCCAGCTTTCCCGGTGTACAATATTATTACAGACTTTTTACCCAGCTTTCCCAGTGTCTGATATTATCACTGACCTATTACCCAGCTTTCCCGGTGTACAATATTATTACAGATTTATTACCCAGCTTTCCCGGTGTCTGATATTATCACTGACCTATTACCCATCTTATTCATATAGTTGCCCCCAGTGTCCATAGATATAATATAGTTGCCCCCATTGTGCATAAAATTCATATAGTTGCCCCCAGTGTCCATAGATATAATATAGTTGCCCCCATTGTGCATAAAATTCATATAGTTGCCCCCAGTGTCCATAGATATAATATAGTTGCCCCCATCGTGCATAAAATTCATATAGTTGCCCCCAGTGTCCATAGATATAATATAGTTGCCCCCATTGTGCATAAAATTCATATAGTTGCCCCCAGTGTCCATAGATATAATATAGTTGCCCCCAGTGTCCATAGATATAATATAGTTGCCCCCAGTGTCCATAGATATAATATAGTTGCCCCCAGTGTCAATAGATATAATATAGTTGCCCCCATCGTGCATAAAATTCATATAGTTGCCCCCAGTGTCCATAGATATAATATAGTTGCCCCCAGTGTCCATAGATATAATATAGTTGCCCCCATCGTGCATAAAATTCATATAGTTGCCCCCAGTGTCCATAGATATAATATAGTTGCCCCCATTGTGCATAAAATTCATATAGTTGCCACCAGTGTCCATAGATATAATATAGTTGCCCCCATTGTGCATAAAATTCATATAGTTGCCCCCAGTGTCCATAGATATAATATAGTTGCCCCCATTGTGCATAAAATTCATATAGTTGCCCCCAGTGTCCATAGATATAATATAGTTGCCTCCCAGTTTATATAAATATAATATAGTTGCCCCCAGTGTCCATAGATATAATATAGTTGCCCCCAGTTTCCATACATATAATATAGTTGCCCCCATTGTCCATAGATATAATATAGTTGCCCCCAGTTTCCATACATTATAGTTGCCCCCAGTGTCCATAGATATAATATAGTTGCCCCCAGTGTGAATAGATATAATATAGTTGCCCAAAGTGTATATAAAAATGCCCCCATTGAATTCACTATGAACCCCCTTTATTGCAGAGTTTTCAATAATCGTTGGTCGATTAGTGGGCCAGTAGATATTATACTTACAGTATCCCGTTCCTCCGACGTCCGTCCGCTCACTCCGCTGACTCGCCCGAACTGAGGCCGTATCCATGGGACACAAGTGTAAACAAACAATTCTAATAGAAGCTGTTTGCTGAAGATTGAAAAGTTTTTTTTAAAAGGCATATATAGGAATAAATGTTCAGAGGGGGAAAATAAATCAGGGTAAACCTATTTAATGAAGTGGGAAAACCCCTTTAAGGCCTGTAGGTATCATTGTATCAAATTCAAAAATTCTTCTTGATTCTACCCTCAACATATTTTCTATATGATTTCCCCCTCTCCAATGTCGTTTTATTATTTCGAAAGCCATAAAGGTCAATAATGAGGGGTCACTGTTATGGTGTTCTTTAAAATGTTTCGATACTGTATGTAACTCGTATCCCTTGGTAATATTCGCCATATGTTCTGATACTCTTGTTTTAAAAAGTCTTTTGGTCCTGCCTACGTACTGCTTTTGGCAAGGACACTGTAATAGTTAGATTACATCCGTAGAGTTGCAAGAAAGATGTTCACGGATTTGATATGTGAAGTCATTTAGTGTGGAATGGACTATGTTCGTTCTTTTAGGGAAGTTTGTAGTTCTGCAGTTTTTACATCTTCCACATCTAAAGAAACCTTTTAGTGATAGCCAGTTGGAATTGATACTGCTAATTTTCTTTTTTATTGTTGCGGCTATTTTGAGGCCTAAATTTGGGGCCTTAGTGTACGTGATTAATGGTTTCGCTGGAAGCATGTTAGCTATTAATTTGTCTTTCAATAAATGGTGCCAGTGTTTGTAGATTATCTTTTCTACTTTCTTATAATGTGTGTTGAAGGGTATTACTAATCTAATATTATCATCTTCGGTTTTTATTGAATCTTGTGATGAGGAGAAGAAAGTGTTCCTGTCCATTAATTTCACCTTTTCGAAGGAATTTTCTATTAGTTTCATTGGATATTCTTTAGCCAAAAATTCTTTCTTTAGACTATTTGCTTCTACCTCAAATTGACTATTTTCCGTACAATTTCTTTTTAGTCTTCTAAATTGGCTAGTCGGTATGTTTGTAAGCCATCTTGGTAAGTGGCAGCTGGAATGGAGGATATAATTATTCTTTGCAATGGGTTTCTAGTATGTACTGCAGAGGAGTGAGCCACCATAACTGTATATTGTAAAAAGTGACACATGTCAGATTTGCAAAAAATGGCCTGGGTAGGAAGGTGAAAATTGCCCGGGGTAGAAGGGGTTAAGTAGCTTGGTCAGAAACAAAAAAAGGAAAAGGAAAGGAAGGAGAAAAAAAAAAAAGAAAGAAGAGGGGAGGAAGGAAGGGGAAAAAAGGAAACAAGGAAAATTTATAAAAACCTCAAAAGGGAAAAAGAGCAGAGGAAGAAAAGGAGAGGGGTAGGAGAGAAAAGGAAGGAGAAAGAAAAAAAAAGAAAGGGGGGAGAGAAAAAAATAAAATAAAAATAGGGCCCAAAGCAAAATAGCCGCTCGGCAGACTTCTCTGGGTTAGAAACAGGCCAGAGACCTCTGGAATCAGCAAAAATTTACCAGTTTTTGAAATCTCCAAAGATCAGTACAAGAGCAAGACAAAAAGGGATGCAGGGTATCAATCTTAAAAGAAGTAATAATTCCGCAATAACTGTGGAAGAAACATTGGATGAACATTCCCAAGGGATGGAGAGGGTGGAGGAAGGAGAATTATCCAACACTGAATCTTCCCCTTTAAAATAAATATTGGTGGCAGTAAAAAAAATGGGGAATTAATACATGATATTTCAATGCAGCTTGGGACAATCCAGTCTGATGTCGCCCTTATAAGGGACGATGTATCGAAGATTCGGTACAGAGTTACTACTACGGTATAGAAAAGTCCGTTGGTGTTCTACAGAATGAACTTAAAACACTTAAAGGGTTCCTGTCGCCTGAAAAATGAGTATTAGGTTACTTTCACACTTGCGTTTGGGGTTCCGCTTGTGAGTTCCGTTTGAAGGCTTTCACAAGCGGCCCCGAACGGATCCGTACAGCCCCAATGCATTCTGAGTGGATGCGGATCCGCTCAGAATGCATCAGTTTGGCACCGTTTGGCCTCCGTTCCGCTCAGCAGGCAGACACCCGAACGCAGCTTGTAGCGTTCGGGTGTCCGCCTGGCCGTGCGGAGCCAAACGGATTCGTCCAGACTTACAATGCAAGTCAATGCGACGGATCCGTTTGACGTTGACACAATATTGTGCAATTGCAAACGGATCTGTCCCCCATTGACTTTCAATGTAAAGTCAGGAGTCCCTATTAATATACCATCAGATCTGAGTTTTCTCCAATCCGATGGTATATTTTAACTTGAAGCGTCCCCATCACCATGGGAACGCCTCTATGTTAGAATATACCATCGGATTTGATTTAGATCGTGAAACTCAGATCCGACAGTATATTCTAACACAGAGGCGTTCCCATAGTGATGGGGACGCTTCAAGTTAGAATATACTGAGAACTGTGTAATAACTGCCCCCTGCTGTCTGGCAGCACCTGATCTCTTACAGGGGGCTGTGATCCGCACAATTAACCCCTCAGGTGCCGCACCTGAGGGGTTAATTGTGCGTATCATAGCCCCCTGTAAGAGATCAGGTGCTGCCAGGCAGCAGGGGTCAGACCCCCCCCCCTCCCTCCCCAGTTTTAAATTCATTGGTGGCCAGTGCGGCCCCCCTCCCTCCCCTGTATTTAACTCATTGGTAGCCAGTGCGGCCCCCCTCCCTCCCTCCCCTGTATTTAACTCATTGGTGGCCAGTGCGGCTCCCCTCCCCTGTATTTAATTCATTGGTGGCCAGTGCGGCCTCCCCTCCCCCCCCCCCTAATTAAAATGACCGACCCCCCATCATTGGTGGCAGCGGAGAGTTCCGATCGGAGTCCCAGTTTAATCTCTGGGGCTCCGATCGGTTACCATGGCAGCCAAGACGCTACTGCAGTCCTGGCTGCCATGGTCAGTTAGCAATTTTAGAAGCATTATACTTACCTGCGATGTCTGTGACCGGCCGGGCGGTCCTCCTACTGGTAAGTGAAAGGTCTGTGCGGCGCATTGCTTATAGCACAGACCTTTCACTTACCAGTAGGAGGATCGCCCGGCCGGTCACAGACATCGCAGGTAAGTATAATGCTTCTAAAATTGCTAAGTAACCATGGCAGCCAGGACTGCAATAGCGTCTTGGCTGCCATGGTAACCGATCGGAGCCCCAGCGAACTGGGACTCCGATCGGAACTCTCCGCTGCCACCAATGATGGGGGGGGTGGGGGGGATTTTAATTAGGGGGAGGGGAGGCCGCACTGGCCACCAATGAATTAAATACAGGGGAGGGAGGGAGGGGGGGGCCGCATTGGCCACCAATGAGTTAAATACAGGGGAGGGCGGGAAGGGGGTCTGCCCCCTCCTGCCTGGCAGCACCTGATCTTTTACAGGGAGCTATGATACACGCAATTAACCCCTCAGGTGCGGCACCTGAGGGGTTAATTGTGCGGATCACAGCCCCCTGTAAGAGATCGGGTGCTGCCAGGCAGCAGGGGGCAGTCATGTACACAGTTCTTTTAGTATATTCTAACTTGAAGCGTCCCCATCACCATGGGAACGCCTCTGTGTTAGAATATACTGTCGGATCTGAGTTTTCACAAAGTGAAAAATCAGATCTGAAAAAAACAGTTATGCAGACGGATCCGTTCTGAACGGATGCAAGCATTTGCATTATAGGAGCGGATCCATCTGTGCAGACACCAGACGGATCCGCTCCGAACGCATGTGTGAAAGTAGCCTTAAGCTGGCTGACATTAACGATGGGCTAATGTCAGCTGAAGATTTAACTATAGGGGTAATTTTGCGTTTATATATTATTTGTATTTTTACTGCCTGAATAAACACTTAAAACAAAAACTTTATTGTCATTTTTATTAAAATAGTGGCGACCCACCACATGATAAACCTATCAGGCTAAGTCTGGAGGAATGGCTCACACCACAATTGTATGGGTACAGCCTCTACCTCCACACTTATTGAAACAGTGTGCATTGTCTGGATGTATCAGGATTTCTTGTGTATCTCTATATACTCTCCTGCCCAATTATCCAGACACACGTGCTTGCTACGTGCGCTGAATACATGTTTTTATTTAGGTCATTTATATCCACAGTCATATACAAAGTTGCAACTGTTGAAATGGTTGCAAAAGTGTAGTGCACTAGCAAACTTCTGCAAAAGGCGGAATAGGGTGGAAGTACTGCAGGTAAGAGCTATATTTATTGTTAAAACTCTGCCCTGTAACCTGCTTCTCCCATCCTATTGATATCCATCACCATTTACAAAATTGTCAGGACTGTCCCTGCCTTAGGCTACTTTCACACTAGCGTTCACGGCGGGTCCGTCTGATGTTTCATCAGACGGATCAGCTCCTATAATGCAGACGTTTGTATCCGTTCAGAACGGATCCGTCTGCATTATAACTTAGAAAAATTTCTAAGTGTGAAAGTAGCCTGAACGGATCCGTCCAGACTTTACATTGAAAGTCAATGGGGGACGGATCCGTTTGAAGATTGAGCCATATAGTGTCATCTTCAAACGGATCCGTCCCCCATTGACTTATATTGTAAGTCTGGACGGATCCGCTTGCCTCCGCACGGCCAGGCGGACACTCGAACGCTGCAAGCAGCGTTCAGGTGTCCGCCTGCTGAGCGGAGCGGAGGCTGAATGCCGCCAGACTGATGCATTCTGAGCGGATCGGCTCCACTCAGAATGCATTAGGGCTGGACGGATGCGTTCGGGGCCGCTTGTGAGCCCCTTCAAGCGGAGCTAACAAGCAGAGCCCCGAACGCTAGTGTGAAAGTAGCCTAATCCTGCGTCTGCTCGACGCGTTTCTATATCACTGTTAGCGATATGTCCTCAGGAGCAGAGTCTAATGTTGGCATGAGTGCAGTTCTCCCCATTTATTTGTCGAGACTGACACTCTGCCTGCAGGTACACGCCGCCGGCTCTGTTTACGGCCGTCGGGCGGCCGCTCGACCGCCGCTCTCATATTAAGATAGCCACTCCCATTAGGCGGAGCTCCTCAGTATGCGGATACGTCACCTAAGGAGGTGAGACATCATCTTGCTCTAATCATGCTAACCGCTGTCATGGTTATTCTTTTATGGGCAGAGAAAATTGCCTACCATGTCAGGGGATGTACTGAAAGATGTATCATCATCCTAGAGGTACATAAAAATTTATCTTGAGCCATAATGTGTTCACATTTGATCGTAAGTTCTACCACCAGCTCAGGGGAGTGGCCATGGGAAGTTTTATTCAACCCCCAAGTGACATTCAATCTTAGTACTTAGTACAACATCCTTTTCCAGTTATAACAGCTTTTAAACGTGAAGCATAGCTTGACACAAGTTTCTTGCAGCGATCTACGGGTATCTTCGCCCATTCTTCGCCCAGTTCAGTCACATTCTTAGGCTTGCGCGCTG
This sequence comes from Bufo bufo, assembly GCF_905171765.1. Taxonomy (NCBI): domain Eukaryota; kingdom Metazoa; phylum Chordata; class Amphibia; order Anura; family Bufonidae; genus Bufo; species Bufo bufo. Next base: position 430,358,331 of record NC_053392.1, on the reverse strand, counting down.
CAACTGCTTTCTTTAAGTCCCACCAGAGGTTCTCAATCGGATTTAAGTCTGGTGACTGCGATGGCCACTTCAAAATGTTCCAGCCTTTAATCTGAAACCATGCTCTAGTGGACTTGGAGGTATGCTTGGGATCATTGTCCTGTTGAAAAGGTCCAACGTCTCCCAAGCCTCAGGTTTGTGACGGACTGAATCACATTTTCATCCAATATCTCCTGGTACTGAAGAGAATTCATGGTACCTTGCACACGCTGAAGCTTCCCTGTACCTGTAGAAGCAAAACAGCCCCAAATCATGATTGACCCCCCGCCATGCTTCACAGTTGGCAAGGTGTTCTTTTCTTCATAGGCCTTGTTCTTCCTCCTCCAAACATAGCGTTGATCCATGGGCCCAAACTGTTCTAATTTTGTTTCATCAGTCCACAGAACACTATCCCAAAACTTTTGTGGTTTGTCCACATGACTTTTGGCATACTGCAGTCGACTCTTCTTATTCTTTGGAGACAGCAAGGGGGTGCGCCTGGGAGTTCTGGCATGGAGGCCTTCATTACGCAGTGTGCGCCTTATTGTCTGAGCTGAAACTTCAGTACCCACATCTGACAAATCTTTTTTCAGTTCCTCAGTAGAGTTGAGCGAACACCTGGATGTTCGGGTTCGAGAATTTCGGCCGAACCCGAACCGATCTTCGTCCCGAACCAGTCAATGGGGACCCGAACTTTTGGGCACTAAAAAGGCTGTAAAACAGCCCAGGAAAGAGCTAGAGGGCTGCAAAAGGCAGCAACATGTAGGTAAATCCCCTGCAAACAAATGTGGATAGGGAAATGAATTAAAATAAAAATTAAAAAAATAAAAATGACCCAATATCAATTGGACAGAGGTCCCATAGCAGAGAATCTGGCTTCACGTCAGCAGAGAATCAGTCTCTTCATGCCATAGCAAAGAATCTGGCTTCATGTCAGCAGAGAATCAGTCTCTTCATGCCATAGCAGAGAATCTGGCTTCATGTCACCCACCACTGGAAGAGGCCACTGTCACATATTTAGGCCCCGGCACCCAGACAGAGTAGAGCGGTCCCGTAACAGAGAATCTGGCCTTATGTCAGCGCAGAATCTGTCTTCATGTCATAGCAGAGAATCAGGCTTCACGTCACCCACCACTGGAACAGGCCACTGTCACACATTTAGACCCAGGCACCCAGGCAGAGGAGAGAGGTCCCGTAACACAGAATCTGGCCTTATGTCAACGCAGAATCTGTCTTCATGTCATAGTAGAGAATCAGGCTTCACGTCACCCACCACTGGAACAGGCCACTGTCACATATTTAGGCCCAGGCACCCAGGCAGAGGAGAGAGGTCCCGTAACAGAGAATCTGGCCTTATGTCAGCGCAGAATCAGTCTTCATGTCATAGCAGAGAATCAGGCTTCACGTCACCCACCACTGGAACAGGCCACTGTCACATATTTAGGCACCGGCACCCAGGCAGAGGAGAGAGGTCCTGTAACAGAGAATCTGGCCTTATGTCAGCGCAGAATCAGTCTTCATGTCATAGCAGAGAATCAGGCTTCACGTCACCCACCACTGGAACAGGCCACTGTCACATATTTAGGCCCCGGCACCCAGACAGAGGAGAGAGGTCCCGTAACAGAGAATCTGGCCTTATGTCAGCGCAGAATCAGTCTTCATGTCATAGCAGAGAATCAGGCTTCACGTCACCCACCACTGGAACAGGCCACTGTCACATATTTAGGCCCAGGCACCCAGGCAGAGGAGAGAGGTCCCGTAACAGAGAATCTGGCCTTATGTCAGCGCAGAATCAGTCTTCATGTCATAGCAGAGAATCAGGCTTCACGTCACCCACCACTGGAACAGGCCACTGTCACATATTTAGGCCCAGGCACCCAGGCAGAGGAGAGAGGTCCCGTAACAGAGAATCTAGCCTTATGTCAGCGCAGAATCAGTCTTCATGTCATAGCAGAGAATCAGGCTTCACGTCACCCACCACTGGAACAGGCCACTGTCACATATTTAGGCCCAGGCACCCAGGCAGAGGAGAGAGGTCCCGTAACAGAGAATCTGGCCTTATGTCAGCGCAGAATCAGTCTTCATGTCATAGCAGAGAATCAGGCTTCACGTCACCCACCACTGGAACAGGCCACTGTCACATATTTAGACCCAGGCAGAGGAGAGAGGTCCCGTAACAGAGAATCTGGCCTTATGTCAGCGCAGAATCAGTCTTCATGTCATAGCAGAGAATCAGGCTTCACGTCACCCACCACTGGAACAGGCCACTGTCACATATTTAGGCCCAGGCACCCAGGCAGAGGAGAGAGGTCCCGTAACAGAGAATCTGGCCTTATGTCAGCGCAGAATCAGTCTTCATGTCATAGCAGAGAATCAGGCTTCACGTCACCCACCACTGGAACAGGCCACTGTCACATATTTAGGCCCAGGCACCCAGGCAGAGGAGAGAGGTCCCGTAACAGAGAATCTGGCCTTATGTCAGCGCAGAATCAGTCTTCATGTCATAGCAGAGAATCAGGCTTCACGTCACCCACCACTGGAACAGGCCACTGTCACATATTTAGACCCAGGCAGAGGAGAGAGGTCCCGTAACAGAGAATCTGGCCTTATGTCAGCGCAGAATCAGTCTTCATGTCATAGCAGAGAATCAGGCTTCACGTCACCCACCACTGGAACAGGCCACTGTCACATATTTAGACCCAGGCAGAGGAGAGAGGTCCCGTAACAGAGAATCTGGCCTTATGTCAGCGCAGAATCAGTCTTCATGTCATAGCAGAGAATCAGGCTTCACGTCACCCACCACTGGAACAGGCCACTGTCACATATTTAGGCCCAGGCACCCAGGCAGAGGAGAGAGGTCCCGTAACAGAGAATCTGGCCTTATGTCAGCACAGAATCTGTCTTCATGTCAAAGCAGAGAATCAGGCTTCACGTCACCCACCACTGGAACAGGCCACTGTCACATATTTAGGCCCCGGCACCCAGACAGAGGAGAGAGGTCCCGTAACAGAGAATCTGGCCTTATGTCAGCGCAGAATCAGTCTTCATGTCATAGCAGAGAATCAGGCTTCACGTCACCCACCACTGGAACAGGCCACTGTCACATATTTAGGCCCAGGCAGAGGAGAGAGGTCCCGTAACAGAGAATCTGGCCTTATGTCAACACAGAATCTGTCTTCATGTCATAGCAGAGAATCAGGCTTCACGTCACCCACCACTGGAACAGGCAACTGTCACATATTTAGGCTCTGGCACCCAGACAGAGGGGAGAGGTCCCGTAACAGAGAATCTGGCCTTATGTCAGCGCAGAATCAGTCTTCATGTCATAGCAGAGAATCAGGCTTCACGTCACCCACCACTGGAACAGGCCACTGTCACATATTTAGGCCCAGGCACCCAGGCAGAGGAGAGAGGTCCCGTAACAGAGAATCTGCCCTTATGTCAGCACAGAATCAGTCTTCATGTCATAGCAGAGAATCAGGCTTCACGTCACCCACCACTGGAACAGGCCACTGTCACATATTTAGGCCCAGGCAGAGGAGAGAGGTCCCGTAACAGAGAATCTGGCCTGATGTCAGCACAGAATCTGTCTTCATGTCATAGCAGAGAATCAGGCTTCACGTCACCCACCACTGGAACAGGCCACTGTCACATATTTAGGCCCCGGCACCCAGACAGAGGAGAGAGATCCCGTAACTGAGAATCTGGCCTTATGTCAGCGCAGAATAAGTCTTCATGTCATAGCAGAGAAACAGGCTTCACGTCACCCACCACTGGAACAGGCCACTGTCACACATTTAGGCCCCGGCACCCAGACAGAGGAGAGGTTCATTCAACTTTGGGTTGCCCCGCAATATAATGGTAAAATGAAATTAAAAATGGTATTGAATAAAGAAGTGCCCTGGAGTAGAATAATATATTGTTAAGGGGAGGTAGTTAATATCTAATCTGCACAAGGGATGGACAGGTCCTGTGGGATCCATGCCTGGTTCATTTTTATGAACGTCAGCTTGTCCACATTGGCTGTAGACAGGCGGCTGCGTTTGTCTGTAATGACGCCCCCTGCCGTGCTGAATACACGTTCAGACAAAACGCTGGCCGCCGGGCAGGCCAGCACCTCCAAGGCATAAAAGGCTAGCTCTGGCCACGTGGACAATTTGGAGACCCAGAAGTTGAATGGGGCCGAACCATCAGTCAGTACGTGGAGGGGTGTGCACAGGTACTGTTCCACCATGTTAGTGAAATGTTGCCTCCTGCTAACACGTTCCGTATCAGGTGGTGGTGCAGTTAGCTGTGGCGTGTTGACAAAACTTTTCCACATCTCTGCCATGCTAACCCTGCCCTCAGAGGAGCTGGCCGTGACACAGCTGCGTTGGCGACCTCTTGCTCCTCCTCTGCCTTCGCCTTGGGCTTCCACTGGTTCCCCTGTGACATTTGGGAATGCTCTCAGTAGCGCGTCTACCAACGTGCGCTTGTACTCGCGCATCTTCCTATCACGCTCCAGTGTAGGAAGTAAGGTGGGCACATTGTCTTTGTACCGGGGATCCAGCAGGGTGGCAACCCAGTAGTCCGCACACGTTAAAATGTGGGCAACTCTGCTGTCGTTGCGCAGGCACTGCAGCATGTAGTCGCTCATGTGTGCCAGGCTGCCCAGAGGTAAGGACAAGCTGTCCTCTGTGGGAGGCGTATCGTCATCGTCCTGTGTTTCCCCCCAGCCACGCACCAGTGATGGGCCCGAGCTGCTTTGGGTGCCACCCCGCTGTGAACATGCTTCATCCTCATCCTCCTCCATCTCCTCCTCATCCTTGTCCTCCTCGTCCTCCAGTAGTGGGCCCTTTCTGGCCACATTTGTACCTGGCCTCTGGTGTTGCAAAAAACCTCCCTCTGAGTCACTTCGAAGAGACTGGCCTGAAAGTGCTAAAAATGACCCCTCTTCCTCCTCTTCCTCCTGGGCCACCTCCTCTTTTATCATCGCCCTAAGTGTTTTCTCAAGGAGACATAGAAGTGGTATTGTAACGCTGATAACGGCGTCATCGCCACTGGCCATGTTGGTGGAGTACTCGAAACAACGCAACAGGGCACACAGGTCTCGCATGGAGGCCCAGTCATTGTGGTGAAGTGTGTCTGATCCACAGTGCGACTGACCCGTGCGTGCTGCAGCTGAAACTCCACTATGGCCTGCTGCTGCTCGCACAGTCTGTCCAGCATATGCAAGGTGGAGTTCCACCTGGTGGGTACGTCGCATATGAGGCGGTGAGCGGGAAGGCCGAAGTTACGCTGTAGCACAGACAGGCGAGCAGCGGCAGGGTGTGAACGCCGGAAGCGCGAACAGACGGCCCGCACTTTATGCAGCAGCTCTGACATGTCGGGGTAGTTGCGAATGAACTTCTGCACCACCAAATTCAGCACATGCGCCAGGCAAGGAATGTGCGTCAAACCGGCTAGTCCCAGAGCTGCAACGAGATTTCGCCCATTATCGCACACCACCAGGCCGGGCTTGAGGCTCACCGGCAGCAACCACTCGTCGGTCTGTTGTTCTATACCCCGCCACAACTCCTGTGCGGTGTGGGGCCTGTCCCCCAAACATATGAGTTTCAGAATGGCCTGCTGACGTTTACCCCGGGCTGTGCTGAAGTTGGTGGTGAAGGTGTGTGGCTGACTGGATGAGCAGGTGGAAGAAGAGGAGGAGGAAGCTGAGTAGGAGGAGGAGGAGACAGGAGGCAAAGAATGTTGCCCTGCGATCCTTGGCGGCGGAAGGACGTGCGCCAAACAGCTCTCCGCCTGGGGCCCAGCCGCCACTACATTTACCCAGTGTGCAGTTAGGGAGATATAGCGTCCCTGGCCGTGCTTACTGGTCCACGTATCTGTGGTTAGGTGGACCTTGCCACAGATGGCGTTGCGCAGTGCACACTTGATTTTATCGGATACTTGGTTGTGCAGGGAAGGCACGGCTCTCTTGGAGAAGTAGTGGCGGCTGGGAACAACATACTGTGGGACAGCAAGCGACATGAGCTGTTTGAAGCTGTGTGTGTCCACCAGCCTAAATGACAGCATTTCATAGGCCAGTAGTTTAGAAATGCTGGCATTCAGGGCCAGGGATCGAGGGTGGCTAGGTGGGAATTTACGCTTTCTCTCAAATGTTTGTGAGATAGAGAGCTGAACGCTGCCGTGTGACATGGTTGAGATGCTTGGTGACGCAGGTGGTGGTGTTGGTGGTACATCCCCTGTTTGCTGGGCGGCAGGTTCCAACGTTCCTCCAGAGGCAGAGGAAGAGGTCGAGGCGGCGGCAGCAGCAGCAGAAGAGGCCGAGGCAGCGTCAGCAGCAGAAGAGGCCGAGGCGGCAGCAGCAGAAGAGGCAGCAGGGGGAGCCTGAGGGACTTCCTTGTTTTTAAGTTGTTTACTCCACTGCAGTTCATGCTTTGCATGCAGGTGCCTGGTCATGCAGGTTGTGCTAAGGTTCAGAACGTTAATTCCTCGCTTCAGGCTCTAATGGCACAGCGTGCAAACCACTCGGGTCTTGTCGTCAGCACATTGTTTGAAGAAGTGCCATGCCAGGGAACTCCTTGCAGCTGCCTTTGGGGTGCTCGGTCCCAGATGGCGGCGGTCAGTAGCAGGCGGAGTCTCTTGGCGGCGGGTGTTCTGATTTTGCCCACTGCTCCCTCTTTTGCTACGCTTTTGGCTCGGTCTCACCACTGCCTCTTCCTCCGAACTCTGAAATTCAGTGGCACGACCTTCATTCCATGTGGGGTCTAGGACCTCATCGTCCCCTGCATCGTCTTCCACCCAGTCTTGATCCCTGACCTCCTGTTCAGTCTGCCCACTGCAGAAAGACGCAGCAGTTGGCACCTGTGTTTCGTCATCATCAGAGATGTGCTGAGGTGGTATTCCCATGTCCTCATCATCAGGAAACATAAGTGGTTGTGCGTTAGTGCATTCTATCTCTTCCACCCCTGGGGAAGAGCTAGGTGGATGCCCTTGGGAAACCCTGGCAGCAGAGTCTTCAAACAGCATAAGAGACTGCTGCATAACTTGAGGCTCAGACAGTTTCCCTGATATGCATGGGGGTGATGTGACAGACTGATGGGCTTGGTTTTCATGCGCCATCTGTGCGCTTTCTGCAGAAGACTGGGTGGGAGATAATGTGAACGTGCTGGATGCACTGTCGGCCACCCAATTGACTAATGCCTGTACCTGCTCAGGCCTTACCATCCTTAGAACGGCATTGGGCCCCACCAAATATGGCTGTAAATTCTGGCGGCTTCTGGGACCTGAGGTAGTTGGTACACTAGGACGTGTGGCTGTGGCAGAACGGCCACGTCCTCTCCCAGCACCAGAGTGTCCACTAACACCACCACGACCATGTCCACGTCCGCGTCCCTTATTAGATGTTTTCCTCATTGTTCCTGTTCACCACAATTTTGAGAATGGCAAATTTGGGAATAGTTTTTCAACCCAGAACAAAAAGTGTGCTTTTACGGTCACTACAAATAACTTGACCAGCTAAAACAGTACAGATTTGGTTGAATAGAAATGTGAGGACTGTTTTTTTTTTGCGCTGTGTGACAGGTATAGGTTTAATCACAGAATCAGACTTCTATCTGCACGGTAGCGTGTGTCTTAGGTTTTTCTGAATGACACTATCAGCACCTTCAATGTAAATCCTTTTTGGGATAGATTTCAAGTAGGCCTCATATACCAGAAACTAGTTATTTTGAGAATGGCAAATTTGGGAATAGTTTTTCAACCCAGAACAAAAAGTCTGCTTTTACGGTCACTACAAATAACTTGACCAGCTAAAACAGTACAGATTTGGTTGAATAGAAATGTGAGGCCTGTTTTTTTTTTGCGCTGTGTGACAGGTATAGGTTTAATCACAGAATCAGACTTCTATCTGCACGGTAGCGTGTGTCTTAGGTTTTTCTGAATGACACTATCAGCACCTTCAATGTAAGATATCCTTTTTGGGATAGATTTCAAGTAGGCCTCATATAACAGAAACTAGTTATTTTGAGAATGGCAAATTTGGGAATGGTTTTTCAACCCAGAACAAAAAGTCTGCTTTTACGGTCACTACAAATAACTTGACCAGCTAAAACAGTACAGATTTGGTTGAATTGAAATGTCAGGCCTGTTTTTTTTTTGCGCTGTGTGACAGGTATAGGTTTAATCACAGAATTAGACTTCTATCTGCACGGTAGCGTGTGTCTTAGGTTTTTCTGAATGACACTATCAGCACCTTCAATGTAAGATATCCTTTTTGGGATAGATTTCAAGTAGGCCTCATATACCAGAAACTAGTTATTTTGAGAATGGCAAATTTGGGAATAGTTTTTCAACCCAGAACAAAAAGTCTGCTTTTACGGTCACTACAAATAACTTGACCAGCTAAAACAGTACAGATTTGGTTGAATAGAAATGTGAGGCCTGTTTTTTTTTTGCACTGTGTGACAGGTATAGGTTTAATCACAGAATTAGACTTCTATCTGCATGGTAGCGTGTGTCTTAGGTTTTTCTGAATGACACTATCAGCACCTTCAATGTAAGATATCCTTTTTGGGATAGATTTCAAGTAGGCCTCATATACCAGAAACTAGTTATTTTGAGAATGGCAAATTTGGGAATAGTTTTTCAACCCAGAACAAAAAGTCTGCTTTTACGGTCACTAAAAATAACTTGACCAGCTAAAACAGTACAGATTTGGTTGAATAGAAATGTCAGGTCTATTTTTTAGGCGCTGGGTGACAGGCTCAACTTGCCCCTGATGTAGTATATGGCCAAAAAATAACCACACTGTTGATGGTTAAATGCACTTGGGTGACACAGGCTCAGCCTGCACCAGATGTAGTATATGGCCAAAAAATAACCAGACTGTTGATGGTTAAATGCACTTCGGTGACACAGGCTCAGCCTGCAGCTGATGTAGTATATGGCCAAAAAATAACCAGACTGTTGATGGTTAAATGCACTTCTGTGACACAGGCTCAGCCTGCAGCTGATGTAGGATATAGCACAAAATAACCACACTATTGATGGTTAAATACACTTGGTGATAGCTTGTGCTGGCGCACCACAAGTCACAAAATGGCCGCCGATCACCCCAGAAAAAAAAGTGATCTAAAAACGCTCTGGGCAGCCTCAAAAAAGTGAGCAAGTCAATATTAGCACTTCAATGATCCACAGCTGCAGATCGATCACAGAATGAAGTCTTTTGGAGGAGTTAATCTGCCTAATCTCGCCCTAACGTCGCAGCTGCAACCTCTCCCTATGTTCGAATCAGCAGAGTGACGTGCAGCGCAACGTGACCCAAGCTTATATAGAGGCTGGGTCACATGCTGCACTGGCCAATCACAGCCATGCCAATAGTAGGCAAGGCTGTGATGGCCTCTTGGGGCAAGTAGTATGACGCTTGTTGATTGGCTGCTTTGCAGCCTTTCAAAAAGCACCAAGAAAGCGCCGAACACCGAACCCGGACTTTTACGAAAATGTTCGGGTTCGGGTCCGTGTCACGGACACCCCAAAATTCGGTACGAACCCGAACTATACAGTTCGGGTTCGCTCATCCCTATTCCTCAGCAGTCACACGGGGACTTTTCTCCACTTTGCGCTTCAGGTAGCGCACAGCAGTCGAAGTCAGCATCTTCTTTCTGCCACGACCAGGTAGCGTTTCAACAGTGCCCTTTGCCTTGAATTTGCGAATGATGCTTCCTATGGTGTCTCTTGGTATGTTTAACATCTTTGCAATCTTCTTATAGCCATTGCCCTTCCTGTGAAGAGAAATCACTTCTTTTCTTGTCTTCCTGTACCATTCTCTTGACTTCACCATGTTTGTAAACACACCAGTAAATGTCTAGAAGGAGCTGAGTATCACAGTCCATTTAAATCTGCCTAATTGGTGCTTATTATGCTTGATTGCTGCTCCTTGACATCCACAGTTGTTTTCAATACCTGATCGAAAACACTTGAATGAACCTCTGTTCTTAAGAGTGGTAGTCTTTAAGGGGTTGAATAATTGTGTAAATGAAGAAATCACCCAAAAAAATTGAATACTCTATTACAAAAACAATTGATGTCATTTTAGTTGCATTTGGTTCTTTAAAAAGTCCTTGTAAGATTTCATTCTGAACACAATTACAAATGTACACTAAATTCCCTAAAACCTTTTACAGCATTGGGGGTTGAATAATTTTGAACACAACTGTACGTATGATCAGGCCAACAAGGAGGTCCGGAACATTATCAGGGAAAACTGGGGGATCTTAAAATCAGACCCGGTGATTGGACATCTTGTGGGCGAATCCTCACTTATCACGTACAGAAGAGGCAGCAATTTAAGAGACCAACTGGTGCACAGTCTGTACAGTCCCCCAGTACAATCAACCTGGCTACCGAATAGACCACCCGGCATGTTTAAATGCGGTAAATGTGTTGCATGTAAAACCATCAAAAAGGGCAATATAGTTAAATGCACCACAACAGAATGAGAATTCGTCATCAGGTCCTTCATTAACTGCAATACGGTAGGGGTGATCTACGTGGTGACGTGTATCTGCCAAAAACAATACGTAGGCAAAATAAAAGGGAATTTAGGAGACGGATTGGAGAGCATTTGCTTAGTATCAACAATGAGGATGATACTCCAATCATCCAACATGTAATGGAATGTCACCCAGGAGTGAAACAATGTATATCCTTTCAGGGTATTGAACATGTCAGAGGCTCTCCGAGAGGTGGGGACATAGACAACTTGCTGCTGAGGAAAGAGGCGCAATGGACATTCACATTAAAAACTGTAAAACCCTTTGGTCTGAATAATTTTATTTCTTACACATGTTTTATCTAAAAGGACAATTCCCAGGATTTATCAAATTGAATATCCCAAAGCTATAGGGATCTATACAAAAGTGATTTACTGGTTGTTAATGGTGATTCCATACGGATACTGAGGTGTATATACACTCACCTAAAGAATTATTAGGAACACCATACTAATACGGTGTTGGACCCCCTTTTGCCTTCAGAACTGCCTTAATTCTACGTGGCATTTATTCAACAAGGTGCTGATAGCATTCTTTAGAAATGTTGGCCCATATTGATAAGATAGCATCTTGCAGTTGATGGAGATTTGAGGGATGCACATCCAGGGCACGAAGCTCCCGTTCCACCACATCCCAAAGATGCTCTATTGGGTTGAGATCTGGTGACGGTGGGGGCCATTTTAGTACAGTGAACTCATTGTCATGTTAAAGAAATCAATTTGAAATGATTCGAGCTTTGTGACATGGTGCATTATCCTGCTGGAAGTAGCCATCAGAGGATGGATACATGTTCTCATTCTGTTTACGCCAAATTCGGACTCTACCATTTGAATATCTCAACAGAAATCGAGACTCATCAGACCAGGCAACATTTTTCCAGTCTTCAACAGTCCAATTTTGGTGAGCTCGTGCAAATTGTAGCCTCTTTTTCCTATTTGTAGTGGAAATGAGTGGTACCCGGTGGGGTCTTCTGCTGTTGTAGCCCATCCGCCTCAAGGTTGTGCGTGTTGTGGCTTCACAAATGCTTTGCTGCATACCTCAGTTGTAACGATTGGTTATTTCAGTCAACGTTGCTCTTCTATCAGCTTGAATCAGTCGGCCCATTCTCCTCTGACCTCTAGCATCCACAAGGCATTTTCGCCCACAGGACTGCCGCATACTGGATGTTTTTCCCTTTTCACACCATTCTTTGTAAACCCTAGAAATGGTTGTGCATGAAAATCCCAGTAACTGAGCAGATTGTGAAATACTCAGACCGGCCCGTCTGGCACCAACAACCATGCCACGCTCAAAATTGCTTAAATCACCTTTCTTTCCCATTCTGACATTCAGTTTGGAGTTCAGGAGATTGTCTTGACCAGGACCACCCCCCTAAATGCATTGAAGCAACTGCTATGTGATTGGTTGACTAGATAATTGCATTAATGAGAAATAGAACAGGTGTTCCTAATAATTCTTTAGGTGAGTGTATATATACTTTTGAAAAACACCTTTACAGCTTATATATATCCCTCTAGTAAATTTGGTTGCTAAGGGTGATTCCATATGTATGCTGAGGTGTGGTTATTGTCTATGGAAACAATAAAACAACTTCTCATGTATATCCTTTCAATATATCTACAGTATATGTGGTATATGAGATATAGATAACTACATCCTCGGGCATGTCACACTCTTATTAAATATGTCACCATTGATTTAAGTGACTCTCTGAGGGATCGGGGATGTGGCCACCCCCCCCCCTCCCTTTTTTATGTACCTCTAGGATGATGATACATCTTTCAGTACATCCCCTGACATGGTAGGCAATTTTCTCTGCCCATAAAAGAATAACCATGACAGCGGTTAGCATGATTAGAATGGGCATAGCGAAGCAAGATGATGTCTCACCTCCTTAGGTGACGTATCCGCATGCTGAGGAGCTCCGCCTAATGGGAGTGGCTATCTTAATATGAGAGCGGCGGTCGAGCGGCCGCCCGACGGCCGTAAACAGAGCCGGAGGCTCTAACAGGAGCGTGCAGCGGCGTGTACCTGCAGGCAGAGTGTCAGTCTCGACAAACAAATGGGGAGAACTGTACTCATGCCAACATTAGACTCTGCTCCTGGGGACATATCGCTAACAGTGATATAGAAACGCGTCGAGCAGATGCAGGATTAGGCAGGGACAGTCCTGACAATTTTGTAAATGGTGATGGATATCAATAGGATGGGAGAAGCAGGTTACAGGGCAGAGCTTTAACAATAAATATAGCTCTCACCTGCAGTACTTCCACCCTATTCCGCCTTTTGCAGAAGTTTGTTAGTGCAATACACTTTTGCAACCATTTCAACAGTTGCAACTTTGTATATGACTGTGGATATAAATTACCTAAATAAAAACATATGTATTCAGCGCACGTAGCAAGCACCTACAGCAGGCATGCTCAACATGCGGCCCTCCAGCTGTTGCAAAACTACAACTCCCAGCATGCCAGAACAGCCTACAACTATCAGCCTACAGCAGGGAATTGTGGGAGTTGTAGTTTTACAACAGCTGGAGGGCCGCAGGTTGAGCATGCCTGACCTACAGTGTGTCTGGATAATTGGGCAGGAGAGTATATAGAGATACACAAGAAATCCTCATACATCCAGACAATACACACTGTTTCAATAAGTGTGGAGGTAGAGGCTGTACCCATACAATTGTGGTGTCCTCCAGACTTAGCCTGATAGGTTTATCATGTGGTGGGTCGCCACTATTTTAATAAATATGAAAATAAAGTTTTTGTTTTAATGTCTGCTGAACATAACAATATTAGTGCCATCTCACAAAAAAGCCTTTATTGAGAAAAACTAACTTTTATAATATGCAAATGAGCCTCTAGGAGCAGGGGGGGCGTTGCACCTGCTCCTAGAGGCTCCGTTTGCCCACCTCTTTTCACGCCCTTCTTCTCTTGATTGACAGGGCCAGGGCAGTGCTGCTCTCCTCCCGCCGGCCGTGTCTGCAGTGTAAATCTCGCGCCATTCAGTATTCGGCACAGGTGCAGTGAGTGAAGGATGTTTTTCTCAATAAAGGCTTTAGGCAGTGAGATGGCACTAATATAGTTATGTTCAGCTGACATTAGTATGTCAGCCAGCTTAATACCCATTTTTCAGGTGACAGAAACCCTTTAAAACTGAAATCTCCACCTTAAAGATGGATCTTAATATGCTTCAAAAAAAAGTTGTGGATCGGGAGAACAGATCAAGGAGATGTAATATGAGAATTCTGGGGCTACCTGAGGGCACTGCTCAAATGATACAAATGTTGATTTTGGAGAAGTTTGGAAAATAAATTTTTTCTCCATTGTTTCTGGTGGAAAGGGCACATTGGGTTCCCTGGGGTAAACCAATTCCTGGAAGGCAGCCACGGGCACTCTTGGTGAAGATACTGGCCTCATGAGATAGAGATATGATACTGAGAAGGGCGAGGGATTGTCCTCCCATCCTATACAACGGGAGTAGACTGTCTTTTTTTCCAGACTTTTCCAAGGAGATCCAAGAAAGAAGAAATAGTTTCACCGCAGTAAAAAAAACTTCTACAGGAAAAGGATATTAAAGGGTAACTTATGTTTTCATCAAAAAAATAAATTTTAGCATAAGTTACTGCTGCAGCAGCATTATACATAAAGCAATCTTTAGTTTCTTCACATACCACTGTTTTCCTTGAGCTTTTCCTTTAGTTACGGCTGTTTAAACATTTACAATATGAGGACGTTCTCAAGATGGCTCCTCTGCCAGTTCTCTGAAGCCAAAACTGCTTTCCCTCACTTCCCATACACGCTTGCTGTAGCCAGCAGCTCCCTGCCAGCCAATCAGACTGGATTACTGAGAGACACGCCTCCTCACTCTGAAGCCTAATGCAGACATGCAGAGTGAAGGACCGCCCCTCTGTCTTCTGTTTACATTAAGTTTGGTGACAGACAAGCCGTAGTAATGGTCTTTTAAGGGAGCAGTGGAAAGGGACAGAGGACATAAATGAAAGCTGTTATTATAAGGTACAGATCTTTTGACAATCATTGACAGACTAACTCAGGTATACATGTCTAGCTCTAATAAACTAGCAAATAAAAAAATATCACTGTTACCCTTTAAAGGGGTTATCCCATCTTAGATAATATGCCCCCATTGTCTGATAGGTGCGAGTCCCACCTCTGGGACCCGCACCTACAAGGAGAACGGAGCGGAAAAAGTTGAGGAGGGTGCACTGCGCATGCGCAGCCACCCTCCATTCATTTTTTATGGAGCCGTCGAAAATATCCGAGCTCTGGCTCGGCTATTTCCGTCGGCCCCATAGAAATAATTGGAACCGGTGGCTGTGCATGCGCGGTGCGCTCCCTTTCACTTCACAGCTCTCCCCGGCTCCGTTCTCCTTGTAGGTGCGGGTCCCAGAGGTGAGACCCGCACCTATCAGACAATGGGGGCATATCCTAGCGATATGCCCCCATTGTCTAATGGTCTGATTGGTAGTAGTGGTGGAGCTATGTGGGCGTGAGAGGGGAGGGATGGTCCTAGTTAAGAGATCTGTTTCAGAATGTGGCGGATCAAGAAGATTGGGGGGGTAAATATGGTTTTTGGGGGGGTTGCTATGAGTGTCATAGGATAGGAGCAGGGGGATGGGGTTATTGAAAATCCCCATAGTTGGGGAGTTGTTGCCCAATTTAATGTCAGAATTTTAACCTGAAATGTTTGGGGTCTGGGGGATAAATTAAAGAGACTAGCGGTTCTCGATCTGGTACAGAGACATCTACCAGCGATCATTTGTCGAGACTCAATTTACTGAGGAGACTTCCCTGCGATTTGACAGGGGATAGGCTGCCCAGACTTATCACTCTACCTTTACTAGTTATTCTAGAGGAGTGACAGTCCTTATTCATAGGGCGATTGATTTTGTCTGTGAGGCATCCTCTGTTGATAAGCAGGGGAGATTTGTTTTCTTATATTGTAAACTTGCTGGAAAACTTTATATCCTGGCCTTTGTTTATATCCCACCTCCTTTTTCCCTCTATGTACTTAATTCTCTGTTAACTTTTATGGAGCAATGGCCCGAATGTCCCTTGTTAGTTATTGGTAACTTTAATTGTGTCATCAATCCCACTACAGATAGGCTCTAAATGGGGGGACTGCCATATCTCTGCCCAAGGGTCGCTTT
The DNA here is from genome assembly GCF_905171765.1 of Bufo bufo. NCBI lineage: Eukaryota > Metazoa > Chordata > Amphibia > Anura > Bufonidae > Bufo > Bufo bufo. The sequence continues at coordinate 430,342,608 of NC_053392.1, read as the reverse complement.
TGTCAGGAATCTGGCTTTGAGGATGTTTGGGGATGTTTAGGGTGATGGAGAAGAGCCTATTCCTGCCTAAGCTTAACACCTAAGTACACGCTACAACTGCTAGCATTCACAGGGTTAATAACTCAATCTAGGTAACACTTCTTCTACGGTCATGGAATCGTTAGAACACAAGAAGGCTCTTATTAAAGTGAAGTTTTAATATCAAAAAAGGACAGTGCGTACAAACAATAGGGTTATCATAGAAAATATAAAATAAAATACACAGACATACAGTATACATACAGTGCAAAATAACAGGGATAAAAACAGAACTTAATACGTTACGCGACGGTTAAGCCTGGTTGCCTGGGGAAGCAGAAATATCAGTCAGTGTATCAAACTAATGATCCCCAAAGAATGACCGTTTACTTTACTCTCTGCATGTGTTAAAAAGGGTCAGTATCATCCACCCCATCACCCTCCCACCTGTGATGTCAGAGGAGGCCAGGGAGTATGGTAATGACCTTTTATGACCGTGTTTACAACCACTTGCTGGAAACCAAGTCTGCCTCAAAATCTTTGTATGGAAATATCTTTTTGGATATTCACTTTAGCAATTTCATATTTCACCATCCACTCCGTCTGAATGTCCCGCACACATCTGGACAAAACATGGCGGAGGTAACGGCAGGATAGCTGTAGTTATCTAAATGCTGCCCCTTACTGAGCTGATATCGATTTGGTTTTAATACCATGGATGCATATACAGGGCTGGAGTTCTCAGGAGGAAGCACTTGGCTCAAATATGCATTTGTCCACTTATTTCTTCCATGTATATTGCAAGATAGGGGTTTCATGTGTGACCTCAGTGGAAAGGTCACTAGCCTTTTCCTAACCACTCTAATGGTTCTGGTCGCTGGTATCTGACATCTTCACACTTTATGATAGGGGTCTCTGGTTTTCTGTGTTGTTCCATCTTGCTGATTTTTATTGCTGAAATCTCCGGCCTGGACGGACCTGGAAGAGGTAATGACACCCTACAGGAATGCAAAGGGAGGGGTTGCCTACTCCTAACAATAATTTTAATATCTGGATTCCTCTATCACCACAAGCATAATCACTACAAGGGTTAACTCATATGAACATTTCCTTTTTCTGGGACAAGGATAATTCAGAGTCTACATAGGCCTCAATTATAAATGCCAATGATGATTATTGTTCATATCCAGAACTACTGGAACAAATTTAGTCAATTTTATTAATTTTATCCAATTTATCCAATATGCCCTCCAGTGAATTCTTGGTTTGTGAAATACAGCTGGCACCAATCCTCCCCTGATTGTATCCTGTATTTCACTATAATATACTAAGGATTTATTCAGTTCACTTGTGGTTATTATCTCCAGGTAGACAATTTAGCATTTTTCCCCTTCTAACCTCAATGGGAAATATAATACATTACCTGTCAAAACAGGTGCAAATATCCCCTTTTGCCTGTAAGTAATATTTGTCAATTTACAGAACACTTATACAAGTATTTCAAAACATAATTGACTGTCCAATCTGCTGTGTTACGTGTTTAGTGTCATTGTGATGAAGTTTATAAACAATTTAATTCAATTTCCATTTGTAGGCTTCAAGTTGTATTAAATGACTGCAAAATGGATGTTGACATATTGCCTAATAGAAGTAGGGGATATGCAGGTTACATTCCTAAAACTGAGGGATATATTGAGGTTTGTTTTACCAGACAGTATTATGTGCCACTGTCAGAATTGTATTTTATGTCTTTTTGCCTTAATTAGGGTTATGGAAAGAACCTATAATGAACTAATCTAAGACAGCAGTCACATGTAGAATATTTTGGGTTTATGAAGCATTTTCATTGTGGAAACAGATGGTCAACATTTACCCAGATCTTCCCATTGTTATTTTCAAGCATAAGATACAATAGAAACTCCAGCCAAAATAAAAAGACACTGACACAAATTATGATTTTCACAAAGTTTGCGGCTTCAGTGTTTTTAGACCTTTTTGTCAGAAGTGCAACTATATGTATTTTATAAGTTTCTTAACTTTTATTGACAAATAAATAAAGTTTTTGTGAAGACTTAATATTTTCAGTGTGGAGCCTCCTTTTTAAGACTTCTGTAATTTGCTCTGGCATGCTGGATATCAGCTTCTGTGCAAAAACCTGGTTGAAGGTAACACATTTTTGCCTAATAAGTGCTTAGTGTATCATTTTTTGTGTTTTTGTTTATCCATTCTCTATTTGAGAGGGAATGAGAACTGGGGAGGTTTCTGGCCAATTGACCCAAGATTTCAATGTTTTGTTCACTGAGCCACTTAGTTATCACATTTTTAGGAGAAGTTCCTCTTGGAAGATGTTTTGATACCATTCTTTATCCATGGCGGTGTTATTAGGTAAAAGTGCGAGTGAGCTCACTCCCTCGGATGAGAAGCAACCCCACACATGAATGATCTCAGATACTTTACTGTTGGTATGACACATGAGTCAGGTTCGTACCGAACTTTAGAATTTTTGGACCCCGGACCCGAACACGAACATTTCAGTAAAGGTTCAGGTTCGGTGTTCAGCGATTTCTTAGCGCTTTTTGAAAGGCAGCAGTGCAGCCAATCAACTAGCGTTTAACTGTGTGCCCTTAGAAGCCATCACAGCCATGCCTACTAATGGCATGGCTGTGATTGGCCAGTACAGCATGTGACCCAGCCTCTATATAAGCTGTAGTCACGTAGCGCTGCATGTCACTCTGCTGTTCTTAGTGTAGGGAGAGGATGCTGCTGTGAGGGAGAGAATAGGACAGAATCTGTTATCAGAACTCCAATTGAACTCAGCGCTCTACATAGATTTAGTTGTGTGGGTGCAGTGCACAATCTTTTTACCCTGCCCTGAGCCCAGTGACAGAGAAAAAAACCTTTTATCCGTCTGTTAGTTAGGTGGGCGGCGGCGGGCATTTTATGCAAGCTCAGAACACCAGCACTGCATTTGTACTTTTGTGACATTCAAATCCAAGCTTGAAATACTTCAATAATAATCTGGTTTTAAAAAAACACCCTTTTTTTTGGCAATATCCTACATCTGGTGCCTTTGTAGGATTAGTCAGTGTGCAATTTAAGCTAGAAATACAGCTATAATTTTCTGGGTTTTTAAAAACACAATTTTTTGGCAAAATACTTAATTTTGCAGCCCTTGCTGCATCTGTGATTGTTAAAAACAAGCTTGAAATAGTTAAATAATATTCTGGCTTTGAAAAAACACCCATTTTTGGCAATAACCTTCATTTTGGGCCTCTGCCACATTAGTCAGTGTGCAGTTTAAGCTATTAATACAGCTATAATTTTCTGGGTTTTAAAAAACATTTTTTTTGGGCAAAAAACATAATTTTGCAGCCTTTGCGGCATATGCCATTGTGAGATACACCCTTTAGATACTGTGGTTCTATTCTGCTATTAGCAAAACACCCATTTTGGGCCAAAAACTTTAATTGTGGCCTAGTCTGGATCTGTACATGTGAGATACACACTTTACATACTGTGGTTCTATTCTGGTATTAATAAAACACCCATTTTGGGCAAAATGCACAATTTTACAGCCCTTGCTGCATCTGCACGTGTGAAATTCAACGGTTATATACTGCTGTCATATTCTGTTATTAAACAAACACCCATTTTGGGCCAAAAACTTTAATAGCGGCCTAGTCTTGATCTGTACGTGTGAGATACACACTTTAGATACTGTGGTTCCATTCTGCTATTAATAAAACACCCATTTTGGGCAAAATGCACAATTTTACAGCCCTTGCCGCATATGTCATTGTGAGATACACCCTTTAGATACTGTAGTTCTATTCTGCTATTAGCAAAACACCCATTTTGGGCCCAAAATTTTAATTGCGGCCTAGTCTGGATCTGTACGTGTGAGATACACTCTTTACATACTGTGGTTCTATTCTGGTATTAAACAAACACCCATTTTGGGCAAAAAACTTAATTTTGCAGCCTTTGCTGCATATGTCATTGTGAGATACACCCTTTACATACTGTGGTTCTATTCTGGTATTAACCACTTTCCGTCCGCCCATAGGATATAAACGTCCTACGGGTGGACCTCTATTTCTGAAAGCACGTTTTAAAACGTCCTTTCAGAAATCGCAGCTGCACGCTAATCGTGCAGCTGCTGATCGGGTTGCCCACTGTCAGTGACAGCAGGGCAACCCAGAGAGAAGGCAGGGACAGTTCCCAGGTGTCCCTGCCTTCTGGATCGCTGCAGACACAGCGCTCACCGAGCGCTGTGTATGCAGAGCAGGAAGCGCTACGGTCATGTCACCGCCGGGACCGGAGAGTGCAGGAGCTGTGTGAGGTCTTTCAGAGACCTTGATCAGCCCTGCTCTGAGGCTGTACAGCGCAGAATTATGCTGTACAGCCTCTCTGGGGGGTGCATTTCTTCTGTAACTGGGGCTACTATGTCAGCCCCAGTTACAGGAGAAATCAACAGTGAAAAAAAAAAGAAAAAGTGAAGTAAATGTCCCCAAGAGGTTATGGGGGACGAAAAGTGTAAAATAAAAAAAATAAAAAAGGTTGAAAATTAAAAAATAAAAAAAAGTTTCACATGTAAAAAAAAAGTCCCCAAGTAAGGAATGAAAAAAAAAAGTTAAAAATAGAAAAAATTAAATAAAATAGACATATTTGATATTGCCGCGTCCGTAAAAACCAGCTCTATAATAATATCACATGACCTAACCCCTCGGGTGAACACCGTAAAAAAAAAAAAAAATGTGTAAAAACAAGCAATTTTTGTCACCTTACATCACAAAAGGTGCAACACCAAGTGATCAAAAGTGAACAAAATGGTACCAATAAAACCGTCACCTCATCCCGCAAAAAATGAGCCCCTACATAAGAAAATCTTTTAAAAAATAAAAAAAAATATAGCTCTCAGAACATGGACACATTAAAACATAATTTTTTTGTTTCAAAAATGCTATTATTGTGTAAAACTTTAATAAATGAGAAAAAGTATACATATTAGGTATCACCACGTCCGTAACAATCTGCTCTATAAAAATGTCACTTGACTGAACCCCTCAGGTGAACGCTGTAAAAATAAATAAATAGAAACTGTGCTAAAACAACCAATTTTTTGGTCACCTTGCCCCATAAAGTGTTATAATGAATGATCAAAAAATCATATGTACCCAAAAATAGTACTAATAAAACTGGCACCTTATCCCCTAGTTTCCAAAATGGGGTCACTTCTTGGGAGTTTCTGCTGTAAGGGTGCATCAGGGGGCTTCAAATGGGACATGGCATCTAAAAACCATGTGGAGTTCCCTTTCTTCTGCGCCCTGCCGTGTGCCCATACAGCAGTTTATGACCACATGTGGGGTGGGGTGTGGGGTTTATGACCACATGTGGGGTGTTTCTGTAAACCGCAGAATCTGGGTAATAAATATTGAGTTTTGTTTGGCTGTTAACCATCGATGTGTTAAAGAAAAAAATTGATTAAAATGGAAAATCTGCCAAAAAAGTGAAATTAAAAAATTTGATCTCCATTTTCCTTTAATTCTTGTGGAACGCCTAAAGGGTTAAAAAAGTTTGTAAAATCGGTTTTGAATACCTTGAGGGGTGTAGTTTCTACAATGGGGTCATTTATGGGGGTATCCACTATGTAGGCCCCACAAAGTGACTTCAGACCTGAACTGGTCCTTAAAAAGTGGGTTATGGCAATTTTCTTAAAAATTTGAAGAATTGCTTCTAAACTTCTAAGCCTTCTAACGTCCTAAAAAAATAAAATGACATTTCCAAAATGATGCCAACGTAAAGTAGACATATGGGGAATGTTAAGTAATAAATATTTTATGAGGTATCATTTTCTGTTTTAAAAGCAGAGAAATTGAAATTTAGAAAATTGCGAATTTTTCAAATTTTTGGGTAAATTTGGGATTTTTTCATAAATAAAGGTGAAATATTTTGACTCAAATTTATGACTATCATAAAGTATAATGTGTCACGAGAAAACAATCTCTGAATGACTTGGATAAATAAAGGCGTTCCAAAGTTATTACCACATAAAGTGAGATATGGCACTCACTATGTGGTTCACATCAAACAACTATTTATTAGCCGCCAACTCAACAGTGGAGTGATAGCAGCAATGGATACAATTTACAATTAAAACAATATTAATCGTTAAAAAACCCCTAAAAGGAATAAAATACAATGCACTGGTTATATAAATATATGCAGAAACGCAACAAAATAGGGTCTCCTGAATATGTGTTGGACTCTATATATCGCAACAATGTTCCTTTGCCAGATGGCAGTATGTATCCAAATCAATCGTGTTGGGGATACTGTCTCTTTAAATAGGAAATGTTACCAAGTCCGTTAGTATCCTGCCCAGTGTCCACAATATATTAGCTCAATTGATCCGGATCCAAGGTCAATTGAGCTAATATATTGTGGACACTGGGCAGGATACTAATGGACTTGGTAACATTTCCTATTTAAAGAGACAGTATCCCCAACACGATTGATTTGGATACATACTGCCATCTGGCAAAGGAACATTGTTGCGATATATAGAGTCCAACACATATTCAGGAGACCCTATTTTGTTGCATATGTCATTGTGAGATACACACTTTAGATACTGTAGTTCTATTCTGCTATTAGCAAAACACCCATTTTGGGCCAAAAACTTTAATTGTGGCCTAGTCTGGATCTGTACGTGTGAGATACACACTTTAGATACTGTGGTTCCATTATGCTATTAATAAAACACCCTTTTTGGGCAAAATACACAATTTTACAGCCCTTGCTGCATCTGCACGTGTGAAATTCAAGGGTTATATACTGCTGTCATATTCTGTTATTAAGCAAACACCAATTTTGGGCAAAAAACTTTAATTGCGGCCTAGTCTGCATCTGTACGTGTGATGTACACACTTTACATACTGTGGCTCTATTCTGGTATTAATAAAACAGCCATTTTGGGCCAAAAACTTTAATTGCAGCCTAGTCTGGATCTGTATGTGTGAGATACACACTTTACATACTGTGGTTCTATTCTGGTATTAATAAAACACCCATTTTGGGCAAAAAACGTTTATTGCGGCCTAGTCTTGATCTGTACGTGTAAGATTCACAATTTTACAGCCCTTGCTGCATCTGCACGTGTGAAATTCAAGGGTTATATACTGCTGTCATATTCTGTTATTAAACAAACACCCATTTTGGGCAAAAAACTTAATTTTGCAGCCTTTGCTGCATATGTCATTGTGAGATACACACTTTAGATACTGTAGTTCTATTCTGCTATTAGCAAAACACCCATTTTGGGCCAAAAACTTTAATTGTGGCCTAGTCTGGATCTGTACGTGTGAGATACACACTTTAGATACTGTGGTTCCATTATGCTATTAATAAAACACCCTTTTTGGGCAAAATACACAATTTTACAGCCCCTGCTGCATCTGCACGTGTGAAATTCAAGGGTTATATACTGCTGTCATATTCTGTTTTTAAACAAACACCCATTTTGGGCAAAAAACTAAATTATGCAGCCTTTGCTGCATATGTCATTGTGACAACCAGCACCACCAGCTGATATGGAACGTCTTATCAGGAGGCAGCATTTTACCAACATGGTGGAGCAGTATGTGTGCACATGCCTACACATACTGAATGACGGGTCTGCCCCCTTCAACTTCTGGGTCTCCAAATTGGGCACATGGCCTGAGTTTGCCCTTTACGCCTTGGAGGTGCCGGCCTGCCCTGCAGACAGTGTATTATCTGAACGTGTGTTTAGCATGGCAGGGGGCGTTATCACAGACAAGCGCAGCCGCCTGTCCACAGCGAATGTGGACAAGCTCACGTTCATTAAAATGAACCAGGCATGGATCCCACAGGACTTGTCTGTACCTTGTGCAGAATAGACATACCGGCTGATTCCCGGCCTTACCCAGCCATTGTTATACTACAGCGCAATTGCTCCTTGTTGTATTTTTGATATATCTCTTTTGGGGTGTACCCTAATAAAAATAAAATATTAAAATTAAAACCAAAAACCAGTGTTGACTACAGCCTCCTCCACCGCCGCTTCCACCTACACTGCTACATCCACCGCCTCCTCAAACTCCTACTCCATATGGACCTCCACCTCATAAATCAAATTTATTTAAATTTTTTTACGTATTTTATTTTATGTCATCTCACTAATTTGTCTGTTACATTTTCAGGTGAAATTCCGCAATTTTTGGGTGTGATATACCACTGCTATACCTAGTAGACAGGTTAAAAAAATTCACTAATTTGTCTTACATTTTCAGGTGAAATTAACCAATTTTTGGCTGTGATATACCCCTGCTCTACCTAGTTGACAGCTTAATAAATTTCACAAATTTTTATTTTACATTTTCGGGTGACATTAAACAATTCTTGGCTGTGATAGACCCCTGCTCTACCTAGTAGACAGGTTAATAAATTTCACTAATTTTTCTGTTACATTCTTGGGTTGACAGTTTACAATTTTTGATGTGAATAAACCCCTGCTCTGCATAGGTGACAGGGATCGAAATTTTTAAAAATAATCAGTTCCATTGGTGGGTGACATTAACCCATTTCTGGCGATGAAAAACCCCTACTCTGCATAGGTGACAGGGACTTAAATTTTTAAAATTCGTCTTTAATTGGCCCTTTCCTTCGATCCTTCTGCTTTAATAACTTTTCCCATATTTCCGCTCGATCAAAACAAAATTTCATCCATTTATCTCCCTTGGATGTGGTCTCTTTCTCACGCTCCCTCTCCGGCGTGGAACCCTGATTCGCCGATAACTATCATCAACATGGTAGGCTCAGAAAAGAACATCGAAAGTTGATAGAGAAGATATCCAAATGGATGGTGGACATCATGGGGGCACCTCTGCATAGGTGACAGGAACATAAATTTAAAAAAATCATTTATTACATTGTCAGGTGACATTTTACCAATTTTGACGGATAGAAACCCCTGCTATGCATAGGTGACAGGGACTTAAAATTCGAAAATTTGTCTTTAATTGGCCCCCCTTTCCTTCGATCCTTCTGCTTTAATAATTTGTCCCACATTTCCGCTTCATCCCATTGCAGCCATTGACCTCCCTTGGATGAGGTCTCCCTTTCTCACGCTCACTCTCTGGCGTGGAACCCTGATTCGCCGATAACCGTGATCAACATGGTAGGCTCAGAAAAGAACATCAAAAGTTGATAGAGAAGATATCCAAATGGATGGTGGACGTCACAGGGACGTGCGATCTAGCAGAAGTTATCTCGAGTCAACAAAGCGGCAGCAGGGCCTCTATTGTCTAATGTTTCCTAATCCAAAATACCGCACTGACATTCCCTGTAATATTTAATTAATCATTCAAATAGCAGGGCATCTTAAGAGTCCTGTATTGTTATTTATCATCACTACCTCAGCTCGATTACATTTAATTTTATCCATTGACCTCCCTTGGATGTGGTATCCCTTTCTCAGGCTCCCTCTCCGGCCTGGAACCCTGATTCCCTGCCACCCATGATCACCATGGTAGGCGCATAAAAGAACATCGAAATTTGATAGAGAAGATATCCAATTGAATCGTGGACATCACGGGGATCTGCGACATGGTGAAGCAGTATGTGTGCACAAGCCTACACGTACTGAATGATGGGTCTGCCTACTTCAACTTCTGGGTCTCCAAACTGGGCACATGGCCTGAGTTTGCCCTTTATGCCTTGGAGGCCTGACCCGCAGCCAGTGTATTGTCTGAACGTGTGTTTAGCATGACTGGAGGGGGTTATCACAGGTTATATTTCCCAATATTTTGAGGTGTACCCTAATTAAAAAAAAATAAAAAAAATTTAAAACCAAAAAGCAATGTAGGCTACCTCCTCCTCCACAGCTGCTTCCACCTACACCGCCACATCCACCGCCTCCTCAACCTCCTACTCCATATGGACCTCATCCTCCTAGATCAAGATAATTATTTTAAATTTTTACGTATTTTATGTTATTTAAAGTCATTTTCCCTATCCACATTTGTTTGCAGAGCACTTGCCATGCTCCTAACCACATTTTGATTTGCAGCCCTCTAGCCCTTTCCATGACATTTTTACAGCCATTTTAGTGCTCAAAAGTTCGGGTCCCCATTGACTTCATTGGGGTTCGGGGTCAAGTTCGGGCCCCGAACTCAAACTTTTTTGTGAAGTCCGGCTGAACCCGTCGAACTCGAACATCCAGGTGTCCGCTCAACTCTAATTGTAGCAGTCACCTTTTCTTCTCTGGACAATAATTTTTCCAGATGTCCAAAACAGTCTGAAGGGGGCTTCATCAGAGAAAATAACTTTACTCCAGTCCTTTTTAGTACAATCCCTATATGTCCTGCAGAATGTCAATTTGCATTCAAAAGCCTCCACCTCATGGCGCATGTTTATGCACTCACAACTGCATACTACCATTTCTGAGCAAGCTCTGCACTTTGGGTGACCTGATCCAATAGCTGAGTCCTCTTTAGGAGACAATCCTGACACTTGATGGGCTTTCTTAGGCACCCTGAAGTCTTCTTCACAGCAATTGAAAATCTTCGTAAAGTTCTTGATGAACTGATAAATAGTTGATTTAGGTGCAATCTTATAAGCGGTACAGTTCTTGCCTGTGAAGCCCTTTTGATGTAAAGCAATGATGACTGCACATGTTTCCTTGGAGCTAACCATGGTTAACAGAAGAAGACAATGATTTCAAGCACCCCCTTCCCCTTTTAAAGCAACCAATCTGCTATTCGAATTCAATCAGCATAACAAAGTGATGTCAGCAGCCTTGTGCTCGTTAACACCTTCTCCTGAGCTAACGTAACGATCAATAAAATGATGTTAACAAGTCATTTTGTTGCAGTGCTGAAATGCAGTGGAAATGGGTTTTATTTGATTAAGTAAATTTTCATAGCATCAAATGACTTTGCAAATCATTGCACTGTATGTGATCACTCTTAATAACCGTCTAGAGTTAATGCAAATTGCCACCATAAAAATTGAAGCAGCAAACTTTGTGAAAATTATAATTTGTGTCAGTTTCAGAACTTTTGACCACAACTATATAATTTAACCCCCTCAGGATGAGCAATGTATATGTATATGTATATATATATATATATATATATATATATATATATACACACACTCACCTAAAGAATTATTAGGAACACCATACTAATACAGTGTTGGACCCCCTTTTGCCTTCAGAACTGCCTTAATTCTACGTGGCATTGATTCAACAAGGTGCTGATAGCATTCTTTAGAAATGTTGGCCCATATTGATAGGATAGAATCTTGCAGTTGATGGAGATTTGAGGGATGCACATCCAGGGCACGAAGCTCCCGTTCCACCACATCCCAAAGATGCTCTATTGGGTTGAGATCTGGTGACTGTGGGGGCCATTTTAGTACAGTGAACTCATTGTCATGTTCAAGAAACCAATTTGAAATGATTCGAGCTTTGTGACATGGTGCATTATCCTGCTGGAAGTAGCCATCAGAGGATTGATACATGTTCTCATTCTGTTTACGCCAAATTCAAACTCTACCATTTGAATGTCTCAACAGAAATTGAGACTCATCAGACCAGGCAACATTTTTCCAGTCTTCAACATTCTAATTTTGGTGAGCTCGTGCAAATTGTAGCCTCTTTTTCCTATTTGTAGTGGAGATGAGTGGTACCCGGTGGGGTCTTCTGCTGTTGTAGCCCATCCGCCTCAAGGTTGTGCGTGTTGTGGCTTCACAAATGCTTCGCTGCATACCTCGGTTGTAACGAGTGGTTATTTCAGTCAACGATGCTCTTCTATCAGCTTGAATCAGTCGGCCCATTCTCCTTTGACCTCTAGCATCCACAAGGCATTTTTGCCCACAGGGTTCTATGTATAAAATAATGAGAGAGAAGAAGAAATGAATCGCACATCCACTGCTAATGCTATGATCTCATCCCTGCATTTCTGCAGGAGACAGCACTAAATAGCGCATGTGTACTACCTCCATGCTACATGCTAAATGAGGCATTTGTGTACCTTTTGATGGTCAAGCAGCAGGGGTGCTGCTTGGCCACTGGGTCCCGCCGCCGGCTGGGATGGCGCTACAGCGCTGTGCGGTCGCCGTGCAGCGCCGCGCCAATTTTAGGTTAGAACCCATTTATAAAGGCAACCTTGGCGTGGTGAGTGGGCTTATTGCCTTTTGATCAAAATGTACACAAATGCCTCATTTAGCGTGTAGCATGGAGGTAGTACACATGCGCTATTTAGTGCTGTCTCCTGCAGAAATGCAGGGATGAGATCATAGCATTAGCAGTGGATGTGCGATTCATTTCTTTTTCTCTTTCATTATTTTATTTTTGCCCACAGGACTGCTGCATACTGGATGTTTTTCCCTTTTCACACCATTCTTTGTAAACCTTAGAAATGGTTGTGCGTGAAAATCCCAGTAACTGAGCAGATTGTGAAATACTCAGACTGGCCCGTCTGGCACCAACAACCATGCCACGCTCAAAATTGCTTAAATCACCTTTCTTTCCCATTCTGACATTCAGTTTGGAGTTCAGGAGATTGTCTTGACCAGGACCACACCCCTAAATGCATTGAAGCAACTGCCATGTGATTGGTTGACTAGATAATTGCATTAATGAGAAATAGAACAGGTGTTCCTGATAATTCTTTAGGTGAGTGTATATATATATATATATATATATACAGTGCAAGGCCAGGATTTAAAGATGGTGCCTGCTCAGAAGCTGAGCAGGCACCATAGCCACTGATTACCTCCTTTTTACACAGCAGACACCCGGAGGCAATGTTTGTGATCAGTGATAATCAGACATTTAACTCCTCAGATGCTGTAGTCAATAGCAACCATAATATCTGAGAGGGCTTTCCACAAGAGCACTGCTCTCCTGGGACTTGAATGGCTACCCGTGCTGAGTTTTGGGGAGCTGTACTGTGGCAGCCTTGGGCCTTCTGCAAGCTTTCTGGCGTGCCACAGCTTTGCTTCCTATACAATACAAAAAAGAAATACTGCATACAAGGCTGTACCTCTTATTATAAAAATATAAATTTTATTAGAAAACACAAAAACTCAAAGGATAAAAACATTGTATACAATTGAAACAATGTGTCTGGACTAGACATGTGTCCAACACATAACCCTACACACACCAATTTCTATACCGCCAACATGATGCAAAAGGACATGAATATAACATCAAAAATGATAAATAGGCATCAAAAAATCACAGATACTCATCATAATATATAGATCAATGGGCATGGTGTGTAGAGGACTACGCCCCACGCGGTATGCCAGGTCAAACTGGCTCCCTCAGGGGTCCATGAACTAAAGTAGATGTGCGGAGTATATATACACATATGTAATTAATAATAAGTATCACCTGTAGAAAATGATTATTTCAGAGACAAGAGGGAGGGTTGCACAACCCACATTAGACCATGATGGCGCCGCAAAGTGTGTCCCGGCATCATGGATAGTAAACCGGGCATGTACAAGATGGCACCTGGCCGGAAGAAGTAAACGATGCGTTCCAAAGACCGGAAACGCTTCGTACCTGTAAAAATAATTGGATGCCGGATACAAACTCTGCGTGCCATCATGCATACCAGACAAAAGTAATAGAAACAGCAGATTAATTGAAATACTGTTTTAAATACAAAAAAAAAGGAAAATATATAAATAAATAAATAAATACAGATCCGGCAGCACCGTCTAAAACTCAGAAAATTTCAGTAAGAGAATTATCACGTGATGTAGAAAAGTGATAATACAGATCAGAGACATACTTAAAACAACCCCACCATATATATGCACATATATATATATAATTATATAGTAAACCCTGTGAGTGAAAATAATCATAATGATACATGACGTCACTTGATTAATAACTAAAATATCAAAACAGAACTACACCATTGATGCTAAAAAACGTGACTAGAAAGAAAGAAAAATTTATTAAATAATTCATAAAAATTTAAACGAAAGGTAATACAAGATATATATATATATATATATATATATATATATACAGTACAGATCAAAAGTTTGGACACCTTCTCATTTAAAGAGTTTTCTTTATTTTCATGACTGAAAATTGTAGATTCAGACTGAAGGCATCAAAACTATGAATTAACACATGTGGAATTATATACATAACAAACAAGTGTGAAACAACTGAAAATATGTCATATTCTAGGTTCTTCAAAGTAGCCACCTTTTGCTTTGATTACTGCTTTGCACACTCTTGGCATTCTCTTGATGAGCTTCAAGAGGTAGTCCCCATAAATGGTTTTCACTTCACAGGTGTGCCCTGTCAGGTTTAATAAGTGGGATTTCTTGCCTTATAAATGGGGTTGGGACCATCAGTTGCGTTGAGGAGAAGTCAGGTGGATACACAGCTGATAGACCTACTGAATAGACTGTTAGAATTTGTATTATGGCAAGAAAAAAGCAGCTAAGTAAAGAAAAACGAGTGGCCATCATTACTTTAAGAAATGAAGGTCAGTCAGTCAGCCGAAAAATTGGGAAAACTTTGAAAGTAAGGGCTATTTGACCACGAAGGAGAGTGATAGGGTGCTGCGCCAGATGACCTGGCCTCCACAGTCACCAGACGTGAACCCAATCAATATGGTTTGGGGTGAGCTGGACCGCAGAGTGAAGGCAAAAGGGCCAACAAGTGCTAAGCATCTCTTGGAACTCCTTCAAGACTGTTGGAAGACCATTTCAGGGGACTACCTCTTGAAGCTCATCAAGAGAATGCCAAGAGTGTGCAAAGCAGTAATCAAAGCAAAAGGTGGCTACTTTGAAGAACCTAGAATATGACATATTTTCAGCTGTTTCACACTTGTTTGTTATGTATATAATTCCACATGTGTTAATTCATAGTTTTGATGCCTTCATAGTCATGAAAATAAAGAAAACTCTTTGAATGAGAAGGTGTGTTCAAACTTTTGGTATGTACTGTATATATATGAAAAATATATGAATTCATGATTCAATAAAGTAGTGATAATAGTAATATCCAACACCTATAAAATAAAAATAATACATGCATGTATCGAATTTCACCGAAAATATTAAAATATAATACACTGATTATTATAGCCGACAAAACCCATATAATTCATATACTTTTCTCATTATAAATAAATGAATATGTGTAATTAAATAAATTCATACTATATAAATATGTAAATAAATAAATTCATAATATATGTAATGAAACACATTCACAATATATAGCCCATAATAAATAAATAATGAATAACCCATGTATCTATACAATTAGTCCTTTGAAGCGTAATGATGTATGTCACAAACATATATATTGGGTAGTATTGTATATTATAACACAGGCTTCTGTAAAAAAAAAAAAACATGTGGGTTTGTCTGCCCCGGGTAACCAAAACAGAGGTGATATAAATAAATGCAAACAAGTCCAAAACACGACTATGAAGGAATAGGCCCAGAGTGTCCAAGTCAGTTTATAAATCCTCATATAAATGCGATGGTAGGCAAAAGGGCCCAAAGTCCTTTGTAGCGTGGTCTCAAACGTGTCTTTAAGATAATCCAACCTATGGTCATATAGTATGAATCCCAACCAAAAGTGGCATGTGCTCAACGTGCCAAAATGTCTAAATGTCCAATAAACCACCCAGAAGAAATCTAAAAACAAAACAAACAACGTTAATAAATGTGCAAAGGAAAAGTACATAAATCACTGTGCATAGAATTCCGCGAAGGTAAGTTCTTTATTTAAACCATACTGTGTAAGAGATTCCAGGTTGAAAATCCAGCTGGATTCAGATTTAAGTAACCGTGGAACTATGCGTGCTCCCCTAATGTTACCACAAATGAGATCCAACCCCACAATCCTCAGACCACTATGCCTACCACCATGATTTTCCAGGAAATAAGAAGCAACTGACGTCAAGGGTTTGTCCTTCTTAAATTTGTCACAAGATGCCAATCCAATGTTGGAAAGATGTTGCTGTATTCTCTTGCGTAGCTCTTGTGTCGTTTTTCCAATGTATAGCTTTTCGCAGGGACACAGTAGCGCATAAACCACATTTTTGAAGCGACAATTCACATAGTGCTTGAGCACAATTTTCTTTTGGTTGCCAGGGTTGGTCAAGATATCAAAACATAACATAAATTGGCAAATATTACAATTGCCACAAGGGTATGTGCCTTTTGGTCTCCTGGTGTTGACAGTGACTGCGCACCAATTTATCCTTCAGGTTAATTTCCCTACGGGCAACAATTTTTGGCTTAGCATTAATATATCGGGTTAATCTCTTGTCCGAGGTTATTGTATCGGGTGATGGGACGTACTTTTTTGTCGCTGATCCTAGATGGTGGCTGAAACAGAGCAAGACTCACTAGCCAAACGATATGCCTATGAGAAAAAAATTTGGGGATATCCCCTCTTCCGGAAACACGATGATAACTCGATGGAAGCTTCTTTGAAATTCGCCATAGATGTACAATTTTGGCGGAGTCTCAGAAATTGGATTTTTGGCATTCCCTTTCTGAAATGAGTTGGATGAAAGCTCTGGTAATGAAGTAAACTATTGGTAGCAGTGCTCTTACGGAACAGAGATATTGCAATACAGTTACCATTTATCCGAATCTTCAAATCCCGAAAATCAACCTCCGTCTCCGAGATGTTGTGTGTTAAAAAAATATTTAGTCGATTCTGGTTCAGTAGGACAATAAACTGTTCACATGCCTCTTTAGGTCCATGTCAGAGAAATAGAACATCATCGATGTAGCGGAACCAACCAATAACATGTTCCCGAAACAGAACCAATGGATCCACACGTGTCTCCTCCCACCAACTCAAAAAAAATTGGCATAGGAGGGCGCACAATGAGCACCCATTGCTGTACCGGAAACCTGCCTGTAAAAAGTCCGATCAAATACGACATAATTATGGTTGAGTATGAACTCCAACAGACTTACCAAAAAGGTACGGTGTGCTGGATTACCCATCGATGATTTAGACAAAAATACTTTGTAACAGCAATACCATCCGTATGTGCTATGTTGGAATATAATGATTCAACATAACAGGTAACCAGCAAAATATTTGGCGGTAGAGTAACATCATGTAGATTTCCAATCAAATGCATGGAATCGCAAGTATACGACCTTAAACCTAGAACATAAGATTGAAGAAAAAAATCAAGTTAAATACAGGCCTGTTCACAAAGGCCACCGATTCCAGCCACAATCAGAATGCCAGGAGGGTTTTTGAGGCTCTTATAGACCTTGGGGAGCATATAAATGGTGGGTATAATGGGATAACAAACCTCTAAAAACTGAAATTCTCTCTTTGTAATGATGTTCATATTCATTGCTGTAGTTGGAAGCTTATCCAGTTTTTTCTTTAAAACTTCAGTCGGATCTGAAGGCAATGGAGTATAAAACATAGAGGTCCGTATCCCACAAAACAACAGTCCCACCTTTGTCCACCTCCTTAATCACAAATTATGTATTTTGTTGTAAACTCCAAATCGTGGTAAGCTCCGCCTTCCCCAGATTTGTGCCATGAATATTATTCGGTGTCAATTTCTGAATCTCCTGAAGAATTGCTTGAAAAAACAAACCAATGCTGGGAAAAAGGCCCAAAGACAGTGTAACTGTAGAGGGTCTTCTTAAAGTAAAACACCTCCTACCTGTATTGGAATCGTTCTCCTGAAGCAAATCCATGAGGTCTAAGAAAAAACCTCGTTCATCTTCTGCAAGGTCATGAACCATCGATGGGTGGTCATACATCAATTTGTTGACAGTTGTGTTTTAACACAACTGTCAACAAAACAAATAAACATCTTTGACAAATTCAAACTTATCCAGCGTGCTCATTGGTGAAAAAGATAGGCCTTTCCTCCCTCTTGTCTCTGACATATTCATTTTCTACAGGTGATATTTATTATTAATTGCATATGTGTATATATAAACCGCACATCTACTTTAGTTTATGGACTACTGAGCCAGTTTGACCTAGCGATACTCGTAGGGTGTATTCTCCTACACACCATGCCCACTGATCTATATATTATGATGAGTATCTGTGATTTTTTTTTTATGCATATTTATCACTTTTGATGTTATATTCATGTGCTTTTGCATTATGTTGGCAGTATTTGTATGTTTCTATATAGAAACTGGTGTGTGTAGGTTTGTTTGTTGGACACGTCTAGTCCACACACATTGTTTCAATTGTATAAAAAAAAATTTTATCCTTTGAGTTTTTGTGTTTTATAATAAATTTTATATTTTTTATAATAAGAGGTGCAGCCCTGTATGCAGTATATCTTTTTTGTATTGTATATGATTGAGAACGTGGTTGGCACTAGTTCAGATTTGGTGTGCCCCCTATGCCCAATTTCTTAATCACAGCTTTGCTTCCTATGCAGCCCTAGCTGTGGAAGGGCTACATAGGAACATAGCAAATGTCACATAGGCTGCAATAGTTCAATTCATTGCAGTCCATGGTAGAAGTGATCAGACGGATCTTATGTTAAAGTTCCTTAGGGGAATTTTAAAAAGTGTAAAAAAAAAAGTAAAAAAAGGTTTTTAAAAATATATTTTAAAAAAATCACCTCTTTCCATATATAAAAAACATCATCTCTTTCCCTATATTAAAAATAAACATAAACAAAATAAAAAAGGGTATCACCATGTCTCAAAACTCCTGTACTAAAATAGAACTGTATTTATCTCTGATGGCTGATTCTGTTTTTTTTTTTTTTTTTTTGTCGCTTCATCTCCCAAAAAATTTGAATAAAAAATCATCAAAAAGTCGTACACACTCCAAAATGGTACCAATATCGTTTTTTTAAAAATATTAAAACACAAGCAAAACTATATAAATGTGGTATCTCTGTGATTGTACTGTCCTGGAAAAAAATCACCAAGTGGCGCCTGACTGCTTATGCAAATGAATGTATGTAAATCAATAAAATATACACCAATGGTAAGAACTGGAGATGATAAAAAATAAAAAAGTGGATAAATACCCCTTACCAATAAAAAAGGAGGGGTGAACTGTAATACTTAGTAGCCATATGATGAAACCATATATCAGCTGGTAATTAATATCAGATTGAAAATAAAAACATATAAAAGGTGATAAACACCACACTCACTTCACCAGGGAGGGGTGTACTGGGATAAAGCTCAAGACACCCAGAACAACCACCTCCCTCGCCTGGGTCGCTTGTAGAATATCTGGAAAATACAGCAGTCCACTGCTTAGAACTTCTGGTATAATCCTTTAATAAATAAATAGGTCAGGTGGGCTCAACGCGTTTCGGGGATAAACAAACCCCTTCCTCAGGAGCAGAGCAGGTATTAGGCTTATACAAGGTGTTACAACAAACATACAGCTAAATATAGCAAGTCAGATTCAAACTAGAAGGCGTTATTGGCGCCAAAAAAAACCCGTCAGTGTCACTTCCGGTTTACGTATAGGTAAAGACAAATGCAGGAAAAAACAGAACAAGTAAAGCTATGTAGTATACAATAAATATTTATACATATACATACTAGTCTTTATGGCCGCCCTGTAGAAAAATACAGAGGGACCAAAAATGATATATTGCAAGCCACGGGCGGGCGGGGACTGGAGTTCCGGTATATGGAACGCACCGGCCGGAAGTGCGTTCCAAATCGCGGCGACACAGGGAATAGACTGGGACGGCATAAACAGTTTTGAATACTATACAACGGGATTAAGGTAGCTATGAATGGAACGCAAATACAGATGTTGGCATGGAGATTTGCGTTCCATTGGGCCTAAGTGCCGGAAATATCTATAATGGGATAGTGGGTGAGAGGGAACAGGAGTGACTAGAGGACTGATTAGAAGAAATATCGATATATAAAGGTAATAGGACAAGTGTGTTTTGAGCATCAATGAAGGTAAAAAGATGTAAAACAATAAATGTATATAAATATAAAAAATATCGATATATAAAACAATACATATAATAGATAAAAATAAAAATAAAATGGTAAATCGATCCTACAGATACTAAAAGCTCATAAAAACAACCATAGGAGCACTATAGGTGAAAGACATACATATATAAATACATATACATACACAATATATATATATATATATATACATACATACATATATATACGCATATACATACGCCTTTGGGTCAAAAATATCATATAGAAAACCCCTAAGGGAAGTATAGCAGTATATATATGGATACCCATATATGTAATAACATATGTGCACTTGAAGGGTATATAAAAATAAGTCTAGGGGTATATAAGACAGAGGAGGAAAAGGCCGCCAAAAAGAGCAATAATTTAATATTTTGTGTACTCCAAACTCTCATTCAAACCAAAAGGTGTCAACGTGTTCATGCGGTAGATCCAAAACATTTCTTTTCTGGCCAGGTTCTGAAATGAGGACGGGACCCATTCAAGTGGAGTAACTTTCAAGAGATGTGGGTCACCATCATGTATTACCGAGAAATGTCATACGTTCTCTGACCGTCTGAGTTGTTCTACCGATATATTTGAGTTGGCATGTACATTCCAATAGGTATATAACATCTTTTGAGCTGCAGCTCAAATGATGTTTGAAAGTAAAGAGTTCCTGTGTGTCTGGGATATTAATTTCCTTCCTCCCATGTGCAATCATCCTGCAACATTTACACCTGGTCTTATTACATTTAAAAACACCCAAGGGGTCAGTTAAAGCTGCCATAGGTCCTAATATGTCTCTGAAGGTGGGCATAGGAGCGTGTTTCTGTTTCAGTTTAGGGCAAGAGGGAGCCAGTATGTTTTTCAAAGTAGGGGCTCGTCTAAATGTAAGAGAAGGGGTAGGGGGAATAATTTTCCCTAATATAGGGTCTTTTTGTAGGATAGGCCAATGTTTGGTTAATATTTCCCTGATTTTTTTATGTTCAATGTTATATCTAGTAACAAGGTGGGATTGAGTAGCCATTCCTTTGGTCGAGCGTTCTTTCTTGTCGATGATCCTAGGCCTGAGGGACTCTTCCTGGTCTAATTGTAATACCCGTTTCTCAGATCCTATTATAAGTTATTTGGGATAGCCTTTTTCTCTAAAACGTTTTTTTAGGGCAGATAATTGTGTTTTAAGTGTCTGGTCCTCTGAGCAGTTCCTTCTCAAGTGTTTCATTTGACTAAAGGGAATGTTCCTCTTCCATTTCAGATAAAGACTAGGGATGAGCGAACCAGAACTGTATAGTTCGGGTTCGTATCGAATTTTGGGATGTCCGTGACACGGACCCGAACCCGAACATTTTCGTAAAAGTTCGGGTTCGGTGTTCGGCGCTTTCTTGGCGCTTTTTGAAAGGCTGCAAAGCAGCCAATCAACAAGCGTCATACTACTTGCCCCAAGAGGCCATCACAGCCATGCCTACTATTGGAATGGCTGTGATTGGCCAGTGCAGCATGTGACCCAGCCTCTATATAAGCTTGGGTCATGTAGCGCTGCACGTCACTCTGCTGTTACAAGTGTAGGGAGAGGTTGCAGCTGCGACGTTAGGGCGAGATTAGGCAGTGATTAACTCCTCCAAAACACTTAAGACAGTGATCGATCTACAGCTGTGGAACATTGAACTGCTGCTATTCAATTGCTCACTGTTTTTAGGCTGCCCAGAGCGTTTTTCAGTCACTTTTTTCTGGGGTGATCGGCGGACATTTTGTGGCTTGTGGTGCGCCAGCACAAGCTGCCATCAAGTCCATTTAACCATCAATAGTGTGGTTATTTTTTGGCTATATCGTACATCAGGGGCATGCTGCCACCAAGTCCATTTAACCATCAATAGTGTGGTTATTTTTTGGCTATATCCTACATCAGGGGCAAGTTGCCACCAAGTCCATTTAACCATCAATAGTGTGGTTATTTAAATCTATCCCTAAAAGGGTATATTAGATTCAAGGTGCTGATAGGGTTATTCTCAATAACTTCACACACACGCTACTGTGCAATTCCAAGTCTAATTCTGTGTGTAAACATATACCTGTCACCCAGCGCCTAAAAAAATAGGCCTCAAATTTATATTCATCCAAATCTGTCATTATTGCTTTAGCTGGTCAAGTTATTTAGTGTCCGTCAAAGCACAGTTTTTGTTCTGGGTTGAAATACAATTCCCAATTTTGCAATTCTCTAAATTAGTGGTTTCTGCTGTATCAGGCCTACTTTAAATCTATCCCTAAAAGGGTATATAAGATTCAAGGTGCAGATAGGGTTATTCTCAATAACTTCACACACACGCTACTGTGCAATTCCAAGTCTAATTCTGTGTGTAAACGTATACCTGTCACCCAGCGCCTAAAAAATAGGCCTTGTAACGGACCGTTTCAGCAGACAAGGGGTTAAAATCCGTTCAGGCGATGTGCCCCTTTCTGAGAGACAGGCACAGCTACTGCAGGACACCAACCTCCCGAACGGGATACAAAGTAGCACTCCAAACTGGAACCTCACAATTAGCTGCTAGCAGACGAACAGGGATCAGCTTACACTTCTGGCAATCGGTCTAATAACAGCATACAGCGAATCCCCCCAATAACGAGACAAGGCTCCGTGTTGAGGGTCAAGCAGTGGTCTGAGGCGCTGGCACACCCAGCCTGGTTTTTATTACAGTTGTTGCAAATACAGGTCCGCCCACAGGGGTTTGAAATACAGCCAATCAATATGTTACAACACATACAATGTAAGTACACGCCCCTAGGGGACCAGAAGGAAGACTTGTGACATAGGACAGATATGCAGCACTGTAGGATACACAGAGACAATACATCCCCACAATGCATCATGGTTTCCTCCTCTCTGTCCCGGAGACAACCGATGGCGTAATCCAATTATCTCTCAAGACAAAGAGAAGTCACCAATACACATGCGCAGACAACAGGACAGACATCACCCTTTAAACACACAATGGGACAATGGCACAATAGAAACACACCCAGCATTTTCCTCCCAAGCTGACAAGTTACACATATTATAAATTGTTACAACTTTGTGAGTTTACATTGGCCATACATATAACTTACATCAATTTAAACAGTATAACTTGGGGACAAACCTATCCAAAATTCACTTGAATCGGTTCAGGGGTTTAAAAAATAGTATGGCCCATAATCCTGGGGCAAGAGGCCAGCAGCCAGGCCTCTCTAAAACCCAGTGGCGAGGTTGGTTTCGCCACAGGCCTCAAATTTATATTCATCCAAATCTGTCATTATTGCTTTAGCTGGTCAAGTTATTTAGTGTCCGTCAAAGCACAGTTTTTGTTCTGGGTTGAAATACAATTCCCAATTTTGCAATTCTCTAAATTAGTGGTTTCTGCTGTATCAGGCTTACTTTAAATCTATCCCTAAAAGGGTATATAAGATTCAAGGTGCAGATAGGGTTATTCTCAATAACTTCACACACACACTACTGTGCAATTCCAAGTCTAATTCTGTGTGTAAACGTATACCTGTCACCCAGCGCCTAAAAAATAGGCCTCAAATTTATATTCATCCAAATCTGTCATTATTGCTTTAGCTGGTCAAGTTATTTAGTGTCCGTCAAAGCACAGTTTTTGTTCTAGGTTGAAATACAATTCCCAATTTTGCAATTCTCTAAATTAGTGGTTTCTGCTGTATCAGGCCTACTTTAAATCTATCCCTAAAAGGGTATATAAGATTCAAGGTGCAGATAGGGTTATTCTCAATAACTTCACACACACGCTACTGTGAAATTCCAAGTCTAATTCTGTCCGTAAACGTATACCTGTCACCCTACGCCTAAAAAATAGGCCTCAAATTTATATTCATCCAAATCTGTCATTATTGCTTTAGCTGGTCAAGTTATTTAGTGTCCGTCAAAGCACAGTTTTTGTTCTCGGTTGAAATACAATTCCCAATTTTGCAATTCTCTAAATTAGTGGTTTCTGCTGTATCAGGCCTACTTTAAATCTATCCCTAAAAGGGTATATAAGATTCAAGGTGCAGATAGGGTTATTCTCAATAACTTCACACACACGCTACTGTGCAATTCCAAGTCTAATTCTGTGTCTAAACGTATACCTGTCACCCAGCGCCTAAAAAATAGGCCTCAAATTTATATTCATCCAAATCTGTCATTATTGCTTTAGCTGGTCAAGTTATTTAGTGTCCGTCAAAGCACAGTTTTTGTTCTGGGTTGAAATACAATTCCCAATTTTGCAATTCTCTAAATTAGTGGTTTCTGCTGTATCAGGCCTACTTTAAATCTATCCCTAAAAGGGTATATAAGATTCAAGGTGCAGATAGGGTTATTCTCAATAACTTCACACACACGCTACTGTGAAATTCCAAGTCTAATTCTGTGTGTAAACGTATACCTGTCACCCAGCGCCTAAAAAATAGGCCTCAAATTTATATTCATCCAAATCTGTCATTATTGCTTTAGCTGGTCAAGTTATTTAGTGTCCGTCAAAGCACAGTTTTTGTTCTGGGTTGAAATACAATTCCCAATTTTACAATTCTCTAAATTAGTGGTTTCTGCTGTATCAGGCCTACTTTAAATCTATCCCTAAAAGGGTATATAAGATTCAAGGTGCAGATAGGGTTATTCTCAATAACTTCACACACACGCTACTGTGCAATTCCAAGTCTAATTCTGTCCGTAAACGTATACCTGTCATCCAGCGTCTAAATACTAGGCCTCAAATTTATATTCAGCTAAATCTGTCGTTACTGCTGTGCCTTTATTAGTGTAATACGGTACCTAAATAGATAGCCAGATAGTTTTAGGTGTCTGTAAAAAAAAGGCCTGTATTTGAATTCAATACATTGGGCCAAATAATATTATTCTTATTGTGGTGAACGGTAACAATGAGGAAAACATCTAGTAAGGGACGCGGACGCGGACATGGTCGTGGTGGTGTTAGTGGACCCTCTGGTGCTGGGAGAGGACGTGGCCGTTCTGCCACAGCCACACGTCCTAGTGAACCAACTACCTCGGGTCCCAGTAGCCAGCAGAATTTACAGCGATATTTGGTGGGGCCCAATGCCGTTCTAAGGATGGTAAGGCCTGAGCAGGTACAGGCATTAGTCAATTGGGTGGCCGACAGTGGATCCAGCACGTTCACATTATCTCCCACCCAGTCTTCTGCAGAAAGCGCACAGATGGCGCATGAAAACCAAGCCCATCAGTCTGTCACATCACCCCCATGCATATCAGGGAAACTGTCTGAGCCTCAAGTTATGCAGCAGTCTCTTATGCTGTTTGAAGACTCTGCTGGCAGGGTTTCCCAAGGGCATCCACCTAGCCCTTCCCCAGGGGTGGAAGAGATAGAATGCACTAACGCACAACCACTTATGTTTCCTGATGATGAGGACATGGGAATACCACCTCAGCACGTCTCTGATGATGACGAAACACAGGTGCCAACTGCTGCGTCTTTCTGCAGTGTGCAGACTGAACAGGTCAGGGATCAAGACTGGGTGGAAGACGATGCAGGGGACGATGAGGTCCTAGACCCCACATGGAATGAAGGTCGTGCCACTGACTTTCACAGTTCGGAGGAAGAGGCAGTGGTGAGACCGAGCCAACAGCGTAGCAAAAGACAAAGAGGGAGCAGTGGGCAAAAGCAGAACACCCGCCGCCAAGAGACTCCGCCTGCTACTGACCGCCGCCATCTGGGACCGAGCACCCCAAAGGCAGCTTCAAGGAGTTCCCTGGCATGGCACTTCTTCAAGCAATGTGCTGACGACAAGACCCGAGTGGTTTGCACGCTGTGCCATCAGAGCCTGAAGCGAGGCATTAACGTTCTGAACCTTAGCACAACCTGCATGACCAGGCACCTGCATGCAAAGCATGAACTGCAGTAGAGTAAACACCTTAAAAACAAGGAAGTCACTCAGGCTCCCCCTGCTTCCTCTTCTGCTGCTGCCGCCTCGGCCTCTTCTGCTGCTGCTGCCGCCTCGGCCTCTTTCTCCGCCTCTGGAGGAACGTTGGCACCTGCTGCCCAGCAAACATGGGATGTACCACCAACACCACCACCTGCGTCACCAAGCATCTCAACCATGTTACATGGCAGCGTTCAGCTCTCCATCTCACAAACATTTGAGAGAAAGCGTAAATTCCCACCTAGCCACCCTCGATCCCTGGCCCTGAATGCCATCATTTCTAAACTACTGGCCTATGAAATGCTGTCATTTAGGCTGGTGGACACAGACAGCTTCAAACAGCTAATGTCGATTGCTGTCCCACAGTATGTTGTTCCCAGCCGCCACTACTTCTCCAAGAGAGCCGTGCCTTCCCTGCACAACCAAGTATCCAATAAAATCAAGTGTGCACTGCGCAACGCCATCTGTGGCAAGGTCCACCTAACCACAGATACGTGGACCAGTAAGCACGGCCAGGGACGCTATATCTCCCTAACTGCACACTGGGTAAATGTAGTGGCGGCTGGGCCCCAGGCGGAGAACTGTTTGGCGCACGTCCTTCCGCCGCCAAGGATCGCAGGGCAACATTCTTTGCCTCCTGTCTCCTCCTCCTCCTACTCAGCTTCCTCCTCCTCTTCTTCCACCTGCTCATCGAGTCAGCCACACATCTTCACCACCAACTTCAGCACAGCCCGGGGTAAACGTCAGCAGGCCATTCTGAAACTCATATGTTTGGGGGACAGGCCCCACAACGCACAGGAGTTGAGGCAGGGTATAGAACAACAGACCGACGAGTGGTTGCTGCCGGTGAGCCTCAAGCCCGGCCTGGTGGTGTGCGATAATGGGCGAAATCTCGTTGCAGCTCTGGGGCTAGCCGTTTTGACGCACATCCCTTGCCTGGCGCATGTGCTGAATTTGGTGGTGCAGAAGTGCATTCGCAACTACCCCGACAAGTCAGAGCTGCTGCATAAAGTGCGGGCCGTCTGTTCGCGCTTCCGGCGTTCACATCCTGCCGCTGCTCGCCTGTCTGCGCTACAGTGGAACTTCGGCCTTCCCGCTCACTGCCTCATATGCGACGTGCCCACCAGGTGGAACTCCACCTTGCACATGCTGGACAGACTGTGCGAACAGCAGCAGGCCATAGTGGAGTTTCAGCTGCAGCACGCACGGGTCAGTCGCACTGCAGAACAGCACCACTTCACCACCAATGACTGGGCCTCCATGCGAGACCTGTGTGCCCTGTTGCGCTGTTTCGAGTACTCCACCAACATGGCCAGTGGCGATGACGCCATTATCAGCGTTACAATACCACTTCTATGTCTCCTTGAGAAAACACTTAGAGCGATGATGGAAGAGGAGGTGGCCCAGGAGGAGGAGGAGGAAGAGGGGTCATTTTTAGCATTTTCAGGCCAGTCTCTTCGAAGTGACTCAGAGGGAGGTTTTTTGCAACAGCAGAGGCCAGGTACAAATGTGGCCAGACAGGGCCCACTACTGGAGGACAAGGAGGATGAGGAGGAGGTGGAGGAGGAAGCATGTTCACAGCGGGGTGGCACCCAACGCAGCTCGGGCCCATCACTGGTGCGTGGCTGGGGGGAAACGCAGGACGATCACGATACGCCTCCCACAGAGGACAGCTTGTCCTTACCTCTGGGCAGCCTGGCACACATGAGCGACTACATGCTGCAGTGCCTGCGCAACGACAGCAGAGTTGCCCACATTTTAATGTGTGCGGACTACTGGGTTGCCACCCTGATGGATCCACGGTACAAAGACAATGTGCCCACCTTACTTCCTGCACTGGAGCGTATTAGGAAGATGCGCGAGTACAAGTGCACGTTGGTAGGTGCGCTACTGAGAGCATTCCCAAATGTCACAGGGGAACAAGTGGAAGCCCAAGGCGAAGGCAGAGGAGGAGCAAGAGGTCGCCAATGCAGCTGTGTCACGGCCAGCTCCTCTGAGGGCAGGGTTAGCATGGCAGAGATGTGGAAAAGTTTTGTCACCACGCCACAGCTAACTGCACCACCACCTGATTCTGAACGTGTTAGCAGGAGGCAACATTTCACTAACATGGTGGAACAGTACCTGTGCACACCCCTCCACGTACTGACTGATGGTTCGGCCCCATTCAACTTCTGGGTCTCCAAATTGTCCACGTGGCCAGAGCTAGCCTTTTATGCCTTGGAGGTGCTGGCCTGCCCGGCGGCCAGCGTTTTGTCTGAACGTGTATTCAGCACGGCATGGGGCGTCATTACAGACAAACGCAGCCGCCTGTCTACAGCCAATGTGGACAAGCTGACGTTCATAAAAATGAACCAGGCATGGATCCCACAGGACCTGTCCATCCCTTGTGCAGATTAGACATTAACTACCTCCCCTTAACCATATATTATTGTACTCCAGGGCACTTCCTCATTCAATCCTATTTTTATTTTCATTTTACCATTATATTGCGGGGCAACCCAAAGTTGAATGAACCTCTCCTCTGTCTGGGTGCCGGGGCCTAAAAATATCTGACAGTGGCCTGTTCCAGTGGTGGGTGACATGAAGCCTGATTCTCTGCTATGACATGAAGACTGATTCTCTGCTGAGTCGCTGACATGAAGCCTGAATCTCTGTTATGGGACCTCTCTCCTCTGTCTGGGTGCCGGGGCCTAAATATATGACAATGGACTGTTCCAGTGGTGGGTGACGTGAAGCCTGATTGTCTGCTATGACATGAAGACTGATTCTCTGCTGACATGAAGCCAGATTATCTGCTATGGGACCTCTCTCCTCTGCCTGGGTGCCTGGGCCTAAATATGTGACAATGGACTGTTCCAGTGGTGGGTGACGTGAAGCATGATTCTCTGCTATGACATGAAGACTGATTCTCTGCTGACATGAAGCCAGATTCTCTGCTATGGGACCTCTCTCCTCTGTCTGGGTGCCGGGGCCTAAATATATGACAATGGACTGTTCCAGTGGTGGGTGACGTGAAGCTTGATTGTCTGCTATGACATGAAGACTGATTCTCTGCTGACATGAAGCCTGAATCTCTGTTATGGGACCTCTCTCCTCTGCCTGGGTGCCGGGGCCTAAATATCTGACAATGGACTGTTCCAGTGGTGGGTGACGTGAAGCCTGATTCTCTGCTATGACATGAAGACTGATTCTCTGCTGACATGAAGCCATATTCTCTGCTATGGGACCTCTCTCCTCTGCCTGGGTGCCTGGGCCTAAATATCTGACAATGGACTGTTCCAGTGGTGGGTGACGTGAAGCCTGATTCTCTGCTATGACATGAAGCCTAATTCATGAAGACTGATTCTCTGCTGACATGAAGCCAGATTCTATGTTATGGGACCTCTCTCCTCTGCCTGGGTGCCGGGGCCTAAATATCTGACAATGGACTGTTCCAGTTTTGGCTGACGTGAAGCCTGATTCTCTGCTATGACATGAAGACTGATTCTCTGCTGACATGAAGCCTGATTCTCTGCTATGGGACCTCTCTCCAATTGATATTGGTTAATTTTTATTTATTTTATTTTTATTTTTATTCATTTCCCTATCCACATTTGTTTGCAGGGGATTTAACTACATTTTGCTGCCTTTTGCAGCCCTCTAGCCCTTTCCTGGGGGGTTCGGGTTCGGGACGAAGTTCGGGTCGGGTTCGGATCCCGAACCCGAACATTTCCGGGAAGTTTGGCTGAACTTCTCGAACCCGAACATCCAGGTGTTCGCTCAACTCTATCTATGATCTCTGAGGCATAGCCTTGTTCAATCAGTGATGTAAGGGATTTTTTTAAAATATCTGTCGGGTCCCCATCAAGGGTCCTATAATAATCTGGGTCTGAGAGTATTTTGTTTGCCTCTTTTAGGTAATAATCGGTATCCATAATTACAACACCTCCTCCTTTGTCAGCATTCTTAATAACAATTTTATTGTTGCTTCTCAGGTTCTTCAAAGCTCCTTTCTCTTTAGAAGTTAAATTATGATGTTTATCCACAGAGGGTGATTTATTAATGGTGGTAAGGGATTTGAACTCATCAAGGACTATGTTATAGTAGCTCTCGAGGTGTGGCCCCTTACTCTCTAAGGGATAAAATGACGATTTCATTGAGAGTTTAGATCGTATAGGAATAGGGCTGGTAGGGGACTGAATTTCTTGTGTAACCGCTGGTTGGGTGGAAGGGTCGACGATGTATGGTGTAGCTACTATCGCGATGTCAGCAATAGCCATATTGGTGAGTTCTTTAATTTTAAAGTGGCGCTTAAGTGTGAGGTTCCTTATAAATTTATTAAGGTCAACGAAGAGTTCAAAAGGGTCAGGTCGGTTGGATGGACAAAAAGATAGCCCTTTACTCAATAATTTGATTTCATCTGTACAGAGGGTATGTTTGGAGAGGTTAAAAATACCTTTGGCGGTAATAACTTCGATTGAAGAGGGATTCTCAACTATTGCGTTGGTCGCGGAAGCAGTGGGTACCTTACCGGGATCGGAAGTGCCTAATATGACAGAGGACCCTTCTTTTTTTTTTTTTTTTCGGGTATACTTAAATTTGCCTCCACGGCATCCTCTAGAACGTTTCGCCTTTTTCTTGATTGAGATAAGGGGGTGAAAAATTGGGTGATCTTGTGGTTTTGTTTGTCGGCTGTCATCCTGTGGGGTGATAGACCTGTTGGTGTGAGGAATGGGGTGAGTTGTTGGACACTGCACAGTGTGGGTGTGGCTGGTGGTGTGGGCAGAAGTGGGGTGGTATTTGGTGTTATTTTCCCTAAAAAAGGGCTCTCGGACAGGTTTTTTGGAAGGGCTAAAAAAAGATCATCATGGGTGGTAGATGTAGAATAAATGGAGAGGTTGAGTGTGGAATCTGCTGGATGTTCTTCTAGTGGTCTTTTGGAAGACTCCTCGACTATACCACTATAAGAGGATGTAGCCGCTAGTTTGCTACTAGTGGGTGGTGTTAGAATAGGAGTTGGCGTGATGTGGGTAGATAGTTCCAGGATGTTATCTACCATAGTAGTGGGTCAATATTTTCCTTTTTATATTCGACCGGTGGTCATTCATACGTTCTCTGACCGTCTGACCGGTAGAGTATGGTGTTTATCACCTTTTATATGTTTTTATTTTCAATCTGATATTAATTACCAGCTGATATATGGTTTCATCATATGGCTACTGAGTATTACAGTTCACCCCTCCTTTTTTATTGGTAAGGGGTATTTATCCACTTTTTTATTTTTTATCATCTCCAGTTCTTTCCATTGGTGTATATTTTATTGATTTACATACATTCATTTGCATAACCAGTCAGGCGCCACTTGGTGATTTTTTCCTCTTTTTTTTCCAGTCCACTATTACTATATTGCATTCTTGCTTATAGTTTATCACCTAGACTGCCCTGCTTCTGTGCTAGGCTCTCACTGTTCAGTATTTCCTGGACTTTTAACTATTTCTTACTTATCATATACTTTTCTCTCCACTCTGGTCTCCACCTCTGTCGCCCTGTGCGTTTATCCCTTATCTGCTTTCATAGGAGTACAGGATTAACCCTCTCTTTTTCTTCCTTTACCTCGATTCATTACTCGGCCGATGGGAGACCATAGGCCGATTAGAGGAGCAGAGGCTGACTCAGGTTGGACCTATGTGGAGAAAGATCTACCTGATCTTTTCAAAAGAATCCGAAGGGAGCTTAGCTCTACATTATCCATTGAGGATTTTCATAAACTGGATGCCCACATCTTGGGAACTCAACCGACTCCGGATGACCGCCAACGGAATTTCCAGACGGATAAAGGAGTTCAACATCTAATTGACATCGCCAAGAACTACATACACAGTGAGATTGACTGGTTTTTTTCTCTCTTGCTATATTGCTTTGGGACTTATACCACGAGGCCTCAGACTGCCGTTAAAACCAACTTTTGACAACGATGTGCTGTTCTCTAAAAAATGGTTGGACATCAGCAATGCCTGCTCAGTCCAATTTCTTAAAATTTTAATAAAAAAAAGAAAATTGATCTGTCAAGACCGTAGGGACACTTTGGACCATTTAGGGTTATCTCTATCTCCCAGCAATTCCAATCCCAACATATCCGCTAAACATAGTATCCTGAGGTCCTTTGAATATAATGAGGTACGCAAAAAATGTAGTAAACTTCTGAGGGATCTTAATGACTATCGACAGGATAAAATCAGGAATTGGGAACGAAAATGGCCCCAGAAACATAGTGCTCAGCTCCAAAATCTTCACACCATTAGACCCTCCCAAATTCCCCCATTGATGCCTCTGGGACGTGAGCATATTCACCCTATCACATATCCCCAACAGAGAATAACCTTCTATAACAAGAACTATCACAAACATCAAAAAACAGCTCCCTCTAGAGAACACTCTAATGATCACCCCCATCAGTCTTTTCCAACTAGAGATCCAATTAAGCTGGCTACACCTAAGACAGCCCCTGACCTACCACTTAAGGACAAGCCCCTTACCAATATTACCAACCTCAATCAAGATTCTTTTACCCATGATGAGGGACCCCAGACTTCCACTACCATGGTAGATAACATCCTGGAACTATCTACCTACATCACGCCAACCCCTATTCTAACACCACCCACTAGTAGCAAACTAGCGGCTACATCCTCTTATAGTGGTATAGTCGAGGAGTCTTCCAAGGCACCACTAGAAGAACATCCAGCAGATTCCACACTCAACCTCTCCATTTATTCTACATCTACCACCCATGATGATCTTTTTTTAGCCCTTCCAAAAAACTGGTCCGAGAGCCCTTTTTTAGGGAAATTAACACCAAATAAAAATGAAGGGTCCTCTGTCATATTAGGCACTTCCGATCCCGGTAAGGCACCCACTGCTTCCGTGACCAACGCAATAGGTGAGACTCCCCCTTCAATCGAAGTTATTACCGCCAAAGGTATTTTCAACCTGTCCAAACATACCCTCTGTACAGATGAAATCAAATTATTGAGTAAAGGGCTATCTTTTTGTCCATCCAACCAACCTGACTCTTTTGAACTCTTCGTTGACCTTAATAAATTTATACAGAATCTCACACTTAAGCACCACTTTAAAATTAAAGAACTCACCAATACGGCTATTGCCGACATTGCGATAGTAGCTACACCATCCATCGTCGACCCTTCCACCCAACCAGCGGTTACATAAGAAATTCACTCCCCTACCAGCCCTTTTCCTATACGATCTAAACTCTCAATGAAATTGTCATTTTATCCCTTAGAGAGTAAGGGGCCACACCTCGAGAGCTACTATAAGTCATTGATGAGTTCAAATCCCTTACCACCACTAATAAATTACCCTCTGTGGATAAACATCATAATTTAACTTCTAAAGAGAAAAGAGCTTTGAAGAACCTGAGAAGCAACAATGAATTTGTTATGAAGAATGCCGATAAAGGAGGAGGGGTTGTAATTATGGATACCGATTATTACCTAAAAGAGGCAAACAAAATACTCTCAGACCCAGATTATTATAGGACCCTTGATGGGGACCCGACAGATATTTTCAAAAAAATCCCTTACATCACTGATTGAACAAGGCTATGCCTCAGAGATCATAGACAAAAAGGAGAAGAAATTCCTTATTCCTTTCCACCCGGCCATTGCCATTTTTTATTTTCTTCCCAAGATTCACAAAAATGAAAAAAAAAAAACTCCTGGTAGACCTATCATATCAGGGATCGATTCCCTCACTACTAATCTTTCAGCTTATGTCGACTCTTTCCTCCAAAAATATGTCCAACTCTTGCCGTCCTACCTAAGAGACTCCTCTCATCTGATTAACCTTCTGAAAAATATACAATGGCAAGATAATTATATCTGGGTCACCCTTGATGTGACCTCTCTATATAGCAATATTAGACATGACTTAGGCCTTAAGGCAGTTAAACACTTTTTGGAAGGAGATCTGACATTACTAAATGCACAAAAAGAATTTATCTGTAAGGGGATCGATTTTATCCTTCATCACAATTATTTTACTTTTAATGATAAATTCTATATCCAACAGAAAGGGACCGCGATGGGGACGAAATTCGCGCCGTCGTACACTAATCTTCTTATGGGCCTTTTTGAAGAGCTACACAATCTCCTACACAACCCCAAGATTAAATTTTACCACCGTTATATCGACGATATTATTTCTATTTGGGAGGGTACCGATAATGAACTTTTAGCCTCTTTTAATACATTGAATACTAATGATTGGGGCCTATCTTTTAGCGTGGAGCACCACCCATCAGAAGCTATCTTTTTAGATATTAATCTCAATTCTACCAATAATACTATTAAGACAAAAACTTTCTTTAAGGCCTCCTGCACACGACAGTATTTTTTCACGGTTCGCAAAACGGGGTTCCGTTGGTCCGTGATCCGTGACCGTTTTTGGAGGATCCACGGACATGAAAATAAAGTCGTTTTGGTGTCCGCCTGGCCGTGCGGAGCCAAACGGATCCGTCCTGAATTACAATGCAAGTCAATGGGGACGGATCCGTTTGACGTTGACACAATATGTAAAGTCAGGAGTCCCTATTATACCATCGGATCAGAGTTTTCTCCAATCCGATGGTATATTTAAACTTGAAGCGTCCCCATCACCATGGGAACGCCTCTATGTTAGAAT
Organism: Bufo bufo; assembly: GCF_905171765.1. NCBI lineage: Eukaryota > Metazoa > Chordata > Amphibia > Anura > Bufonidae > Bufo > Bufo bufo. The sequence continues at coordinate 430,307,982 of NC_053392.1, read as the reverse complement.
ATACTGTCGGATATGAGTTAGATCGTGAAACTCATATCCGACAGTATATTCTAACACAGAGGCGTTCCCATGGTGATGGGGACGCTTCTAGTTAGAATATACTACGAACTGTGTACATGACTGCCCCCTGCTGCCTGGCAGCACCCGATCTCTTACAGGGGGCTGTGATCCGCACAATTAACCCCTCAGGTGCTGCACCTGAGGGGTTAATTGTGCATATCATAGCCCCCTATAAGAGATCAGGGGCTGCCAGGCAGCAGGGGGCAGACCCCCCTCCCTCCCCAGTTTTAATTTCATTGCTGGCCAGTGTGACCCCCCCCGGCCCCCCCTCCCTCTATTGTAATATCATTGGTGGCCAGTGCGGCCCCCCTCCCTCTATTGTAATATCATTGGTGGCCAGTGTGCGGCCTCCCCCGGCCCCCCCCTCCCTCCCTTTTTTGTATTATCATTAGTGGCCAGTGTGCGGCCCCCCCTCCCTCCCTCTATTGTATTATCATTGGTGGCCAGTGTGCGGCCTCCCCAGCCCCCCCTCTATTGTATTAATATCATTGGTGGCCAGTGTGCGGCCTCCCCTCTCCCCCCCCCCGATCATTGGTGGCAGCGGAGATTCCGATCGGAGTCCCAGTTTAATCGCTCTGGGGCTCTGATCGGTAACCATGGTAACCAGGACGCTACTGCAGGCCTGGTTGCCATGGTTACTTAGCAATATTACAATATTAGAAGCATCATACTTACCTGCTGCGCTGTCTGTGTCCGGCCGGGAGCTCCTCCTACTGGTAAGTGACAGGTCTGTGCGGCGCATTTCTTAATGATCTGTCACTTACCAGTAGGAGGAGCTCCCGGCCGGTCACAGACAGTAGGAATCCGATCGGAATTTCCGCTGCCACCAATGATGGGGGGGGGGTCGGGGGGGAGAGGGGAGGCCGCACACTGGCCACCAATGATATTAATACAATAGAGGGGGGGCCGGGGAGGGGCCGCACACTGGCCACCAATGATATTACAATAGAGGGAGGGAGGGGGGCCGGGGGAGGCCGCACACTGGCCACCAATGATAATACAATAAAGGGAGGGGGGCCGGGGGGGCCGCACTGGCCACCAATGATATTACAATAGAGGGAGGGGGGGGCCAGGGGGGGCCGCACTGGCCACCAATGAAATTAAAACTGGGGAGGGAGGGGGTCTGCCCCCTGCTGCCTGGCAGCCCCTGATCTCTTATAGGGGGCTATGATATGCACAATTAACCCCTCAGGTGCAGCACCTGAGGGGTTAATTGTGCGGATCACAGCCCCCTGTAGGAGATCGGGTGCTGCCAGGCAGCAGGGGGCAGTCATGTACACAGTTCGTAGTATATTCTAACTAGAAGCATCCCCATCACTATGGGAACGCCTCTGTGTTAGAATATACTGTCGGATATGAGTTTTCACGAAGTGAAAACTCATCTCTGAAAAAGCTTTTATGCAGACGGATCTTCGGATCGTCTGTATGAAAGTAACCTACGGGCATGGATCACGGACGCGGATGCCAATCTTGTGTGCATCCGTGTTCTTTCACGGACCCATTGACTTGAATGGGTCCGTGAACCGTTGTCCGTCAAAAAAATAGGACAGGTCATATATTTTTGACGAACAGGAAACACGGATCACGGATGCGGCTGCAAAACGGTGCATTTTCAGATTTTTCCACGGACCCATTAAAAGTCAATGGGTCCGCGAAAAAAAAACGGAAAATGGCACAACGGCCACGGGTGCACACAACGGTTGTGTGCAGGAGGCCTAAGAAAGTGAATGCCAACAGTTTTTTAGATTTTACCAGTTGTCATTATCTGAAATGGAAGAGGAACATTACCTTTAGTCAAATGAAACGCTTGAGAAGGAACTGCTCAGAGGACCAGACACTTAAAACACAATTATCTGCCCTAAAAAAATGCTTTAGAGAAAAAAGCTATCCCAAATCACTTATAATAGGATCTGAGAAACGGGTATTACAATTAGACCAGGAAGAGTCCCTCAGGCCTAGGATCATCGACAAGAAAGAACGCTCGACCAAAGGAATGGCTACTCAATCCCACCTTGTTACTAGATATAACATTGAACATAAAAAAATCAGGGAAATATTAACCAAATATTGGCCTATATTAGGGAAAATCATTCCCCCTACCCCTTCTCTTACATTTAGACGAGCCCCTACTTTGAAAAACATACTGGCTCCCTCTTGCCCTAAACTGAAACAGAAACACGCTCCTATGCCCACCTTCAGAGACATAATAGGACCTATGGCAGCTTTAACTGACCCCTTGGGTGTTTTTAAATGTAATAAGACCAGGTGTAAATGTTGCAGGATGATTGCACATGGGAGGAAGGAAATTAATATCCCAGACACACAGGAACTCTTTACTTTCAAACATCATTTGAGCTGCAGCTCAAAAGATGTTATATACGTATTGGAATGTGCATGCCAACTCAAATATATAGGTAGAACAACTCAGACGGTCAGAGAACGTATGAATGACCACCCGTCGAATATAAAAAGGAAAATATTGACCCACAGTGTTTCCAGACATTTCTCGGTAATACATGATGGTGACCCACATCTCTTGAAAGTTACTCCACTTGAATTGGTCCCGTCCTCATTTCAGAACCTGGCCAGAAAAGAAATGTTTTGGATCTACTGCATGAACACGTTGACACCCTTTGGTTTAAATGAGAGTTTGGAGTACACAAAATATTAAATAATTACTCTTTTTGGCGGCCTTTGCCTCCTCTGTCTTATATACCCCTAGACTTATTTTTATATACCCTTCAAGTGCACATATGCACATATGTTATTACATATATGGGTATCCATACACATATATGTTCTGCTATACTTCCTTTAGGGGTTTTCTATATGATATTTTTGACCCAGAGGCGTATGTATATGCGTATATATTTGTATGTATGTATATATATATACACTGCTCAAAAAAATAAAGGGAACACTTAAACAACACAATGTAACTCCAAGTCAATCACACTTCTGTGAAATCAAACTGTCCACTTAGGAAGCAACACTGAGTGACAATCAATTTCACATGCTGTTGTGCAAATGCGATAGACAACAGGTGGAAATTATAGGCAATTAGCAAGACACCCCCAATAAAGGAGTGGTTCTGCAGGTGGTGAGCACAGACCACTTCTCTGTTCCTATGCTTCCTGGCTGATGTTTTGGTCACTTTTGAATGCTGGCGGTGCTTTCACTCTAGTGGTAGCATGAGACGGAGTCTACAACCCACACAAGTGGCTCAGGTAGAGCAGCTTATCCAGGATGGCACATCAATGCGAGCTGTGGCAAGAAGGTTTGCTGTGTCTGTCAGCGTAGTGTGCAGAGCATGGAGGCGCTACCAGGAGACAGGCCAGTACATCAGGAGACGTGGAGGAGGCTGTAGGAGGGCAACAACCCAGCAGCAGGACCGCTACCTCCGCCTTTGTGCAAGGAGGAACAGGAGGAGCACTGCCAAAGCGCTGCAAAATGACCTCCAGCAGGCCACAAATGTGCATGTGTCTGCTCAAACAGTCAGAAACAGACTCCATGAGGGCGATATGAGGGCCCGACGTCCACAGGTGGGGGTTGTGCTTACAGCCCAACACCGTGCAGGACGTTTGGCATTTGCCAGAGAACACCAAGATTGGCAAATTCGCCACTGGCGCCCTGTGCTCTTCACAGATGAAAGCAGGTTCACACTGAGCACATGTGACAGACGTGACAGAGTCTGGAGACGCCATGGAGAATGTTCTGCTGCCTGCAACATCCTCCAGCATGACCGGTTTGGCATTGGGTCAGTAATGGTGTGGGGTGGCATTTCTTTGGAGGGCCGCACAGCCCTCCATATGCTAGCCAGAGGTAGCCTGACTGCCATTAGGTACCGAGATGAGATCCTCAGACCCCTTGTGAGACCATATGCTGGTGCGGTTGGCCCTGGGTTCCTCCTAATGCAAGAAAATGCTAGACCTCATGTGGCTGGAGTGTGTCAGCAGTTCCTGCAAGACGAAGGCATTGATGCTATGGACTGGCCCGCCCGTTCCCCAGACCTGAATCCAATTGAGCACATCTGGGACATCATGTCTCGCTCTATCCACCAACGTCACGTTGCACCACAGACTGTCCAGGAGTTGGCAGATGCTTTAGTCCAGGTCTGGGAGGAGATCCCTCAGGAGACCGTCCGCCACCTCATCAGGAGCATGCACAGGCGTTGTAGGGAGGTTAAACAGGCACGTGGAGGCCCCACACACTACTGAGCCTCATTTTGACTTGTTTTAAGGACATTACATCAAAGTTGGATCAGCCTGTAGTGTGTTTTTCCACTTTAATTTTGAGTGTGACTCCAAATCCAGACCTCCATGGGTTAAAAAATTTGATTTCCATTTTTTTATTTTTGTGTGATTTTGTTGTCAGCACATTCAACTATGTAAAGAACAAAGTATTTCAGAAGAATATTTAATTAATTCAGATCTAGGATGTGTTATTTTTGTGTTCCCTTTATTTTTTTGAGCAGTGTATATATATATATTGTGTATGTATATGTATTTATATATGTATGTCTTTCACCTATAGTGCTTCTATAGTTGTTTTTATGAGCTTTTAGTATCTGTAGGATCGATTTACCATTTTTTATTTTTTATTTTATTTTATTTTATTTTTATTTTTATCTATTATATGTATTGTTTTATATATCGATATTTTTAATATTTATATACATTTATTGTTTTACATCTTTTTACCATCATTGATGCTCAAAACACACTTGTCCTATTACCTTTATATATCGATATTTCTTCTAATCAGTCCTCTAGTCACTCCTGTTCCCTCTCACCCACTATCCCATTATAGATATTTCCGGCACTTAGGCCCAATGGAACGCAAATCTCCATGCCAACATCTGTATTTGCATTCCATTCATAGCTACCTTAATCCCGCCCCCCCCCCCCCTTGGATAATGTGAGGTGGAACGCACTTTCGGTTGTTGCGTTCCACACACCGGAACCAACTTTTTCGTCTCCGTGCGTTCAATAAAATAATGTTCCCCTGCCCGGCCCAAAAGATTTTACACATAGAATACTACCCCCACCGATCCATCATTTACTAGTATTCAAAACTGTTTATCCCGTCCCAGTCTATTCCCTGTGTCGCCGCGATTTGGAACGCACTTCCGGCCGGTGCGTTCCATATACCGGAACTCCAGTCCCCGCCCGCCCGTTGCTTGCAATATATAATTTTTGGTCCCTCTGTATTTTTCTACAGGGCGGCCATAAAGACTAGTATGTATATGTATAAATATTTATTGTATACTACATAGCTTTACTTGTTCTGTTTTTTCCTGCATTTGTCTTTACCTATACGTAAACCGGAAGTGACACTGACGTGTTTTTTTTTGCGCCAATAACGCCTTCTAGTTTGAATCTGACTTGCTATATTTAGCTGTATGTTTTTTATAACACCTTGTATAAGCCTAATACCTGCTCTTCTCCTGAGGAAGGGGTTTGTTTATCCCCGAAACGCGTTGAGCCCACCTGACCTATTTATTTATTAAAGGATTATACCAGAAGTTCTACCCTGTTTCCCTGAAAATAAGACAGTGTCTTATATTAATTTTTGCTCCCAAAGATGCGCTAGGTCTTATTTTCAGGGATGTCTTATTTTTCCATGACACAGGGGGATCAGAAGGGGGAATCAAAATGACACAGGGGGATCAGAAGGGGGAATCAAAATGGCACAGGAGAATCAGAGGGGGGATTACCATTTTAGTACCCCCTTCTGATCCTCTTGTGTCATTTTGATCCCCCTATGTCATTTTAAGTGATCCCCCTCCCCTGTGCTGGTGGATTATTTAGTCTCTCCCCCCTCCCACCTTCACCAGACATCCCCCACCACTTTATCAGGCATTCCCCCCCCCCTTCCCCGCCCTCAGTCACCCCTGTGTGTCCGTGCTGGCCAGATTCCACACAATGTGCCCGACTCCTCCCCCGCGCGACTCACTCACTGTCTAATTGTGAGTCAGCCAGACTCCGTCAGGGCAGAGCGAGCAGCAGGCGGCAGCTTGTCCTGGCGGCGGCGCGGGCTCTCTGATTTAAAGAGACCTCGCACTGCCTGAACAGCTCTGGCTGCGCTGCGGCCAATCAGTGAGCTGCGCGGCTGCACCCACCGCTACGGTCCAGAGGAGTCAGACGCCTTACGGTAGCTTCGGGGGCCTTATATTCCGGAGGGGCCTTATTATCGGGGAGGTCTTATTTTCGGGGGGATGCCTTATATTACAGCGAGAGGCAAAACTGGAAGTAGGTCTTATTTTCGGGGAAACACGGTAAGCAGTGGACTGCCGTATTTTCCAGATATTCTATAAGCGACCCAGGCGAGGTAGGTGGTTGTTCTGGGTGTCTTGAGCTTTATCCCAGTACACCTCAACCTGGTGAAGTGAGTGTGGTGTTTATCACCTTTTATATGTTTTTATTTTCAATCTGATATTAATTACCAGCTGATATATGGTTTCATCATATGGCTACTGAGTATTACAGTTCACCCCTCCTTTTTTATTGGCAAGGGGTAGTTATCCACTTTTTTATTTTTTATCATCTCCAGTTCTTACCATTGGTGTATATTTTATTGATTTACATACATTCATTTGCATAACCAGTCAGGCGCCACTTGGTGATTTTTTTCCTCTTTTTTTTCCAGTCCACTATTTCTATATTGCATTCTTGCTTATAGTTTATCACCTAGGCTGCCCTGCTTCTGTGCTAGGTTCTCACTGTTCAGTATTTCCTGGACTTTTAACTATTTCTTACTTATCATATACTTTTCTCTCCACTCTGGTCTCCACCTCTGGCGCCCTGTGCGTTTATCCCATATCTCCTTCCATAGGAGTACAGGATTAACCCTCTCTTTTTCTTCCTTTACCTCGATTGTACTGTCCCAGAGAATGAAACGAACAGGTAATTTTTAAGGCGTAGCGAATGCTTTAAAAACAAAACCCATAAAACTATGGCATTTTTTTCTAATTTCACTCCTTTTGGAAGTTTTTTCCAGCTTCCAACTACATCATATGCCAAATAAAATGGGGCCATTAGAAAGTACAACTAATCCGACAAAAAACAAGCTCTCATACAACTATGTGAATAGAATATTGGCTCCAGGAAAACAAAAACATAAATTGGTCCTGTCCTTAATGGTTAATTGTGTGACTTTGCACTTACTTTTAGTGAGCTTGACCTTAGTCTGTCATTATTTGTTAATATAGCCGGCAGCCAGATACATACATCTGACACACCCAGCATTAATTAACACTGGGAATGTTAGGTAATGGTCCCCTGCTGTTCTCCCAAATCAGTCACAGGCCACTACATCTGAAGCCTATGAGCTAGTAGACCAACACAGGCAGTCATGAAGCAATTACACTGCGACTGCTTGGGCCAGGTTTCAAGTGGTGTGATGATTAGTGATGAGCGGCAGGGGTCATATTCGAATTCGCGATATTTTATTTTGTAGAATATTCGTTGAAAATTTGCAAATTCGAAAATTCACGATTTTTTTTTTACTCTAAAAACCGGAAAGGTAATGATTGTGTAATATGCGAATTTTCGGAATTCGAATTTTCGGATTCAAATTTTTTATTGCGAATTTTTCAACTTACAACTATTGGACAAAGAAGATTATAGCACTATATTAGCTAAATTGCTCTATTCGATTTTTTTCGAATATTCTCTATATTGCTATAACTTTGTTTTTTCGAATATTCGTAATATTCTAAAACAAGAATATATAGCAATATAGCGAATATTCAAAAAAAACGAATATAGAGCAAAATTCGCAAACACTACTACTCCTAAAGTCAAGTATATTGCAGCCTTCTTATTGGCCCACAAGCTAGAAGCAGTGAGGGATCATGTGTACTGATAAAAAAAATAAAAAATAATTTGAATATTCGAAATTACGAATATATATAACTATATTCGAAATTTTCGCGAATTTTCGAAGTACCTATATTCGCGATAAAAATTCGAAATTCGAATATTCCTGATCAACACTAGTGATGATATAGGGGGCATTACTATGGGCACTGAAGGAACTTAATGGGGACACTGTAGTGGGCATTAGTAGGGCAGTTTTATTACCAAGGCACTCTAGGGCACATTACTGGTGGCACTGGGGCAGTTTTAATATTGGAGATGCCATAGGAGGCATTGCTGGGGCACTATAGGGCATTATTATTACTGGGGGAACAATAGGGATGTCACTGGGAGCATTTTAAATATTGGGTTGCTGTTGGGGGCATTATAGGTAAATAACTGGATACACTGGGGAATTTTTAATACTGGAGTTTTACTGGGGGCACAATAGGTGACATTATTATTATTACTGAGGCACTATAGGGTGCATTATTACGGCAGAAGGCACTATAGGAACATTATTATTACTTGGGCATTTTTATTACTGCTGACACTATACTGGAATCTATTACTAGGGGCACACTGGGGACTCTATTATTGCTGGAGGAACTATAGGGGGCAAGGGTACTACACTCCAGATTATATGTGCCCAGTGAAAGGATTCTCCAGTCATATCATATTCATGTTGACTGCAGCTATTAAATAAATTGTTAGCTACTGTTGAGATAACCACATTATTAAAGATAATTTATGGTACACACTTAAAAATTTATACGAAAAATACACTTTAGGCACAAGTCAAAGAAAGATGATAACTGCCCCTGCCCTGCTGGTAGTGCTCGGCTGGTTATCAAATTTGCTAATACTGCCTGACTTAAAAAAAAAAAGTCCACTGTGAGTCACAATTCTGATCCTCTCTATTCTGCAAATAGTACTATCTGAGATGTGCAGTACCCAGGTGGTGCCCCAGGGAGCTGTCAACAAGTTTCTTGATGAGAGAAAGCAGCTACTTCTTGCTTTCACCATCGGCAGACTTGACTGGAAACTATGGGATAGGAGCTGCTGATGGTTCCCCCGTACTATATGATAAGGAGTGATAATTTAAGCATGGGGGAAAATTTAGCTGGCTGCATATGGGAAAGCTGGTCTGGCACCCTCTTTATTAGAGCTGGGGTATGCTCCCTCTGCAGTTGCACAGGTCACACACCAATAAGACTGGCCATAAATCAGACCATGAAGCAGGGACAGCATGAATATCTTCAGTCTGACTCTGCGTGAGTGTGGACTGTCTCTTCTCTAGATGGTGAAGGGAGGTAAGGGAGACCCTGCAGTTGCTGCCTGTCTGTATTCTGTACAGGCAGCAATTTCCACTGATTTCAAGTACAGAATCATGCCTGTTTTGAATGTAGTGCTGCCTGAGGCCATGTAGATCACGACTCACGAGCATCCAGTCTTGACCGTTGGCCTTGTCCCTTGCGCACATGGATTTCTCCAGATTCTCTGAATCTTTTAATGATATCATGTACTCTAAATGATGGGATGATAAAACACTTTACAATTTTACGTTGAGGAACATTTTTCTGAAATTGTTCCACAATTTTCAGATGCAGTTTTTTTTGGGGGAGAATGGTAAACCCTCTGCCTTTCTAACATGCTCTTTTTATACCCATGACAGATATAATAAAACAAAAAGGAGTCGGGTGAACAGGGATGTAGGATGGCAAAGGAGGAAATAGCATATGAGGCGCCAATGGATATTTGCAATGAACGGTAGTGAAAGATCTAGATGTGATGATGAGAAATAAGGCAGCTCCCCAAACCATGAAAATCAGTGCACACCAGTGAACTGCTGGAATGATAAGCGATAAGAAAGAAAGGCGGTTATACAGTGCTGTTCCAGGTATATCCTGGGAGCACAGTGGGGGCGCCAGAGGGCCAGAGAGCCAGACACCAGTCTGCAGTATTCAATTATCATCCGATGCCAGTGTGGTGAACAAAATTAACTCTTATTAGAGTAGTAAGGTAAAAGTGTACCTTGAAGTGAATAAAAAGTCTCTAAGTAACAAACAAATAGACAGTATAAAATTTATATTTTTAGTATAAAATCATATATAAAATCCATTATAGGATACATAGAATGTATTTAACTATACTCAACTTGGTGTATATCAACAAATCTCAGTGTATCACTTTTATGAGCATAAAATAAGCACTGGTAAAGGACTTACTTTACCGGGGAGGGAAGTATAGGATAAGCACATAACACCATACTTGTACCTCCCCCGCCGAGATCACCTTATAATGGTGGATGTGACTTCTACGTCCCCGAAAGGATGACACCAGGGCTCCAAGTTCCAAAGTAGAGGTCTTTAATACATAAAAAGCTTGACGCGTTTCGGGACACTACCCCTTCATCAAGAGCATGCGCTAGATAAAGAAATACTGTCCTGAAATGCATCAAGATTTTTATGTATTAAAGACCTTTACTTTGAAACTTGTAGCCCTGGTGTGCTCCCAGGATATACCTGGAACAGCACTGTATAACCGCTTTTCTTTCTTATCTCTTTTTATACCCAGTCATGTTACTTAGTAGCAAATTGCTCCTCCTGTTTTTTGTATTTATACCACTTACTTTCCCAGCCTTTTGTTGCCCCTGTCTCAACTTTTTTGAGATGTGTTGCTGCCATCAAATTCTAAATGGGTTATTTTTTTTCATGAAATATTAAAATGTCTCATTTTCATCATCTGATTTGTGTTCTATGTCCTAATGTGAAAAAAATTTGGATATATTAGATTTGCAAAATATTGCATTCTGCTTTTAATTGCATGTATTACATTTTACACAGCGTTTGCACAACATTTTTGGAATTAGGGTTGTAAATGAACTATACTTACAAAGCGAATAGTAACCTTTGTGCCCTCAATAGCAGTTGAGTTTGAATAAAGTGCTTCATTACACATGAACAAGTCATAACATTTGGCTGTAGAAACCATCCTCAATATATAATGTTCTCCTTCTTTAACAAAAAAAACCCCCCAAAACACATGTATTACAAGGACACGTGTATGCCATTGAAAATAAATTTAACAATCAGATCATATAAAATACAAATAGAATCAAAATAAGATAAACTGCAAAAAATTAGATGTAAAAATCTGGTGTGAAGCAGTCTTTGTGCAAACATGTGAAATCACGCAATACTGACGATTTCCCATTTGGTCCTATGTATGATTATATTTTTCTTACTTTTCTAAGAACTTTTTCAAGGGCATAATATCATTTCCACAATAACCTCTTTTATTTAAAGTGCAAACATTTACAGGCACGGCTATGTGACTGACTGGAAAGGGCAAGAGATCACTCACAATTCATATAATGCGCTGTTTGTTAAGATAGAAAAGAGATAGTGGAAATACTAAGTTGACCAGTTCCAGTTTAATGCATAGACTCCAGCGGATGTGGGATGGAAAAAATTAGATGGATATTTCAATGTGCAGACACAAGCCAAGTTTTTAGCTTTATCAGTCTGGAATAAATCTGAAGTAAAGCTGTCGTGGACATAGCACATACAAAGTGTCCAACAAGCAGCTCCTTTGGCAGTTTACTTCAGTTTTGATAATCTTTTGATATGTTAAATATTCATTTTTAATTAGACTTTTGCAGACAGGTCAAAAGTACAGTGATAAGTACCATATCAGTGCTCAAAGGAGTGTTATAGAGGACCTGTCACCTCTCCTGATTGGACTGTTACCAGTTGGAAGGAGGGTGTCCCTGTACACAGGGCCATCTTTAATATTGATTGGACCCTGGGCAAGAATTTCCTTGGGCCCCCTGAAATGCTAAGGTCCATCCGTCTTCTTGAGTGATTATCGCAGGGAAGGCAGGTTAGTTAGTGTACCCGAGCATTAGATTTTAAGACGCCTGTGGCCACCGGGGGAGCACGGGAGGCAGAAGCACAGCTCCCGCACAGCCCGTCTCCCCTTTTCAAATAGAAGACGGGTGGCCCTTAGCAACGCTCATTTTAGAGAGCGCTGCTAAGGGCCATTTCAGCCACAGTTTTCTACTAAAATTAAAAGTTTTGGCTAAATAAACTATATTCTAAAAATGTTACCTATCACTTGCCCTACACTTTAGCAAAAAAAAAATTAAATGGCAGTTACACTTTATGGGGGATCTGTGGATGACACACTGTTATGGGAAATCTGTGGATGACACTGTTATGGGGGATCTGTGGATGGCACTGTTATGGAGGGGGATCTGAGGATGACACATACCGTATATAATAATATAGGCTGGCTCACTGTATTTTTGCATAAAATTTATTAATACACTGAAACAAACTATCTTTGTGTCATCATATCAGCATACATACATGAATAATTGTATAAAAATAGGTAAATATGTAAACTTGAAATTCACAGCCAATATTGATCCACATACAGTGGATTTTTTGGATTTGCATATTGAAAAGAAAAAGGAAACTTTTGTTTGTAGCACATATCAAAAAGATGTGGCTAAAAATAGCTTTATTCTGAATACAAGTTGTCATCTTCCGAGGTGGCTCTTGAATGTCCCTTTTAGCCAATTTAGGCGTTTAAGAAGAAATTGTACGGCAAAGGAGCAATTTGAGGCAGAGGCACTGAATATGAAAGTACAGTTTCTAGCAAAAGAGTACCCTAATAAGTTATTGGAGAATTCAATCCAAAAGGTAAGACAACTAGATAGAGCCCTATTCTTTAAACCTAAAGAAGCATCTGCCACTATGCAAGAACAAGACAGTACAGCCAAAATAATTCTACCATATAATAAAGATCATAAGATGGTGAGCAGTATTGTCCATAATCACTGGCACTTATTGAAAGATGACAAGGTTTTAGGCCCCATACTTCCGGCATATCCGCCAATAGTTTACACTCGGGCCCCCAATTTGGGACTACAAGTGGCTCCTACTATAAGAAAACACCAGACAAAATCATTGATAACCCCATGGGCTAATTTAAAAGGTTTTTTACAGGTGTGGCTGCTGTCAAAATTGCAGACAGACACACTTTGATAAAAACACAAAACAGATAATGTCAACGTCCAATAACTTTAAATGGGAAATAAAGGAAATTTTGTCATGCAACAGTAAGTCAGTAATCTATATTATTCAGTGCCCATGCCCAAAACAGTACATTGGCCGTACAAAAAGGGTATTCAAGACCAGAATATCTGAACATATTAATAATATTAAAAAACAATCTGAAACGCATCCTCTATCCAAACATTTTAAATTATACCATGCAGGTGATCCAAGCAACATGAGTTATATGGCTATCCAATCTGTTAAACAAGACTGGAGAGGAGGAGATTTTGTGGCTAAAATGTCTAGACTGGAGTCCAAGAAAATATTTGAGTTTGGGTCCTTGATGCCTCAGGGTCTCAACTCGGAGATTGAGATTTTTGGATTCCTTTAGGAGAGATGGGTGGGTTTTCATGGGGAGTCAGTGCCGGGCTGTTATTCAGCGCACTGACCCCTCCTGCATTCCTTCCCCTCTCTCCCCAATGCCACATTTCAGACATCCCAGCATGTGATGTGTAATTTGTAATTTTTAATTTTTATTTTTAAATTTTTAATTAACATTTTTAATTCATATTTTTATTTTTATTTTGATTTTGATTATGCAAACATATACTGTAATGTACTGACATATGATGAGAACTGTATCTGTATGATCAGCTCAATTCACAGTCCGATCCATGTTTTCTATTGAACCTTCTAATATCACAAATCTAGCTAATTAAGTATATGTTACCATTTATTTCGTATATTTTTATATGGATTTTGTATATGCATATATATAATGCAATAGCAAGATATATGTAGTAATGAATTTGTGAAAAACCACTGTATATATCATGGAGGTGTTGATTGAGGCTGTGCAATCAACCCAGTCCACAATCCGATCCATATTTTATATCAACCTCAAAAAAGGTATTTAAAGTCATGTCTTGTGTCTGCATTCAGCATTCTATGATTGTCTACTGAGGAAGGAACTTGTTTCCGAAACACGTCTAGTGTGTATAGAGACCAAGGCTACCGGTGCAGTTTTTTACAAAATACGCAAGAAGAGGACTTTCTTCAATTTTCAACTTTTTCATCTGCTATAAGCATCTGAAGACGTCCCATACCGCTTGAAAGGTTTTTGCATTCACCAACTACCCACAAAGTGGACTAAACCAGTGTTGATACATTCAGCATTACCGCAAATTTAAACCTTGTTGCATCCACTGCCGCTGGCCTGACAGGCTCAGGTAACTACCAGCTCAGCTCAGCTCAACCAGCTTCCGTGTGCTTGACGGCTTCAGGCGCTTACGTCATTAACCAGCGATCAACTACCTGGCTGGACACGTGGGACGCTGAGAGAGAGATAGACGCTGAACAAGCGGATCCGAGGTCTTGCTTGCAAGTTAAAAGTAAAAAGTAAGTGGAATATTGTTAAACAAGTGCGGTCACGACCTGTTACAGGACATTTGAATAGAGAACCTTCCTTGTGAGAATCGCAGCAAGGACGTACTGGAACCTTTGTTGCAACTTTGTTTCAACTATCCGGCAAACTGACATCTATGTCCTGGACATTCAAGCATAATTGAATATTCTTTGCAGCCGCACCATTTGGTCCTATGCTTAGGAGTACTCCAGCTATTTAGGTTTGTGCGTGAGCTCCGCACATATTTACCTATTTTTATACAATTATTCATGTATGTATGCTGATATGATGACACAAAGATAGTTTGTTTCAGTGTATTAATAAATTTTATGCAAAAATACCGTGAGCCAGCCTATATTATTATTGATTGATCCCCTTTTTCAGCTGGTAACTGAAAGGCTGAGCTCCAGTAGCTTGCTGGTTTGAGCCTTTTCTAAATATTTGATAGTAGTATTATTACATACCGTATATAGCTTCCTATGCTATGTGTCATCCACAGATCCCCCTCCATAACAGTGTCATCCACATATCCTCCATAAGTGTCATCCACAGATCCTCTTCCCGATAACAGTGCACAGATCCCCCTCCATAACAGTGTCATCCACAGATTCCCCCCCTCTTCTAATGTGTATTAAAAACATATAAGTATACCCCCTGTCCACCTTATAAATACAGTAAAATCATGTTTGAAAACCTGATAGAATCGCTCTCCTTTGCGCCCAAGGCGCAGCGTTTCAGCTCCACTTGTGCTCAGCCAGCCCCAACTGCCGTTTTCAAGCACCGCCCAGCTCATCAATATTCACTTCACTGGGCGGCTTCTGCAGCAAGACATGTAGTGGCTGTGATCACAATTTCACAAAGCCGGCACCGGCGCAGCTGAAGCCACCTCAGAGATGTTTATGGGACGCAGGTGCAGTATCATTGTGGCCACTGGGAGTGCCGGGCAAGGTATCCCGCGCATGCCCAGAAGCTGCAAGTGAAACCAATGCCCATAGCTTTCTATTGGGCATGCGCGGGCTCTCGGAGCGTCAGGGACATCAGAAGCCGCCCAGCGAAGTGAATATTGATGAGCTGGGCGGCGCTTGAAAACGCCGGGCCCCTTACTGGGGTATCGGCTTTACCCCCCTGATGGCGGCCCTGAGCGAGCCACACGCCGCTCGCTTGCATAGACAAGTGAATGTGAGATTTTGGAAACGGAGCTGCCTTGGGCCCCCAGGAGCAACTGGGCCCGGGGCAGCTGCCCCTTTTGCCCTGCGGCAAAGACGGCCCTGCCTGTACAGTGAAAGAATATACAATCAAAGTTGCTAGTGTCAGACTAGGTAGGGACACCTCCCCAACTGATAACATACAGTTGGACCTTTATTGCAGACTGCTGGCAATTCATTCAAAAATTTCAAATAAGAATAATAGTAGAATGGCAGACCATAGAGTCATAAGAATAGATGCTCCAGAATTGTTATGGCATGAGGATAGAAAGTAGTTACTAAAACAGACATGTCAGGAGAGGTGACAGATCCCCTTCCAAGACTTTACAACTGATGATTAATTGGTGGGCCACGTGACCGATGAGCATGTCGTCACTGGCCTAGGAAAACCTAAGAGAAGGCCGCAGCACTACTGAGAGCTTTGGTTCCTTCTTAAACAACTGATCGACAGGGATCCCAGGTATCAGACTCCCACCAATCAGTCTCAGAAAACCCCCTTAACTTCTTTACTGCACCTGATGTAATAGTAGGTCAATGGGGTGCTAGAGGTGTACGGAGATATAGAAAAATAATAAATATTCAAATCACCCTCTTTCCAACTTTTTGTGAAGATAACACGAAACAATAAAAAAATAACTGATATTGCTGCATCTGAAAATTTATGAACTATTAAATAATAAAATATGTATCATGCAAATAAATAAAAAAGTTCCTCAAAAAATGTCACATAATTTTTTTAAAAAAGTTATGGGTGTCAGAATATGGTGATGCAAGAAATTATTTTTTTTAAAAGGTTTTAAAATGTTAAAAGTAGCAAATAATAAAAATGATATAAATGTGGTATTGATGTAATTATATTGACCAGCAGAATAAGGTTGTGATGTTGTCAAGGCAATAAAAATTAAACCAAATATGCCAAGGTGGAACATTTTTTTTTCAATTTCAGCCACAATAATTTATTTCCCCAATTTTCAATACATGATATGGTAAATGAAATGGTGCTATTAAAATAAGCAACTTGTCTCACAAAAGCAAGCCCTCTTCCGGCTATCTGAGAAGTAAATTAAAAGAATTATGGGGGGAATTCATCATGAGGAGAATATTTGAAGTCAGT
The DNA here is from genome assembly GCF_905171765.1 of Bufo bufo. Lineage (NCBI taxonomy): Eukaryota > Metazoa > Chordata > Amphibia > Anura > Bufonidae > Bufo > Bufo bufo. The sequence continues at coordinate 430,291,273 of NC_053392.1, read as the reverse complement.
TTTGCTTGAGTCTGTGTTGGAGTACTTTGTACCACATTTATTAAAGGGAGTCTGTCACCAAAATATGACGTTATACACCACTTACATGGCTCTCTAGAACACCTATCCATGATTCTAATGGTACCTTGATGCCAATTGTGGGCACTGCATCGCTACATGTAGTGTGCATGCGCCAGCACATGCATGAAACCAGTGACTAAAGGGCGGACCAGAAGCAAACAGGAGGACTGGAAGCCAGCGCATGCGCACTACATGTAGCAATGCCGTGCCCACAATTGGCATCACAGTGCGCATGCTCGCACCGGCGGTGCACTGCGCACGCGCGGGATATCGGCCGGTCCTGTGGATGACGCAAGGGACTTGCAGGGCAAGCCAAGGAAGAGGCTGGGGAGGAGTAATGTAAAAAGAAGGCAGAACAGCCTGGGCTCCTACACACAGAACGCCACCCCGGGCACTTGCGAGCCCTCATTTGCATATGGATAAACTGTGTTTTTCCTGCAGGTGAAACTCAGAAGAAAATTACAAAGGTACCATTAGAATCATGGATAGGTGTTCTAGAGAGCCATGTAAGTGGTGTATAACGTCATATTTTCGTGACAGACTCCCTTTAAATGTCACATGTTGTTTGGTAAATTTGTCTTATCCTTAGACCTAACAGTTCTGTCTAGAGAAGATACTCCAGTTTTCCTACTCCACCCTCCTCCTGGAGTGAGATTGCGACTTTTCTAACCACACCCACTTTTCTACCAATATTCCAAAACTGGAATGAGTGGTGTAAAAATGCAAAAAGTCACCAATTTTTTGCGCAATCGCTTACATTTTTCTCAAGCCCTATTTTGCGACTTTTTGACGCCAGAATTCTGGAGTGAAGGTATGATAAATCAGGGCATATGAGTCTTAGAAAAAGGGGCTGAAAATACCCAAATGAAGCCTGAGTGACGCTGAACGTAAATATGACATTAATATCCAGTAGTGTAGAGCCAAACAGTAGTGTTTGCGCTCAGTTTGTGGCACTGAGCGCAAACAATCAGCTTAAATACACAAGTAGGCTATGGTCTAGGACTGCCATATAAATCTAATTTTGGATATAGATAGGTAGCAGTTAGAGTTTGTGTAGTAAATAATACAGTTTGGAATGTTTGTCATGGTCTCAGAGGTATACAATATTACTTTAGTTTGTTCAAAGGGAATTGGTCACCAGTTTTCTGTTGCCCTCACTTTTAAATCCTAACAGCCCCAGCACATCTAAATGAGTCCCCATATTCTTGAGCCTCCAATTGACTGTGTTTTTTTCCAACTGAATCAGCAGCAGGTGGGCAGGGAAAACCAGAAGCTCATGAATATACAAGGCTCATCATTATGTGCTGGAGCTGTTCAATACAAGATTTTGGCAAAGTTTTGGCATATACAGTGGATATAAAAAGTCTACACACCGCTGTTAAAATGTCAGGTTTCTGTGATGTAAAAAAATTTGACAAAGATAAATCATTTCAGAACGTTTTCCACCTTTATTGTGACCTATAAATTGTACCACTCAATTGAAAAACAAACTGAAATCTTTTAGGTGGAGGGAAGAAAAAAATATTAAAATAAAATAATATGGTTGCATAAGTGTGCACACCCTTAAACTAATACTTTGTTGAAGCACCTTTTGATTTTATTACAGCAGTCAGTCTTTTTGGGTATGAGTCTATCAGCATTGCACATTTTGACTTGGCAAGATTTGCCCACTCTTCTTTGCAAAAACACTCCAAATCTGTCAGATTGCGAGGGCATCTCCTGTGCACAGCCCGATCGGATTCAGGTCTGGGCTCTGGCTGGGCAATTCCAAAACTTTAATCTTCTTCTGGTGAAGCCATTCCTTTGTTGATTTGGATGTATGCTTTGGGTCATTGTCATGCTGAAAGATGAAGGTCTTCTTCATGTTCAGCTTTCTAGCAGAAGCCTGAAGGTTTTGTGCCAATATTGACTGGTATTTGGGACTGTTCATAATTGCCTCTAGCTTAACTAAGGCCCCAGTTCCAGCTGAAGAAAAACAGCCCAAAGCATGATGCTGCCACCACCATGCTTCACTGTGGGTATGGTTTTCTTTTGGTGATGTGCAGTGTTGTTTTTGCACCAAACATATCTTTTGGAATTATGGCCAAAAAGTTCAACCTTTGTTTCATCAGACCATAACACCTTTTCCCACATGCTTTTGGGAGACTTCAGATGTGTTTTTTCAAAATGTAGCCTGGCTTGGATGTTTTTCTTCGTAAGAAAAGGCTTTCGTCTTGCCACTTTACCCCATAGCCCAGACATATGAAGAATACAGAAGATTGTTGTTACATGTACCACACAGCCAGTACTTGTTGTCACATGTACCACACAGCCAGATATTCCTACATCTCCTTTAATGTTGCTGTAGGCCTCTTGGTAGCCTCCCAGACCAGTTTTCTTCTTGTCTTTTCATCAATTTTGGAGGGACGTCCAGTTCTTGGTAATGTCACTGTTGTGCCATATTTTCTCCACTTGATGATAACTGTCTTCACTGTGTTCCATGGTATATCTAGTGCCTTGGAAATTCTTTTGTACCCTTCTCCTGACTGATACCTTTTAAAAATTAGATCCCTCTGATGCTTTGGAAGCTCAATGTGGACCATGACTTTTGCTGTGGGATGCGACTAAGAAAATTTCAGGAAAGACCAACTAGAGCAGCTGAACTTTATTTGAGGTTAATCAGAGGCACTTTAAATGATGACAGGTGTATGCTGACTCCTATTTGACATGATTTTGAATGTGATTGCTTAATTCAGAACACAGCTACATCCCCAGTTATAGGAGGGTGTTCACATTTATGCAACCACATTATTTTTGTTTTTTTGTTTTCTTCCCTCCACCTAAAAGATTTCAGTTTGTTTTTCAATTGAGTGGTACAGTTTGTAGGTCACATTAAAGGTGGAAAAAGTTTTGAAATGATCTATCTTTGTTTCATTTTTTTTACATCACAGAAACCTGACATTTTAACAAGGGTGTGTAGACTTTTTATATCCACTGTAGCTGGAGAAGATTGTGGAGCAATGATTAATTGTACAGCAATCTGCTACTTTTACCCGCTCACGTCAGGTCTAAAAAAGGTTTGTGGCATGGGCAGGGAAGGGGGTAGTCCTGCAGGCCTGTCTTATTTATAATTTTCTACGCTTGTTGTAGGTGTAGAAAATAAACAAGGGAGCTGGCATACATTTAGACAGACTGTGGATATACTGAAGACTGGTGTCTAAAATGCCGGTCTTAATAAATGACCCCTATGTTTTTCCGAGTAAGATCAGGCTGTTTGTTACTTTCAGTTAGTGATCATGTGAATGTAACAAGGAGAGGCTACTAAGCAATAGGGGCATCTAGTGAGATTAAGATCAGATTTCAGAGGCAATCTTAGCCCTAGATATGGTTTCTGTATGTTGGACTTGGACTTTTATATGTCTGCTGTTCTAAGCCACCCTTTAAAGGGGTTGTCCAACCTGGACATTTATGGCATATCCACAGGATATGCCGTAAATGTATGATAGGTACAGATCCCATCACTGGGATCTACTATTGTCTGAAGAAGAGTACCCTGTTGTGAGCTTCAGGGAGATTTCACTGTGCATTCATGGCTTTCTCCATTAACTGCTATAGAACTTTGGAAAAATATTAGCGTTATTACGCTATTTTCGGATTTCCTATAGAACTGAATGGAGAGAGCCATGCATGTGTGGCCATCTTTCATTTCACTGTAGTGCACAATAGAGTCCCAACCTTGAGAAAGGAGCAGGTCCCAGGGGTGGAACCAATTTAGCTTTTATGGTATATTCTGTGGATATGCAATGGATGTCTAGATGAGAATACCCATTTAATGGAAAAATGTTGACAAATCACAAGTCTTCTCCAAAGGGGTTGTTGATCACATATTTACAGTACCCAAGAAAATGCCCAGAAGTCTGCATAGGTTAGTGACCTGGGTGAAGAAGGACAATATGGGCAATAACAGATTGTTTTAGTTGTAAGTTCAACTGAATCGACTAAGAGAGAAGAGACCAAATTGAAACAGAATTGTAGGTTGGTACATTGGGTTTAGTGTAAGTCTTAAAATGATGACATGGTAGACTACTGAGCTGGTGTCAATACACTGGCTAATGATTAAGAAAACCTAACACATACACCAGGAAAGATGACTTCATTATTTGACAATACCACCTTACCCCCAGTGAGAAACCAAACTACTTTTCCTTCCTGGAATGCCACTGAGACTGTAAGGTTGGTGCAGGTGATGCAGGGGACTTGCCAGCATTTGAATTGCTTCAGGGGGCCCAACCCCACAGCTCCAGGTGGCCCCACTTTACTGGAAGTGGTGGAGATCTGTTCTTGGGCACAAGACCACTACAGCCAGTTACTGGCCTTAGTGGTGACGTGTGCAAAAATAGCAGTTTCACACATGCACACCTAGGCCAGTGATTGCATCAGTATAGTGACCGAGAAAATGTCACTTCCAGTCCAGCAGAGACTGCTAGGAAAAGCGGTGCTGGAATAAAGAGCTTGCTAAGTTTTTTTTAACACACTGTTGGCCTTTCATTTTTTTAATTATGCCAGAGAACGCTTTTAAAGTGGATCTCGAGTTTTCTGGGTACTCTGCATAAAATATTAGCTAAAATGCTATACTCATTATCACAACTATTGCAGGGTGTAGATAACATTCTGTATATGCCGCTACAACTAGGAGGAGGCACTAGCCAAAAATAAAATTAAAGTGTTTACTCGTTATACTCAGCCTACAGTCTGTTTGCAGGCACTGAGCTAAACAGCTTTTAGACAAAACAGGAATCTAGGAATGAAAAACAGCATCAGAATCAATGGAAAATAAGCCCAAAAAGGACCCATCCACTGAAAAACTAAAATTTGGTGGCAGCTATGTCTCCCAATTAACGTGATAGGAAAGGTATTTTACAATGAGTATAAATCACTGGGGACAGACATGATCATGGCACATCACAAAACAAGTCTACAGGGAGTGCAGAATTATTAGGCAAGTTGTATTTTTGAGGATTAATTTTATTATTGAACAACAACCATGTTCTCAATGAACCCAAAAAACTCATTAATATCAAAGCTGAATATTTTTGGAAGTAGTTTTTAGTTTGTTTTTAGTTTTAGCTATTTTAGGGGGATATCTGTGTGTGCAGGTGACTATTACTGTGCATAATTATTAGGCAACTTAACAAAAAACAAATATATACCCATTTCAATTATTTATTTTTACCAGTGAAACCAATATAACATCTCAACATTCACAAATATACATTTCTGACATTCAAAAACAAAACAAAAACAAAAACAAATCAGTGACCAATATAGCCACCTTTCTTTGCAAGGACACTCAAAAGCCTGCCATCCATGGATTCTGTCAGTGTTTTGATCTGTTCACCATCAACATTGCGTGCAGCAGCAACCACAGCCTCCCAGACACTGTTCAGAGAGGTGTACTGTTTTCCCTCCTTGTAAATCTCACATTTGATGATGGACCACAGGTTCTCAATGGGGTTCAGATCAGGTGAACAAGGAGGCCATGTCATTAGATTTTCTTCTTTTATACCCTTTCTTGCCAGCCACGCTGTGGAGTACTTGGACGCGTGTGATGGAGCATTGTCCTGCATGAAAATCATGTTTTTCTTGAAGGATGCAGACTTCTTCCTGTACCACTGCTTGAAGAAGGTGTCTTCCAGAAACTGGCAGTAGGACTGGGAGTTGAGCTTGACTCCATCCTCAACCCGAAAAGGCCCCACAAGCTCATCTTTGATGATACCAGCCCAAACCAGTACTCCACCTCCACCTTGCTGGCGTCTGAGTCGGACTGGAGCTCTCTGCCCTTTACCAATCCAGCCACGGGCCCATCCATCTGGCCCATCAAGACTCACTCTCATTTCATCAGTCCATAAAACCTTAGAGAAAACAGTCTTGAGATATTTCTTGGCCCAGTCTTGACGTTTCAGCTTGTGTGTCTTGTTCAGTGGTGGTCGTCTTTCAGCCTTTCTTACCTTGGCCATGTCTCTGAGTATTGCACACCTTGTGCTTTTGGGCACTCCAGTGATGTTGCAGCTCTGAAATATGGCCAAACTGGTGGCAAGTGGCATCTTGGCAGCTGCACGCTTGACTTTTCTCAGTTCATGGGCAGTTATTTTGCACCTTGGTTTTTCCACACGCTTCTTGCGACCCTGTTGACTATTTTGAATGAAACGCTTGATTGTTCGATGATCACGCTTCAGAAGCTTTGCAATTTTAAGAGTGCTGCATCCCTCTGCAAGATATCTCACTATTTTTGACTTTTCTGAGCCTGTCAAGTCCTTCTTTTGACCCATTTTGCTAAAGGAAAGGAAGTTGCCTAATAATTATGCACACCTAATATAGGGTGTTGATGTCATTAGACCACACCCCTTCTCATTACAGAGATGCACATCACCTAATATGCTTAATTGGTAGTAGGCTTTCGAGCCTATACAGCTTGGAGTAAGACAACATGCATAAAGAGGATGATGTGGTCAAAATACTCATTTGCCTAATAATTCTGCACTCCCTGTAGTGAGCAGCTGCCCAATGAACCATGTGTAATTAAAATAAGGTGTGCAGAAAGGGCAGTACATGATCAGCAGATTTCCTATCATACACAGCATAAGAAGCAGCTGTTACTCTTGTACTGTACAGTAGGCAATCTTCCAGGAAACCAAATATGTCATTATATGGTAGATGGAGACAGAGCACAGAGGGGCAGTCTAACTGTCAGATAGAGTTTGAACAAGAGAGAACTGTTCGGACTACATCCAGGGTAGTGAGAGAATAGGTCACAAGGAATGACAAGTAAGTTTTCTGCACATGTCAGATGATCTCAAGTTCAGACTATGAAGTGTGTAAGCTTGCCGTTGAACCAGGAAACAATGAAATTCAAATCTATCAATTCCCACTAGAAAAAGATCTCAGGAAGAAGCGCCATGGGAACATGGTTCTGGGACAGTCTGTTTTTGGCTGAGAAAGTTGTTGACCATGTTGTCCAAATCAGGGATGTAGACTACTGAGAGAGCTAGAATGTGGGTCATCTCAGGATCTTGATGACTATGGTGGCTTTGTCTGTGCAGGAAAAGAACAATCACCCAAAGCAGCGAGAGACCAGACTCTTGGGGTCATATTTCTCTAACCTCTCTACCCATCTTAGGAGGCTGAAACAGTCAGGTAGGAGAGCTAGCATCATAGGAAGCAGTGTCAGACTGGGGTACCTAGGGCCCAACAGTAAAATTTTTGGGGCCCACTGTACGAATACATTCAAATATTACCTGCTCACAAAACAGCAAGATGTTACCAGATGATTGAATAATCTATCAAGCTTTTTTTATATAAACATAAGCTGGTTGAGGTGCTGTACATTGAATATATGTATGTAGTGCAGTTAGTCTAATGTGTTATGTGCCACTTGTGCAGGGGGTGGGAGACTTGGAGCCCACCTTGCTCAGGGGATTACTGGGGGATTCACTTGTACCCCTGTGGGCCAGTCCGAATCTGATAGTAAGTGGCACGTGATTATCTTGATAACAGAAGAATCGCTTGTTCCATGTAACCCTGATTCTATCTTGAGAGTACACCAGAAGAGACCACGAGGCACAGGATCTGAACATCTGCAATGGCAAGACATACTAATGAGTAGCTCTGAAGGGATTAGATCTACTCTTGCATAAATAACAACTTGTCCTTCAGGAGAAGAATCCTGACCTGGGGAATATTCAAGCATATAAAGAAGATTTGCTGAGAACAGAACAGAGAGAACTTTGGGCAGTAGATGATCCAATTGTGCTCTGAGTTATCCACAGGCTGTCTAGATTAGCTGTCAGGAATAACTGGCAATCCCCTTTTAGTGAAGGAGGAATAAATTACCACTGTGTTGACCTGTGGAACTGTTGTCTGGTTGGCAGGGCCGTCTTTACCGCGGGGCAAAAGGGGCAGCTGCCCCGGGCCCAGTTGATCCTGGGGGGCCCAAGCAGCATTTTACTTGAAATTTACTTGGGCCCCCTATATTTTGTTGCCGCCGCCGCCCGCCGGCCATGTAACATCACAAAGTCACGGTCCGGACTATAGAAATAGACTGAATGAGGAGGGGGCGGGGCCCGCGGCCGCTCTGCGCTCCGCTCTGCTGCCTGGCCTGCCTGTCTCTTTAACAGAGCAGACCAGTCGCTGCTGGAGCGTGACGCAGCTGCCGCACAGGCAGAGAGAAGAAGGAGGCGGAGCGAGCCCGAGCCCCAGCCAGAAGCCACAACAGACACAGCCTGAGCCAGCCAAGCAACTAACAGAACTTACAGGTATTTGGTAGAACAAAGTACAATTTTGTACAAAGATAACAACTGGATGGATCCCATCTGCCACTGGCCCATGATGGAGTGGGAGAAATGTGCCATGAGGGGGATCATAGAGGACAGGGGGACAGTGTGTGCTTTCCTGCTACTACATCAACCCCCCCCCCCCAGGGATTTTGGGGGCCATTAAGGGTTGGACTTTAACTCCTTGCTGCTAATGTTGAGTGTGCCAGTGTGTGTGTCCGTCCCTGTGTGTGTGTGTGTCCGTCCCTGTGTGTGTGTGTCCGTCCCTGTGTGTGTCTGTCCCTTTGTGTGTGTGTGTCCGTCCCTGTGTGTGTGTCCGTCCCTGTGTGTGTGTCCGTCCCTGTGTGTGTGTGTGTCCGTCCCTGTGTGTGTGTGTGTCTGTCCCTTTGTGTGTGTGTGTCCGTCCCTGTGTGTGTGTGTGTGTGTCCGTCCCTGTGTGTGTGTCCATCCCTGTGTGTGTGTGTCTCTGCCTGTGTGTATCACCATGCCCACAGTGTTCTTATGTCTTGACGCAGCTGCTTCAGAACGTTCTGTGCGGGGAAAGAAGAAGAAGATGGAAGAGGAGGCAGCGCCAGCATGGAGTCCGTGCGATAGACACAGGGAGGCACACTAAGGACGAAGGTAACACTTCCACATGATCTACACTAGTGTTATCTGTGGTTTTACATAGGACTGCAGGTAACACTACTACATTATTCAGCACTAGTGTTATCTGTGGTTTTACATAGGACTGCAGGTAACACTACCACAAGGTTAGATCGCACAGGGCGCCTGAACACATAAGGCCGGCCCTGGCTGCGCACCCCAGCGCCAAGCCCCCCCCCCCCCCCACATCCGGCGCTTTCCCTCAATATGAGTGCAGGAGCCCACCCGAAAGTCACGTGACTGTCAGAGCTTCCGGTGTGCAGAGCAACGGTCCTCAGCTAGAAGAGAAGGAAGATGGCGTCAGCGGCTGCCAAGCAGATAGCGGCGGAGCAGGTGCCTCATCCCTTGAACATATAGATATATATACTGTATGGAGACCAACCCCGCCGCCCGCTCATTTCCCGGGGCTCCGCCCTCTAAACAGTTTGTGTGTGTCAGGCACATGTCTGATGTCTCACCCTGCAGCTTTATAATCTCCTGTGTCATACAATAGAACGAACTGTAATCTGTAGCGTCATATAGAGGGATGACGTCACTGATGTAATATGCCTCTTATATGTGGAGAGCGGTGATGTCACAGATGTAATATATCACCTATATGTGGACAGCGGTGATGTCACTGATGTAATATATTACTTATAAGTGATATATTACATCAGTGACATCACCACTCTCCACATATAAGTAATATATTACATCAGTGACATCACCACTCTCCACACATAAGTAATATATTACATCACTGCTGTCCACATATACCGGTAAGTAATATATTACATCAGTGACATCACCGGTCTCCACATATATGTGGAGAGCGGTGATGTCACTGATGTAATATATCGCCTATATGTGGACAGCGGTGATGTCACTGATGTAAAATATCACTTATATGTGGAGAGCGGTGATGTCACTGATGTAATATAACATTATATGTGGAGAGCGGTGATGTCACTGATGTAAAATATCACTTATATGTGGAGAGCGGGGATGTCACTGATGTAATATATCATTATATGTGGACAGCGGTGATGTCACTGATGTAATATATCATTATATGTGGAGAGTGTTCATGTCACTGATGCAATACAGCACTCCAGATGGCGACCAAAATGGTTGCCAATGCGCCTTAAAATTTGCAGATGGCGACAAGACTTGTCATAGGCTACAGGCCTGAGGTCTATTTGGTAGTGAAATCCCCGCGCAGGCAGGCGTGAGAATGTCATCACGCCCGCCTGTGCCAGGACGCGGTGAGGTGTGCGCGTCTGCGTTGCACCATCCCTCGCCGTACCAGAAGCTAGTGAGCGCCAGTGAAAGGACACAGGTGAGTATAAGATTTTCGCTTTTTTTTAGGGTGTGGGAAGGCGGGATCCAGGGGGCCCAAGTAAATTCTTGCCCAGGGTCCAATCAATATTAAAGACGGCCCTGCTGGTTGGATTGAAAGGTGAACAAATTGATATTTATGACACCAGATTGTAAAACAATGGAATCACTGGCAACATGTTTATGCCAGGGTAATGCTTGGGGAGCTGACAGCAAATGTGAGGAGGCCCATGGTTTGAAGGCAGGCCTATTTTTCTGGATTTGTAAATTAGGATTTCTGAAGAAAGTGTGAAGGCTGGAGAAATTATGAAAATAGTATGATTAAATGGCAACCTACCTGAGACCAGAATGAGGCTTGCTTTTAAGAAGGTAAGAACTTTTACCATACCATGTCCACAGAAATAATATCATCCAGGAGGCTGCTAATGACCACTGGGAAAAGGATGAATTGTTGGAGACATTGAGGGTAGCATCAGGAGAACCAGAACTTGTATCAGAGGATTCTATAAATTGCCATTGCAGTACACACTATCCATCATGTCTGCCTGAGAAAGTTGATGAGACGGTTTTGCTAACTCCTCCTGGAGGATCCAGAGAGGATGTCATGACACAGTTGTCAACCTCATTCTATGGTGGTCCTGCATACCCATATGGAGCAAAGTCTTGACTAAATGTCGAGCCAGCCACCTCAAGAGGAAACTTGGCAAATTCAAGAGTACAATCTTTATTGTTGTGAAAGGAAGTAATTTTCATCCTGGAATTTCCATTCTTTAGAGAAGAGGTTATTGAACTCAGAATTATTTAGTCTGAATTGAATGGAAAAAGGAAAATCCCTCTTGCTAGCAGGAACGTTCCTTCCCATGCAAGGTCTCCACTATAAACCTATCTACCACTGAGAATACTGTAGCTTTTAAGACTGTTACATGTCCAACTGAAAATCAAACTGGAAGCCTCTCCTTTAGAGTGTTCCTCTTGAGCAAAAGAAGCGTTGGAACCTCTCTTGGAGGGAGATGAAGAAAGCAAAGGAATTGCAATGGATAGAGATAGTGTTTAGATCTGGCTCGTTTGTGGCATCTATGACTGTGTAAATAATGCAAAAGTGCCTAATGGAGACTCCAAGTCTGGCCCCATCACCAGGATGTAACACTTCCTTGTAAGGCCTAAACCAAAGGCTAAAGTTATGGAGGTTATCAAAATAAAGTCACCTTGGGAGGTTTGTCTACTACGCACAATATGGAAATATGGATATAGGGATCAACTAGAGATGAGCGAATTCGTATTAATTGATTAGTTCATTAGAGATTTTTGGAATCAAAGGGCTGTCCCCACTGCTCAAGAGGTTCCCCTTGCCGCTTGGATTGACAGAGCCAGACTTCTTACCCGGCCCTAACAATCTCACCCCTGAACTGCTGCTCCAAGTAGTGGTGCAAGTAAAGAGGCTCTGCTGCTGCTACTGGAGCAGCAACTGTGCATTTGCCACTGCATCCTCACGATGCAATTGCAGGGTACCGATTGGTTTAATGGGGGCCTGCTATGTTACCAAACCTCTTACACTCTGCTTCTGGCAGGGACTAATAGAATTGTGGCAAAATTGATATTCACAGCATTGATATTCACAGTATTGCTGTGAACAGTACAAGTGATTGAATGACTGCAGAGTACAAAAAAAAAGTTTTGGGAAATATATAAAACAATATAAAAAATTGCCATTTTGTCATTTGTTTACTAAAAACAATAAAAAATATAAATATAATTTATATTATGTCTACAATTGTTCAAAATATTATAATATGTCATTTATCATGTGCAGTGAGTGCTGTAAAAAAACAAACAAACAAACAAAAAAAAGCTATTATTACCTCTCCAAAACAATTAAATAAAATAATTAAGCAAGTTGTATATTCTCAAAAATAATGCCAGTAAAATCTACAGCTTGTCCTGCATAACACACCTGGGTATAAGAATATGGCAGAATATGGCGACACATAATGTTTTAAAAGTATTATACATTAAAAACTATATAAATGTGTTATCGCCTGATCGTACTGCCCCCAAAATAAGAACATCATGTTATTGTTTACTGCATGGTAAAAAGGAAACTCAAGCAACAATGGCACACACTTTTTATTTTATTAGCTTTATTTGGGGAAAAGTTTTCAATTTTTTTTTTGTAAACTATAGCTCTTTATTCTGTAAATATGTAAATCAACACCAAAATAAATTGTTAAAATAGGGGGCACGATTTTTGTTCACTGTGTTCCACTGTATGCTGTGTGGGCTGGTTGCCGGATACGTGTATGTGTATCTAGGGCTATGTGTCAGCGTGGCAGTGCACACCAGGCCCTGTCTTGTGCTTACTTACCGCAGATACTTGCAGGTGTTCCACTGTATGTCGTGTGGGCTGATTGCCATGTTGTGCATACTGGCTGCAGACACTTTGGGTGTGGACATGACCCTTGTGTTTGTGTCTCCTCTCTGTAACGCGGGGGTTAATCGCCTCTTACTTGATGTGTGTTATGTGTGCCTTGTGTTGGTCAAAAGAGATGGCATTGCGGTTCGCCTGGCGTTTTTTTCGTGGCAAACTTTGCTCGTTCGCAGTTCACCGAATGGGCGAACATATGGAGATGTCTGCCGGCACCATAATGTTTTACATTGTGAAGAACTTTGACCCTTGACACATCCATCAAGTAGTACAGGACCGCCAATTGAAACGTTTCAGCACATGGACATACCACCTACCCTATAAATAAACCCGATCTGGCTGCCATTTTACATTCAGTCTTTTGCCAGTGTAGGGAGAGGTTGCTGTGTGGAGCAGAAATAGACTGTTAGAGACACCAAACGCTAGCTAATAGGGCCACAAAAGTCCTTTTAAGGACTGGTATAGGTGTGCTATCGATAGGTGTGACATACTGAGGGGTGTGATATAAGTATAATATACTTTCTAACATAAAAAGTATATTATTGTCACGAGGGTATCAAGAGCCACGTCTGACTCTGTTATACCCGGGGTCAGGAAGTCGCAGCGGGTGGCTGCGCGCTCTATATCTAAAGATCACGTTGTTTCTTAGTGATTGTTTTCTGTGTTTGCCTTGCTATCCTTTTTGTCTCTCTCAGGGATCCGTAGCTTCTCCTCCTCAGCTGTTTCTTGTCTGCCACTCCCTACCTCCTTATATTCTCCCCTCACACTTCTCTAGTTGCCAGTTATAGAGCTTCCTGCCTGGACATCTATACTGACCCACTGGAGTGGTTAATCCTGGTTGTCGTTCCTGAGTGCTACCCTCCGGATCCCTGTTGGGCTTATTGTTGTCTCCTGTTGTCGCCCACCTGGGAATATATGTTGAGTCTGTGTTGTCTGTCCTCCCCTTGGTGTTTTCCCTTAGAGTTAGTGGTGCGGACTAGTGTTCCCATCGCCCTGTTCACTACCTAGGGCTCAGGTCAGGGAAAGCCAGGGCTTTAGGCACGTGATCGGCGTACGGGTGAGGAACCCGTCTAGGGACGTCAGGGCAGCCAGGTGCCAGCCGCCAGGTGAGTCAGGGGTCACCATCTTCCCTCTCACTTGGGCAGGGCCTTCCTCGTTCCCTCCCTCTGTGTCACGTATGTGATAGCCACGCCGACCGTGATATTATAACTGGCCCTTACTTTTTGAGTAATTTTTTGTTTGTTGTTTTTTTTTTTCTCTCTCTACTTAGAATCCAATATGGATCCTATTGATGCCTTGGCAGAACAGCTTCAAAGCCTGTCTTTGGAGGTGGCAGGATTGAAGGCGTCTGTTCTCCAACAACAGCAGCAAATGCAGCAGACCGCACCCCCAGCGGTTGCTATGGGTAACCAGGTTGTCACTGAACCCAAGGTTGCTCTTCCCGACAGATTTTCTGGGGGAAGGGACAAATTTGCGACGTTCCGTGAGGCCTGCAAATTATATTTTAAGTTGCGCCCTTACTCCTCAGGTCATGAAGAACAGCGGGTAGGGATTGTCATTTCCCTGCTTCAGGGGGATCCGCAATCCTGGGCGTTCTCGTTACCTCCTGGTTCTCAGGCTCTTCGGTCAGTGGAGGGATTTTTTGGGGCTTTGGGTCTCATATATGATGACCCTGACCGAGTCGCCCTGGCTGAGTCGAAGTTACGGAGACTCCTACAGGGAGATCGGTCAGCAGAGGAATATTGCTCAGAGTTCCGTAGGTGGGCTACGGATACTCAGTGGAACGACCCGGCTCTCAGGAGTCAGTTCTGCTCTGGGTTATCTGAAAGGGTTAAGGATGCACTGGCGCTGTATGAGACCCCCCTTTCCCTTGATGCTGTTATGTCCCTCTCTATCAGAATAGATAGACGTCTTAGGGAGAGATCGAAAATTCCGGAGCAATTGGTTACCTCTCCCAAGCAACAGTCAGCCTGTACTGACTTAGATGAGCCTATGCAGCTAGGCGGAACTTCTCGTCAGGTCCGTCCTCCCGAGGTTCGCCGTAGGGGGGGGCTTGTTTTTTCTGTGGGGGGAGGGGTCATTTCATTAATGTCTGTCCCTCCTTTCTCAAAAACAAAAGCCCGTCGGAAAACTACTAACCCCGGGCTGTGCGGAGGATGTCAGCCGGGGGGTATACGTTTCCTCCATACGAACATCTCAATTTGTGTTACCAGCGGTCATTGTTTTTGGTGTTAAGACGGAGTCTATTTCTGTTTTTCTAGACAGTGGAGCAGGGGTAAACTTGATTGATGCCCATTTTGCCCGCACTATGGGTTTGTCTCTCTGTACGCTGCAGAGACCTATTCCCGTATTCGCTATAGATTCTGCTCCTCTGTCTCAGAGAAACCTCACCCACATTGTTCGTAATTTACACCTTCGGGTAGGGGACCACCATAATGAGTGTCTTTCATGTTACGTTCTGGAGGGCCTTCCCTCTCCGGTGGTATTGGGTCTTCCCTGGTTG
This sequence comes from Bufo bufo, assembly GCF_905171765.1. Taxonomy (NCBI): domain Eukaryota; kingdom Metazoa; phylum Chordata; class Amphibia; order Anura; family Bufonidae; genus Bufo; species Bufo bufo. Next base: position 430,276,014 of record NC_053392.1, on the reverse strand, counting down.
GTAGCGCACAATCCAGTGGTGGATTGGCAGGCCAGGGAGATATTGGAGAGGAGTGAGCATTGCAGAGAGAATTGCTTAAATAACAATTGCTTAATCGCCTCCATAGCTTCCCTACCTACATTTATTTCGGACTTTGAGGACGTTTTTTCTGAAAAGGGTTGTCAGAAACTACCACCTCATCGTCCTTATGATTGCCCGGTTAACCTGATTCCCGGGGCAAAATTACCCAAGTCCAGGTTGTATAATCTTTCGGGTCCCGAGAGACAAGCCATGAAAGATTATATCTCCGAGAGTCTGGCTAAGGGACACATCAGACCCTCTTCTTCACCCGTGGCTGCAGGGTTTTTCTTTGTTAAAAAGAAAGATGGGGGCCTGCGTCCTTGCTTAGATTTCCGTGAGTTAAACCAGATAACCATCCGTGACCCATACCCTCTTCCTCTCATTCCTGACCTTTTTAATCAGATTGCGGGTGCTAAGTGGTTCTCCAAACTTGATCTTAGGGGGGCCTACAATCTGATTCGTATCAGGGAAGGGGATGAGTGGAAGACAGCTTTTAACACCCCTGAGGGGCATTATGAAAATCTAGTTATGCCTTTCGGTCTGACCAATGCCCCTGCTGTCTTCCAACATTTCGTTAATGATATTTTTAGTCATCTCATCGGCAGGTTTGTAGTCATATACCTAGATGATATCTTAATTTATTCGGCTGATCTGAAAACACATGAGGTGCATGTCAGGCAAGTACTGCAGGTCCTACGGACGAATAAATTATATGCGAAAATTGAAAAATGTGTCTTCGCTGTTCAGGAATTACAGTTCCTGGGATATCTATTATCTGCTTCAGGTTTCCGCATGGATCCTGGGAAGGTCCAGGCAATTTTAGATTGGGATCTTCCTGAGAACCTTAAAGCCCTACAACGGTTTTTGGGTTTCGCTAATTTCTATAGAAAGTTCATTAAAAATTATTCAGTGATCGTTAAACCCCTTACCGACATGACTAGGAAGGGGACGGATTTTTCCAAATGGTCTGACGCCGCTAAAGATGCATTTTCCTCTCTAAAGGAGAGGTTTACCTCGGCACCTGTTCTAATTCAACCTGATGTCTCCCAGCCTTTTATTGTCGAGGTAGATGCGTCAGAGGTGGGAGTGGGAGCTGTATTGTCTCAGGGTCCGTCTTCTGGCAAATGGCGTCCTTGCGCTTTCTTTTCCAAAAAATTATCTTCTGCGGAGAAGAATTATGATATTGGAAATAGGGAACTGTTGGCGATTAAACTGGCGCTTGAAGAGTGGCGTCACTTCTTAGAGGGAGCAATCCACCCCGTCACGGTGATTACGGATCACAAGAACCTTCTGTACCTAGAATCGGCTAAGCGTCTCACCCCTAGACAAGCTAGGTGGTCGCTATTCTTTACCAGATTTAACTTTGTAATCACCTATCGTCCTGGGGCAAAAAATACCAAGGCAGACGCATTATCTCGTAGTTTCCCTGGAGGGGGTAATGTTTGTGATCCGGTACCTATTTTACAAAGAGGAGTGGTTGTCTCTGCTGTACACTCTGTTCTAGAGGGAAAGGTGTTAGAGGCTCAGGGGGACGCCCCGGCCTCTTGCCCCTCAGAGAAATTGTTTGTACCGTTAAACCTGCGTCTTGAATTATTAAAAGAACATCATAATTCGGCACTTGCTGGACACCCGGGTAGTAAAGCAACCTTGGAGCTTTTATCTCGTCGTTTTTGGTGGCCAAGGTTGCGTCAGGATGTAATGGATTTCGTGTCTACTTGTTCTACTTGTGCACGCGCGAAAGTCTCTCATACACGTCCAGCAGGGTCTTTATTGCCACTTTTCATCCCCAATAGGCCATGGACACATCTGTCAATGGATTTCATCACTGACTTACCGTTGTCGGCGGGTAAAACAGTTATCTTGGTAGTAGTAGACAGGTTTAGCAAAATGGTACACTTTATTGCGCTGCCCGCACTTCCTAATGCTAAAACTCTCGCTCAGGTGTTTATCAGTGAAATCGTGAAGCTTCACGGGGTCCCTTCCGATGTGGTTTCGGATCGGGGAACCCAGTTTATTTCTAAGTTTTGGAAAGCTTTTTGTTCCCGTTTGGGGGTTCACTTGTCCTTTTCCTCAGCTTTCCATCCTCAGTCGAATGGACAGACTGAGCGTACCAACCAAAACCTAGAAACATATTTAAGGTGTTTTGTGTCTGAAAACCAAGAGTTGTGGTCATCATATTTACCGTTAGCTGAATTTGCCATAAATAATCATCATCAGGAGTCCACTGGCAAGTCACCATTCCTTGGTGCATACGGTTTTCATCCCCAATTTTGTACTTTCAAAGAGGGGGGGTCTTCTGGGGTTCCCGAAGAGGAAAGGTTTTCTTCATCTCTTTCATCGGTATGGCAGAAGGTGCAAGTTAACTTGAAAAAGATGAGTGGTAAATATAAATGCATGGCCGATAAGAAACGGTCGCCAGGTCCGGACCTAGGAGTGAATGACTATGTGTGGTTGTCTACTAGGAATACAGGGAGTGCAGAATTATTATATAAGTTGTATTTTTGAGGATTCATTTTATTATTGAACAACAACCATGTTCTCAATGAACCCAAAAAACTCATTAATATCAAAGCTGAACATTTTTGGAAGTAGTTTTTAGTTTGTTTTTAGTTTTAGCTATTTTAGGGGGATATCTGTGTGTGCAGGTGACTATTACTGTGCATAATTATTAGGCAACTTAACAAAAAACAAATATATACCCATTTCAATTATTTATTTTTACCAGTGAAACCAATATAACATCTCAACATTCACAAATATACATTTCTGACATTCAAGAACAAAACAAAAACAAATCAGTGACCAATATAGCCACCTTTCTTTGCAAGGACACTCAAAAGCCTGCCATCCATGGATTCTGTCAGTGTTTTGATCTGTTCACCATCAACATTGCGTGCAGCAGCAACCACAGCCTCCCAGACACTGTTCAGAGAGGTGTACTGTTTTCCCTCCTTGTAAATCTCACATTTGATGATGGACCACAGGTTCTCAATGGGGTTCAGATCAGGTGAACAAGGAGGCCATGTCATTAGATTTTCTTCTTTTATACCCTTTCTTGCCAGCCACGCTGTGGAGTACTTGGACGCGTGTGATGGAGCATTGTCCTGCATGAAAATCATGTTTTTCTTGAAGGATGCAGACTTCTTCCTGTACCACTGCTTGAAGAAGGTGTCTTCCAGAAACTGGCAGTAGGACTGGGAGTTGAGCTTGACTCCATCCTCAACCCGAAAAGGCCCCACAAGCTCATTTTTGATGATACCAGCCCAAACCAGTACTCCACCTCCACCTTGCTGGCGTCTGAGTCGGACTGGAGCTCTCTGCCCTTTACCAATCCAGCCACGGGCCCATCATCAGTCCATAAAACCTTAGAAAAATCAGTCTTGAGATATTTCTTGGCCCAGTCTTGACGTTTCAGCTTGTGTGTCTTGTTCAGTGGTGGTCGTCTTTCAGCCTTTCTTACCTTGGCCATGTCTCTGAGTATTGCACACCTTGTGCTTTTGGGCACTCCAGTGATGTTGCAGCTCTGAAATATGGCCAAACTTGTGGCAAGTGGCATCTTGGCAGCTGCACGCTTGACTTTTCTCAGTTCATGGGCAGTTATTTTGCGCCTTGGTTTTTCCACACGCTTCTTGCGACCCTGTTGACTATTTTGAATGAAACGCTTGATTGTTCGATGATCACGCTTCAGAAGCTTTGCAATTTTAAGAGTGCTGCATCCCTCTGCAAGATATCTCACTATTTTAGACTTTTCTGAGCCTGTCAAGTCCTTCTTTTGACCCATTTTGCCAAAGGAAAGGAAGTTGCCTAATAATTATGCACACCTGATATAGGGTGTTGATGTCATTAGACCACACCCCTTCTCATTACAGAGATGCACATCACCTAATATGCTTAATTGGTAGTAGGCTTTCGAGCCTATACAGCTTGGAGTAAGACAACATGCATAAAGTGGATGATGTGGTCAAAATACTCATTTGCCTAATAATTCTGTACAGGGTGTATTAAGTTGAAGGTTCCTTCTTGGAAACTGGGTCCTAGGTTCATTGGTCCCTATAAAATAGTAGCCGTCATTAACCCTGTGGCTTTTCGCCTGGAGCTACCTCAGACTTTTAAGATCCATAACGTCTTCCATAAATCGTTACTCAAGAAGTATGTTCCACCTCTAGAACCATCGCCGCTGCCACCTCCTCCTGTCATTGTGGCTGGTAATCTGGAGTTTCAAATAGCCAGAATTGTTGATTCTCGTCGGGTCCGCCGCTCTCTTCAGTATCTGGTGCATTGGGGGGGTTATGGTCCCCAGGAAAGAATGTGGGTTCCAGCGTCAGAGGTAAACGCCAACAGGTTAATTCAGACTTTCCATGCCTCTCATCCGGAGAGACCTGGTCCTGAGTGTCCGGAGGCCCCTCGTGAAAGGGGGGGTACTGTCACGAGGGTATCAAGAGCCACGTCTGACTCCGTTATACCCGGGGTCAGGAAGTCGCAGCGGGTGGCTGCGCGCTCTACAGGGAGTGCAGAATTATTAGGCAAGTTGTATTTTTGAGGATTAATTTTATTATTGAACAACAACCATGTTCTCAATGAACCCAAAAAACTCATTAATATCAAAGCTGAATATTTTTGGAAGTAGTTTTTAGTTTGTTTTTAGTTTTAGCTATTTTAGGGGGATATCTGTGTGTGCAGGTGACTATTACTGTGCATAATTATTAGGCAACTTAACAAAAAACAAATATATACCCATTTCAATTATTTATTTTTACCAGTGAAACCAATATAACATCTCAACATTCACAAATATACATTTCTGACATTCAAAAACAAAACAAAAACAAATCAGTGACCAATATAGCCACCTTTCTTTGCAAGGACACTCAAAAGCCTGCCATCCATGGATTCTGTCAGTGTTTTGATCTGTTCACCATCAACATTGCGTGCAGCAGCAACCACAGCCTCCCAGACACTGTTCAGAGAGGTGTACTGTTTTCCCTCCTTGTAAATCTCACATTTGATGATGGACCACAGGTTCTCAATGGGGTTCAGATCAGGTGAACAAGGAGGCCATGTCATTAGATTTTCTTCTTTTATACCCTTTCTTGCCAGCCACGCTGTGGAGTACTTGGACGCGTGTGATGGAGCATTGTCCTGCATGAAAATCATGTTTTTCTTGAAGGATGCAGACTTCTTCCTGTACCACTGCTTGAAGAAGGTGTCTTCCAGAAACTGGCAGTAGGACTGGGAGTTGAGCTTGACTCCATCCTCAACCCGAAAAGGCCCCACAAGCTCATCTTTGATTATACCAGCCCAAACCAGTACTCCACCTCCACCTTGCTGGCGTCTGAGTCGGACTGGAGCTCTCTGCCCTTTACCAATCCAGCCACGGGCCCATCCATCTGGCCCATCAAGACTCACTCTCATTTCATCAGTCCATAAAACCTTAGAAAAATCAGTCTTGAGATATTTCTTGGCCCAGTCTTGACGTTTCAGCTTGTGTGTCTTGTTCAGTGGTGGTCGTCTTTCAGCCTTCTTACCTTGGCCATGTCTCTGAGTATTGCACACCTTGTGCTTTTGGGCACTCCAGTGATGTTGCAGCTCTGAAATATGGCCAAACTGGTGGCAAGTGGCATCTTGGCAGCTGCACGCTTGACTTTTCTCAGTTCATGGGCAGTTATTTTGCGCCTTGGTTTTTCCACACGCTTCTTGCGACCCTGTTGACTATTTTGAATGAAACGCTTGATTGTTCGATGATCACGCTTCAGAAGCTTTGCAATTTTAAGAGTGCTGCATCCCTCTGCAAGATATCTCACTATTTTTGACTTTTCTGAGCCTGTCAAGTCCTTCTTTTGACCCATTTTGCCAAAGGAAAGGAAATTGCCTAATAATTATGCACGCCTAATATAGGGTGTTGATGTCATTAGACCACACCCCTTCTCATTACAGAGATGCACATCACCTAATATGCTTAATTGGTAGTAGGCTTTCGAGCCTATACAGCTTGGAGTAAGACAACATGCATAAAGAGGATGATGTGGTCAAAATACTCATTTGCCTAATAATTCTGCACGCAGTGTATATCTAAAGATCACGTTGTTTCTTAGTGATTGTTTTCTGTGTTTGCCTTGCTATCCTTTTTGTCTCTCTCAGGGATCCGTAGCTTCTCCTCCTCAGCTGTTTCTTGTCTGCCACTCCCTACCTCCTTATATTCTCCCCTCACACTTCTCTAGTTGCCAGTTATAGAGCTTCCTGCCTGGACATCTATACTGACCCACTGGAGTGGTTAATCCTGGTTGTCGTTCCTGAGTGCTACCCTCCGGATCCCTGTTGGGCTTATTGTTGTCTCCTGTTGTCGCCCACCTGGGAATATATGTTGAGTCTGTGTTGTCTGTCCTCCCCTTGGTGTTTTCCCTAGGGCTCAGGTCAGGGAAAGCCAGGGCTTTAGGCACGTGATCGGCGTACGGGTGAGGAACCCGTCTAGGGACGTCAGGGCAGCCAGGTGCCAGCCGCCAGGTGAGTCAGGGGTCACCATCTTCCCTCTCACTTGGGCAGGGCCTTCCTCGTTCCCTCCCTCTGTGTCACGTATGTGATAGCCACGCCGACCGTGATAATTATAGTGCATTTGTATTGTGCAGCAGTTGTGTGTGGTTCTGCTGCCATACCGCAGCTATACAGCCAGACAAATGTTATTGGAACAACTAATTGCAACTGTTGTGATAAACCAGTTGTCCCCCAAAAAAAAGATTGAGGCAGGGGTGTGATATACCTATAATATAATTTATATATAGTGCATGTGCAGCATTTGTGTGCGGTTCTGCTGAGATACCGCAGCTATACAGAGGGACAAACGCCACTGGAACTAATAATTGCAACTGGTGTGATATACCAGTTGCCCCCCCAAAAAACTAATTGAGTCAGGGGTGTGATATACCTATGATAGAATTTCTGTATAGTGCATTTGTATTGTATAAATATAAACGCAAGACCAACGCTGGCCCACATGCCAAACTACAGTTAGTATATGTAATACATATTACGGCAAATTCAAAGGGCCAGCAATTAGAAAATTATGAGGGTACCAGCTTCTATAAAAAAGCACAAAACCATTAAAAACTAAAATTTTTTTATTTTATTGAATTACAATTATACATACATGACAGACGTTGTGATTAAAAAACGCATAGCAGCAAAGAACAACACCATCCCAGTGGAACACTGGCTACATACTGTATTATAATAAGCAGCAATTTGTAAACCTATATCCATGTGGTTGAGTCTCATCTACATAGAAATATACACATATAAGGGGAAATATACACATATAAGGGACAACCAAAGTCTCCAAAAATTATTGCCAACAATCCTAAAAAAGATGTCACTACAAGATATACTGCCCAAGCAGGAAGGTAATAGCCAGAAATCAAAGAGACACTCACCTATTAAGCTCAGTGTACCCGTACCGGGATGGCGCTACCCCGATGCGCGTTTCGGCGTGCCTTCGTCAGGGGATAACGTCATCACCGTGGATCATGTGGTTATAAAGGGCCTTCCTGCCAACAGAATTGCATTCACAGTATGTTCAATTATTTCTATCACCTGGATGTCCTCCCCCAGCCAGTGTCACCTCGTACCGCCCATATCACGTGACGTCTCACGCTGCAACACATCGCAGGCGAAGATAAAACCCATACACAAGGAGAGCATGCTCCCTCTGTTGGACATATTCGGCATATCTTATCCATTAATTATTTATTGTATATACTAATGCCTTCTCCTAAGCACCTCCTATCCACAAAATACTAAAACAGCATATATTACATGCCATCCATTGTACACTATGGACATACGCAACAGCCATCATTTTTATGTTAATACATCAGCCTACAATAAAGAGCTTAATTACATGATACATAATTACATAGTTTAATGCCCAGTATATACTTATACTTGATAATAAAATGTTAATACATGAGCATACAGTAAAAATACATAATTGCATGATACATAGTTACACAATTTGATACCTAATACCGTGCATGATTGATTATACTTCATAATAAAACCATATATCAAAACATTGTAATGTTATGGGAAGGGGGGGGGGGGTACAGCTTAAAAAAAATTATAATGAAAAATAAAAATAATAAAATGTGTAAGGTGTTGAGGATGTGAAGGGTGGAATGGAACATGCTTGTGCAAGTTATGTATGAGGAGGGTTAACACTACTATGTGATAATGAGAGAATGATGGGATGTGAAAAGGGGGAGGGGGAAAGGGGAAAGGGAAGAGTGGAGGGCGAAAGAGGGAAGGAGGGGATATCCCTGTTAATAGATCAAACAACAACGGATGGGTGTACCCTCAAAACTAATGTGTAACCGGTGTATTATAAAGTGCAATACAATGTGAATGCATTACCCCCTAGTGGTGAGAAAAGGGGGGAAGGGAGGAAAGGGGAAGGATATTGGGCGAGGGATGAGTTCATGACATATGTATCCTTGGGCCAATCGCGAGACAAAATGGGCGGAAAATCCATCCACCCTGCCCCAACATAGGCAATAGCTCCTGTGCCCACCCCAAAGAAAACAAAAATAAAAATATATCAAAGGTATAACCTATATAAATGGATTCATACAGAATGTAAATCTATACAATCCCAGCTGACAGGAACTGTGCAAACACAAGAAGGAGATGGTGATTACGAAAAAAGGTCCGGTAGATCATCAGACCCAAATGCAACCTATGAAGATCTATTCCCAGGGATATCCCCTCCTTCCCCCTTTCCCCCTCCCCCCTTTCACATCCCATCATTCGCTCATTATCACATATTATTCACTCTCACACTCACACCTTATAATTGGTTTTCCACAGCTCACATTTTTATGTATGTATGGAATTGTGGCCTCCTACACAATCCATGGGGTAGTGTTAACCCTCACCATACATAACTTGCACAAGCATGTTCCATTCCACCCATCACATCCTCAACACCTTACACATTTTATTAATTTTATTTTTCATTATATTTTTTTTAAATTGTTCGTTTTTTAATCCACTTTTGGATTGTCTATATCATTTTGATTTTATTTACGTTAATGAATTATTCTCCTTTGATTCACTTATCGGTCACCAATGTCGAAATACAGGGATATAATTTGTGTATCATGTTTAATATACAGTATATTATAATTATACAGGGGGGCCATTATATATTAGAATTATACAGAGACAGAGGGCCCATTATTAATAGCCTCTCTGTATAATTATAATATATAATGGCCCCTATGTATAATATATGATGGCCCCCTTGTTTAATTATTATATATTATGGCCCCCTTGTATAATTATTATATATTATGGCCCCACTGTATAACTATAATATATAATGGCCCCCTGTATAATATATCATGGCCCCTCTGTATAATATAAAACGGTGCCCATTCTTTCTAAATATACTGGCCTCCTTTGAATCTCTTCTGCCCACCTCCATAGTATGTATGGCCCAGTATAGCCCCCAGTACTTACATAAAAAAATTATAATAATACTCACCTCTCTTCATCACCTCTTGTAGTCTTTGCTTGGTCGTCCCGGTGCAGGCGGTCAGGAACACATCACACTGCCCTCCTGCGCCGCGTCATCACGTCATCGCGTCATCTCGCGAGACCCGGCGCAGGAGGTCTCGGTGATATAACCGCAATCTCCTGGACTCCTGCGCCGCTCTGCTGCTTCTTAAAGCTTCAGGCCAGGCGGAACGGAGGGGATGGGAGCCATAGGCTTCCATCACCCTCATTTTACTGCCTTCTGCCTGGCACCCCCTACAATTTGGCGCCCGGGGCAACGGCCCCCTGGCCCCCCCACGCTACGCCGCTGGTGGCCAGAAATAGTAGTAATATTAGGCCACAGTTCTCCCTGGCTTCGGAAAGGTGCAACATTATCATTAAAGAGAAAGAGGATGAGACTGCGGATTGCTCACTCCTCCTCTCAGTCAAAGCAGGATGATGTGTAGGTAACTTCTGACACCATGCCTTGGAGCCAGGGGTCACAGCATTCCTCTTGGTCCTCCTCCTTGAAACCAGAGAGAAGCCTTTCAGGAGGCAGGGGACCCATGCATAGATGTGTTTGTGGTATTAATGGTGGCATCCGTAGCCACAGTATTGGTGGTGGGGGCATCGACAGTGGCATTCAGAACAAATATAGAGCAGGCAATCTGAAGGGAGGCCAAGGAGCCCACCATGATATATCACAGTTTAATAAAAGTGACAGGGAGCATGAGGACCCCAATCATGGTTGTGTGTTGGGCAGGACCTGGCAGTTGGGTGAGGGTGCTGAAGAGGATGAAGTAACATCAAAGGAGGAGGGTGGTGGCTCTTGCAGCAAAAAAGAGCAGAGGCAACATACGGCCAGAACTTCCCAAAGAACTGCCATATATATGCTTCCGGAACTGGTGGTGCCGCTGACACTATGGGTGCATTAGGCACGAATCATGCCAGAGCTAAGTCAAGCTCAGCTGGCTCTAGCTCTTCTTGAGTGTCTTCTGTCTGGCAGTTTTTCTTCATGCTGCCAGAAGACAGAAGCATTGCCCTGTGCAAGCTCTGCAAGAGTAAAATAAGCCTTGGGCAGTCAAACACAAACATAGGCACCAGAGCTCTATTGAAGTGGCACCACCCCATCCCATGGGCAAACAGTGGTGGTCCCCAGTTACCGCAAGAAGATTTTACTCCTTTTCTCACCTCCCTTACGGCAGCCAGGCCACATCCATGGGCAGTACGGTGTCTTTCACATTGTGATCATCACTTTATGCCTCTGCCACTAAGACTCCTTCTCCTCTGCTTCATTGTCAGCGTTCAATAATGGAATGTGTAGCCAGGAAACAACTTTACATGTCCAGCAATCCAATGGTACGCAAGCTTATTTTCCACCTGTCCAAGTTGCTGGCTATAAAGTCTCTGCCATACAATTTACTAGAGTCTGCTACCTTTAGGGAGCTGATGGTGTGTGCTCAGACTCGCTAGAATAGCTTGCATTATTTCTCCAAAAAAGCCAACCATGCCTTGTACTCTCATGTGGCAGAGAATGTGGGCCACTCCTTGCTATTTTCGCTGTGAAGCAAGGTGCACACCACAGGGAACATTTGGAGCAGCTGTTAGGGGCAGGGACAGTACATGTCATTCACAGCCCACTGTGTCAATGTGCGGCAGTGGTGAGGCAGCACCCCGGGTACAAGCCCTGGTCCTTTTGACTCCTCCCGCGATATCTACCTTGTCCATGGACACACTCCCATCCCCAACAGCAGCAGGGCACAGCATCAATCCCATTCCCTCTCCTTCCTATCACATGTGTCAAGTGTTGTCGTGCAGTGTTGGAGATGATTGGCTTTGGCTAGAGTAGCCACACAGGTGAGCAGTTGCTAAAGTACATCAAGCAGCAAACATCCCACTGGCTGTCGCCCTGCCGACTCCAACTGGGCAAGGTGGTCAGAGACAATGGCCGCAACATCGTGGCCATGCTGAACCTGGGGAAAATAACACATGCTCCCTGCATGATGCACATCATTAACCTAGTTGTGCAACACTTTTTCAAAATGTTCACTGGTGTCACGGCCTTTGGTTTGCTCTGTGACACTGTTGCCACACTTGCGGTTGCCCGCGGCAACGTGTTGCTGTGAGAGCATGCGGTGGCAGTGTCTCGGCCTTCTGGGTGATTGCCGGGACATGGTTGCCACGCATGCTGTTGCCGGTGGTAACGTGTTTGGTATGCTTGTGTGTGCACTTCCCCTTTAAGTGGCTTCCTTCCTCTGTCTGGTGTTGGAAGGGTTAACTCCCTTCCTAGTGTTTTTTAAACACTGGGTTTATGTGTATGGGTGTGGCTGCTTGGGCTATTTAGCCTCTGCTGGATGCCTGAAGCTCTGGGTTCCTCCAGCCTTGGTGTATGCTGGTGGTTCACGGTTCCTGGCTTTTACCATCTGTCCAGTAAGGGGCCACCCTTGTGGTCATCAATGTTATCCCGGTGTCTCCTTCCCTTCCTGTCCCTATTTGTATGGAGTGGGTTAAGTTCGGGGTGTTTGTATGTCTAGTTTGGTGTTACATGTCTGGTGGTGTTTAGTGTCATGTTTGCTAGACATTCCCCTGTCTCATGTTTATTGCAGCTATGGCTGTCCTGGGTCTCTGTGTGGTTTGTGGTGTGTGCTGTGTCCTTTAATGTTGGTGTGGACACCAGCACTTGTGCACGGGTTCCAGTCAGTGTGTCTGTGGCAGGTAAGTGTGTTATGGGTGTCGCTTACCTGCCATCTCCATATGCTGTATGTGTTCCCCTCTCCTTGCAGCCTGGCCTCAGATAGAGACTCCTGTTCCTCCATGACTGGGATGAACAGGTCGTCTCTTCCCTGCTCCTTGATGAGGGATTACCAGGGCGACTTAGGGTCTCTAGGAATCCTGAGTATGAGTCGTCCTACCATCGGGGTCCGCTCATATGGTGAGGAGTCAGGGAGAGGATTAGGGATGTTGTAGGAGGTGACCAGCTCCCTTATTACTCCTTTTGGCCAGGCTGATCCCCTTTTACCCTTTGGCACCGCACGGTGGGGGGTTTTCCCCACTCCCTGCCGTGATAACTGGCTTTTGCAAGGTGTTGGCAATGTCCAGGAGACTGTCCATGCATTTCAGCCATTCTCATGTGGTTAGGAACTCACTCTTTTAGACTTGCAGTGACAGAATGGTACACCGCTTAATCAACGACGTTCCAACTGGCTGGAATACAACATTGCACATGTTAGTGTGTCTGTACGAGCAGCGGAAAGTTGTGAATGATATTATCATGCACCAGACCGACTCAGCAGGGAGCATGTGTTGTTTCGGGGTCAGGCATTGGCAGCTCATCCGAGACACCTGTCGGGTCGGTAGACTACAAAATTTGTCAGTAGGGACAACTGAGAAATGAACAATCTCATCCTTCTAATATTTATTTTAGAACAGACACTGGCTGTCATACATCTTGCCATGCACCCTGTAGTTGTTGGGGACCCACAAGGAGAATGTGTATGAGGAGTCGGAGGAGGAGTTGGAGGAGCAGGATGATGATGCCCATGACACCAGCCACAAGACCCAATCATCTTCGTGAGGGTTTGAGGCAGAAACAACAGGATCCTTGGGCAGTATGCTAGCTTGGTTATGCACTGCCTGGCATACCATTTACATCAAGAAGTCTGGATAGCCATGCTTTTAGACCCTCATTATAAAAAGCAAAATTGGGAAATGTTTTCTTCACTCTGAAAGGGAAATCAAATTACGCTATTGCCAGGAAACATTGTGTATGCAATTTTCCACAGCCTTCAACAAGCAAACACCTGTCTCCAGCATGTTTGAAAGGTAGGCCCCTCTCCATCCCCAGCAGAGTCACTCACCTCCTGGTGCCACAAGCAGTAGAAGCCACAGCAGCAGCAACCAGTTCAGTCTCCTCCAACATGATGGAGCAGTTTTTTCATGTGCCATGCCAGGCTGAAGCAAATCAGCAAGCAGCATCCTTCAGGCCCACCTAGACTCTATGTTCCCTGAACCCATGGACTTCTGAGCAGGAAGACTAGAACAGTGGCCCGAAATGGCACAGTATGCTCTCTGTCTTCTTTCTTGTCTAGCCTCCAGTGTCATGTAGGAGAGGGTGACACCAAAACAGACCAAGATGTCCTCCGCTAGTGTCCAAACATCACTTTTGTCAAAATGAACCAAGCCTGGATTTGGGCATTTGGCAGGACTTTCATACTCCTCCAGCTGAGGCCAATGAATAGATCTGGCCTTGCTAATGGTGCCTCATTTTGCCACAGTTGCTGTCTGTCTGCCTACCATCATATTACCTCCCTACCATCATGTTCTGTATGGCTGCTTCTGCTGCCACCATCATACCACGGCCGCTGTCTGCCACCACTATTAATGCTAAGCATTGGCCACTACTTCTACTACCACTACTACCCATAGACAGCCAATCTACTGCCCTGTATATTCCATGCTATGCTGCTTCTGCTGTCTCTACTGTTGTGGCCATATGTCTCTAATACCCTACCCTTTTCACATCCACACTGTATTGCTGCTGCATCCAATTAAAAGGTAAAAAAAATTCAGGCTCATTCAGAATAAGCCACTTTTAATTTTGACAATTAACACTTGTGCGTGTCGTATGGGCAGGCATTCTGGCTCTGTCAAGGCATAATTTGGTCTGCTTGGTCTATCAACAATGCACAGTTTTTTTTAGTCATAGTAGCCAGGGTCAGAAACAGAGCTTTCAAAGTCAAACAATATACACACAGGAACAAGGTAGCATGTGCAATAACTAGCAAAAGCAGCCCCAGAGCAGGATTTTAATTGAGCACAAATCTCACTAATTAGCTCTCAAGCCAGGCATCCTTCTTTTCTGCTCCAGAGCAGGTGCACTAGTCAGGCTCCATTCCTACCTGCTTGCCTGACTCCTGGAGCAGAGACTGTTACAATAACCAACAAAATAACTGAATATATAACTTATAGCTATAACTCTTTCATTACCACCCAAGGATATGTTTATTGGTGAGATGCCTTTTGAAGCAGATAACCCTATGTAATAAATATTGATTCACATTGTTTACATCATGTTTCTAGTTTAGGTTGGACATAAATGTCTGGAAAATCTGGTGCTTTAGGGCTCATTCCCACGAACGGTCCACAATGCAGGGACACCGACCGTGGGACAGCGGACCCATTCCCTTGAATGGGGTCCGCGATCTGCATCCGACGGTCCACCCCGCAAAAAAGTAGTGCATGCACTACTTTTTTGCGGTGCGGAGGCACGGCCAGAAACACCACGGAAGCACTCTGTAGTGCTTCTGTGGGGTTCTGATCTGTGCTTCTGCACCGCATCTCCGGATTTGCGGACCCATTCAAGTGAATAGGTCCGCATCCGTGATGTGGAAAGCACACGGTGATCCGCAGCATGGGCACGGAGCCCTTACGTTCGTGGGCATGAGCCCTTACTGTATGTGTTGATTGTAAACCTTTGAAGTATACAACTGTACACCATACAAAGGTCTATGTGATAAATTGTTTTTTGCCAACTGCATGGGAAAACACAGCAGGCTCCACATTCCTATACAGTAGAAAAAGTGCGCTGATATATAAACTTACCCGGCAAATGCCGAAAGGATGCTACATATATATATATATATATATATATATATATATACACTGCTCAAAAAAATAAAGGGAACACAAAAATAACACATCCTAGATCTGAGTTAATTAAATATTCTTCTGAAATACTTTGTTCTTTACATAGTTGAATGTGCTGACAACAAAATCACACAAAAATAAAAAAATGGAAATCAAATTTTTCAACCCATGGAGGTCTGGATTTGGAGTCACACTCAAAATTAAAGTGGAAAAACACACTCCAGGCTGATCCAACTTTGATGTAATGTCCTTAAAACAAGTCAAAATGAGGCTCAGTAGTGTGTGTGGCCTCCACGTGCCTGTATGACCTCCCTACAACGCCTGTGCATGCTCCTGATGAGGTGGCGGACGGTCTCCTGAGGGATCTCCTCCCAGACCTGGACTAAAGCATCTGCCAACTCCTGGACAGTCTGTGGTGCAACGTGACGTTGGTGGATAGAGCAAGACATGATGTCCCAGATGTGCTCAATTGGATTCAGGTCTGGGGAACGGGCGGGCCAGTCCATAGCATCAATGTCTTCATCTTGCAGGAACTGCTGACACACTCCAGCCACATGAGGTCTAGCATTGTCTTGCATTAGGAGGAACCCAGGGCCAACCGCACCAGCATATGGTCTCACAAGGGGTCTGAGGATCTCATCTCGGTACCTAATGGCACTCAGGCTACCTCTGGCGAGCACATGGAGGGCTGTGCGGCCCTCCAAAGAAATGCCCCCCCCGCACCATTACTGACCCAATGCCAAACCGGTCATGCTGGAGGATTTTGCAGGCAGCAGAACGTTCTCCACGGCGTCTCAAGACTCTGTCACGTCTGTCACATGTGCTCAGTGTGAACCTGCTTTTATCTGTGAAGAGCACAGGGGGCGCCAGTGGCGAATTTGCCAATCTTGGTGTTCTCTGGCAAATGCTAAACGTCCTGCACGGTGTTGGGCTGTAAGCACAACCCCCACCTGTGGACGTCGGGCCCTCATATCACCCTCATGGAGTCTGTTTCTGACCGTTTGAGCAGACACATGCACATTTGTGGCCTGCTGGAGGTCATTTTGCAGGGCTCTGGCAGTGCTCCTCCTGTTCCTCCTTGCACAAAGGCGGAGGTAGCGGTCCTGCTGCTGGGTTGTTGTCCTCCTACGGCCTCCTCCACGTCTCCTGATGTACTGACCTGTCTCCTGGTAGCGCCTCCATGCTCTGGACACTACGCTGACAGACACAGCAAACCTTCTTGCCACAGCTCGCATTGATGTGCCATCCTGGATAAGCTGCACTACCTGAGCCACTTGTGTGGGTTGTAGACTCCGTCTCATGCTACCACTAGAGTGAAAGCACCGCCAGCATTCAAAAGTGACCAAAACATCAGCCAGGAAGCATAGGAACTGAGAAATGGTCTGTGGTCACCACCTGCAGAACCACTCCTTTATTGGGGGTGTCTTGCTAATTGCCTATAATTTCCACCTGTTGTCTATCCCATTTGCACCACAGCATGTGAAATTGATTGTCACTCAGTGTTGCTTCCTAAGTGGACAGTTTGATTTCACAGAAGTGTGATTGACTTGGAGTTACATTGTGTTGATTAAGTGTTCCCTTTATTTTTTTGAGCAGGCATGATGTTTTCTTTACTATTTTAAAGGGAATCTGTCATCAACTTTATGCTGCCCATACTAACAGCAGCATAAAGTAGAGACAGGTGAGTTGATTTCAGCTGTCTGTCATTTATAAGGTAAAAGTAAATGGTTGCCGAGAACCAACATCACAATCATTGCAGACTGGGCCTGGAAAAGAGTCACGGCCACCTGAGAAGAGTCATTGTTATTCATGAATTCCTGCTCTCCCTGCCCACCTGCTGATGATTTACAGTCTTCTACCTAGTTTTCTCCCTTTCTCTGTAGGAGAGAACTGCCAATCATCAGCAGATGGATGAGAGTGCAGGAGATTATGGATAACCATGACTCTTCAAGGCCTGGGCTGCAATTATTATGATGCTGGTCCTCAGCAACAACTTACTTTTAGCTCATAAGTGACACACCGCTGAAATCAGCATTTCTGTCACTATTTTATGCTGCCCTCATCGAGGTCAGCATAAAGTTGTTGACTGGTTCCCTTTAAGGTTCAAGATAACATTTATTTTTAAAAGAAAACTAGTTTCCTCTACTTCTCTTTTAACTAACTGATAGTATGGTGAGACTATGTTAGAAATTGTTTTCCCCCTCAAGAAGTGCAAGAAAGGAAATGAAAATGCTGTCATATATCCCTTTTATTTCCTTGAGATCACAATATTTGACATATGACATCTGTTCTCCATTACCATAATGCCAGGTAGAATTCTGGGATCTGCAAAATACTTTTTATGTTCTAGCAGTTTAACCTTGAGAGATCTACTCCTACTGAACTCCAGAGAAAACATTTGCCAATCATACTGTTAGTATCAAGAGTACCTTATTCTGGGCTATAACGTGTGTTACTCTCCAGTTATGGCTGCGTTAATGTAATAGGAGTTTTGTGTTTGTTTCATAGAAAACACATGGTGTTATATCACAAAGTGGTTTAATGAGAGTAAAGGACATAGTAATATCTTGTAATAGCAATCATAGTAATACCTACATTGTATTGCCTTTTTTTCTCTCTGCAGTGCATACAATTCCGAAATAGTTCTTAGGTCTGAATTTATCAATGTGTTTAAGTCAGTCCTTGGCATAAAATGCCACTCTGTATGAGTCACATAGGAATGTGCACCAAATTTGCATTATTTTTTTCCAACTCATGTCAAGAGCAGGCCATGGTGTAACATAAAGCAGTATAAACTCATGGTGCAAATCTACAGTATGAATGCTCATAGGAGGCATAGAAAGATATTTTTAGCTGTTAGTTTAAAATGCATAAAATGTATTTTTCTATTAAAAGTCATGTGCCTTTTAATAAATGTATTGCACATCTTGCCAACCATCCTCTCCACTTTGGTGTAGAATATGCCAGACTAGGCAAATGTGGGCCAAATAGTCTTACCCATCACTGACATATTCACATTCCTATCAGTGGTTTAACATGATATTCTGCTGCCAATAGTATTCCATCTGTTTATACTTGAAAAAGTTCTCCAGATGTAGGGAGAGGTTTCCTAAGCAGTTTTCTGTTGGCTCCTGTGACAACCAGGTTTTATTCACAAAGCAGCTGAACCACTCACCTCCAGAGACTTGCTTCAACTCACCAAGGGATGATTAGCACCTCACACCAGATATGGCATTCTCTCTGCTTCTGACACAAAACATTATCGAGTCCTAGGTGTCACCTGCGTTAACCTACCTTTCATAAACAATTTTCATTTTTATTTTGTTTTTCACAACAATGGGGTGTAAACTTTGGGGGTCTTTAAGCTCCGCGAGACAAGTGCGTAAAACCGTGTCAGTAAAGCAAAGGGTCTTTATTGGTGACCAAACAAAACAAAATAAAGCTTTTCTTCAGCATCCAAAACATCACAACAAAAGTCCTGCTTGTTTCCAGCATAAATTAGGAAAAAGTCTTTCTTCAGAAAAACAACCAAAAGAAAGACACATACGTTTTTAGTAGAAGTCCTCCAGACCTTCCCTGCAGACACAGCTTCACTTCCAAACTACTCAAAAGTCCTCTCTGAGCAGCTAGCAGACTTCCATCTTGTCCTCACAGGTGCACTCTCCCAACTCACTCACTCCCTCCAGCATCACTTCCTGCTTTAATGGGTGGTTGTCTGTGAGATCTTAACCCCTTGTGCGCTGGCTTCCAAGGTTTAGGAGTGGAGGCTTCATCCCACCCAAATAACACGTTGGAGCCTCCAAAATTCCAGGCCCCAAACTACTTTACTAAGATAGAGAAGACTGTGAGCCAGTCCTCTCTGAATTAGCGCCTGCCTGGAACTTTTCACCCACCTTTTGGGTGACCCCCTGAACCTTCTACCTCTATTTAAATGGACCATAGTCCAAACAGTGGTGCCGTATAGCACCCGTCCAGGACCCACCCCCGGTGTCCTGTACATATCCCCCCCCTCTGCCTCAACGCGGAGGTGTTGGAGGCAACAGTAGACACCATACAATGGACTCGGGAGAGGGCATCGGCATTCTGATGCTGTCTCCCGGGTCTGTGCTCTACCATGAAATTGAACTCCTGGAGAGAAAGGAACCACCTTGTTACCCTGGCATTGGTGTGTTTATTCTGTCTCATCCAGGTAAGCGGAGCATGGTCTGACACCAAGCGGAACTTTCTGCCCAGGAGGAAATATCGCAGGGAGTCTAGAGCCCACTTGATGGCCAGACACTCCCGCTCCACCACCGCATAGTTTCTTTCAGCTGCCGTCAGCTTCCTACTAAGAAAGACCACAGGGTGCTCCTCCCCATTGATTTCCTGAGACAGGACCGCTCCTAACCCTTCGCTTGAAGCATCTGTCTGTACTACAAAATCTTTTGTAAAATCTGGAGCTACAAGCACCGGATCTTGGCACAAAGCTGTCTTAAGCATTTGAAAAGCCGTCTCGGCCTCGGCGTTCCACTTTATCATCACTGACTTTCTGCCTCTGGTCAGGTCGGTCAGTGGTGCAGCAACAGTGGCAAAGTTGGGGACAAACCTCCTATAATAGCCAACTATGCCCAAAAACGCTCTGACCTGCTTCTTGGTTAGGGGACGGGGCCAGTCCTGTATGGCCTCCACCTTACTCATTTGGGGCTTTACCAGCCCTCTACCCACAATATACCCTAGGTATTTTACTTCCTCCATCCCAATGGCACACTTCTCGGGGTTGATGGTGAACCCTGCTCTTCTTAAGGAGTCTACGACTGCCTGAACCCGGGGAAGGTGGGACTCCCAATCAGTGCTGAAGACGACTATGTCATCTAGGTAGACAGAAGCGTACCGTTGGTGTGGACGCAGAGTTTTGTCCATGGCCCTTTGGAACGTGGCCGGGGCTGAGTGTAGACCAAATGGCATTCTCTTATATTGGAAGTGGCCTTCTGGGGTAGAGAAGGCTGTCTTCTCCCTGGCTTCCTTAGTCAGGGGAATCTGCCAGTACCCTTTTGAGAGGTCTAGCGTGGTAATGTACCTGGCAGGCCCCAACCTTTCAATTAGCTCATCTACTCGTGGCATGGGATATGCGTCGAACTTGGAGACTTCATTAAGCTTTCTGAAGTCGTTGCAGAAGCGGAGGGTGCCGTTGGGCTTGGGTACCAACACAATTGGACTTGACCATTCGCTCTGCGACTCTTCAATGACTCCAAGCTCGAACATTCTTTTAACCTCTTCGGACACTGCCACCCTATGAGCTTCTGGGATACGGTAAGGCTTTAACCTGACTTTTACATTGGGCTCGGTCACAATGTCATGTTCGATGACGTTGGTGCGACCGGGCAACTCTGAAAACATATCTCTATTTTTTTGTAGAAACTCTTTTGTTTGCTGGGTTTGAGGTCTAGTCAGGGTAGAAGCAACCTGCACCAAGTCGATCCCTGCATGGTCCCCTGACTGTACCCCTACTACCGCTGACACTTGTTCTCTGTCTCTCCAGGGTTTCAACAAATTGATGTGATAGATCTGGTATGGTTTTCTTTTCCCTGGCTGGTGTACCTTGTAGTCCACCTCACCGAATTTCTCTACTACCTCAAATGGGCCCTGCCATTTGGCCAAGAATTTGCTCTCTACCGTGGGTATTAGAAAAGCCACCCGGTCTCCTACTTGGAACTGTCTAACTTTAGCCGACCTGTTATACACTCTTCTTTGGGCATCCTGGGCCTTCTGCATATGCTCCTTCACCAGTGGCATCACCTTAGCCACCCTCTCTCGCATTTGAGAGATATGCTCTACCACCGTTTTGTGTGGTGAGGACTCACTTTCCCATGTCTCTTTTACCAGATCGAGTAACCCCCGGGGCCTTCGTCCATACACTAATTCAAATGGCGAAAAACCTGTGGATGCTTGCGGGACCTCCCGGATAGCAAATAACAGGGCAGGGAGTAACATATCCCAATCCTTCCCATCTTTCTGGACTACTCTTCTCAACATGGATTTTAAGGTTTTATTGAATCTTTCGACTAGGCCATCGGTCTGTGGGTGGTAGACAGACGTCCGCAACTGCTTAATTTGAAACAATTTGCACAAGTCCGCCATTACCTTTGACATAAAAGGGGTACCCTGGTCTGTCAGGATCTCTTTGGGGAACCCAGTTCGTGAGAACATTTGAAACAACTCCCTGGCGATGGCCTTAGAGGAGGCTTTCCTCAAAGGGACAGCTTCTGGATACCTAGTTGCGTAATCTAGGATGACTAATATGTATTGGTGGCCCCGTGCCGACTTTACCAGGGGTCCCACCAGATCCATAGCGATCCGTTCAAACGGGACTTCGATAATCGGCAAGGGCACCAGAGGGTTTCTATAGTGTGGCACTGGGGCGGTTAACTGGCAAATGGGACAAGACGCACAGTATCTTTTAACCTCGGCCTTCAACCCTGGCCAGTAAAACCGGTCGTTTATCCTGGCCTCTGTTTTCTCCGCCCCCAGGTGTCCTCCCAGTGCATCGTTGTGGGCTAGATCGAGGAGCATCCGCCTATACGGTTGGGGAACCAGCAACTGCTCTATAGTTTCCCCTCGGCTCTCAGCCACTCGATACAGTAAGTCCCCCTTCAACGCAAAGTGAGGGAACCTCTGGTCTGCATCTGGCATTTGTGGGACCCCATCAACAACAGAAACCTGCTCTCGAGCATTGACCAAGGCAGGGTCCCGTAATTGGGCGGTACCAAATGCACCTCTGGACACGTCTAGATCTGGATGTACTGGCCTTGAGGATGTTTCCCCTTCATCTTCCTCAACTGGGGAGAGCTCCTCGTCATCCTCCCCCAGCATGACTTGTAATGGGAAGACCTCCCCCACCTCAGAGATCAACCCGGGTTTAAGACCTGGGTCAGGGGCATTATCCTCCACATTAGCATTCCCTGCGACTTCATTATCAATGGTAGGTATTTCGATATCAGAGGGGTGTATTTCAGCTCCGGACCCCTCGGACCCTGTCCCTTCCAGGCCCAGTGCCCCCAGTTCCCCTGGTGGTGCCATTTGCACCTCGTTCCATAGTTCCAGAAATAGTGGACAGTCCCGCCCCACTATGATGTCATGAATTAAACTGTTTACCACCCCGACCTCCTGTGTAACTGAGGCATGGCCATAAGAGACAGTCACCGGAACCAAGGGGTACTCCTTGGTATCCCCATGAATGCATACCACCCGAAGAGTTTTAGTCACTGGTCTAAGCCTCCCAAGTACCCTGGCATGTACTAATGTTACCATGCTACCGGAGTCCAGTAGGGCCCTGGCAGGAAGGTGGTTCACCCACACTTCACACTCAAACCGTCCTGCAGCCAGGTCAAGATGAGTGGTACACACACTTCGCACATAGAAGGAGCTTCTCCGACCAGTTCCGCACTCCATAGGCTCCTCCTGCAGTGGGCATTGTGCCCGGGTATGCCCCCAGGACCGACATCGCCAACATTGTATGTCTCCCATCTTTGGTACAGGAACCGACCTCCGTGGTTCTAGGGCAGATGGTGTAAACCTGCGGACGCCAACATCTGGCAAGGCTTCTCTCCTCAGGTTGGTGGCTGGTCTGGGTGTCCTTGGCGTGGGTTCTCGACGCTTGGCAGGCCCAAGCAGGTCCTCCACCACGGTATACCGTTCAACCAGCTCGATCAGCTGGTCAGCATTAGTAGGGTTTCCATGGCTTACCCAGCGCTGTAGGTCATCTTGTAGGGACCGTAGGTTCCGGTCCATCACTACTCGTTCCACCATTTGTGGACCTGACAACTTTTCTGGCTGCAGCCATTTTTTAACTAACTGAATTAGTTCATGCATCTGGGACCTGGGTGGTTGGTCCGATTTGTACCGCCAGCGATGCACCCTCTGAGCCCGGACAGCTGTGGTCACTCCCAGGCGGGCCAGGATTTCAGCTTTTAGACGTTCATAGTCTTTGATGTGCTCAGCTGGGAGGTCAAAATAGGCCTTTTGCGGGTCACCAGTGAGAAAAGGCGATATAATGCCGGCCCATTGGTCCCGGGGCCACGCTTCTCTCTCTGCTATCCTTTCAAAGGTGGTAAGAAAGGCTTCCACGTCATCGCTGGGTGTTAGTTTCTGCAAAAAATGGCTGGCTCTAACAGATACTGGGTTGCTAACGGCAACGACCGCTTGAGCTTGTACCTGAGCCAGCTGCTGTACGGCCTCCTGCAAGGGAGCCACCTGTGCTTGAGTGGACTCCTGCTGGGCCGTAAACTGGGCGGATAGCAGCCGTGTATTTTCCTGCTGCGCAGCTATAGCCTGTGCCAGGGCCTGCTGCTGCTGAGCCATCGCTTCCTCATGGCGACGGTTTGACTCTGCTGACGCTTGCTGCTGGGCCACAGTGGCTTGCTGCTGGGTCACAGTGGCTTGTGCCAAAGCCTTAACGACCTCCCCCATGCCTTTGTCTGCTGTTTGTAACGCCTGGGCTGACTTCACCCAAGACATGCCATAAGTATACTGTCTCTTTAAATGTCAGTTTTAAACGTTTTTTTTGCGCCTGCAAATGCACTTTGCCCGCATCCTCCACCAGTTGTAAACTTTGGGGGTCTTTAAGCTCCGCGAGACAAGTGCGTAAAACCGTGTCAGTAAAGCAAAGGGTCTTTATTGGTGACCAAACAAAACAAAATAAAGCTTTTCTTCAGCATCCAAAACGTCACAACAAAAGTCCTGCTTGTTTCCAGCATAAATTAGGAAAAAGTCTTTCTTCAGAAAAACAACCAAAAGAAAGACACATACGTTTTTAGTAGAAGTCCTCCAGACCTTCCCTGCAGACACAGCTTCACTTCCAAACTACTCAAAAGTCCTCTCTGAGCAGCTAGCAGACTTCCATCTTGTCCTCACAGGTGCACTCTCCCAACTCACTCACTCCCTCCAGCATCACTTCCTGCTTTAATGGGTGGTTGTCTGTGAGATCTTAACCCCTTGTGCGCTGGCTTCCAAGGTTTAGGAGTGGAGGCTTCATCCCACCCAAATAACACTTTGGAGCCTCCAAAATTCCAGGCCCCAAACTACTTTACTAAGATAGAGAAGACTGAGAGCCAGTCCTCTCTGAATTAGCGCCTGCCTGGAACTTTTCACCCACCTTTTGGGTGACCCCCTGAACCTTCTACCTCTATTTAAATGGACCATAGTCCAAACAGTGGTGCCGTATAGCACCCGTCCAGGACCCACCCCCGGTGTCCTGTACAGGGGTAAGCTCCAGTCGCCACAATACCAGCATAGTACATGGCCAACACCCATGGTAATAAAGAGAGACATCATAAAACAACACCATCCTACCAGATTGATGTCCTCAGTGGAGCTGACATCTTTGTCTCATGTACCGAACTTTTATAACTTAATGGCCCCTCCTACTGAGGAGGTCCAGTGTGCAGTATGCATGTCCTGAGCTATCTAACCATTAAGGAATGCAACTGGTATAAAACAATAGGGGTCTTGTATATATTATGCTAACCAACTCACTACATTAAAAGGAATAAAATATCTAAAGGTAAAAGAACCAATCAGTACTTAAAGAAATACCCCTTTTTAGTGCTCTCATTAAGAGAAACAAAATAGACATCACCAGTCCCTTCATCAGGCATACTATAAGAATATGTGAAGAAACAGCAATATACAGGTGAAACTCGAAAAATTTGAATATCGTGCAAAGTTAATTTATTTCAGTAATGCAACTTAAAAGGTGAAACTAACATATGAGATAGACTCATTACATGCAAAGCGAGATATTTCAAGCCTTTATTTGTTACAATTTGGATGATTATGGCTTACAGCTTATGAAACCCCAAAGTCACAATTTTGAGGTACCCTTTAATCAGGGGGTATGGATTAATTAGCTGACTAGAGTGTGACACTTGGATTAGTAGAACTACAGGTAACAGCACTCTGCTAGTCAATTGCACAAAGATATAAGCAAACACTGAAAGAATAAATGCTTGGTGGTCATACTTACTGCAAATGCAGCTAGAAGCTCTTTGCGAATATAATTGATCAAAAATATTTCGGGCCCATCTACTGGTCGTCAAGGTCGCTTCTAATCAGATGGGTCCTTCGTAGGATGCAGCTTGGTACTACTTTGCCCAGATTGTAGGCTGTAAGCCCAGGAGAGGCATGTCAGAGTAGGTGGATACAATCTAAACAAGTAAGATTTGTTTGTTTAAAATCTTTCCCCTCTTTACAATGGCAGATCTGGTTCTGTGCAGGAATTGTTGTGCTTTTATTTCAGGTTCCACTCTTCAAAGGTTTGGATACTGTCTGATCTGTAGACAGCTCTCCATAATGCAGCAGGAAATCACCTTTTTGAAATATGAGATTTGGAAATTAACCACTAAACAAACTCAGGCTGAGAACATTGCAATGCCACTGCCACAGAGGCCCCCTAGAAATGGAAGATGGGTTACTGTAGGTTCAGGTAGACTGAGAGTTGTGGATAGAAGGCATGTCCCACAGTCTGTGGCTCTCCATAATTCATTTGCAGCACTTTCAGAGTGCAAGAGCAACATGGAGGATGGCTCAAGCACAGTGGGTGAGAAACAATCATCTCCCATGCCTAAAGTATGCAAGACTGCAGCCAAAGACAAAAAGGAGAAGGTGAGGATTGATAGTAAGCAGCTGTTGGTGGGCGATTCCATCATAAGAGGTGTGAAGTTTGAGGAGAATGGTGTTGTGAGATGTCTCCCTGGTGCTACCGCTAGCAGGGATAGACGACGGATCCTAAATATAGTTAGGCAAGCAAAGCAGGAAAGGGAAGTGGATGTTATTGTCCATCTTGGGACAAACGATCTGGCTTGCAATGAGGTTCCAAAGGTGAAAAAAGCTTTTCATACACTTGGAAAGGATATACGGGAGGTTGCATCAACTGTTTCATTCTCTGCAGTTTTGCCTGTGCATAACCTTCAGCATGACAGGAAGATGCGCATTAAGGAATTCAATGTATGGCTTGGTGAATGGTGTCTGAACCAAGGGTTTGGCTTTGTGTCTCATGATAGCTCTTGTTGGAATGGAAAAGAACTATACAAGAAAGATGGTTTGCATCTTTCTCTCAAGGGAACGAATGTCCTCGGTGAACAGTTCCAAGTATTTGCTAAGAAGCATTTAAACTAGGAAAGGGGGGCAAAAGAGTGATAATCCAGCAGTCCGACTGCCCCCCGGAACAATGTCAGAAGAGGCCAGTAGCACAAAGGTTAAGAAATGACAAGCTCAGAGTCTTGTCTACAAATGCTCGCAGTCTAGGGAATAAGATCAATGAGCTTGAGGCTATAATGGCATCTGAGAATATAGATGTAGTGGCTGTTACTGAGACGTGGTTCAAGGGGAGTAATGACTGGGATATATCAATACCAGGGTTCTCTCTATACAGGAAAGACAGAGAAGGCAAGAAGGGGGAGGGGTGGCCCTGTATGTGAAAGATAGCATAAAATCGAATTTTATACAAGTTAGCGAGAACAATTTAGAGTCAGTTTGGGTAACCTTGCAGCTTGATAATCATAAGGTAACTCGTGTAGGTGTTATATATAGACCACCTACCCAAGTCAAAGAATTAGATGATCTACTAGTTGAGGAAATAGCTAAAATGATATTGAAGGGGGAAGTTATCATTATGGGAGACTTCAATCTTCCAGATGTAAACTGGAAAACCAAAATAGCTAGTTCTGCCAAGAGTACAGATATTCTAAATTCCCTACTGGGATTATCTCTACAGCAAGTAGTGGAGGAGCCAACCCGGAAGGAGGCCATTTTAGATTTAGTATTCACAAATGGGAATTTGGTATCTGATATTACTGTAGGGGAAAGCTTGGGTTCTAGTGATCACCAGTCAGTGTGGTTTACTATAAGTACAGTGACTGAGTCACACCACACAAAAACAAAAGTTTTAGATTTTAGAAAAACTGACTTTTCTAAAATTAGATTAGTGGTATACGAGTCCCTATCAGACTGGAACAGTTTCATTGGAGTCCAGGAGAAATGGGACTACTTAAAAGTGGCACTATTGAAGGCAACAGAAGATTGCATTAGGCTTGTCAGTAAAAGCAAAAAAAAAGGAAGAGACCACTGTGGTACTCAGCAGAAGTGGCCAAAATCATTAAAAACAAAAAGATAGCATTTAGGAATTATAAAAAAAAACAAAACGAGGATGACAGACAAATTTATAAGATTAGGCAGAGAGAGGCCAAACAAGTTATAAGAGCTTCTAAAGCACAGGCAGAAGAGAAATTAGCTCAGTCAGGGAAAAAAGGCGATAAGGCATTCTTCAGATACATAAATGAAAAAAGGAAGCTAAAACAAGGAATTACCAAATTAAAAACTAAAGAAGGAAGGTATATGGAAGAAGATAAAGAACTAGCTGACTGCCTCAATGAATACTTCTGTTCAGTTTTTACAAAGGAAAATGAAGGAGAAGGACCTCAGTTGGGAAAGAAGACTAATGAATCTTTTGACGCATGTGTCTTTACAGAGGAAGAGGTTCTATGTCAACTGTCTAAAATTAATACAAATAAGTCACAGGGGCCTGATGGGATACACCCAAAGCTATTAAAAGAGCTCGGCGGTGAACTAGCAAAACCATTAACAGATTTATTTAACCAATCACTGGCAACAGGAGTCGTCCCAGAAGATTGGAAATTAGCAAATGTTGTGCCCATTCACAAGAAAGGTAGTAGGGAGGAATCGGGCAACTATAGGCCAGTAAGCCTGACATCAATAGTGGGGAAATTTATGGAAACCATACTTAAGGAGAGGATTGTGGAACATCTAAAATGCCATGGATTGAAAGATGAAAAACAGCATGGGTTTACTTCAGGGAGATCATGTCAAACTAATCTTATTGATTTTTTTGATTGGGTGACTAAAATAATAGATGGAGGAGGTGCAGTAGACATCGCTTATCTAGACTTTAGTAAGGCTTTTGATACTGTCCCACATAGAAGGCTTATCAATAAAGTGCAGTCATTGGGCTTGGACTCCCATATTGTTGAATGGATTAGGCAGTGGCTGAGGGACAGGCAACAGAGGGTTGTAGTCAATGGAGTATATTCAGACCAAGGTCTTGTTACCAGTGGGGTACCTCAGGGATCTGTTCTGGGACCCATATTGTTTAATATCTTTGTCAGCGAAATTGCAGAAGGCCTCAATGGTAGGGTGTGTCTTTTTGCTGATGACACAAAGATTTGTAACAGGGTTGATGTTCCTGGAGGAATACACCAAATGGAAAAGGACTTAGGAAAACTAGAGGAATGGTCAAAAATCTGGCAACTAAAATTTAATGTTGATAAGTGCAAGATAATGCACCTGGGACGTAAAAACCCAAGAGCAGAATATAAAATCAGTGATACAGTCCTAACCTCAGTATCTGAGGAAAGGGATTTAGGGATCATTATTTCAGAAGACTTAAAGGTAGGCAGACAATGTCACAGAGCAGCAGGAAATGCTAGCAGAATGCTTGGGTGTATAGCAAGAGGAATTACCAGTAGAAAGAGGGAGGTGCTCATGCCGCTCTACAGAGCACTAGTGAGACCTCATTTGGAGTATTGTGCTCAGTACTGGAGACCATATCTCCAGAAGGATATTGATACTTTGGAGAGAGTTCAGAGAAGAGCTACTAAACTGGTACATGGATTGCAGGATAAAACTTACCAGGAAAGATTAAAGGACCTTAACATGTATAGCTTGGAAGAAAGACGAGACAGAGGGGATATGATAGAAACTTTTAAATACATAAAGGGAATCAACAAGGTAAAAGAGGAAAGAATATTTAAAAGAAGAAAAACTGCTACGAGAGGACATAGTTTTAAATTAGAGGGGCAAAGGTTTAAAAGTAATATCAGGAAGTATTACTTTACTGAGAGAGTAGTGGATGCATGGAATAGCCTTCCTGCAGAAGTGGCAGCTGCAAATACAGTGGAGGAGTTTAAGCATGCATGGGATAGGCATAAGGCCATCCTTCATATAAGATAAAGCCAGGGGCTATCCATAGTATTTAGTATATTGGGCAGACTAGATGGGCCAAATGGTTCTTATCTGCCGACACATTCTATGACCCATCTGATTAGAAGCGACCTTGACGACCGGTAGATGGGCCCGAAATATTTTTGATCAATTATATTCGCAAAGAGCTTCTAGCTGCATTTGCAGTAAGTATGACCACCAAGCATTTATTCTTTCAGTGTTTGCTTATATCTTTGTGCAATTGACTAGCAGAGTGCTGTTACCTGTAGTTCTACTAATCCAAGTGTGTTTTAGCCAAGGTAGCGTGCACCTGCGTTCTTATATTCACTTATTGTGGAGGTGCTGGTTCGTTTAATTTTTCCCTAGAGTGTGACACTTTGAGCCTAGAATATTGAACCTTTTCACAAAATTCAAATTTTAAGCTGCATTAATGCAATTCCTTTTAATTTGCATTACTGAAATAAATGGACTTTTGCACGATATTCTAATTTTTCGAGTTTCACCTGTATAAACAATAAGAGCAGAGACATAGGGGAATGAATGGACATTTGAAAAACAGCAGAACAACAGAATATCAAAGATCTTGAGAATGAGTCCTTAATTATCTTACAGATAAGGGATGTGAAAGTTTTATGGTCTCTAAATTGATGTTATCACGGAGACCTGGTGCCCCTACTATGTCTATAGAAGACTCTCTAGATCATGTAGTGTGTCATAAATCCCAGGGACAAATTCAGTCCAGTATTCAAAGTGTAAAGCAGTGTTATAAATTTGTATTCCCAAATTCTTCTGACTCTTTGGAATTTGAAGTTACCTTTCAATATGAGAACTTTCATGTGTTCTTCATTGTGTCCTGGGCTACAGAAATGCTTAGCCACAGGAAAGTGTAGCTTCTTCTTCTTAATTGTGTGGCGGTGGGACCTCATCATTGCATTGAGTTTCTGTCCTGTTTCTCCAAAGTAGAAGTGCCCAACAGGACATTTAGTGCAGAGAATCAAATAAACAATATTAGATGTAGAACATGTGAATGTCCCAGGGATCTTACAATTCTGCTGTGTCTTGGGGATCGGGATCTCATCTGTTGTCATTGTATGGGAACAGCTTTTGGATCTTATTATATTACAGGGTTCTGTTCCTTTTTCCGTGGTACATGGCCTTGATCTGATCAGAATATTCCTTAGATTTGGAGGTTGTCGGTAAGCTAGTAAGGGGGGATCTAAGAAGATTGTTTTTAGTTTGTCATCCTTATGTAGGACATGATGTAATTTTTTGGCAGCTTTCCTCAGTACCTCTAGTTGTGGGTTGCAGGTCACAACCAGAGGTACTCGCTGGTTCTGTTCCTTTTCATTGTATTGGAGAAATTGACTTCTGGGGATCTTGGTGGATCTTGTGATCTGATCTTCAATTGAAGAAGGATGATAGCCCTGGTGTAAAAATGTCATTTTCAGATGTTGTAAATGCTCATCCCTGTCTGATGGGCTGGAACAGATTTGGTTATATCTGATAGCTTGACTATAGATGATGGAATTTTTTATATATTTGGGGTAGAAGCTGTCCCATTTGAGAAATACCCTTACAGCACAACATGAAGAGGAGAAGTTGTCACAAAACAAAAAAATGTAATCTTACAAATATACAAAAACATGCAAACTGAAGTTTGAACATTTGGATAGAAAACTCAAAAAGAATATGTCTAAATTGGAAATGACCATTACCTGCACAAAAAAATACAGTTGAAATTACATCTGGATTTAAGAAGGAGATATTTGCCTAAGAACAAATTTCCCAATTATCAGAAAGAAAAAAAGATCTAATTGAAAAAGTGATACAGACGTGAAGGAATGAAACATAGAAAGAAGATACCCACAGGATAAACAGCAATATAAATCAGACTTACCATCACATATTACAAATGAGCAAGTCTCTGTGTGATCCCAAAGACTCAACTTTGCCCAGATGCACCATTGTGATGTCCATAAAAGTATATTGGACATGAATAAATTGTTTAAACATTAACAATTAAAATAATTTTTAATTTTTTAAACAAGGTTTCTCAAACTACTGCTTTTTATGAGTCAGATAGCACCCTGCTAATGCAGGAGACAATGATGACTATATAGTTTGAGGATTAAATCACATTTTGAAGCTTACAACAACTAGGGTGAGAAAGTCAGAATTTGGACCGTACCATCACTTCTTACAAAATATCTCCACTTTTATTGTATACAAGCTCATACAGTATATTGTATTAGACTAAGTACATAAACACGTAGAGATGGTTAAATAAAAATAAAAAAATAGTGTGATTCAGAGATGCAACCAACTGGACTTTATACAAAGTAAGGATGGTTTCACATCTGCAGCACAGCTCTCTGGGAGGCTGTTCTGGCAGAGAATTTGCATTGCCGGATAGTGCCGTCTGCCTGCTGGACCCCATTGACTATAATGGGATCTGGTGGCTGATTATCAGCATTCTTTGCCAGAACAGCCTGCCAGAGCACTGTCCCGGATATGTGACGGTAGCCTAAGGCCTCATGCACACAATCGTATATATTTTGAAGTCTGCAAACAGCGGATCTACAAAATATGGATATGAATTTACCTATAACTGCCTATTCTTGTCAGCAAAACAGACAAGAATAGGACTTGTTCTATAATTTGTGAAACGTCCATAGAAATTAATGGGTTTTCGATCCGCAAAAAGTGTGGATTGGACACGGACCCAAAAAACGGTCATGTGCATGAAGTCTAAAAAGGATATCTGTTACTGCATAAACATAAAATTGTGACCAACATGGTATCTAACCCATAGTAAGTTATACTATGTATAAATGGGGCATACAGCCACCAAGATACAGTAGGTGTTTGTGATATTGTGCTTTTAGCACGACAGCGTCGCGCTGATACTCGGCGACATGGTGCCGAGATCTCGCACTCACTGGAATAGTGACAGCACATCCCAGCAAGCGCGTCATAGAAGCGACGGGAGATCCGACTTGGATTCCCGCCAATTCTACACGTGTGCGGCGTTTGTTATGAATCCTGAGGGGGAAGTCCCCGCCGGATTTTAACTAAAAATCCGGCATGGGTCCCCCCCTCAGGAGCATACTGGGCCCTTAGGTCTGTTATGGGTTGTAAGGAGAGCCCCCCCTACGCCGAAAAAAACGGCGTAGGGGGTCCCCCTACAATCCATACCAGACCCGTATCCAAAGCACGCTACCCGGCCAGCCAGGAAGGGAGTGGGGACGAGCGAGCGCCCCCCCCCCCCCCTCCTGAGCCGTACCAGGCTGCATGCCCTCAACATGGGGGGGTTGGGTGCTCTGGGGCAGGGGGCGCACTGCGGCCCCCCCACCTCAGAGCACCCTGTCCCCATGTTGATGAGGACAGGGCCCCTTCCCGACAACCCTGGCCGTTGGTTGTCGGGGTATGCGGGAGGCTTATCGGAATCTGGGAGCCCCCTTTAATAAGGGGGCCCCCAGATAACGGCCCCCCACCCTAAGTGAATGAGTATGGGGTACATCGTACCCCTACCCATTCACCTGCAAGAAAAGTGGTAAAAACACAAATAAACCACACAGTGTATTAAAATATTTTATTTTTCTGCTCCGGAGGCCGCCCCCTGTCTTCTTTATTAGCTCTTTTACCAGGGGGGGCTCTTCTTCTTCCGCTATCCCGACGGGTCTTCTCCGCTATCCGGGGGGTCTTCTCAACTCTCCGGGGTTCTCCTTCTGTCTTCGCCGCTCTCCGTTGTTGACTCGGCGCACCCCGGTTCTTCGTCTCGCGAGATCTCGGATTTTAAATAAAAATTTAGCGAGACGAAGAACCGGGGTGCGCGGTCTTCTCCGCTATCCGGGGGGTCTTCTCAACTCTCCGGGGTTCTCCTTCTGTCTTCGCCGCTCTCCGTTGTTGACTCGGCGCACTCCGGTTCTTCGTCTCGCGAGATCTCGGATTTTAAATAAAAATTTAGCGAGACGAAGAACCGGGGTGCGCCGAGTCAACAACGGAGAGCGGCGAAGACAGAAGGAGAACCCCGGAGAGTTGAGAAGACCCCCCGGATAGCGGAGAAGACCCGTCGGGATAGCGGAAGAAGAAGAGCCCCCCCTGGTAAAAGAGCTAATAAAGAAGACAGGGGGCGGCCTCCGGAGCAGAAAAATAAAATATTTTAATACACTGTGTGGTTTATTTGTGTTTTTACCACTTTTCTTGCAGGTGAATGGGTAGGGGTACGATGTACCCCATACTCATTCACTTAGGGTGGGGGGCCGGTATCTAGGGGGCCCCTTATTAAAGGGGGCTCCCAGATTCCGATAAGCCTCCCGCCCGCATACCCCGACAACCAACGGCCAGGGTTGTCGGGAAGGGGCCCTGTCCTCATCAACATGGGGACAGGGTGCTCTGAGGTGGGGGGGCCGCAGTGCGCCCCCTGCCCCAGAGCACCCAACCCCCCCATGTTGAGGGCATGCAGCCTGGTACGGCTCAGGAGGGGGGGGGGCGCTCGCTCGTCCCCACTCCCTTCCTGGCTGGCCGGGTAGCGTGCTTTGGATACGGGTCTGGTATGGATTGTAGGGGGACCCCCTACGCCGTTTTTTTCGGCGTAGGGGGGGCTCTCCTTACAACCCATAACAGACCTAAGGGCCCGGTATGCTCCTGAGGGGGGGACCCATGCCAGATTTTTATTTAAAATCCGGCGGGGACTTCCCCCTCAGGATTCATAACAAACGCCGCACACGTGTAGAATTGGCGGGAATCCAAGTCGGATCTCCCGTCGCTTCTATGACGGCTCTGTCTCCATCGCGGCAAGCCAGCTCGGCGCTGGCTCCCGCGATGGGGCTCGTAGGTGCTCAATCTCGCCGAGAAAGAGAGCGAGATTGACACAAAATCGGGTTCACCTACTGTACAGTCAGGTCCATAAATATTGGGACATCAACACAATTTTAAAATTTTTGGCTCTATACACCACCACAATGGATTCGAAATTAAACGAACAAGATGTGCTTTAACTGCAGACTGTCAGCTTTAATTTGAGGGTATTTACATCCAAATCAGGTGAACGGTGTAGGAATTACAACAGTTTGCATATGTGCCTCCCACTTGTTAAGGAACCAAAAGTAATGGGACAATTGGCTTCTCAGCTGTTCCATGGCCAGGTGTGTGTTATTCCCTCATTATCCCAATTACAATGAGCAGATAAAAGGTCCAGAGTTCATTTGGAGTGTACCATTTGCATTTGGAATCTGTTGCTGTCAACTCTCAAGATGAGATCCAAAGAGCTGTCACAATTAGTGAAGCAAGCCATCATTAGGCTGAAAAAACACACCAAACCCATCAGAGAGATAGCAAAAACATTAGGCGTGGCCAAAACTGTTTGGAACATTCTTAAAAAGAAGGAACGCATCGGTGAGCTCAGCAACACCAAAAGACCCGGAAGTCCACGGAAAACAACTGTGGTGAATGACCGAAGAATTCTTTCCCTGGTGAAGAAAACACCCTTCACAACAGTTGGCCAGATCACTCTCCAGGAGGTAGGTGTATGTGTGTCAAAGTCACTCAAGAGAAGACTTCACCACAAGATGTAAACCGTTGGTGAGCTTCAAAAACAGGAAGGCCAGATTAGAGTTTGCCAAACGACATCTAAAAAAGCCTTCACAGTTCTGGAACAACATCCTATGGACAGATGAGACCAAGATCAACTTGTACCAGAGTGATGGGAAGAGAAGAGTATGGAGAAGGAAAGGAACTGCTCATGATCCTAAGCATACCACCTCATCAGTGAAGCATGGTGGTGGTAGTGTCATGGCTTGGGCATGTATGGCTGCCAATTGAGCTGGTTCTCTTGAATTTCTTGATGATGTGACTGCTGACAAAAGCAGCAGGATGAATTCTAAAGTGTTTCGGGCAATATTATCTTCACAGTGCAGATGGACAATGACCCAAAGCATACTGCAAAAGCAACCAAAGAGTTTTTTAAGGGAAAGAAGTGGAATGTTATGCAATGGCCAAGTCAATCACCTGACCTGAATCCGATTGAGCATGCATTTCACTTGCTGAAGACAAAACTGAAGGGAAAATGCCCCAAAAACAAGCAGGAACTGAAGACAGTTGCAGTAGAGGCCTGGCAGAGCATCACCAGGGATGAAACCCAGCATCTGGTGATGTCTATGCGTTCCAGACTTCAGGCTGTAATTGACTGCAAAGGATTTGCAACCAAGTATTAAAAGATGAAAGTTTGATTTATGATTATTATTCTGTCCCATTACTGTTGGTTCCTTAACAAGTGGGAGGCACATATGCAAACTGTTGTAATTCCTACACCATTCACCTGGTTTGAATGTAAATACCCTCCAATTAAAGCTGACCTTCTGCAGTTAAAGCACATCTTGTTTGTTTCATTTCAAATCCATTGTGGTGGTGTATAGAGTCAAAAATGTTAGAATTGTGTTGATGTCCCAATATTTATGGACCTGACTGTAACTAAAACTATAGTGAAGGCTAGTGGTATATTGAAAGTGTAATGACCTGGAAATGCAGGTGATTTTGATGGCGTTGAATAAATGGCAGATGGAGACACGCAAATTTTCTGCAGCAATACAACACAACTTTACTCTACAGATATACACATATGTAATGTTTCATCATAACAGTCTTTTAAAGGTACAGTACTCTTTAATATTTGCAAGTCTCTTAAAAGGGCACAGCAATCTTAGCAGTTCTCACAGAGAGACACTGTCTCTTTAAATATATACAGTCCATAAACACAGTCCATAAGTACTAGTCCCAAGGAGGACCTCCCTGATAAAGGGGTGATTTCAGGCCACCAGGTGTACAGCTCACTGGGTCACTTCTCACTTGTAGCTGTCACACTCTATCTCCCAAACCTTGGCAGGGAATCACCTTATTCCATCCCCCACCCAGGTCAAGTGTCTTCTATGCACACGGACCAGGGTGTTTGCTCCTCTTTTACCAGCAGTTTTAAAGAGGACCTTTCATCAGCATCAAGTATGTAAACTGAATATACATACATGGAGAGCAGCGCCCAGGGATCCCCCTGCACTTACTATTATCCCCGGGCGCCGCTCCGTTCTCCGGTTACAGGCTCCGGTAAAGTCATAGTTAGGCTCCACCCATTTGAGCCTGCCGGCGTCTCTTTCTCCTATGTTGTAGCGCTGGCCAATCGCAGCGCTCAGCTCATAGCATGGCTAAGAGCTGAGCGCTGCGATTGGCCAGCGCTACAGCATAGGAGAAGGAGACCGCGGCAGGCTCAAATGGGTGGAGCCTAACTATGACTTTACCGGAGCCTGTAACCGGAGAACAGAGCGGCGCCCGGGGATAATAGTAAGTGCAGGGGGATCCCTGGGCGCCGCTCTCCATGTATGTATATTCAGTTTACATACTTGATGCTGATGAAAGGTCCTCTTTAAACTTTTTTCCGATGCCTCTTCTCAGTCAGCAGACCAGCAATCCTCACCTCGCACATGGTCAATCTCTGTGTTGCTGCAGCCAATCACAGTCATCTCATCCACAGGATCCTCATCAGCACTATGGGTAATTTCTCCCTCTCTCACAGCTGCTTTCTGGTCATCACAACTGTGAAGACCACTGGTACTCCTCTCTAGTCAGGGACTATACTTCAGACCTCCTCCCTCAGGTACTGTAAGGCCCCATTGGCAATTTAGTTTTGCAAAACTATTATTTTTTTTACACTTTCTTTTTTTATTTTACACTTTGCATCCCCCATAAGGTTATGCAAGACCTCTGGGGGACATTTACTTCACTTTTTTTTTTTTTTTCATTGTTGATTTCTCCTGTAACTGGGGCTGAAATAGTAGCCCCAGTTACAGGATAAATACACCCCCCAGAGATGCTGTACAGCTCAATACAGCGCTGTACAGTCTCAGTGCAGGGCTGATGGAGGACCTCACACAGCTCCTGCACTCTCCAGCCCACATAGCGCTTCCTGCTCTGAATGCACAGCGCTCGGTGAGCGATCTAGAAGACAGGGACACCTGGGAACTGTCCCTGCCTTCTCTAAGGGTTGCCTTGCTGTCACTGACAGCGGGCAACCCGATCAGCAGCTGCACGATTAGCGTGCAGCTGCGATCTCTGAAAGGACGTTTTAAAACGTCCATTAGGAGATAGAGAACCACCTCCCGGACGTTTATAGTCTATGGGCGGACGGGAGGTGGTTAATGCGGTGTATGGGACAAGCAATAAGAAGGCCGCATGTTAAAGTCACATAAGGGGACTAAAAGTTACTGTGAAGAAAGTGAAAAAACAAACATAGAAATATTAAAAATTCTAATAAACAAGCATAAAAAATTATAAAAAACAAACATAACAGGTATTGCTGCGTCAAAAAATGACTGGACTGGGGCGTGGCCAACTGCCGACATGGCCGGACGTGTCTGAGAGCTGCTCCGGTTCCCATCATTAATCCTGACTAATCCTGCTGCTTGTAACCCAGATATTTCACCCAGAACCAGAGCCCAGGAACCCCAAGAGGCCGAACAGTTTGATTATGGGTCCTAGTAAAGAGCAACAAGCGGTGGATCGCCTAAAAGAGTTCGCTCGCCAGGAGGCACAACATGGCGCCACCGCTACATCTTCTCCTTATGCACCATAAACCAGGGGGCAATCCGTACAACCCCCATCGATGGAGACGGAGGGGTAACCAGAGCTAACCTTGCAAGCCTCCCACAGCCAGTTGATGGTGGCTATCATGGGATGCCAGTCGTCTCTTACAGGCAAGATAGAGGAGGTCAGAGTAGACCTAGGCCTCCTGCGCCATGATGTTCAACAGCTGCGGGAGCGTGTCCGGCTCACAGAGGAAAGAGTGTCTGAGCTGGAGGACTCGACCACACCTCTGACAGCTAGAATATCGGCTGTGGAAGGAGCGGTTGAGATGTGGCGTCAGAAATGCGATGACCTCGAAAACCGTTCGAGGAGAAACAACATTCGCATACTTGGCATGCCTGAGAGGACCGAGGGATCCGATCCTGCTACATTTCTGGAAGGATGGTTAAAATCGACGTTTCCAGATGCGTCCTTCTCGGCGGCCTTCGCAGTGGAGAGGGCTCACCAGGTTCCTGCTCGGATGCCCCCGCCTGGGGCCCCTTCAAGACCGCTTCTCGCCCGCATGCTCAATTGGCGGGATCACGACCTCATCCTGTCTAAGGCGAGAGTGAAGCAAACCATCACCTTTGGATCTGCTAACATATCCCTGTACCCGGATTTCTCAGCGGAGCTACAGAAGAAGAGAGCCACATTTACATCTATCAAGAAGCGCCTGCGAGACCTCAACTTGCAATATTCTATGGCCTACCCTGCCCGCCTGAGGGTCCTAGATGGAGGGAAGTCACATTTCTTCAACAACCCCAGGGAGGCTGATGACTGGCTCTTGGTGAGACCCAGGAATTCGCCTCAGAGATAAGGTGATACTTATTAAAGGGAAGCTATATCTTGTTGTCCGGGACCGGACATGCCTACCTTTTGTTATCTCCATTATGGGCTATGAATGTTATACTGGACTTTCATATGAACGTTATACCTGTCAACTGGCGGATGTGAGAGACCCGTGGACATCACTGGAACATATTTCAGGTACTGTCCAAGCAGTAATAGGTTACTGGCCTTGTTGATTACTTATCTAGGGAGCCAGTTCTCTCACCTGCACCAGTTTGATCCACCTTTACACTGTGCAGGTCCCCCACTTTCATGGCCACTGAAGTTACGTGTTCCAAACATGTTTATTTCCTGTTGAGTTATCTGTCTAACTGTGTTTATGTTAATTGGTGCATCACTTATTGCTGTGGTATACATCGCTGTGGTAGCTTTAAATTATGTGATTATGGGTTTCCTGGACCCTTCCTTTCATCTATACTCCTCCAGTACTCATGGCGTCTGTAACGATTATGTCCTGGAATGTACGCGGTCTGGGAGGTCCCAGGAAGCGTATGGCGGTGTTCGCACAAGTCCGCATATATAATCCGCACATATTATGTCTTCAGGAAAACCATATCACAGCTGAAACGGAGGGTAGACTGCATAAACCATGGGTGCAGTGGGCAGTTAGTGCATATGGTACTTCTTATTCCAGAGGGGTGTCCATGCTGGTTCACTGCTCGGTTAGGTGGGAGTTACATCAGGAAATGGTTGATCCTGAGGGCAAGTACATTTTTGTGTTTGCACATTTGTACGGTATACCTTATGTTATACTCAACTTATATGTACCTCCTCCTGCCAACCTCTCTGTCCTACAAGCTGCGGCGGGTTTTGCAGCTCAATTTCTGTTTTCTAAGGTATTGTGTATGGCAGACTTCAATTTAGTGGTGGATGAGTCAATGGATAGGTTCCAGGCCAATCTCCGTGACGACACTATCCGCACGAGTGATTCGAGGCTTAGGCGCTGTAACGGTCACGTACACACACACACACAGGGGGGAGGATAGTGACCACTGCGCTCCACCCTCACCCCTGGCCCTGCCTACTTGCCTCACGAGTCCAGATGACAGGGGACAACTGGACGGCAGTCCCTAACTTAGTATACGTGCGGGAAGGACAGACAAGACAAATAACGGATAGTGAACGGACCGGGTCAAAACCAAGAGGACAACGCAGTAGAGAGGGATAAGCAAAGAAAGGTCAGGAGAAGCCGGGGTCATAAATACCAGGAGAGTCGAGAAGTACCAAAGGAGTCCGCAAAGAATAGTCAGGTGGAAGCCGAGGTCAATATACCAGGAAGGATGCGCAGTACAGGAGGAGCAGGCAAAGGATCGTCAGGGAACAGGATCAGGTAAGTACACAGGTATCCAACAACTGCCAGGAACCTAAATTAACAGGCAACCTGTGGCCAGCAGGCTGCCTGTATTTATAGGGGGGAGTGAGGGTCATGTGACGTGGCCAGCGTCACATGACCGACAGACCAACCAGTCGAGCACCGAGTGATCAGCTCGACGCTCAAGGCAGACCTAGGAGCAGGGAGCCTCCCAGCTAGCAAAGCCGCCCTGGGAACGAGGTCAAACACAGATCCTCGCTCCCGAAGCTAAGCAGCAGGTCTGCGGCTGATGGGAGACCGAGTGCACCTTCGGAACCCCGTTACAGGCGCTTTATCTCGGAGCTGGAGTGGTTAGACGTGTGGAGGGAGTTCTCTTGTTTCACGCCTTCCAGGGGGGCGCTGTCCCGCATTGATTATTTGCTATGTGATGCACCTTCGGAACCCCGTTACAGTACCCCCCCTTTTACGAGGGGCCACCGGACCAAAGACTTCAGGCGATGGCCTTTCAGGGTGTTCTAAATAAAATTTTCGAACAAGTCTAGGAGCATGAACCTCCCTGGCAGGTACCCAAGATCTCTCTTCAGGTCCATACCCCTTCCAGTGAATCAGGTACTGCAAGGAATTACGCACCTTCCTGACATCCACTATTTTAGACACCACATACTCGACAGCATCATTAACAAGAACTGGCAGAGGCGAGTCTTTCGATGGTACTACCGGTTCAAAATATTTTTTAAGAAGAGATTTATGGAACACATTATGAATGTGGAATGACTCGGGCAGCTCCAACCTAAATTATACCGGGTTAATCACCTCTGTGATTTTATATGGTCCAAAAAAAGAGGAGCAAACTTTTTAGAATCTACCTTAAGAGAGAGATTCTTGGAGGACAACCATACCTTATCCCCAACCTAAAAAATTCACCCCCATTGAACATCTCCTATCGGCCTTGAGTTTCTGAGAACTTTGAGCCTTTTCTAAGTTCGATTGAACCCGGGCCCAAACTGTGCACAGTTCAGAGGAGAGCCTATCCGCCTCAGGGTTAGAGGAGGAGACGGATGACCCAGAATGAAAACGGGGATGGAAATCATGGTTGCAAAAGAAAGGTGAAACCCCAGCAGAAGAATTGAAACGGTTATTCCAAGCAAATTCAGCCAATGGAAGAAATTTCACCCATAATTGCTGGTCATCAGCAACATACAACCTCAAGAATTGTTCCTCAGTCTGCCCATTACTCAGGGTGGTAGGCAGAGGAAAAAGACAATGAAATTTGACATTTTTGACAGAAGGCCCTCCAGAATTTGGACACAAACTGCACACCCCTGTCAGAAACATTATTTCCGGGATACCATGCAATCGAACAATTTCTTTCACAAAAATAGACGCCAGGGTTTTGGCATTCGGGAGTTTAGACAGGGGAATGAAATGGACCATCTTGCTAAACCTATCGACCACTACCCAAACTACAGTCTTAACCTCCGCCGGCGGTAGGTCAGTTATAAAGTCCATCAAGATATGGGACCAGGGTCTACTGGGAATGGGTAGGGGTCGTAGGTTACCAGCAGGGCGAGTCCTAGGTGTCTTAGACCTGGCACAAACCTCACAGGCTGACACGTAGGACTTGACGTCCCTAGTTAGAGTGAGCCACCGATAAGATCTAGAAACCAGATCCTTAGTGCCCTCAACCCCCGGATGTCCACAAAAGGCAGAATCGTGACACTCACCCAACAGCTGGAGACGAAATTGTACGGGAACAAACAACTTATCTGTTGGGGTGGATACCAGTGCCAGATGTTGTTCAGACCTAATGCGAGCCGAGATATCCTGGGTTAGAGCTGCTAAGAAGATTTTTGCTGGTAGGATGGATTCAGGTGGTACCTCAGTAGGTTGAAAAGCATGGAAGCTCCGAGATAATGCGTCCGCCTTCACATTTTTACTTCCCGGCCTGAACGTAATGGAAAAATCTAAATGAGTAAAAAACAGAGCCCATCTGGCTTGACGGGGATTCAACCTCTTAGCAGACTCGAGAAACATAAGGTTTTTATGGTCAGTGACAACAGTTACACAATGCCTTGCCCCCTCCAGAAAATGCCTCCACTCCTCAAATGCACATTTAATGATATTCAAAGTGTCCTGCCGGAGTATTGAACGCTGTCTTCCATTCATCTCCCTCCTTGATTCGGATTAGATTGTATGCCCCTTTCAGGTCAATCTTGGAAAACCAGGTTGCCCCCAGAACCTGGTTAAATAAATCCGGAATCAATGGGAGGGAGTATCTAATCTGGACAGTGATTTTATTTAATCTCCGGTAATCGATACATGGCCTAAGACCACCATCTTTTTTCTTAACGAAGAAAAACCCCGCCCCCATAGGAGAGACAGAAGGTCTAATATGCCCTTTACCAAGGCTCTCCTTAATATAATCTTCCATGGCCTTGCGTTCGGGCTTAGAAAGATTATAAATTCGCCCCTTAGGAAACTTGGCCCCCTCTACTAGCTCTATAGTACAATCATAAGGTCTATGGGGGGGTAGAACCTCCGGGGTTGGTGATGAGAATACATCAGAATATACACCCACGGTTAGAGAAATCTCTGAGGTACATGAGCTCACCGTACCACCAATGGATAGGAGTTGGTAAAGCAAACATACCCAATCTTACAGCGTTCTCAGAGTCAATAAAGCTGGCCGCTGAGCCAGAATCAATAAAGGCCTTACCCTGCCATTTATCTACCCCCAGAGAAATCGTAATGGGTACCAAAAGCTTACCTTTAGAAAAATCAGGTCTTCAGGTTGCCTTGCCTTAGGAGACTTGACAGAGAGGACCTTCTTAGGACACTGGTTGATCCAATGGTCAAGATCTCCACAGTAAAAGCATTCTCCACGTCTGCGGCGAAGATTCCCTCGGGTCATGCCAACCTGCATGGGTTCCTCGGTGGAGACCTCAGCATTGTCTCTGGGATAGGCCTCTGGCTGGACCACCATCTGGGAAGAGAACTGTTGTTCCTGTCGTCTCTCTCTCTCTAACCCGTCGGTCAAGTCGGACAACAAGGGTCATCATCTCCTCTAAGGTCTCTGGAAGTTGATAACTGACCAGAAGATCCTTTAAATTATCAGACAGACCTGACCTGAACTGACTCTTCAGGGCTGGTTCTTTCCATCCTGAGGGGACACACCACCTTCTGAATTGGGTGCAATAATCCTCCGCAGGTAGATTGCCCTGAACCAGTGCCTTTAGAGCCGTCTCGGCTACTAGAGCCCTGTCTGGTTCATCATAGAGGGTACCCAGGGCCTCAAAGAACCCCTCCACAGAAGTTAAACAACTGGCGCCAACAGGTAAAGAGAACGCCCAGTCCTGGGGTTTACCCTGTAGTCGGGAAATGATAATGTCCACGCGTTGACTCTCGGGGCCAGAGGACACGTGGCGCAAACGAAGTAAAGTCTGCAACTCTCCTTAAAAGAGAGAAACTTTTTTTCGGTCTCCAAAAAAGGGTTCTGGGAGCTTAATATGGGGCTCAAAATGCGGACTGGAGGCCTGAGGAGTGGAAGAACCTTGCCCTAACTCAAAAGAACTGAGTTTTTCCCCTAGCTCCTGCACCATCTGCGTCAGATTAGAGACATGGTCAGTCAGGGTCACCAGAGGATTCATTATACAGTGGTTATTCGGCCTGTTAATCTGTAATGGTCACGTACACACACACACACACAGGGGGGAGGATAGTGATCACTGCGCTCCACCCTCACCCCTGGCCCTGCCTGCTTGCCTCACGAGTCCTGATGACAGGGGA
Organism: Bufo bufo; assembly: GCF_905171765.1. NCBI lineage: Eukaryota > Metazoa > Chordata > Amphibia > Anura > Bufonidae > Bufo > Bufo bufo. Next base: position 430,232,234 of record NC_053392.1, on the reverse strand, counting down.
CAACTGGACGGCAGTCCCTAACTTAGTATAGGTGCGGGAAGGACAGACAAGACAAATAACGGATAGTGAACGGACCGGGTCAAAACCAAGAGGACAACGCAGTAGAGAGGGATAAGCAAAGAAAGGTCAGGAGAAGCCGGGGTCATAAATACCAGGAGAGTCGAGAAGTACCAAAGGAGTCCGCAAAGAATAGTCAGGTGGAAGCCGAGGTTAATATACCAGGAAAGATGCGCAGTACAGGAGGAGCAGGCAAAGGATCGTCAGGGAACAGGATCAGGTAAGTACACAGGTATCCAACAACTGCCAGGAACCTAAATTAAAAGGCAACCTGTGGCCAGCAGGCTGCCTGTATTTATAGTGGGGAGTGAGGGTCATGTGACGTGGCCAGCGTCACATGACCGACAGACCAACCAGTCGAGCACCGAGTGATCAGCTCGACGCTCAAGGCAGACCTAGGAGCAGGGAGCCTCCCAGCTAGCAAAGCCGCCCTGGGAACGAGGTCAAACACAGATCCTCGCACCCGAAGCTAAGCAGCAGGTCTGCGGCTGATGGGAGACCGAGTGCACCTTCGGAACCCTGTTACAGGCGTTTTATCTCGGAGCTGGAGTGGTTAGACGTGTGGAGGGAGTTCTCTTGTTTCACGCCTTCCAGGGGAACGCTGTCCCGCATTGATTATTTGCTATGTGATGCGCAGGCCTATCCCATAATTTCTGATGTAAAGTATGTGCCTCAGGGACCGTCTGATCATGCGCCTATTGTGGGGACGTTGACGGGGAGACACGAGGCCACAGTCTTCGCATTCACCCGTTCTGGCTGTCCCTGATGACCATAAATGATCGCATACCGGACCAATTGCAAATGTTTCTGGACCTGAACAAAGAAAGTTGTCCCAAGATATGTCTTTTGGGTATAGTGGAAAGTGATAACCGCACATTGTATGTATGCACCTTTCTGAGAGAGACCCTATTCTTGGCCAGAAAAGCAATAGCACATCATTGGATGGCGGACAGACCGCCGACCATAGGTCAGTGGAAGGCGCTGGTAAATCAGATACTACCTTTTGAAAGAATAATGTATGGCAACAGGAAATGTCCTCAAAAGTTTGAGAAGATATGGGGATCTTGGTGCTCCTCTCCGATCACGGCGCTTCCATCTCATATGCACTCTGCTTAAAATACATAGCATTATAACTTTTTGTTGTGATACTGTAGCTAATATTGGGTTAGGTAGAGATTTATATACTACTGGGTGATGTTATATATTGTTGTTGCTGGTGTCCCACACGGGAAAATGAGCTTCATATCTGCCAGTACCGGAAGATATTATTGCAGTGTATAAGAATGTAAATTTATGTACTGGAATGTTGAAATATGTGATAATGTACCAATTTACACTTGTTATTCTCAATAAAATGAGTAAAAAAAAAAAAAAAGGCCTGAACCATTAAAATCTACAAATATATTTCCTGTGCGGTGTAGGAAGGTACAAGGGGTCGTCATTGATGGTAGTTATGTGTCATCAAGGTTCCTGGCTTTGGTGAAGTAAGAGTCAGTATTTTCATGTGTCAGCGACAGCTAATGCTGATTGACACTTGACTATTTAGTATGGCTGTAAATAGCTGATCTGGGTCAGCTCTTACTAGGAGTAGTCAAAGTGCTGGGTGGGTGACTACTCCCCACATTCTAGGCCGGGTCTTGGCATGGTGTGGGTTACCTCACTCTGACAGTGGAGCTCTGGAGATCTCTGTGCTGAGGTCTGAAGACCGTGTGTCAGACGAGTAGGCCGCCTTAAATCCTACAAGTGGACTTTCTGAGGCTGAGCATTCAGCCGGGCGTGAACTGACACCCAGGATACCAGGTGAACTTTATTTTGTTTTTCTGTGTGTGAACAAGCACCAAGCCTGAAAAGTAACTGTTGTGTTATGTTATAAGTGTGAATAAACACTGAAGAGTGATTTACAACCTGGTCCTTTTCCTCTTTACTGCATCCGCTTAGGCTACTTTCACACTGCCGTTTCTGGGTCCGCCTGTGAGATCCGTTTCAAAGCTCTCACAAGCGGCCCAAAACGGATCAGTTCAGCCCCAATGCATTCTGAATGGATAAGGATCAGTTTGCCTCCGTTCAGCCTCCATTCCGCTCTGGAGGCGGACACCAAAATGCTGCTTGCAGCGTTCTGATGTCCGTCTGACGAAACAAAGCCAAACGGATCCGTCCTGACGGATCCGTCCATTTTTACTGACACAATATGGTGCAATTGAAAACGGATCCGCCTCCCATTGACTTTCAATGTAAGTCAAAACGGATCCGTTTGCATTATCATGAACAAAAAAAAAAAAAAAAAATATATATATATTTTTTTTTTTTCATGGTAATGCAAACGGATCCGTTCTGAACGGATGCAAGCGTTTGCATTATAGGTGCGGATCCGTCTGTGCAGATACCAGACGGATCCGCACCTAAACGCAGGTGTGAAAGTAGCCTAACCTGCCTACCAGAGCGAATACCCACAGAACCACAGAATATAAATTAATTAAAACCATGCGATTCGCTATTTATTGGTCACCTTGTCCCTCCCCCAAAAAATCGAATAACAGTGATCAAAAAATCGTACATAGCCCAAAAAACTACAATTGATCCCACAAAAAAAACAAGCCCTCATACAGCTCCGTAGACAGAAATATGCTAAAGTTATCGCTCTCAGAAAATGGCAATGTGGGAAGCTACATAAATGGACGGACAGGACAGACTCTGGTAATGTGGGGCTGTCGTAATGGAGACTGCATACAAAAGCTGCTGCTCATTAGCCTCACCCCCACCATCCTCTCTGTACTTCATGTCTCCTGATGAGCTCCATTCCTACAGAGATTCAGCTTAACCACCTCAGCCCCCAGTGCTTAAACACCCTGAAAGACCAGGCCACTTTTTACACTTCTGACCTACACTACTTTCACCGTTTATTGCTCGGTCATGCAACTTACCACCCAAATGAATTTTACCTCCTTTTCTTCTCACTAATAGAGCTTTCATTTGGTGGTATTTCATTGCTGCTGACATTTTTACTTTTTTTGTTATTAATCGAAATTTAACGATTTTTTTGCAAAAAAATGACATTTTTCACTTTCAGTTGTAAAATTTTGCAAAAAAAACGACATCCATATATAAATTTTGCTCTAAATTTATTGTTCTACATGTCTTTGATAAAAAAAAAATGTTTGGGTAAAAAAAAAATGGTTTGGGTAAAAGTTATAGCGTTTACAAACTATGGTACAAAAATGTGAATTTCCGCTTTTTGAAGCAGCTCTGACTTTCTGAGCACCTGTCATGTTTCCTGAGGTTCTACAATGCCCAGACAGTACAAACACCCCACAAATGACCCCATTTCTGAAAGTACACACCCTAAGGTATTCGCTGATGGGCATAGTGAGTTCATAGAACTTTTTATTTTTTGTCACAAGTTAGCGGAAAAAGATGATTTTTTTTTTTTTTTTTTTTTCTTACAAAGTCTCATATTCCACTAACTTGTGACAAAAAATAAAAAGTTCTATGAACTCACTATGCCCATCAGCGAATACCTTGGGGTCTCTTCTTTCCAAAATGGGGTCACTTGTGGGGTAGTTCTACTGCCCTGGCATTCTAGGGGCCCAAATGTGTGGTAAGGAGTTTGAAATCAAATTCTGTAAAAAATGACCTGTGAAATCCGAAAGGTGCTCTTTGGAATATGGGCCCCTTTGCCCACCTAGGCTGCAAAAAAGTGTCACACATCTGGTATCTCCGTACTCAGGAGAAGGTGGGGAATGTGTTTTGGGGTGTCATTTTATATATACCCATGCTGGGTGAGAGAAATATCTTGGCAAAAGACAACTTTTCCCATTTTTTTATACAAAGTTGTCATTTGACCAAGATATTTATCTCACCCAGCATGGGTATATGTAAAAAGACACCCCAAAACACATTCCTCAACTTCTCCTGAGTACGGGGATACCAGATGTGTGACACTTTTTTGCAGCCTAGGTGGGCAAAGGGGCCCATATTCCAAAGAGCACCTTTCGGATTTCACAGGTCATTTTTTACAGAATTTGATTTCAAACTCCTTACCACACATTTGGGCCCCTAGAATACCAGGGCAGTATAACTACCCCACAAGTGACCCCATTTTGGAAAGAAGACACCCCAAGGTATTCCGTGAGGGGCATGGCGAGTTCCTAGAATTTTTTATTTTTTGTCACAAGTTAGTGGAAAATGATGATTTTTTTTTTTTTTTTTTCATACAAAGTCTCATATTCCACAAACTTGTGACAAAAAATAAAAACTTCCATGAACTCACTATGCCCATCAGCGAATACCTTGGGGTCTCTTCTTTCCAAAATGGGGTCACTTGTGGGGTAGTTATACTGCCCTGGCATTCTAGGGGCCCAAATGTGTGGTAAGTAGGTAAATGACCTGTGAAATCCGAAAGGTGCTCTTTGGAATGTGGGCCCCTTTGCCCACCTAGGCTGCAAAAAAGTGTCACACATCTGGTATCTCTGTATTCAGGAGAAGTTGAGGAATGTGTTTTGGGGTGTCTTTTTACATATACCCATGCTGGGTGAGATAAATATCTTGGTCAAATGCCAACTTTGTATAAAAAAAATGGGAAAAGTTGTCTTTTGCCAAGATATTTCTCTCACCCAGCATGGGTATATGTAAAATGACACCCCAAAACACATTCCCCAACTTCTTCCGATTACGGAGATACCAGATGTGTGACACTTTTTTGCAGCCGAGGTGGGCAAAGGGGCCCATATTCAAAAGAGCACCTTTCGGATTTCACAGGTCATTTTTTACAGAATTTGATTTCAAACTCCTTACCACACATTTGGGCCCCTAGAATGCCAGGGCAGTAGAACTACCCCACAAGTGACCCCATTTTGGAAAGAAGAGACCCCAAGGTATTCGCTGATGGGCATAGTGAGTTCATGGAAGTTTTTATTTTTTGTCACAAGTTAGTGGAATATGAGACTTTGTATGAAAAAAAAAAAAAAAAAAAATAAGCATTTTCCACTAACTTGTGACAAAAAATAAAAAATTCTAGGAACTCGCCATGCCCCTCACGGAATACCTTGGGGTGTCTTCTTTCCAAAATGGGGTCACTTGTGGGGTAGTTATACTGCCCTGGCATTTTCCAGGGGCCCTAATATGTGGTAAGTAGGTAAATGACCTGTGAAATCCTAAAGGTGCTCTTTGGAATGTGGGCCCCTTTGCCCACCTAGGCTGCAAAAAAGTGTCACACATGTGGTATCGCCATATTCAGGAGACGTTGGGGAATGTGTTTTGGGGTGTCATTTTACATATACCCATGCTGGGTGAGAGAAATATCTTGGCAAAAGACAACTTTTTCCATTTTTTTTATACAAAGTTGGCATTTGACCAAGATATTTATCTCACCCAGCATGGGTATATGTAAAATGACACCCCAAAACACATTCCCCAACTTCTCCTGAGTACGGCGATACCACATGTGTGACACTTTTTTGCAGCCTAGATGCGCAAAGGGGCCCAAATTCATTTTAGGAGGGCATTTTTAGACATTTGGATACCAGACTTCTTCTCACGCTTTGGGGTCCCTAGAATGCCAGGGCAGTATAAATACCCCACATGTGACCCCATTTTGGAAAGAAGACACCCCAAGGTATTCAATGAGGGGCATGGCGAGTTCATAGAAATTTTTTTTTTTGGGCACAAGTTAGCGGAAATTGATATTTTTTATTATTTTTCTCACAAAGTCTCCCGTTCCGCTAACTTGGGACAAAAATTTCAATCATTCATGGACTCAATATGCCCCTCACGGAATACCTGGGGGTGTCTTCTTTCCGAAATGGGGTCACATGTGGGGTATTTATACTGCCCTGGCATTCTAGGGGCCCTAAAGCGTGAGAAGAAGTCTGGAATATAAATGTCTAAAAAATTTTACGCATTTATGGGGTATGGTGAGTTCATGTGAGATTTTATTTTTTGACACAAGTTAGTGGAATATGAGACTTTGTAAGAAAAAAATAAATAAAATTCCGCTAACTTGGGCCAAAAAAATGTCTGAATGGAGCCTTACAGAGGGGTGATCAATGACAGGGGGGGGTGATCAATGACAGGGGGGGTGATCAATGACAGGGGGGGTGATCAATGACAGGGGGGGTGATCAATGACAGGGGGGTGATCAGGGAGTTTATATGGGGTGATAACCACAGTCATTGATCACGCCCGTGTAAGGCTTCATTCAGACGTCCGTATGCGTTTTGCGGATCCGATCCATCTATCAGTGCATCCGTAAAAATCATGCGGACATCTGAATGGAGCTTTACAGGGGGGTAATCAATGACAGGGGTGTAATCAATGACAGGGGGGTGATCAGGGAGTCTATATGGGGTGATAACCACAGTCATTGATCATGCCCCTGTAAGGCTTCATTCAGACGTCCGTATGCGTTTTGCGGATCCGATCCATCTATCAGTGCATCCGTAAAAATCATGCGGACATCTGAATGGAGCTTTACAGGGGGGTAATCAATGACAGGGGGGGTGATCAATGACAGGGGGGTGATCAGGGAGTCTATATGGGGTGATAACCACAGTCATTGATCATGCCCCTGTAAGGCTTCATTCAGACGTCCGGATGCGTTTTGCGGATCCGATCCATCTATCAGTGCATCCGTAAAAATCATGCGGACATCTGAATGGAGCTTTACAGGGGGTTGATCAATGACAGGGGGGTGATCAGGGAGTCTATATGGGGTGATAACCACAGTCATTGATCACGCCCCTGTAAGGCTTCATTCAGACGTCCGGATGCGTTTTGCGGATCCGATCCATCTATCAGTGGATCCGTAAAAATCATGCGGACATCTGAATGGAGCTTTACAGGGGGGTAATCAATGACAGGGGGGGTGATCAATGACAGGGGGGTGATCAGGGAGTCTATATGGGGTGATAACCACAGTCATTGATCATGCCCCTGTAAGGCTTCATTCAGACGTCCGGATGCGTTTTGCGGATCCGATCCATCTATCAGTGCATCCGTAAAAATCATGCGGACATCTGAATGGAGCTTTACAGGGGGTTGATCAATGACAGGGGTGTTATCAGGGAGTCTATATGGGGTGATAACCACAGTCATTGATCACGCCCCTGTAAGGCTTCATTCAGACGTCCGGATGCGTTTTGCGGATCCGATCCATCTATCAGTGGATCCGTAAAAATCATGCGGACATCTGAATGGAGCTTTACAGGGGGTTAATCAATGACAGGGGGGTAATCAATGACAGGGGGGTGATCAGGGAGTCTATATGGGGTGATAACCACAGTCATTGATCATGCCCCTGTAAGGCTTCATTCAGACGTCCGGATGCGTTTTGCGGATCCGATCCATCTATCAGTGCATCCGTAAAAATCATGCGGACATCTGAATGGAGCTTTACAGGGGGTTGATCAATGACAGGGGTGTAATCAATGACAGGGGGGTGATCAGGGAGTCTATATGGGGTGATCAGGGGTGATCAGGGGCTAATAAGGGGTTAATAAGTGACGGGGGGGGGGGGTGTAGTGTAGTGTAGTGGTGCTTGGTGGGACTTTACTGAGCTACCTGTGTCCTCTGGTGGTCGATCCAAACAAAGGGGACCACCAGAGGACCAGGTAGCAGGTATATTAGACGCTGTTATCAAAACAGCGTCTAATATACCTGTTAGGGGTTAAAAAAAACACATCTCCAGCCTGCCAGCGAACGATCGCCGCTGGCAGGCTGGAGATCAACTCTCTTACCTTCCGTTCCTGTGAGCGCGCGCGCCTGTGTGCGCGCGTTCACAGGAAATCCCGGCTCACGCGAGATGACGCGTATATGCGTCGCTGAGCGCAGGGCTGCCACCTCCGGAACGCGAATCTGCGTACAGCGGTCCGGAGGTGGTTAAGATCACATTAAACTGTATTCTGGATCATAATCCCTGACAAGCAGAGCAGAGAGAAGGATGAAGCAGCTCTTTAGCTCAGTGTTGTGAAGTAACTTGTCCTGTGTGATTAGGACAGGTTTTGTGTGTACTAATAGGGCAGCGGCCATTTTATTTCTCTCAATGATTGCTCCCCAGACAAAACAAGCCATTATAACTACTGAAATGTATTTGGAAATATATTTATAATAAAATAATATTGAAGTATTTTCAGTAATTATGTATTCTTAATTCCAGGAGAAACCCTTTAAAAAGTTATGGCTCTTGGAATGTAAGGAGGAAACAATGAAAATGCACAATTGAAAATGGACTCCTTAAAGGGGTTATCCCATGACTAATGTAAAAAAAGAAAATTAGACATCATATAATACACGACAGTCTCTTTCTAAGAAAGCTAGAACTCGCCCTGTACCTCACATGGATCCAGAGATCTCCCCATTCATTGTTCTGATAGATTTATATGATATCAAGCTGGCAGCTTAAGGGGATTGTATTTTCTGCTGTAGCTCAGAGGGCATGTCCCTTCCGCTGTAGATCTCTCCCTGTCACATCTCAGAAGGTAGTTGAATAATAAAACTGAGCATGTGCGGACATCTCAGTGAGTCGAACAAAAAAACAGAAAAAAAAAACTAAAAAACTAAAAAACAGCAGGTGGCGCTTTAGAGATACATTTTATTGAATACCTCAGTGGCTATGCTAACTTTTTACTTACATGCAATTACAAAAGTATTCAGATCCGGTTGCTGGTTTGAAAACTGTAGAATATTATTTGTGGGACAACCCCTTTAAGGGGTTAATGATGTTCTGTACTAGTCACTATTGTATTAGAGAGACAGATATTGTTGCACTGTACATCAGGACAATCAGGACCCCTGAAAAAATTCTACATTATTAACATAAATGGCTATGTCTATTTTTGTCACATTAACTTATACAATTACTACTAGCTTTATTATATGAAGGCACTTAAGTTTAGATGACAAATACTATATTAGAAGTATCTTACTTTTATGTTGAACTATAATTGCTTGAGGTTACAGGCCTGAAGCATCACTTCTGATTTCATAACAACATTTCCTGCTCTGGTTTTAGCCAAGTTCAGAGTTGTCATAAGGACATTACTAGGATTTAAATCAGATCAATAAATATGTCCTAACTGGCTTGAGTAGTGATAGTTATGGCATATGTATGTGGAATTAAATGTTGATAATAATTTGGTTTAGCCTTTTGTCAGGAGGTGTAGGTCTCATGAGTATCATGTTTTTCTAATTGATCTTGGTCATGCCAAAATGTCAACCTAAACAATAAGCTGCACAGTGTGGGTTGTTTTCTGTTTCAAAAAGACACATACTCTAATAATAATTTATCTGAAAATGTCAGTATAATAAACAAGTCTATCAAAACTTGGACTAACTTTGAAGTCCACAAATCTACATCTGCATATTGTATCTGATTCCATATTTAGCCACAAATGTCAGCAACTTTGAGCATTTCCCTCTAAAGCTGTAAAAAACAGCATAACTGCTATGCCGTCTAGCAATTTCTTCATAATTTTGTCTTAATGTATTGCAGATAATTCCAAACTATTTGGAAAGACTATGATAACCTGTTACAAACGTTTGGAACCTATGATGAAGGTCACCATAAATGGAACATTTGGTGGATTGTTGTCGTCAGTATAGGCAGTACCCCACACCTGGGGTTATGTCACGGTGGACAGTATACCAGATACACAGAAAATAAACAAACAAGTGTCTAGGCGAGAAGCTGGGGATCAAGGTCACCTCCTGACAAATCCCTACCAGCTCTCCCTAGACTTCTATGCCCACGTTCAGACCCTAAAGGTGGAAATAACGTGTCCTCGTGCCTAGGCTGAAGATTCCCTAAAATCCCTAAGATGGTGAAAGGAGGATAGAGGCAGCCTGCTCCCTCAGGAACTGGAGGGGGCAGGCGTCTCTCTAACAGCCTAGACAGACAACCACAAGAAAACAAAAAACAACTTATCTTTTCTGAGCAGGAATAGCAAATCCTTCCTTCCTTCCTTTCACAGAGCCAGACAGAAGCTATAACCCGCACAGGACACTGGGAGTGGGTGTGATTTAAACTCAAACCAACGACCCCACCTAGTGCACCTGAAGGGAGGTGGATATAGCTCAACAAACAAAAACAAAAGGCTACACACGTGCTGCTAACCTGGCAGACCTCTGCACATAGACTGAGCAGGGCATGACAGTACCCCTCCTTCTACGGGTGACCTCCGGACACCCCGTCCCAACCTTTTCCGGGTGGGATCTGTGAAAAGCCCAGTCGGTTGGCACTAACATCCACAGCCGGAACCCACATCCTCTCCTCAGGGCCGTATCCCCTCCAGTGTACCAGGTACTGAAGGGAACCCTGAAGAACTCTTGAGTCGAGAACCCTGGAGATCTCGAACTCTAAATTTCCATCAACCAGAACAGGGAGAGGAGGCAATGGCGATGGTTCCACCGGTTTCACATATCTCTTCAGTAAAGACTTGTGGAACACATCATGGATCCTCCAAGTCTGCGGAAGATCCAGACGAAACGCTACTGGATTGACCACCGCAGATATTTTGTAATGTCCAATAAATCTTGGATCCAGTTTCCAAGATGGTACTCTCAGTTTAATATTTTTAGTAGATAACCACACCAGATCACCCACACACAGGTCCGGACCAGTCATACGTCTCTTGTCAGCCATTCGCTTATACCTCTCACCCATCTTCTCCAAATTCACTTGGATCCTCCGCCAGATAGAAGACAAGGCAGAAGAAAATCTCTCCTCCTCTGGCATCCCAGAGGAACTAGTCCCAGAAAAGGTACCAAACTGAGGATGAAAACCGTATGCGCCAAAAAATGGCGACTTACCCGTGGACTCCTGCCTACAGTTATTCAAAGCAAACTCTGCTAGGGACAAGAATGAGGACCAGTCCTCCTGATTCTCAGCCACAAAGTACCTCAAGTAGGTCTCCAGGTTTTGATTAGTACGCTCTGTCTGCCCATTCGACTGCGGATGAAAAGCCGAAGAGAACGAAAGTTGAATGCCAAGCCGAGAGCAGAACGCCCTCCAAAACCTGGAGACAAACTGCGTGCCCCTATCAGAAACCACATCCGAGTGAATGCCATGCAATTTCACGATATTGTCAACAAAAATCTGAGCTAGGGTCTTGGGCAGACTGGCTAACGATACAAAGTGAGCCATTTTACTAAAATGGTCAACAACCACCAAAATTACTGTTTTCCCGGAGGAACTCGGCAGATCCATAATAAAGTCCATAGACAAGTGCGTCCAAGGACGAGACGGAATAGACAAAGGAAGAAGTGAACCAGCAGGTCGAGTATGAGCAACCTTTGACCGTGCACAGGTTTCACAAGCTGCTACGTAATCCTCAACACTCTTACGTAACCCGGGCCACCAGAACCTCCGGGACACAAGATCAAAGATGGACTTACCACCAGGATGTCCAGCAAGGACAGTATCGTGATGTTCCTTGAATACCTTGTATCGCAGTCCATCAGGAACAAACAACCTCCCTGGGGGACAAGAACCAGGAGCCCCCTCCTGGGCTCCCAACACCTCCATCTCCAATTCGCGGTACAGAGCGGAGACCACCACCCCATCAGCCAAAATCGGAGCAGGATCCTCTGAATCACATCCCCCAGGAAAACTGTGAGACAACGCATCTGCCGTGACATTTTTAACCCCCGGGCGAAAATTAACCACAAAATTGAACCTGGTAAAGAACAGTGACCATCTGGCCTGTCTAGGATTCAGACGCTTGGCAGATTGCAGGTAAGCCAAATTCTTATGATCCGTATATACTGTAACGGGGTGAGACACCCTCTACAACCAGTGACGCCATTCCTCAAAGGCCAATTTGATGGCCAGCAATTCCCTATCTCCTACATCATAATTCCTCTCGGCGACCGAGAGCTTCTTGGAAAAAAAAGCACACGGAACCCATTTGCCAGGAGATGAACCCTGCGACAGCACTGCTCCAACCCCCACTTCTGATGCATCAACCTCCACCATGAATGGCTGAGACACATCGGGCTGCACCAGAATAGCCGAAAAGGCCTGCAATCCCTCATCCGACCAGACAGAGACGTCGGCGCCCTTCTTAGTCATATCGGTCAGAGGTTTTACAATGGTAGAATAGTTCAAGATAAATTTTCTATAATAATTAGTAAACCCCATAAACCGCATCAAAGCTTTCTGATTCTCCGGTCGGTCCCATTCCAGAACCGCCCAGACCTTTTCAGGGTCCATACGAAAACCAGAGTCAGAAAGCAGATATCCCAGAAACTGAAGCTCCTGCACAGAAAACACACATTTCTCCAATTTGGCATATAATTTATTCTCCCGAAGGATCGTCAAAACCTGTCTCAGAGCGACTTTAGGCTCCCCATAAATTTGACTTCCTCCTATTGCACCTGATGCCAGAGCATTCTGACACCGTGTGACCGAATTACGCAGATCCGCTAGCGCATCAATTGACTCCATCTCAAAACAGCTGAGCAATGGCAGTCAAAGTATTGGCGGGTTATAATGTCACGGCGGACAGGATACCAGATACACAGAAAATAAACAAACAAGTGTCTAGGCGAGAAGCTGGGGATCAAGGTCACCTCCTGACAAATCCCTACCAGCTCTCCCTAGACTTCTATGTCCACGTTCAGGCCCTGAAGGTGGGAATAACGTGTCCTCGTGCCTAGGCTGAAGATTCCCTAAAATCCCTAAGATGGTGAAAGGGGGATAGAGGCAGCCTGCTCCCTCAGGACCTGGAGGGGGTAGGCGTCTCTCTAACAGCCTAGAGAGACAACCACAAGAAAACAAAAAACAACTTATCTTTTCTGAGCAGGAACAGCAAATCCTTCCTTCCTTCCTTTCACAGAGCCATACAGAAGCTATAACCCGCACAGGACACTGGGAGTGGGTGCAATTTAAACTCAAACCAATGACCCCACCCAGTGGGAGGAGGATATAGCTCAACTCCAAAACAAAAACAAAAGGCTACACACGTGTTGCTAACCTGGCAGACCTCCGCACATAGCCTGAGCAGGGCATGACAGGTTATCTGCAATGTTTGTTATATTTTATGTTACCATGATCCTGTCTACACTATACGCTAACAGATGTGCAGTGTCCCACTGCATATCAGTAGTGGGGACCTGTATCTTTAAGAATGTCATTTTATGCTTTATATGTATTTAGCTGTAAATTCATATTAACAGGCTGGTAACCAACACTTCCCATTAGGTCACCACTAGATGATGCTGGTACATCCCCCTATAAAAGGGACAGGCTAGAAACAGGAGTACCTAAGTAGATGAGAAAGAGATATAGGAGTTGTGAGATGAGGACTCAGATGAAAGTCCACCACATAGCTACCCCTTTAGCGCTCTTGGCAGTGGCCAGGCTGAGGGAGGTTGGAGGAGAAATCATCAGAAGCTACTTAGCACAGACCAGAGAAAACTAGGATATAGAGCAAGTCTAGTGGAGATAGCAGCAGTCTTTAGCTTATGGACTCCACAGCACCATGTGACCAGGAGAAGCTTGTGTTTTACCACATTCCTCTATGGGCCGCGTGGAACCATTTCTGTAGGCAACCAGTACAAGGAATGGAGCAGAAGTTGTATACCTGCCATTAGGGAAAACCGCCCTGTAGGTTGCAGAAAGGAAGAAGGACATAGAAAGTAAGAGCATATTATATCCAGTACCTGGCTGTTAGCAAGTGGACCTGTTGCCCAGTGAGCACAGATAAAGGACTCTGATACCAGCCAAAGGAAGCCTGTAGTACTACAACTAAGCATGTTAACCAGAATTGCAGCACAAGTGAGATCTGAAGTGTATATGAATACTTCCAAGTACTATAACTGAACCTGTACATCTACCTCAAGGCAACTGATTCTCAGTAAACGTTCCAGTTATTTATAGAAACTCACTGTTCATAATTTCTGTCATATCCTTTGCACCTAAGGGTGCTGGCATCATGACCCTCAGGGACCCTGCCTTCCCTGCACCTAAAACTTATACCACCAAGGGCACCTCAACTGACATCTGGCAGGAGATCCCTCAACACCACAGTGTGCCCCTAAGGAATCCAGTGCTATCCTTGCTGTCACTGCACGCCGTCCCAGGGGGCTACAGAAACATGAGTACCAACTACTACACCTGTCAAGCCACCACACTCATACATTGTGCCCCTGCGGTCCTGGTTGCTGCATATAGGGTATGGCTGGCATTAAGAATGGGACTACTAATCCCATTCCTCCCCCTTGGTAGGAGTGGGCTGGTCCTACTTCCTGCCAGGAGGGGGAGTCTTAGCTGAAGGATTGAGGCAGCATGTCCAATTTCTCCTGCTCCAAAGGTCTGAGGGACCAGCATTAGATTCAGCTCTCCTGTGAGACCATTATTCCAGAGAGACTACTAGACTACAAAACTTGATATACCTGAAAAGCAATACAGACCCTGCTTCAGGTGAGGGACTATGGCTCAGACACCCATCACCTAGATTACATCCAGGCCATATCAACTCAAAAGCCTTTATTACACAGTGGACACCTACTGTCACAAGTTAGCTTATGACTGTTAGCCAGAGGTTCAGGAGATAGACACCATCAAAATACCATACCAGAGGAGTCATTATCAACTTTGCCAGTCACCATACCATATCATCTGGGGAGAGAAATAGCACTGTACACTACTATTGCTGGAAGTACTACAACTCCTATTTTGCACTAAGCCATACCCCATATGCAGCAACCAGGACCGCAGGGGCACAATGTGTGAGTGTGGTGGCTTGACAGGTGTAGTAGTTGGTACTCATGTTTCTGTAGCCCCCTGGGACGGCGTGCAGTGACAGGAAGGATAGCACTAGATTCCTTAGGGGCACACTGTGGTGTTGAGGGATCTCCTGCCAGATGTCAGTTGTATTTTATTCTTTTATTTTTGGCCTGATTTCCTAAACCACTATTTCACTGCACCAATCCTCAGGGAGCAACAGCCGAAGAACTGTGAGAAACATCATCTCATCAGGAACACTACCACACCCACCCTCTGCACTGGCTCCTCAAGGGATCACTGCATATGAACTTTAGTATGTCATGGAGTATGGACAGAAAAACTGTGATTTTGACGTGGTGTTGTATCTGCATATGATTTTCTTGAACAAGTAGGTTTTAAAGGTCTTTCAAACAAACTCAAAGCATACACTTGATGAACTATCATCAGTGTACAGTACAGCAAGGAGTCCTGGAAATGAGGATTTGGTCCCCCCTGATCTCAACATCAAATCTGTTTGGGATTACATGAAGAAACAGGAGGATTTGAGTGAGCTTACATCCACAGAAGCTCTGTAGTTAGTGCTCCAGATGTTTGGAACAAGCTCCCAGCGGAGTTCCTTCAAAAACTGTGTGCAAGTATTCCTAGAAGAATTGATGCTGTTTTAAAGACATAGGTTGGTCACACCAAATATCTTTTGTTCACTCACATTGCAATTTGTTAAGTGACAAAAAAATAAACTATTAAAGGGTTATTCTGGTAGGTAAAAGTTATCCCCTATCCACAGAATAGGGGATAACTATTAGATCGGTGGGGGTCCTACCACTGGAAGCCCCACCATTCATGAGAACGGGGGCCCTGTACCCCTGCTGCTCCCCTGAAATGACCAGGGCCCATGTGCGAAGCCGCTTCATTCATTTCTATGGGAGTTCCAGACAAAGCCAAGCGCTGTACTCAGGCCGGCGCCACCAGTAAGGCGACTTAGGCAGTCGCCCAGGGCGCCATGTAGCAGGGGGCGCCCGGCGCCCGTTGCGGTAATAAAAAGAAAAAAAAGTTGCTTATATAAGTTCGGGCGGCCGGCGGCGCCGCCTGAGAGGCTGAGGCTGAGCGCTTGCCGCTCTAAAGAATCCTGCCTGCGCCTGCTGTGTGCTGTTGTTAATGTAGCGTGGCCGAGCTCTGTTCGGTCCGCGGTACAGGAGCTTTTGTTTCCTGTACCCGGCCGGACTGACAGGAAGTGCTCACTTAGTGTGCACTTCCTGTCAGTCCGGCCGGGTATAGGAAACAAATGCTCCTGTACCGCAGATCGAACAGAGCTCGGCCACGCTACATTAGAGGTGGGGGGGGACAGAGAGTGACAAGGGGGAGGGGGGTGGAAATAATGAGTGACAAGGGGGGAGGGGGGGTAGAAATAATGAGTGACTGTGGAAATAATGAGTGACAAGGGGGGAGGGAAATAATGAGTGACAAGGGGGGAGGGGGGGTGGAAAAAATGAGTGACAAGGGGGGAGGGGGGGTGGAAATAATGAGTGACAAGGGGGGAGGGGGGTGGAAATAATGAGAGTGACAAGGGAGAGGGGGGAATAATGAGAGTGACAAGGGAGAGGGGGGAATAATGAGAGTGATAAGGGAGGGGGGGGGAATAATGAGAGTGACAAGGGAGAGGGGGGAATAATGAGAGTGACAAGGGAGAGGGGGGGGAATAATGAGAGTGACAAGGGAGGGGGGGTGGAAATAATGAGAGTGACAAGGGAGAGGGGGGGAAATAATGAGAGTGACAAGGGAGGGGGGAAATAATGAGAGTGACAAGCGAGGGGGGGGAATAATGAGAGTGACAAGGGAGGGGGGGGATAATGAGAGTGACAAGGGAGGGGGGAAATATTGAGAGTGACAAGGGAGGGGGGGAATAATGAGAGTGACAAGGGAGAGGGGGGAATAATGAGAGTGACAAGGGAGAGGGGGGGAATAATGAGAGTGACAAGGGAGGGGGGGTGGAAATAATGAGAGTGACAAGGGAGAGGGGTGGAAATAATGAGAGTGACAAGGGAGAGGGGTGGAAATAATGAGAGTGACAAGGGGGGGGGGGATAATGAGAGTGACAAGGGAGGGGGGAAATAATGAGAGTGACAAGGGAGGGGGGAAATAATGAGAGTGACAAGGGAGAGGGGGGGAATAATGAGAGTGACAAGGGAGAGGGGGGGAATAATGAGACTGACAAGGGAGGGGGTGGAAATAATGAGAGTGACAAGGGAGAGGGGGGGGGATAATGAGAGTGACAAGGGAGGGGGGGAAATAATGAGAGTGACAAGGGAGGGGGGGAAATAATGAGAGTGACAAGGGAGAGGGGGGGAATAATGAGAGTGACAAGGGAGAGGGGGGGAATAATGAGAGTGACAAGGGAGGGGGGGGAAGAGAGTGACAAGGGGGAGGGGGGGAATAATGAGAGAGACAAGGGAGGGGGGGAAATAATGAGAGTGACAAGGGAGGGGGGGAATAATGAGAGTGACAAGGGAGAGGGGGGGAATAATGAGAGTGACAAGGGAGGGGGGAATAATGAGAGTGACAAGGGAGGGGGGAGAGTGACAAAGGAGGGAGGGGGGAAGAGAGTGACAAGGGAGAGGGGGGGAAATAATGAGAGTGACAAGGGAGGGGCGAAGGGAGTGACAAAGGAGGGGGGGAGAGAGTGACAAGGGAGAGGGGGGGAAATAATGAGAGTGACAAGGGAGAGGGGGGAAATAATGAGAGTGACAAGGGAGGGGGGGAATAATGAGAGTGACCAGGGAGGGGAGGAATAATGAGAGTGACAAGGGAGGGGGGGAAATAATGAGAGTGACAAGGGAGGGGGGGGGAAATAATGAGAGTGACAAGGGAGGGGGGGAGAGAGTGACAAAGGAGGGAGGGGGGGAAGAGAGTGACAAAGGAGAGGGGGGGGGAAATAATGAGAGTGACAAGGGAGGGGGATAATGAGAGTGACAAGGGAGGGGGGAGAGAGTGACAAAGGAGGGAGAGGGGGAAGAGAGTGACAAGGGAGAGGGGGGAATAATGAGAGTGACAAGGGAGGGGGGGGAAATAATGAGAGTGACAAGGGAGGGGGGGAAATAATGAGAGTGACAAAGGAGGGGGGGGGGAAATAATGAGAGTGACAAGGGAGGAGGGGGGGAATAATGAGAGTGACAAGGGAGAGGGGGGAAATAATGAGAGTGACAAGGGAGGGGAGGTGGAAATAATGAGAGTGACAAGGGAGGGGGGGGGGGAAATAATGAGAGTGACAAGGGAGGGGGGGAAATAATGAGAGTGACAAGGGAGGGGGGGGGAAATAATGAGAGTGACAAGGGAGGGGGGGAGAGTGACAAAGGAGGGAGGGGGGAAGAGAGTGACAAGGGAGAGGGGGGGGAAATAATGAGAGTGACAAGGGAGGGGGGATAATGAGAGTGACAAGGGAGGGGGGGAAATAATGAGAGTGACAAGGGAGGGGGGGAGGGAGTGACAAAGGAGGGAGGGGGGAAGAGAGTGACAAGGGAGGGGGGGGGGGAATAATGAGAGTGACAAGGGAGGGGGGAAATAATGAGAGTGACAAGGGAGGGGGGGGAAATAATGAGAGTGACAAGGGAGGGGGGAATAATGAGAGTGACAAGGGGTGGGGGGGAATAATGAGAGTGACAAGGGAGAGGGGGGGAATAATGAGAGTGACAAGGGAGAGGGGGGGAATAATGAGAGTGACAAGGGAGGGGGGGAGAGAGTGACAAAGGAGGGAGGGAGGGGAAGAGAGTGACAAGGGAGAGGGGGGGAAATAATGAGAGTGACAAGGGAGGGGGGGAAATAATGAGAGTGACAAGGGAGGGGGGGGAAATAATGAGAGTGACAAGGGGTGGGGGGGGGGGAATAATGAGAGTGACAAGGGGTGGGGGGGGGAATAATGAGAGTGACAAGGGAGAGGGGGGGAATAATGAGAGTGACAAGGGAGAGGGGGGGAATAATGAGAGTGACAAGGGAGAGGGGGGGATAATGAGAGTGACAAGGGAGGGGGGGAAGAGAGTGACAAGGGAGAGGGGGGGGGGAAATAATGAGAGTGACAAGGGGGGGGGGGGGGAGAAGAGAGTGACAAGGGAGTCCCCAGAGCCAGACTGCAGCCAGAGACCAGATCATCTTATTGTCCTGGTGGTAAGTAGACAATGCAATATGTTTATTATGTAATTGTTTAGTTATTAATACTACATTGGAAACTAATTTACCTCACATTTAGGGTCCATTCAAACATCCGTGTGTGTTTTGCGGATCCATAAAACACAGACAGCGGCAATGTGCGTTCCGCACTTTGCGGACCGCACATTGCCGGCACTATTGCGGACAAGAATAGGACATGTTCTATTTTTTTCAGGATCGGAATTGCGGATCCGGGTCCGCAGTTCCGGAAATACATGTATGGGTCCGCAATTCCGTTCCACAAAAAGAGACGGCTACAAGAAGCTGGATTAACCCTAAGGGAAACATAGCAGTTTTTTTAATTTAAAAGCTGAGAAAGGGGTGGAACATGATATGGGCAGATCATCTGATAAGGAGGGGGGGGAAGGGCGTCAATTTTTATCTTGCCTAGGGCGGCAAAAATCCTTGCACCGGCCCTGGCTGTACTCATGGAAGCTAAATGAGCGACCAGCCGCTCTGGTAATTTCAGGGGAGCAGCAGGAGGCCTGAAGGGGTTACAGGACTCCCGTTCTTGTGATTAGTGGGGGTCCCAGCTGTAGGACCATCACCGATCTGATAGTTATCTCCTGTGGATAGGGGATAACTTTTACCTACAGGAATACCCTTTTAACACTTCTATTTTTAAAAGCATTCTTGCTGCAACATTTTTTCTACAGCTTTTGCCCAGCACTGTGTATCAATGCAATGTCTTTAACTCTTTCATGAAGGAGGATGAAAAGACGACCATATTTTGGGTCTAATGCGCATTTTCTGCAGATCGTATGGAAACCCCTTAATTCCTATGGGGCTGCAAAAAATGCAGACAGCACATGGATGTCATCCATGTACTGCCCGCATCTGTACATGCAATACCACAGATAGGGGGCACTACAAATTATCACTTTGCCATTGTTTACTATTGCTAGTTTTCCATGTTGCTATTTAATAAATGTCCTCCTTACTAAGTATTGTATTTATGCAACTGTTAACTTTGATGCTATGTGCCTGGTTTACAGGAGGTGGCGTGGGTCTGACAGAGTCCTAGAGACAACCATTCCATTCTTTTTCTCCCTTTGGGCAGATGGTTTGGAATGGTTTTTCAGGAAGCTGTAGTAAGTTGGGGTTAGATCGTAAAGGATACAACATGGCGCAATGAGGGAATGCGCTTCCCCCCTTCTGCAGCAGGAGTCTGGGAAGCAACTTGGGGAACACCACACTCCTTGCATTTTATTAAACTAAAGACTTTATGTACATGAGGGAGACAACGGGCAAGAGACACCCTACTCATTGATCGTATAAGAGACTGAAGCCAGATAGGAACTAAGAAATACATTTGGGCCAAGCCACCACCCTGCACCTTGCTGGGACCAAGAGAAGTGAATTCCAGTCAAGTAAAGCAACATTTTTGTATTATCAAGTTTATTCAAGTAAAGTCAAGTTAACCGTTTCCTGAGTCCAGACTTTTATTCTCGAACTCTATCTTTGCAACGGAGCTCATTCCCAGGGAATATGGTCTGAAGGTAGGGGCACTATGACACAAATACTGGGACACTACACCAAGGCCATTATCACTCACACTCTTAAACATTGGGACTAGGGATGAGCGAACCCGAACTGTATAGTTCGGGTTCGTACCGAATTTTGGGGTGTCCGTGACACGGACCCGAACCCGAACATTTTCGTAAAAGTCCGGGTTCGGTGTTCGGCGCTTTCTTGGCGCTTTTTGAAAGGCTGCAAAGCAGCCAATCAACAAGCGTCATACTACTTGCCCCAAGAGGCCATCACAGCCATGCCTACTATTGGAATGGCTGTGATTGGCCAGTGCAGCATGTGACCCAGCCTCTATATAAGCTTGGGTCACGTAGCGCTGCACGTCACTCTGCTGTTACAAGTGTAGGACGAGGTTGCAGCTGCGACGTTAGGGCGAGATTAGGCAGTGATTAACTCCTCCAAAACACTTAAGACAGTGATTGATCTACAGCTGTGGATCATTGAACTGCTGCTATTCAATTGCTCACTGTTTTTAGGCTGCCCAGAGCGTTTTTCTGTCACTTTTTTCTGGGGTGATCGGCGGCCATTTTGTGGCTTGTGCTGCGCCAGCACAAGCTGCCACCAAGTCCATTTAACCATCAATAGTGTGGTTATTTTTTAGCTATATCCTACATCAGGGGCAAGCTGCCACCAAGTCCATTTAACCATCAATAGTGTGGTTATTTTTTGGCTATATCCTACATCAGGGGCAAGCTGCCACCAAGTCCATTTAACCATCAATAGTGTGGTTATTTTTTGGCTATATCCTACATCAGGGGCAAGCTGCCACCAAGTCCATTTAACCATCAATAGTGTGGTTATTTAAATCTATCCCTAAAAGGGTATATTAGATTCAAGGTGCTGTTAGGGTCATTCTCAATAACTTCCCACACACGCTACTATGCAATTCCAAGTCTAATTCTGTGTGTAAACGTATACCTGTCACCCAGCGCCTAAAAAATAGGCCTCAAATTTATATTCATCCAAATCTGTCATTATTGTTTTAGCTGGTCAAGTTATTTAGTGTCTGTCAAAGCACAGTTTTTGTTCTGGGTTGAAATACAATTCCCAATTTTGCAATTCTCTAAATTAGTGGTTTCTGCTGTATCAGGCCTACTTTAAATCTATCCCTAAAAGGGTATATAAGATTCAAGGTGCAGATAGGGTTATTCTCAATAACTTCACACACACGCTACTGTGCAATTCCAAGTCTAATTCTGTGTTTTAAACGTATACCTGTCACCCAGCGCCTAAAAAATAGGCCTCAAATTTATATTCATCCAAATTTGTCATTATTGCTTTAGCTGGTCAAGTTATTTAGTGTCCGTCAAAGCACAGTTTTTGTTCTGGGTTGAAATACAATTCCCAATTTTGCAATTCTCTAAATTAGTGGTTTCTGCTGTATCAAGCCTACTTTAAATCTATCTCTAAAAGGGTATATAAGATTCAAGGTGCAGATAGGGTTATTCTCAATAACTTCACACACACGCTACTGTGCAATTCCAAGTCTAATTCTGTGTGTAAACGTATACCTGTCACCCAGCGCCTAAAATATAGGCCTCAAATTTATATTCATCCAAATCTGTCATTATTGCTTTAGCTGGTCAAGTTATTTAGTGTCCGTCAAAGCACAGTTTTTGTTCTGGGTTGAAATACAATTCCCAATTTTGCAATTCCCTAAATTAGTGGTTTCTGCTGTATCAGGCCTACTTTAAATCTATTAGGGATGAGCGAGCCCGAACTGTATAGTTCGGGTTCGTACCGAATTTTGGGGTGTCCGTGACACGGACCTGAACCCGAACATTTTCGGAAAAGTCTGGGTTCGGGTTCGGTGTTCGGCGCTTTCTTGGCGCTTTTTGAAAGGCTGCAAAGCAGCCAATCAACAAGCGTCATACTACTTGCCCCAAGAGGCCATCACAGCCTTGCCTACTATTGGCATGGCTGTGATTGGCCAGTGCAGCATGTGACCCAGCCTCTATATAAGCTTGGGTCACGTAGCGCTGCACGTCACTCTGCTGATTCAAGCATAGGGAGAGGTTGCTGCTGCGACATTAGGGCGAGATTAGGCAGATTAACTCCTCCAAAAGACTTAATTCAGTGATCGATCTCCAGCTGTGGATCATTGAAGTGCTAATATTGAATTGCTCACTTTTTTTAGGCTGCCCAGAGCGTTTTTATATCACTTTTTTCTGGGGTGATCGGCGGCCATTTTGTGGCTTGTGGTGCGCCAGCACAAGCTACCACCAAGTGCATTTAACCATCAATAGTGTGGTTATTTTTTGCTATATCCTACATCAGCTGCAGGCTGAGCCTGTGTCACCCAAGTGCATTTAACCATCAACAGTGTGGTTATTTTTTGGCCATATACTACATCAGGTGCAGGCTGAGCCTGTGTCACCCAAGTGCATTTAACCATCAACAGTGTGGTTATTTTTTGGCCATAAACTACATCAGGTGCAGGCTGAGCCTGTGTCACCCAAGTGCATTTAACCATCAACAGTGTGGTTATTTTTTGGCCATATACTACATCAGGTGCAGGCTGAGCCTGTGTCACCCAAGTGCATTTAACCATCAATAGTGTGGTTATTTTTTGGCCATATACTACATCAGGGGCAAGTTGAGCCTGTCACACAGCGCGTAAAAAATAGGCCTGACATTTCTATTCCTCCAAATCAGTACTGTTTTAGCTGGTCAAGTTATATTTAGTGACCGTAAAAGCACAGTTTTTGTTCTGGGTTGAAAAACTATTCCCAAATTTGCCATTCTCAAAATTAGTAGTTTCTGCTATATCAGGCCTACTTTAAATCTATCCCAAAAAGGATATCTTAGATTGAAGGTGCTGATAGCGTCATTCTGAAAAACTTAACACACACGCTACCGTGCAGATACAAGTCGAATTCTGTGATTAAAGGTATATCTGTCACACAGCGCGAAAAAAATAGGCCTCACATTTCTATTCAACCAAATCTGTACTGTTTTAGCTGGTCAAATTATTTGTAGTGACCGTAAAAGCACAGTTTTTGTTCTGGGTTGAAAAACTATTCCCAAATTTGCCATTCTCAAAATTAGTAGTTTCTGCTATATCAGGCCTACTTTAAATCTATCCCAAAAAGGATATCTTAGATTCAAGGTGCTGATAGTGTCATTCTGAAAAACTTAACACACACGCTACCGTGCAGATACAAGTCTATTTCTGTGATTAAAGGTATATCTGTCACACAGCGCGTAAAAAATAGGCCTCACATTTCTATTCAACCAAATCTGTACTGTTTTAGCTGGTCAAATTATTTGTAGTGACCGTAAAAGCACAGTTTTTGTTCTGGGTTGAAAAACTATTCCCAAATTTGCCATTCTCAAAATTAGTAGTTTCTGCTATATCAGGCCTACTTTAACCACCTCCGGACCGCCTAACGCAGGATCGTGTTCCGGAGGTGGCAGCGCTGCGCACAGTCACGCATATACGCGTCATCTCGCGAGACGCGAGACTTCCTGTGAACGCGCGCACACAGGCGCGCGCGCTCACAGGAACGGAAGGTAAGAGAGTTGATCTCCAGCCTGCCAGCGGCGATCGTTCGCTGGCAGGCTGGAGATGTGTTTTTTTTAACCCCTAACAGGTATATTAGACGCTGTTTTGATAACAGCGTCTAATATACCTGCTACCTGGTCCTCTGGTGGTCCCCTTTGTTTAGATCGACCACCAGAGGACACAGGTAGCTCAGTAAAGTAGCACCAAGCACCACTACACTACACTACACCCCCCCCTGTCACTTATTAACCCCTTATTAGCCCCTGATCACCCCTGATCACCCCATATAGACGCCCTGATCACCCCCCTGTCATTGATTACCCCCCTGTCATTGATCAACCCCCTGTAAAGCTCCATTCAGACGTCCGCATGATTTTTACGGATCCACTGATAGATGGATCGGATCCGCAAAACGCATCCGGACGTCTGAATGAAGCCTTACAGGGGCGTGATCAATGACTGTGGTGATCACCCCATATAGACTCCCTGATCACCCCCCTGTCATTGATTACCCCCCTGTCATTGATTACCCCCCTGTAAAGCTCTATTCAGATGTCCGCATGATTTTTACGGATGCACTGATACATGGATCGGGTCCGCAAAACGCATCCGGTCGTCTGAATGAAGCCTTACAGGGGCATGATCAATGACTGTGGTGATCACCCCCCTGTCATTGATTACCCCCCTGTAAAGCTCCATTCAGATGTCCGCATGATTTTTACGGATGCACTGATAGATGGATCGGATCCGCAAAACGCATCCGGACGTCTGAATGAAGCCTTACAGGGGCATGATCAATGACTGTGGTGATCACCCCATATAGACTCCCTGATCACCCCCCTGTCATTGATTACCCCCCTGTCATTGATTACCCCCCTGTAAAGCTCCATTCAGATGTCCGCATGATTTTTACGGATGCACTGATAGATGGATCGGATCCGCAAAACGCATCCGGACGTCTGAATGAAGCCTTACAGGGGCATGATCAATGACTGTGGTGATCACCCCATATAGACTCCCTGATCACCCCCCTGTAAAGCTCCATTCAGATGTCCGCATGATTTTTACGGATGCACTGATACATGGATCGGATCCGCAAAACGCATCCGGTCGTCTGAATGAAGCCTTACAGGGGCATGATCAATGACTGTGGTGATCACCCCCCTGTCATTGATTACCCCCCTGTAAAGCTCCATTCAGATGTCCGCATGATTTTTACGGATGCACTGATAGATGGATCGGATCCGCAAAACGCATCCGGACGTCTGAATGAAGCCTTACAGGGGCATGATCAATGACTGTGGTGATCACCCCATATAGACTCCCTGATCACCCCCCTGTCATTGATTACCCCCCTGTCATTGATTACCCCCCTGTAAAGCTCCATTCAGATGTCCGCATGATTTTTACGGATGCACTGATAGATGGATCGGATCCGCAAAACGCATCCGGACGTCTGAATGAAGCCTTACACGGGCGTGATCAATGACTGTGGTTATCACCCCATATAGACTCCCTGATCACCCCCCTGTCATTGATCACCCCCCTGTCATTGATCACCCCCCTGTCATTGATCACCCCCCCTGTCATTGATCACCCCCCTGTCAGGCTCCATTCAGACATTTTTTTGGCCCAAGTTAGCAGAATTTTTTTTTTTTTTCTTACAAAGTCTCATATTCCACTAACTTGTGTCAAAAAATAAAATCTCACATGAACTCCCCATACCCCTCACGGAATCCAAATGCGTAAAATTTTTTAGACATTTATATTCCAGACTTCTTCTCACGCTTTAGGGCCCCTAGAATGCCAGGGCAGTATAAATACCCCACATGTGACCCCATTTCGGAAAGAAGACACCCCCAGGTATTCCGTGAGGGGCATATTGAGTCCATGAAAGATTGAAATTTTTGTCCCAAGTTAGCGGAACGGGAGACTTTGTGAGAAAAAAATTAAAAATATCAATTTCCGCTAACTTGTGCCAAAAAAAAAAAATTTCTATGAACTCGCCATGCCCCTCATTGAATACCTTGGGGTGTCTTCTTTCCAAAATGGGGTCACATGTGGGGTATTTATACTGCCCTGGCATTCTAGGGGCCCCAAAGCGTGAGAAGAAGTCTGGTATCCAAATGTCTAAAAATGCCCTCCTAAAAGGAATTTGGGCACCTTTGCGCATCTAGGCTGCAAAAAAGTGTCACACATCTGGTATCGCCGTACTCAGGAGAAGTTGGGGAATGTGTTTTGGGGTGTCATTTTACATATACCCATGCTGGGTGAGAGAAATATCTTGGTCAAATGCCAACTTTGTATAAAAAAAATGGGAAAAGTTGTCTTTTGCCAAGATATTTCTCTCACCCAGCATGGGTATATGTAAAATGACACCCCAAAACACATTCCCCAACTTCTCCTGAATACGGCGATACCACATGTGTGACACTTTTTTGCAGCCTAGGTGGGCAAAGGGGCCCATATTCCAAAGAGCACCTTTAGGATTTCACATGTCATTTACCTACTTACCACACATTAGGGCCCCTGGAAAATGCCAGGGCAGTATAACTACCCCACAAGTGACCCCATTTTGGAAAGAAGACACCCCAAGGTATTCCGTGAGGGGCATGGCGAGTTCCTAGAATTTTTTATTTTTTGTCACAAGTTAGTGGAAACTTTTTTTTCATACAAAGTCTCATATTCCACTAACTTGTGACAAAAAATAAAAACTTCCATGAACTCACTATGCCCATCAGCGAATACCTTGGGGTCTCTTCTTTCCAAAATGGGGTCACTTGTGGGGTAGTTCTACTGCCCTGGCATTCTAGGGGCCCAAATGTGTGGTAAGGAGTTTGAAATCAAATTCTGTAAAAAATGACCTGTGAAATCCGAAAGGTGCTCTTTTGAATATGGGCCCCTTTGCCCACCTCGGCTGCAAAAAAGTGTCACACATCTGGTATCTCCGTAATCGGGAGAAGTTGGGGAATGTGTTTTGGGGTGTCATTTTACATATACCCATGCTGGGTGAGAGAAATATCTTGGCAAAAGACAACTTTTCCCATTTTTTTTATACAAAGTTGGCATTTGACCAAGATATTTATCTCACCCAGCATGGGTATATGTAAAAAGACACCCCAAAACACATTCCTCAACTTCTCCTGAATACAGAGATACCAGATGTGTGACACTTTTTTGCAGCCTAGGTGGGCAAAGGGGCCCACATTCCAAAGAGCACCTTTCGGATTTCACAGGTCATTTACCTACTTACCACACATTTGGGCCCCTAGAATGCCAGGGCAGTATAACTACCCCACAAGTGACCCCATTTTGGAAAGAAGAGACCCCAAGGTATTCGCTGATGGGCATAGTGAGTTCATGGAAGTTTTTATTTTTTGTCACAAGTTTGTGGAATATGAGACTTTGTATGAAAAAAAAAAAAAAAAAAAAAAATCATCATTTTCCACTAACTTGTGACAAAAAATAAAAAATTCTAGGAACTCGCCATGCCCCTCACGGAATACCTTGGGGTGTCTTCTTTCCAAAATGGGGTCACTTGTGGGGTAGTTATACTGCCCTGGTATTCTAGGGGCCCAAATGTGTGGTAAGGAGTTTGAAATCAAATTCTGTAAAAAATGACCTGTGAAATCCGAAAGGTGCTCTTTGGAATATGGGCCCCTTTGCCCACCTAGGCTGCAAAAAAGTGTCACACATCTGGTATCCCCGTACTCAGGATAAGTTGAGGAATGTGTTTTGGGGTGTCTTTTTACATATACCCATGCTGGGTGAGATAAATATCTTGGTCAAATGACAACTTTGTATAAAAAAATGGGAAAAGTTGTCTTTTGCCAAGATATTTCTCTCACCCAGCATGGGTATATATAAAATGACACCCCAAAACACATTCCCCACCTTCTCCTGAGTACGGAGATACCAGATGTGTGACACTTTTTTGCAGCCTAGGTGGGCAAAGGGGCCCATATTCCAAAGAGCACCTTTCGGATTTCACAGGTCATTTTTTACAGAATTTGATTTCAAACTCCTTACCACACATTTGGGCCCCTAGAATGCCAGGGCAGTAGAACTACCCCACAAGTGACCCCATTTTGGAAAGAAGAGACCCCAAGGTATTCGCTGATGGGCATAGTGAGTTCATAGAACTTTTTATTTTTTGTCACAAGTTAGTGGAATATGAGACTTTGTAAGAAAAAAAAAAAAAAAAAAAAAAAATCATCTTTTTCCGCTAACTTGTGACAAAAAATAAAAAGTTCTATGAACTCACTATGCCCATCAGCGAATACCTTAGGGTGTGTACTTTCAGAAATGGGGTCATTTGTGGGGTGTTTGTACTGTCTGGGCATTATAGAACCTCAGGAAACATGACAGGTGCTCAGAAAGTCAGAGCTGCTTCAAAAAGCGGAAATTCACATTTTTGTACCATAGTTTGTAAACGCTATAACTTTTACCCAAACCATTTTTTTTTTACCCAAACATTTTTTTTTTATCAAAGACATGTAGAACTATAAATTTAGAGCAAAATTTCTATATGGATGTCGTTTTTTTTGCAAAATTTTACAACTGAAAGTGAAAAATGTCATTTTTTTGCAAAAAAATCGTTAAATTTCGATTAATAACAAAAAAAGTAAAAATGTCAGCAGCAATGAAATACCACCAAATGAAAGCTCTATTAGTGAGAAGAAAAGGAGGTAAAATTCATTTGGGTGGTAAGTTGCATGACCGAGCAATAAACGGTGAAAGTAGTGTAGGTCAGAAGTGTAAAAAGTGGCCTGGTCTTTCAGGGTGTTTAAGCACTGGGGGCTGAGGTGGTTAAATCTATCCCAAAAAGGATATCTTAGATTCAAGGTGCTGATAGTGTCATTCTGAAAAACTTAACACACACGCTACCGTGCAGATACAAGTCTAATTCTGTGATTAAAGGTATATCTGTCACACAGCGCAAAAAAAATAGGCCTCACATTTCTATTCAACCAAATCTGTACTGTTTTAGCTGGTCAAATTATTTGTAGTGACCGTAAAAGCACAGTTTTGTTCTGGGTTGAAAAACTATTTCCAAATTTGCCATTTTCAAAATTGTGGTGAACGGGAACAATGAGGAAAACATCTAATAAGGGACGCGGACGTCGACATGGTCGTGGTGGTGTTAGTGGAGAGGATGTGGCCGTTCTGCCACAGCCACACGTCCTAGTGTACCAACTACCTTAGGTCCCAGTAGCCGCCAGAATTTACAGGGATATTTGGTGGGGCCCAATGCCGTTCTAAGAATGATAAGGCCTGAGCAGGTACAGGGATTAGTCAATTGGGTGGCCGACAGTGCATCCAGCACGTTCACATTATCTCCCACCCAGTCTTCTGCAGAAAGCGCACAGATGGCGCATGAAAACCAAGCCCATCAGTCTGTCACATCACCCCCATGCATATCAGGGAAACTGTCTGAGCCTCAAGTTATGCAGCAGTCTCTTATGCTGTTTGAAGACTCTGCTGGCAGGGTTTCCCAAGGGCATCCACCTAGCCCTTCCCCAGGGGTGGAAGAGATAGAATGCACTAACGCACAACCACTTATGTTTCCTGATGATGAGGACATGGGAATACCACCTCAGCACGTCTCTGATGATGACGAAACACAGGTGCCAACTGCTGCGTCTTTCTGCAGTGTGCAGACTGAACAGGAGGTCAGGGAGGAAGACTGAGTGGAAGACGATGCAGGGGACGATGAGGTCCTAGACCCCACATGGAATGAAGGTCATGCCACTGACTTTCAGAATTCGGAGGAAGAGGCAGTGGTGAGACCGAGCCAAGAGCGTAGCAAAAGACAAAGAGGGAGCAGTGGGCAAAATCAGAACACCCGTCGCCAAGAGACTCCGCCTGCTACTGACCGCCGCCATCTGGGACCGAGCACCCCAAAGGCAGCTTCAAGGAGTTCCCTGGCATGGCACTTCTTTAAACAATGTGCTGACGACAAGACCCGTGTGGTTTGCACGCTGTGCCATCAGAGCCTGAAGCGAGGCATTAACGTTCTGAACCTTAGCACAACCTGCATGACCAGGCACCTGCAAGCAAAGCATGAACTGCAGTGGAGTAAACACCTTAAAAACAAAGAAGTCACTCAGGCTTCCCCTGCTACCTCTTCTGCTGCTGCCGCCTCGGCCTCTTCTGCTGCTGCCGCCGCCTCGGCCTCTTCCTCCGCCTCTGGAGGAACGTTGGCACCTGCCGCCCAGCAAACATGGGATGTACCACCAACACCACCACCTGCGTCACCAAGCATCTCAACCATGTCACACGGCAGCGTTCAGCTTTCCATCTCACAAACATTTGAGAGAAAGCGTAAATTTCCACCTAGCCACCCTCGATCCCTGGCCCTGAATGCCAGCATTTCTAAACTACTGGCCTATGAAATGCTGTCATTTAGGCTGGTGGACACAGACAGCTTCAAACAGCTCATGTCGCTTGCTGTCCCACAGTATGTTGTTCCCAGCCGCCACTACTTCTCCAAGAGAGCCGTGCCTTCCCTGCACAACCAAGTGTCCGATAAAATCAAGTGTGCACTGCGCAACGCCATCTGTGGCAAGGTCCACCTAACCACAGATACGTGGACCAGTAAGCACGGCCAGGGACGCTATATCTCCCTAACTGCACACTGGGTAAATGTAGTGACGGCTGGGCCCCAGGCGGAGAGCTGTTTGGCGCACGTCCTTCCGCCGCCAAGGATCGCAGGGCAACATTCTTTGCCTCCTGTCTCCTCCTCCTACTCAGCTTCCTCCGCCTCTTCTTCCACCTGCTCATCCAGTCAGCCACACACCTTCACCACCAACTTCAGCACAGCCCGGGGTAAACGTCAGCAGGCCGTTCTGAAACTCATATATTTGGGGGACAGGCCCCACACCGCACAGGAGTTGTGGCGGGGTATAGAACAACAGACCGACGAGTGGTTGCTGCCGGTGAGCCTCAAGCCTGGCCTGGTGGTGTGCGATAATGGGCGAAATCTCGTTGCAGCTCTGGGACTAGCCGGTTTGACGCACATCCCTTGCCTGGCGCATGTGCTGAATTTGGTGGTGCAGAAGTTCATTCGCAACTACCCCGACATGTCAGAGCTGCTGCATAAAGTGCAGGCCGTCTGTTCGCGCTTCCGGCGTTCACACCCTGCCGCTGCTCGCCTGTCTGCGCTACAGCGTAACTTCGGCCTTCCAGGTCACCGCCTCATATGCGACGTGCCCACCAGGTGGAACTCCACCTTGCACATGCTGGACAGACTGTGCGAGCAGCAGCAGGCCATAGTGGAGTTTCAGCTGCAGCACTCACGGGTCAGTCGCACTGCGGAACAGCACCCCTTTACCACCAATGACTGGGCCTCCATGCGAGACCTGTGTGCCCTGTTGCGCTGTTTCGAGTACTCCACCAACATGGCCAGTGGCGATAACGCCGTTATTAGCGTTACAATAACACTTCTATGTCTCCTTGAGAAAACACTTAGGGCGATGATGGAAGAGGAGGTGGCCCAGGAGGAAGAGGAGGAAGAGGGATCATTTTTAGCACTTTCAGGCCAGTCTCTTCGAAGTGACTCAGAGGGAGGTTTTTTGCAACAGCAGAGGCCAGGTACAAATGTGGCCAGACAGGGCCCACTACTGGAGGACGAGGAGGACGAGGATGAGGAGGAGGTGGAGGAGGATGAGGATGAAGCATGTTCACAGCGGGGTGGCACCCAAAGCAGCTCGGGCCCATCACTGGTGCGTGGCTGGGGGGAAACACAGGACGATGACGATACGCCTCCCACAGAGGACAGCTTGTCCTTACCTCTGGGCAGCCTGGTACACATGAGCGACTACATGCTGCAGTGCCTGCGCAACGACAGCAGAGTTGCCCACATTTTAACATGTGCGGACTACTGGGTTGCCACCCTGCTGGATCCCCGGTACAAAGACAATGTGCCCACCTTACTTCCTACACTGGAGCGTGATAGGAAGATGCGCGAGTACAAGCGCACGTTGGTAGACGCGCTACTGAGAGCATTCCCAAATGTCACAGGGGAACCAGTGGAAGCCCAAGGCGAAGGCAGAGGAGGAGCAAGAGGTTGCCAACGCAGCTGTGTCACGGCCAGCTCCTCTGAGGGCAGGGTTAGCATGGCAGAGATGTGGAAAAGTTTTGTCACCACGCCACAGCTAACTGCACCACCACCTGATACGGAACGTGTTAGCAGGAAGCAACATTTCACTAACATGGTGGAACAGTACCTGTGCACACCCCTCCACGTACTGACTGATGGTTCGGCCCCATTCAACTTCTGGGTCTCCAAATTGTCCACGTGGCCAGAGCTAGCCTTTTATGCCTTGGAGGTGCTGGCCTGCCCGGCGGCCAGCGTTTTGTCTGTACGTGTATTCAGCACGGCAGGGGGCGTCATCACAGACAAACGCAGCCGCCTGTCTACAGCCAATGTGGACAAGCTGACGTTCATAAAAATGAACCAGGCATGGATCCCACAGGACCTGTCCATCCCTTGTGCAGATTAGACATTAACTACCTCCCCTTAACAATATATTATTGTACTCCAGGGCACTTCCTCATTCAATCCTATTTTTATTTTCATTTTACCATTATATTGCGGGGCAACCCAAAGGTGAATGAACCTCTCCTCTGTCTGGGTGCCGGGGCCTAAATGTGTGACAGTGGCCGGTTCCAGTGGTGGGTGACGTAAAGCCTAATTCTCTGCTATGACATGAAGACTGATTCTGTGCTGACATGAAGCCAGATTTTCTGCTACGGGACCTCTCTCCTCTGTCTGGGTGCCTGGGCCTAAATATGTGACAGTGGCCTGTTCCAGTGGTGGGTGACGTGAAGCCTGATTCTCTGCTATGACATGAAGACTGACTCTGTGCTGACATGAAGCCAGATTCTCTGTTACGGGACCTCTCTCCTCTGTCTGGGTGCCGGAGCCTAAATATGTGACAGTGGCCTGTTCCAGTGGTGGGTGACGTGAAGCCTGATTCTCTTGTATGACATGAAGACTGATTCTGTGCTGACATGAAGCCAGATTCTCTGTTACGGGACCTCTCTCCTCTGTCTGGGTGCCGGGGCCTAAATATGTGACAGTGGCCTGTTCCAGTGGTGGGTGACGTGAAGCCTGATTCTCTGCTATGACATGAAGACTGATTCTGTGCTGACATGAAGACTGATTCTCTGTTACGGGACCTCTCTCCTCTGTCTGGGTGCCGGGGCCTAAATATGCGACTGTGGCCTGTTCCAGTGGTGGGTGATGTGAAGCCTGATTCTCTGCTATGACATGAAGACTGATTCTGTGCTGACATGAAGCCAGATTCTCTGTTACGGGACCTCTCTCCTCTGTCTGGGTGCCGGGGCCTAAATATGTGACAGTGGCCTGTTCCAGTGGTGGGTGACGTGAAGCCTGATTCTCTGCTATGACATGAAGACTGATTCTCTGCTGACATGAAGCCTGAATCTCTGTTATGGGACCTCTCTCCTCTGCCTGGGTGCCTGGGCCTAAATATGTGACAGTGGCCTGTTCCAGTGGTGGGTGACGTGAAGCCTGATTCTCTGCTATGACATGAAGACTGATTCTCTGCTGACATGAAGCCTGAATCTCTGTTATGGGACCTCTCTCCTCTGCCTGGGTGCCTGGGCCTAAATATGTGACAGTGGCCTGTTACAGTGGTGGGTGACGTGAAGCCAGATTCTCTGCTATGGCATGAAGACTGATTCTCTGCTGACGTGAAGCCAGATTCTCTGCTATGGGACCTCTCTCCAATTGATATTGGTTTATTTTTATATATTTTATTTTAATTTTAATTCATTTCCCTATCCACATTTGTTTGCAGGGGATTTACCTCCATGTTGCTGCCTTTTGCAGCCCTCTAGCTCTTTCCTGGGCTGTTTTACAGCCTTTTTAGTGCCGAAAAGTTCGGGTCCCCATTGACTTCGTGACGAAGTTCGGGTCGGGTTCGGATCCCGAACCCGAACATTTCCGGGAAGTTCGGCCGAACATCTCGAACCCGAACATCCAGGTGTTCGCTCAACTCTAAAATCTATCCCTAAAAGGGTATATAAGATTCAAGGTGCAGATAGGGTTATTCTCAATAACTTCACACACACGCTACTGTGCAATTCCAAGTCTAATTCTGTCTGTAAACGTATACCTGTCATCCAGCGCCTAAATACTAGGCCTCAAATTTATATTCAGCTAAATCTGTCGTTACTGCTGTGCCTTTATTAGTGTAATACGGTACCTAAATAGATAGCCAGATAGTGTTAGGTGTCTGTAAAAAAAGGCCTGAATTTGAATTCAATACATTGGGCCAAATAATATTTTTCTTATTGTCGTGAACGGTAACAATGAGGAAAACATCTAGTAAGGGACGCGGACATAGAAACATAGAATGTGTCGGCAGATAAGAACCATTTGGCCCATCTAGTCTGCCCAATATACTGAATACTATGGATAGCCCCCGGCCCTATCTTATATGAAGGATGGCCTTATGCCTATCCCATGCATGCTTAAACCCCTTCACTGTATTTGCAGCTACCACTTCTGCAGGAAGGCTATTCCATGCATCCACTACTCTCTCAGTAAAGTAATACTTCCTTATATTACTTTTAAACCTTTGCCCCTCTAATTTAAAACTGTGTCCTCTTGTGGTAGTTTTTCTTCTTTTAAATATGCTCTCTTCCTTTACCGAGTTGATTCCCTTTATGTATTTAAAAGTTTCTATCATATCCCCTCTGTCTCTTCTTTCTTCCAAGCTATACATATTAAGGTCCTTTAACCTTTCCTGGTAAGTTTTATCCTGCAATCCATGTACTAGTTTAGTAGCTCTACTCTGAACTCTCTCTAGAGTATCTATATCCTTCTGGAGATATGGCCTCCAGTACTGCGCACAATACTCCAAGTGAGGTCTCACCAGTGTTCTGTACAGCGGCATAAGCACTTCACTCT
This sequence comes from Bufo bufo, assembly GCF_905171765.1. Classification (NCBI taxonomy): domain Eukaryota; kingdom Metazoa; phylum Chordata; class Amphibia; order Anura; family Bufonidae; genus Bufo; species Bufo bufo. Next base: position 430,197,284 of record NC_053392.1, on the reverse strand, counting down.
TTCTACTGCTTATACCTCTCCCTATACATCCAAGCATTCTGCTGGCATTTCGTGCTGCTCTATTACATTGTCTTCCCACCTTTAAGTCTTCTGAAATAATTACTCCTAAATCCCTTTCCTCAGATACTGAGGTCAGGACTGTGTCAAATATTCTATATTCTGCCCTTGGGTTTTTACGCCCCAGGTGCATTATCTTGCACTTATCCACATTAAATTTCAGTTTCCAGAGTTCTGACCATTCTTCTAGTTTTCCTAAATCCTTTTCCATTTGGCGTTTCCCTCCAGGAACATCAACCCTGTTACATATCTTTGTGTCATCAGCAAAAAGACAAACCTTACCAGCGAGGCCTTTTGCAGTATCACTTATGAAGATATTAAACAAAATCGGTCCCAGTACAGATCCATGTGGAACCCCACTGGTAACATTACCTTGTTTTGAATGTTCTCCATTGACTACAACCCTCTGTTGTCTGTCACTCAGCCACTGCCTAATCCACTCAACAATATGGGAGTCCATGCTCAATGCCTGCAGTTTATTGATAAGTCTTCTATGTGGGACAGTGTCAAAAGCCTTACTAAAATCTAGATATGCGATGTCTACTGCACCTCCACTGTCTATTATTTTATTCACCCAGTCAAAAAAATCTATAAGATTTGTTTGACATGATCTCCCTGAAGTAAACCCATGTTGTTTTTCATCTTGCAATCCATGGGATTTTAGATGTTCCACAATCCTATCATTTAATAGGGTTTCCATTAATTTGCCTACTATTGATGTCAGACTCACTGGTCTATAGTTGCTCGATTCCTCCCTACTACCTTTCTTGTGAATGGGCACGACATTTGCCAATTTCCAATCTTCCGGGACGACTCCTGTTACTAATGATTGGTTAAATAAATCTGTTAACGGTTTTGCCAGCTCACCACTAAGCTCTTTTAATAATTTTGGGTGTATCTCATCAGGCCCCTGTGACTTATCTGTCTTCACCTTAGACAGCAAACTTAGAACATCTTCCTCTGTAAAGATACATGCATCAAACGATTTAATAGTCATTCTTTCTAGTGGAGGTCCTTCTCCTTTTTCTTTTGTAAAAACTGAACAGAAGTATTCATTAAGGCAGTCGGCTAGCCCTTTATTCTCTTCTACATACCTTCCGTCCTTTGTTTTTAATTTAGTTATTCCTTGTTTTAATTTCCTTTTTTCATTTATATATCTGAAGAATGTCTTATCCCGTTTTTTCATAGACTGAGCTAGTTTTTCCTCTGCCTGCGCTTTAGAAGTTCTTATAACTTGCTTGGCCTCTCTCTGCCTAATCTTGTAGATTTCCTTATCTTCATTGCTCTGGGTTTTTTTATAATTACAAAATGCTAGCTTTTTATTTTTAATGATTTGGGCCACTTCTGCTGAGTACCACATTGGTCTCCTCCTTTTTTTGCTTTTACTGACAAGTCTAATGCAATTTTCTGTTGCCTTCAATAATGCACCTTTTAAGTAGTCCCATTTCTCCTGGACTCCATGTAATCCGTTCCAGTCTGATAAGGACTCATTTATGACCAATTTCATTTTTGAAAAGTCTGTTTTTCTAAAATCTAAAACTTTTGTTTTTGTGTGGTGGGACTCTTTCACAGTTCTTATATTAAACCACACTGACTGGTGATCACTAGATCCCAAGGTTTCGCCTACAATGACATCATATACCGAATCCCCGTTTGTGAATACCAAATCCAAAATGGCCTCCCTCCGGGTTGGCTCCTCAACCACTTGTTGTAGAGATAACCCCAGTAGGGAATTTAGAATATCTGTACTCCTAGTAGAACTTGCTATTTTGGTTTTCCAGTTTATATCTGGAAGATTGAAATCTCCCATAATGATAACTTCTCCTTTCATTGTCATTTTAGCTATTTCATGGTCGTGGTGGTGTTAGTGGACCCTCTGGTGCTGGAAGAGGACGTGGCCGTTCTGCCACAGCCACACGTCCTAGTGAACCAACTACCTCGGGTCCCAGTAGCCAGCAGAATTTACAGCGATATTTGGTGGGGCCCAATGCCGTTCTAAGGATGGTAAGGCCTGAGCAGGTACAGGCATTAGTCAATTGGGTGGCCGACAGTGGATCCAGCACGTTCACATTATCTCCCACCCAGTCTTCTGCAGAAAGCGCACAGATGGCGCATGAAAACCAAGCCCATCAGTCTGTCACATCACCCCCATGCATATCAGGGAAACTGTCTGAGCCTCAAGTTATGCAGCAGTCTCTTATGCTGTTTGAAGACTCTGCTGGCAGGGTTTCCCAAGGGCATCCACCTAGCCCTTCCCCAGGGGTGGAAGAGATAGAATGCACTAACGCACAACCACTTATGTTTCCTGATGATGAGGACATGGGAATACCACCTCAGCACGTCTCTGATGATGACGGAACACAGGTGCCAACTGCTGCGTCTTTCTGCAGTGTGCAGACTGAACAGGAGGTCAGGGATCAAGACTGGGTGGAAGACGATGCAGGGGACGATGAGGTCCTAGACCCCACATGGAATGAAGGTCGTGCCACTGACTTTCACAGTTCGGAGGAAGAGGCAGTGGTGAGACCGAGCCAACAGCGTAGCAAAAGAGGGAGCAGTGGGCAAAAGCAGAACACCCGCCGCCAAGAGACTCCGCCTGCTACTGACCGCCGCCATCTGGGACCGAGCACCCCAAAGGCAGCTTCAAGGAGTTCCCTGGCATGGCACTTCTTCAAACAATGTGCTGACGACAAGACCCGAGTGGTTTGCACGCTGTGCCATCAGAGCCTGAAGCGAGGCATTAACGTTCTGAACCTTAGCACAACCTGCATGACCAGGCACCTGCATGCAAAGCATGAACTGCAGTGGAGTAAACACCTTAAAAACAAGGAAGTCACTCAGGCTCCCCCTGCTACCTCTTCTGCTGCTGCCGCCTCGGCCTCTTCCTCTGCCTCTGGAGGAACGTTGGCACCTGCCGCCCAGCAAACATGGGATGTACCACCAACACCACCACCTGCGTCACCAAGCATCTCAACCATGTCACACGGCAGCGTTCAGCTCTCCATCTCACAAACATTTGAGAGAAAGCGTAAATTCCCACCTAGCCACCCTCGATCCCTGGCCCTGAATGCCAGCATTTCTAAACTACTGGCCTATGAAATGCTGTAATTTAGGCTGGTGGACACACACAGCTTTAAACAGCTCATGTCGCTTGCTGTCCCACAGTATGTTGTTCCCAGCAGCCACTACTTCTCCAAGAGAGCCGTGCCTTCCCTGCACAACCAAGTGTCCGATAAAATCAAGTGTGCACTGCGCAACGCCATCTGTGGCAAGGTCCACCTAACCACAGATACGTGGACCAGTAAGCACGGCCAGGGACGCTATATCTCCCTAACTGCACACTGGGTAAATGTAGTGGCGGCTGGGCCCCAGGCGGAGAGCTGTTTGGCGCACGTCCTTCTGCCGCCAAGGATCGCAGGGCAACATTCTTTGCCTCCTGTCTCCTCCTCCTCCTACTCAGCTTCCTCCTCCTCTTCTTCCACCTGCTCATCCAGTCAGCCACACACCTTCACCACCAACTTCAGCACAGCCCGGGGTAAACGTCAGCAGGCCGTTCTGAAACTCATATGTTTGGGGGACAGGCCCCACACCACACAGGAGTTGTGGCGGGGTATAGAACAACAGACCGACGAGTGGTTGCTGCCGGTGAGCCTCAAGCCTGGCCTGGTGGTGTGCGATAATGGGCGAAATCTCGTTGCAGCTCTGGGACTAGCCGGTTTGACGCACATCCCTTGCCTGGCGCATGTGCTGAATTTGGTGGTGCAGAAGTTCATTCGCAACTACCCCGACATGTCAGAGCTGCTGCATAAAGTGCGGGCCGTCTGTTCGTGCTTCCGGCGTTCACACCCTGCCACTGCTCGCCTGTCTGCGCTACAGCGTAACTTCGGCCTGCCCGGTCACCGACTCATATGCGACGTGCCCACCAGGTGGAACTCCACCTTGCACATGCTGGACAGACTGTGCGAGCAGCAGCAGGCCATAGTGGAGTTTCAGCTGCAGCACGCACGGGTCAGTCGCACTGCGGAACAGCACCACTTCACCACCAATGACTGGGCCTCCATGCGAGACCTGTGTGCCCTGTTGCGCTGTTTCGAGTACTCCACCAACATGGCCAGTGGCGATGACGCCATTATCAGCGAGGAGGACGAGGATGAGGAGGAGGTGGAGGAGGATGAGGATGAAGCATGTTCACAGCGGGGTGGCACCCAAAGCAGCTCGGGCCCATCACTGGTGCGTGGCTGGGGGGAAACACAGGACGATGACGATACGCCTCCCACAGAGGACAGCTTGTCCTTACCTCTTGGCAGCCTGGCACACATGAGCGACTACATGCTGCAGTGCCTGCGCAACGACAGCAGAGTTGCCCACATTTTAACGTGTGCGGACTACTGGGTTGCCACCCTGCTGGATCCCCGGTACAAAGACAATGTGCCCACCTTACTTCCTACACTGGAACGTGATAGGAAGATGCGCGAGTACAAGCGCACGTTGGTAGACGCGCTACTGAGAGCATTCCCAAATGTCACAGGGGAACCAGTGGAAGCCCAAGGCGAAGGCAGAGGTGGAGCAAGAGGTCGCCAACGCAGCTGTGTCACGGCCAGCTCCTCTGAGGGCAGGGTTAGCATGGCAGAGATGTGGAAAAGTTTTGTCACCACGCCACAGCTAACTGCACCACCACCTGATACGGAACGTGTTAGCAGGAGGCAACATTTCACTAACATGGTGGAACAGTACCTGTGCACACCCCTCCACGTACTGACTGATGGTTCGGCCCCATTCAACTTCTGGGTCTCCAAATTGTCCACGTGGCCAGAGCTAGCCTTTTATGCCTTGGAGGTGCTGGCCTGCCCGGCCTGTCTACAGCCAATGTGGACAAGCTGACGTTCATAAAAATGAACCAGGCATGGATCCCACAGGACCTGTCCATCCCTTGTGCAGATTAGACATTAACTACCTCCCCTTAACAATATATTATTGTACTCCAGAGCACTTCCTCGTTCAATCCTATTTTTATTTTCATTTTACCATTATATTGCGGGGCAACCCAAAGTTGAATGAACCTCTCCTCTGTCTGGGTGCCGGGGCCTAAATGTGTGACAGTGGCCTGTTCCAGTGGTGGGTGACGTGAAGCCTGATTCTCTGCTATGACATGAAGGCTGATTCTGTGCTGACATGAAGCCAGATTCTCTGTTACGCGACCTCTCTCCTCTGCCTGGGTGCGTGGGCCTAAATATGTGACAGTGGCCTGTTCCAGTGGTGGGTGACGTGAAGCCTGATTCTCTGCTATGACATGAAGACTGATTCTGTGCTGACATGAAGCCAGATTCTCTGTTACGCGACCTCTCTCCTCTGTCTGGGTGCCTGGGCCTAAATATGTGACAGTGGCCTGTTCCAGTGGTGTGTGACGTGAAGCCTGATTCTCTGCTATGACATGAAGACTGATTCTGTGCTAACATGAAGCCAGATTCTCTGTTACGGGACCTCTCTCCTCTGTCTGGGTGCCGGGGCCTAAATATGTGACAGTGGCCTGTTCCAGTGGTGGCTGACGTGAAGCCTGATTTTCTGCTAGGACATGAAGACTGATTCTGTGCTGACATGAAGCCAGATTCTCTGTTACGGGACCTCTCTCCTCTGTCTGGGTGCCGGGGCCTAAATATGTGACAGTGGCCTGTTCCAGTGGTGGGTGACGTGAAGCCTGATTCTCTGCTATGACATGAAGACTGATTCTGTGCTGACATGAAGCCAGATTCTCTGTTACGGGACCTCTCTCCTCTGTCTGGGTGCCGGGGCCTAAATATGCGACAGTGGCCTGTTCCAGTGGTGGGTGATGTGAAGCCTGATTCTCTGCTATGACATGAAGACTGATTCTGTGCTGACATGAAGCCAGATTCTCTGTTACGGGACCTCTCTCCTCTGTCTGGGTGCCGGGGCCTAAATATGTGACAGTGGCCTGTTCCAGTGGTGGGTGACGTGAAGCCTGATTCTCTGCTATGACATGAAGACTGATTCTCTGCTGACATGAAGCCAGATTCTCTGCTATGGGACCTCTCTCCTCTGCCTGGGTGCCTGGGCCTAAATATGTGACAGTGGCCTGTTCCAGTGGTGGGTGACGTGTAGCCTGATTCTCTGCTATGACATGAAGACTGATTCTCTGCTGACATGAAGCCAGATTCTCTGCTATGGGACCTCTCTCCTCTGCCTGGGTGCCTAGGCCTAAATATCTGACAATGGACTGTTCCTGTGGTGGGTGACGTGAAGCCTGATTCTCTGCTATGACATGAAGCCTGATTCTCTGCTATGACATGAAGACTGATTCTCTGCTGACATGAAGCCAGATTCTATGTTATGGGACCTCTCTCCTCTGCCTGGGTGCTGGGGCCTAAATATCTGACAATGGACTGTTCCAGTTTTGGCTGACGTGAAGCCTGATTCTCTGCTATGACATGAAGACTGATTCTCTGCTGACATGAAGCCTGAATCTCTGTTATGGGACCTCTCTCCTCTGTCTGGGTGCCGGGGCCTAAATTATATGACAATGGACTGTTCCAATGTTGGGTGACGTGAAGCATGATTCTCTGCTATGACATGAAGACTGATTCTCTGCTATGACATGAAGACTGATTCTCTGCTGACATGAAGCCTGATTCTCTGCTATGGGACCTCTCTCCAATTGATATTGGTTCATTTTTATTTATTTTATTTTTATTTTAATTCATTTCCCTATCCACATTTGTTTGCAGGGGATTTAACTACATTTTGCTGCCTTTTGCAGCCCTGTAGCCCTTTCCTGGGCTGTTTTACAGCCTTTTTAGTGCCGAAAAGTTTGGGTCCCCATTGACTTCAATGGGGTTCGGCTTCGGGACGAAGTTCGGGTCGGGTTCGGATCCCGAACCCGAACATTTCCGGGAAGTTCGGCCGAACTTCTCGAACCCGAACATCCAGGTGTTCGCTCAACTCTAATTGGGACTACTCTCCTGGGGGTCTGCTCGTCGCTCGTCCTATTCTTATTCCTTTTTAAATATAGACATTTCTACAATGGGGGCCGCAAGTGCAAAATGCACACAGACCATATTTTGCAGACAGCAAAATGGATACGGTTGTGTGAATGTAGACTAAACATGTTTTTTTGTCTCATTCTACTGTAAAATCTTTTATTTTGAGGGATGCATATGGGGGAATGTATGATGTAGTTAGACTGATAGCTTATTTATACATGATTCATTAAATTTTAAGTCCACTACACACAAATTTGCTCTGGTTATTTTTGTTCACTAAAAAAAGTCACCAAAGTCACTTGCATTTTCTTCAGTGTCAGTTTTTTCCTGATTTTCCTGTTTTATTTCCTGTGTAAAAGATGTCAAAATGCCAGGGAAAAAAAAGCCAGATCTTTCACTTGCTACATTTAAACACTAAACACTAGAGACCCCAAAAATTACCTAATCAACAAAAATGCCAGTAGCAAAAATCCTTGTGTGTCCTATGCAGGGCTGGCCTTAGGTGTTCAGGCGCCCTGTGCGAGCTAATCTTGTGCCCCCCCCCCCCGTTCACCTAAACATACACAAAGAGGAAAACAATCTTTGTAAAAAAAAGTTTTTTCTAATTACAGATAATTTAAGTGCAAGTGCAAACAAGTACAATCATACCCAGTGTCACCCATAGACAGTCTCCTGCCCCCTTAATCATATCCTGTCACCTTTGCCCAGTCCCCTGCCCTTCTTAGGCTACTTTCACACTAGCGTTCGGAGCGGATCCGTCTGATGTTTCATCAGACGGATCCGCTCCGATAATGCAGACGTTCGCATCCGTTCAGAACGGATGCGTCTGCATTAAAACTTAGAAAATTTTCTAAGTGTGAAAGTTGTCTGAGCGGATCCGTTCAGACTTTACATTGTAAGTCAATGGGGAACGGATCCGCTTGAAGATTGAGCCATATGGTGTCATCTTCAAGCGGATCCGCCCCCATTGACTTACATTGTAAGTCTGGACGGATCCGCTCACCTCCGCACGGCCAGGCGGACACCCGAACGCTGCAAGCAGCGTTCAGGTGTCCGCTCACTGAGCGGAGCGGAGGCTGAACGCTGGCAGGCGGATGCATTCTCAGTGGATCCGTCTCCACTGAGAATGCATTGGGGCCAGACGGATGCGTTCGGGACCGCTCGTGAGCCCCTTCAAACGGAGCGCACGAGCGGACACCCGAACGCTAGTGTGAAAGTAGCCTTAATCATACCCAGTGTCACCCTTACCCAGTCCCCTGCCCCCTCAATTAGACCTTGCCCCCCTTAAATTAAGGGTGACAGACACTGGGTATGATTAAGGTGGCAGGGGACTGGATAAGGGTGACACTGGGTATGATTAAGGGACAGGGGACTGGCTTTGGTTGACACTGGGTATGATTAAGGGGTGCAGGGGACTGTGTAAAGGTGATAGGGTATGATTAAGGGGGGCAAAAAAAAACTATAAACCTATGTATGAACCCAGCCTTAAAAAGTTATTTCACTTGCATTGCACTCTTACTCCATTATTGGGATGGCACGGAAGGTGGAGTAACATTACAAGATAAGAAGTGTTAGCTAGGTTTACACGACGACATTTGTTGCGTGACATTTTGTCGCACCAATGTTGCGCTACAATTTTTATAATGATAGTCTATGGTGTCGCACTGCGACATGCTGCGACTGTGACACCCAGTTCAAGATGGATTTTTTCTGCGACTGTTTCGCCGCAGCCACAGCATGTCGCATTGCGACACCATAGACTACCATTATAAAAATTGTTGCACGACATTGGTGCGACAAAATGTTGTGCAACAAATGTTGCAGTGTAGTTGTGCCCTATCTGTTGCGCGATTTATTGTGGCGTGACACATGATGTCTTGTAGACCTAGCCTTATACTTAAGGATGCATCAGATTTATGAAATGTTCTGCAACATTTGATAAATTATACCAATGCAGATTCTTTAAAAGCTGGCAATAAACATTTTACTCATGTTAAATATCCCTATGTGCTCATGATAAAATTGGAACAGGTGAAAAATAATTTAGTAGTTCTTGTTTAGGGCTAAATGTTCTGAAAAAAAAAATGCTCTTTTAGGTTAGTTTGCTCAACGAATAATATTTTGCCCAAAAATGTAATCTCTGATTACTTTGTGCATAGCGATGTCAAATAAGTGTATACATAGGATTAGTAAAACTAAACAATATAACAGCACTCTGTAAACATTGAATATATGTATTAGAATGTATTGGCTACTACTGTATGAGCCGAAGTTATCACTTCACGAAGTCTAGTGAAACTTCACGTATTAACTTCATAAATTGATTTCTACTGTGAAAAAACATTTCCCGAACTCAGGTTCAGTTCCAAGTGGTACCTTGGAACCGAACCTGAGTTCGGAAATGTTTTTATACAGTAGAAATCAATTTATGAAGTTATCACCCAAAGTCTCGCTTCGGCTCATAGGATCCAATACAGTATTGAAACAAAGTTTTATGCGAATCGACTTCGGACGTTTCATCTGAAGTTGATTTGCTCATCCCTACTCTGAAGCTAGTAAATATTAAGCCTGCAAAACATTTTCTGTCAAATGCCTTTAACACCTTAAGGACCCAGGATGAGAATGCTCGTCCTAAATGGCTGGTACATTGCCGTTGAAACAGGGATCAGACCCTGTAATGTTGTAGTCCCATAGTGGGCCAAAAAAATAAAATAATAAAAGTGAAAAAAAGTGATTTTAACAATAAAATTTTTAAATTTTCAATAAAAACCCCAGATATATTAGGTATTGCCGCGTGCGTAACAACCTGCTCTATAAAAATATCACATGATCCAGCCCATCTGGTCAACACCGTAAAAAAAAAAGTGTTAAAAAAAAAGCAATTTTTTTTGTCATTTTACATCACAAAAAGTGTAAAACCAAATGATTAAAAAGTTATACGCACCCCAAAATCTTACCATTCAAACCATCATCTCATCCTGCAAAATATGAGATCATACCTAAGATAATCGCCCAAAAAATAAAAAAACTATGGCTCTCAGAATATGGAGATGCTTGCGATTTTCACGCAACCCCATTCATTTCTATGGGGCCTGCGTTACGTGAAAAACGCACAAAGAGGAGCATGCTGCGATTTTCACGCAACGCACAAGTGATGCGTGAAAATCACCACTTATGTGAACAGCCCAATAGAAATTAATGAGTCGGTATTCAGTGCGGGTGCAATGCGTTCACCTCCCGCATCGCATCCGCGCGGAATACTCGCTCGTGTGAAAGGGGCCTAAAAAATGCTTATTGTGTAAAAGCTAAATAAACAAAAAAAGTATGCATATTAGGTATCGTCGTGTCTGTAACAATCTGCTATATAAAAATACCACATGACCTAACCCCCCAGGTTACCACTGTAAAAAAATTATATAAAACTGTGTAAAAAAAGCAATTTTTTGTACCCTTGCATCACAAAAAGTGTAATACCTATCAAAAAGTCATATGCACCATAAAATAGTACCAATCAAACTGTCATCTCATCCCGAAAAAAATTAGCCCCTACATAAGACAAAGAAAAAAAAAAAAAACTATGGCTTTCAGAATTTGTAAAACTGAAACAAACAGTATTGTCGTGTCTGTAACAACCTGCTCTATAAAAATACCACATGATCTAACCTGTCAGATGAACATTGTAAAGAACAAAAAATTAAAACGGTGCCAAAACAGCAGTTTTTTGTTACCTTGCCTCAAAAAAAGTGTAAGATTAGGCCAACCAAAAATCATATGCACCCTAAAATAGTACCAACAAAACTGCCACCTTATCCCGTAGTTTCCAAAATGGGGTAATTTTTGGGGAGTTTCTACTCTAGGGGTGCATCAAATGTGATATGGCAACTTAAAATTATCCTAGTGAAATCTGCCTTCCAAAAACCAAATGGTGTGCCTGTACAGCAGTTTACGACCACATATGGGGTGTTTCTGTAAACCACATAATCAGGGTAATAAATATTGAGTTTTGTTTGGCTGTTAACCCTTGCTTGGTTACTGGAAAAAATGGATTAAAATGGAAAATCTGCCAAATAAGTGAAATTCTGAAATTTAATCTCCATTTTCCTTTAATTCTTGTGGAACACCAAAAAGGGTTAACAAAGTTTTTAAAATCAGTTTTGAATATCTTGAGGGGTGTAGTTTCTAAAATGGGGCCATTTGTGGGTGGTTTATATTATGTAAGCCTCACAAAGTGACTTCAGACCTGAACTGGTCCTTAAAAAGTGGGTTTTGGACATTTTCTGAAAAATTTCAAGATTTGCTTCTAAACCTTCTAACGTACCTAAAAAAGAAAATGTAATTTACAAAATGATCCAAACATGAAGTAGACATATAGTAAATGGAAAGTAAAAACTAGTTTAGGAGGTATTGCTATCTGTTTTAAAAGCAGAGAAATAGAAATTTTTAAAATTGAGAATTTTTCTAACTTTTTGGTAAATTTTGGTATTTTGTATACAAATGAATACAAATGAAATATTTTGACTTAAATTTACCACTGTCATGAAGCACAATATGTGATGAGAAAACAATCTTAGAATGACTTGGATAAGTAAAAGCGTTTTAAAGTTATCACCACATAAAGTCACACATGTCAGATTTGCAAAAAATGGCCTGGTCGTTAAGGTGAAAAATGGCAGGGTCCTGAAGGGGTTAAGCATTACACCTATGGAAACATAGCTACTAAATTTACCCTTGTATGATTCAAGAAACACAGACATACAGTAATTCTTCGGATTTTAAAACAACTAATAATGAATCCAGCACCGAAGTATCTTTGAGTTGTTAGTTTCTTTATTGTCAGTGATAAAATATTCACAGCATCGATAACGTCCTCTTGTTTCAACCAAAATCTGCGCGTTTCGAACTTGGTAGTTCTTACTCATGACTTACAAGGAATACCCGGACAACTGATTTTATAAGGAATGGTTAGTACCTCCCATTCAAATGAGGGGAGGAAAAGGAAAATCAGGTGTAAACCCCTAATTAAGTTGTTCTGGGCGTTTCCTGTATAACTAGCCTGGTTACATACAAAAATTCAGATACAAAAATGAAACAAAAACATTATAGTGCTCATAAAAGTTAGAAAAAAGGGTATGAATCTATGGAACGGCTAGTGCCCAAACCTCATTGTGTACCAAGCCTGGAAACACTAGAAGGTAAAATGAACACAACCGTGCTACAGAAAACGCACATAAAATGTAACAAGAGCTGAATTGACCCAATTCAGTCAATGTACAGTATAAAACCAATGGATGACACATGGCATACGGTATGTGGAATAATATATATATAAAAAAAAGGGGGGGTGAAATAAGTTGCATGCAATTAATAAAGATGACAACTGTGACCTTAGTATAAATACATTAGTTCCTTTTTAAATTTAGACCTGTTGGAGATCTAGTTTTTAATCTAAGAATCCAGAATGCTTCTCTCTGTAATATTAATCTCTTGATATCACCTCCTCTCACTGGAGAGAAAACTCATTCTATAACATAAGCAGAAAATGTCTGCACTCATCTGTCATGTTCCGTAAAATAAAATGTCTCACTGCATTGGAAATATTAACATATGATGGACTAGTAATATAGTTTAGATCAGTGGTGCCCAACCATTTTTCGTCTGAGGGCCGCACTAGACTTGGTATAAATTTCGCGGGCCGAAACCAGGTAGCTTTGCCAGAAAGAAATGCAAACGCTGTGAGGGGGCATGTGTGAGCATTACTACTGTGAAGAGGTCACATATCTGGCATAACTACTGTGAGGGGGCACATATCTGGGCATAACTACTGTGAGGAGGGCACATACAGTCAGGTCCATAAATATTGGGACATCGACATAATTCTAACATTTTTAGCTCTATACATCACCATAATGGATTTGAAATGAAACAAACAAGATGTGCTTTAACTGCAAACTGTCAGCTTTAATTTGAGGGTATTTACATCCAAATCAGGTGAACGGTGTAGGAATTACAACAGTTTGCATATGTGCCTCCCACTTGTTAAGGGACCAAAAGTAATGGGACAATTGGCTTCTCAGCTGTTCCATGGCCAGGTGTGTGTTATTCCCTCATTATCCCAATTACAATGAGCAGATAAAAGGTCCAGAGTATTTTTCAAGTGTGCTTTTTGCATTTGGAATCTGTTGCTGTCAACTCTCAAGATGAGATCCACTATCAGATGTCACTATCAGTGAAGCAAGCCATCATTAGGCTGAAAAAAAAAAAAAAAACATCAGAGAGATAGCAAAAACATTAGGCATGGCCAAAACAACTGTTTGGAACATTCTTAAAAAGAATGAGCTCAGCAACACCAAAAGACCTGGAAGACCACGGAAAACAACTGTGGTGGATGACCGAACAATTCTTTCCCTGGTGAAGAAAACACCCTTCACAACAGTTGGCCAGATCAAGAACACTCTCCAGGAGGTAGGTGTATGTGTGTCAAAGTCAACAATCAAGAGAAGACTTCACCAGAGTGAATACAGAGGGTTCAACACAAGATGGAAACCATTGGTGAGCCTCAAAAACAGGAAGACCAGATTAGAGTTTGCCAAACGACATCTAAAAAAGCCTTCACAGTTCTGGAACAACATCCTATGGACAGATGAGACCAAGATCAACTTGTACCAGAGTGATGGGAAGAGAAGTGTATATAGAAGGAAAGGAACTGCTCGTGATTCTAAGCATACCACCTCATCAGTGAAGCATGGTGGTGGTAGTGTCATGGCGTGGGCATGTATGGCTGCCAATGGAACTGGTTCTCTTGTATTTATTGATGATGTGACTGCTGGCAAAAGCAGCAGGATGAATTCTGAAGTGTTTCGGGCAATATTATCTGCTCATATTTAGCCAAATGCTTCAGAACTCATTGGACGGCGCTTCACAGTGCAGATGGACAATGACCCAAAGCATGCTGCAAAAGCAACCAAAGAGTTTTTGAAGGGAAAGAAGTGGAATGTTTATGCATTGGCCAAGTCAATCACCTGACCTGAATCCGATTGAGCATGCATTTCACTTGCTGAAGACAAAACTGAAGGGAAAATGCCCCAAGAACAAGCAGGAACTAAAGACCGTTGCAGTAGAGGCCTGACAGAGCATCACCAGGGATAAAACCCAGCGTCTGGTGATGTCTATGCGTTCCAGACTTCAGGCTGTAATTGACTGCAAAGGATTTGCAACCAAGTATTAAAAAGTGAAAGTTTGATTTATGATTATTATTCTGTCCCATTACTTTTGGTTCCTTAACAAGTGGGAGGCACATATGCAAACTGTTGTAATTCCTACACCATTCACCTGATCTGGATGTAAATACCCTCAAATTAAAGCTGACAGTCTGCAGTTAAAGCACATCTTGTTCGTTTTGATTTCAAATTCATTGTGGTGGTGTGTAGAGCCAAAAATGTTAGAATTATGTTGATGTCCCAATATTTATGAATCTGACTGTATCAGGGTATAACTACTGTGAGGAGGGCACATATCAGGGTATAACTACTGTGAGCTGTGAGGAGGGTACATATGAGGGCATAACTACTGTGAGGGGGCACGAGTGAGCATTACTACTGTGAAGAGGGCACATATCTGGCATAACTACTGTGAGGGGGCACATATCTGGGCATAACTACTGTGAGGGGGCACATATCAGGGCATAAGTACTGTGAAGAGGGCACATATCTGGGCATAACTACTGTGGGGGGGGGGCACATATCTGGGCATAACTACTGTGAGGAGGGCACATATTAGGGCATAAGTACTGTGAAGAGGGCACATATCTGGGCATAACTACTGTGGGGGGGGCACATATCTGGGCATAACTACTGTGAGGGGGCATGTGTGAGCATTACATCTGTGAAGAGGGCACACATCTTGGCATTATTACTGTGAGGGGGCAGATATCTGGGCATAACTACTGTGAGGGGGCATGTGTGAGCATTAAGTCTGTGAAGAGGGCACATATCTTGATGTATACATGTGTGTAATGTATGTAGTGCATTATGTGATGATCACACACTGCACTACATACATTACACACATGTATACATCACATACTGCGCTGTCACCTTCTTCTGCAGGTCTAACTTGATGTCTGGTCTTTAGGCTTCAGTCAGATCCTCCACTGCCATGCTTGTGCCGTGTGCCCGACACCACCAGGAGCTGGCCCCTCCTCCTTTTATCTCCCGCCGGCTTCTCCTTCAGCAGGGCGCTCTATCGCTCCAGTGCCCGCCCAATCTTAACAATCAGGGGTGTAGCTAGAAATGACTGGGCCCCATAGCAAAAAAAATTATGGGCTCCCCCTCCCGGATCTCTCACCCCCACATACCTATCGGACCTCCCACCCCTTCCAGAGCTCCCACCCAAACACCCCTCCAGGACCTCCCACCCCAACATCCCCCTAAGTGTCATCCACAGATCCCCCCCTTCAGTGTCGTCCACAGATCCCCCCCTTCAGTGTCCTCCACAGATCACCCCCTTCAGTGTCCTCAACAGATCCCCCCTTCAGTGTCCTCCACAGATCCCCCCCTTCAGTGTTCTCCACAGATCCCCCCTTCAGTGTCCTCCACAGATCCCCCTTCAGTGTCCTCCACAGATCCCCCTATCAGTGTCCTCCACAGATCCCCCCCTTCAGTGTCCTCCACAGATCCCCCCCTTCAGTGTCCTCCACAGATCCCCCTTCAGTGTCCTCCACAGATCCCCCCATTCAGTGTCCGCCACAGATCCCCCCTTTCAGTGTCCTCCACAGATCCCCCCTTCAGTGTCCTCCACAGATCCCCCCTTCAGTGTCCTCCACAGATCCCCCCCTTCAGTGTCCTCCACAGATCCCCTCCTTCAGTGTCCTCCACAGATATCCCCCCCACCCAGAGCCGCTTCCTAGCTAATTTATTCACTGGAATAAATCAATAGAAATATAGGCTGGCTCACAGTATTTTTGCATAGAATTTTATTAATGCACTAAATAAAACAAAAACTAACTTGGTGTCAGCATATCAGCATACATACATAAATGTGTAAGACAGGTATATAAAGTGCGGAGCTCGCACACAAACCTAAAACAACTGGAGTACTCCTAAAAATAAGACCTGATGGCTAGAGTGAGGCTGCAAGAGTTGTTCAATTAGACCGCTCAAATGTCCATAACATTAAATGCCGGTTTACCGGATAGTTGGAACCAGAGAGGTTCAAAAGCGTCCTTGCTATAATCTCCCACAAGGGAAACTCAGTATTCAGGTGACGTCTGGCAAATAATGACCGCACCTCCTCCGATCGGCAGTGCTCCACTTACTTGTTCCTGCGGAGCAAAACTTCAGACCCGTTCCCTCAGCGTCCCACGTGTCCAGCTGGGCAGTCAATCGCTGGTTAGTGACGTAGGCGCTTGGAGCCGTCGAGCTGACGGAAGCTGATGCAGCTGAGTTGGTGGTTGCCTGAACCTGTCGGACCAGCGGAAGTAGACACAGCAGAGTTTGCCTTGTATTTTCGGCAACGTTGAATATATCAACACAGATTTAGTTCACCTTGTCAATGGTTGGTAGATGGAATCTTTTGAAGCGGTATAAGACGTCTTTCAATGATTAAGGAAAATTGAAAAGTTGGATTAGCAGAAATCCTCTTCTTGCGTATTTGTAAAAACCGCACCAATAGCCAGGTCTTTGTACACACTAGACGCGTTTCGGAAACAAGTTCCTTCCTCAGTAGATAATTATAGAATGCTGAATGAAGACACAAGTCATGTCTTTAAATACCCTTTTGGGTTTGATGTAAAATATGGATCGGATTGCGGACTGTGCTGTCTGCACAGTCTCAATCTTCACCCTATATAGCGTAGATGATCAATAAACACCAGTACATTGCAACATATATCTTACAATGTCACATTACACAAATACATGTTAAAAATAAATGCTAAAAATGAAATAGAAATAAAAATAAAACAATTAAAATTAAATTGTATCACATGCTGGGATGACTGGAGTGTGGCCTTGGGGAGATTTGATGTAAAATATGGATCGGATTGCGGACTGTGCTGACTGCACAGTCTCAATCTTCACCCTATATACCATAGATGATCAATAGACACCAGTACATTGCAACATACATCTTACAATGTCACATTACACAGATACATGTTAAAAATGAAAAATAAAAATAAAAACAATTAAAATTAAATTGTATCACATGCTGGGATGGCTGGAGTGTGGCATTAGGGGGAGAAGGGAAGGGATGCAGGAGGGGTCAATGCGCTGAAAAACAGCCCGGCATTGACTCCCCGTGTAAACCGACCCATCTCACCTATAGGAACCCAAAAATTTAAATCTCCGAATTGAGACCTTGAGGCATCAAGGACCCAAACTCGAATTTTTCTTGGACTCCTGTCTGGACATTTTGGCCACAAAATCTCCTCCTCACTAGTCTTGTTTGACCGATTGAATAGCCACAAAACTCATATTACTGGGGTCACCTGTAGTTTAAAATGTTTGGATAGAGGATGCGTTTCAGATTGTTTCTTGATATTGTTGATGTGTTCAGCTATTCTGGTCTTGAATACCCTTTTTGTACGGCCAATGTACTGTTTTGGGCATGGGCATTGAATAATGTAAATGACCGCTTTGCTATTGCATGACAAAATTTCGTTGATTTCCCATTTAAAATTGTTGGACGTTGATGTTATCTGTTTTATGTTTCTATCAAAGTGTGTCTGTCTGCAATTTTGACAGCAACCACACCTGTAGAAGCCTTTTAGATTAGCCCATGGGGTTATCAATGATTTTGTTTGATTCTTTCTTATAGTAGGAGCCACTTGGAGTCCCAAATTAGGGGCCCGAGTATAAACTATTGGCGGATGTGCCAGGAGTATGGAACCCAACATTTTATCATCCTTCAATAGATGCCAATGATTATGGACGATACTACTCACCATCTTATAATCTTTGTTGTATGGTAGAATTATTTTGGCTGTAATATCTTGTTCTTGTATAATAGTGGATACTTCTTTAGGTTTAAAGAACAGGGCTCTATCCAATTGTCTCACCCTTTGAATTGAGTTCTCCAGTAGCCTATTAGGATACTCTTTTAGCAAAAATTGTGCTTTCATATTTAGTGCCTCTACCTCAAATTGCTCATTTGCTGTGCAGTTTCTTCTTAGGCGCCTAAACTGACTAAAAGGGACATTCAAGAGCCACCTCGGAAGGTGACAGCTTGTGTTCAGAATAAAGCTGTTTTTGGCCACATCTTTTTGATATGTACTACAGGCAAAAGTTTCCTGTTTCTTTTCAATATGCAAGTCCAGAAAATCTACTGTATGTGGATCAATATTGGCTGTAAATTTCAAATTCAGCTTGTTAGTGTTAATGTTGTTTATAAATTCTGACAGTGATGAATTGGATCCCTTCCAGACTAACAGAATATCATCTATATAGCGCCGCCATAGGACCAGGTCCGCTCCAAGTTTTGGGATGATGGTATCTTGTTCCCAGGCTGCCATAAATAAATTGGCATAGCTCGGAGCGAACCTGGTACCCATGGTGGTGCCCATAGTCTGTAAATAATAATTGGACCCAAATTGAAAATAATTATGATTAAGCACAAAATTGATCCCATCCAGTATAAATTGGAGTTGTTCAGTTGACAAATTCCCTTTTTGAGACAGGATTTTGGACACTGCCTGTATACCCTGACTGTGATTGATGCTTGTATACAAAGAACTCACGTCCAATGTGGCAAGCATCCAATCTGGGTGACAATACATATTTTCCAACAGTGTCACTACTGTGGAGGTATCCCCAAGATACGAAGGAGTGTCTCTGACATAGGGTTGTAAAAACCTATCTAAATATTGAGACAGGTTTGATGTTAATGATCCTATGCCAGAGACAATTGGCCTTCCAGGAGGGTTGACCGAATCCTTATGTATCTTGGGGATACAGTAGAAAATGGGTAATCTTTTTTGTGTACCCAGAATGAAGTTACATTCTGTATCATTCAGAATTCCTGTTTCTTTTGCTTTATTACACAATAATGATAATTGTTTGAAATATGGGATTAAAGGATCCTCATGCAATTGGATATAGGTTGTGGTATCGGACAACTGACTCAAACACTCTTTGTTGTATTTTTTAGTGTCCAAGATCACAATCGCCCCTCCCTTATCGGCTGGGCGTATTGTGATCTCAAGATCTTTCTGTAGTTGCTTTATTGCCTGTATTTCTTGTTGGGAAAGGCTTATATTTCCCTTTTGTTTTGGATTAAGTTTTCTTATGTCTGCCTCAACTGCTCCTCTAAATGTAACCATTTCATTACTTAATTCTTGTTTGGGATACATCCTAGATTTAAGTCTCACATCGACATGTTGATATTTAGTTGTCACTTCTTCAGATTGGTATTTACTGTTTTTAATAAAGTATTTTTTGCAACATAATTTTTTTTATGTATTTTTAAATTCCAATATACGAATCGAATTTGTTGAGCTTAGCACTAGGGGCAAATTTTAACCCTTTTGACAATAATGATTTTTGTGAAGGGGTTAATTCCCTTGTGCTCAAATTAATTACATTATCTCCTGTGACTTCACTATCTTTAACTGTGGACCCTCGTTTAGTTCTACTTCTTCGTGTTCTCTTTTGCGTGTGGTTGTGTTCAATTGTGTGAAGGGATTGTGTATCTGTGCTTGTGCTGTGAAGATTTTTGGCTGCATATTCGATATTGGGTCTACCTTGTGTGTTACTAAAATAGACTCTTTGTGTGACTCTAATGGTGGATGTGGTTCCTTGGATAGGGAAAATGACCAAGGAATCTTTGGCTGAGGTGTCTGTTTCCCTGTAGTGTTCTTCTGGTGTTGTGATTGTGAATGAGCCCCTTTCTGTTGCTGTTTCAAATGTTGATAGTTTAATTTGGGTTTGTATTTTAGTTGTTCTTGTTTTTTCGATCTCAGACTTTTTACTAAAAAAGACGGTGTGTTTAAGGCTCCATTTACCATTACATCTATGTCCGGTTTATTTTTGTTATTAGAGAATTTTTTAGAGAAATTTTTAACTGGAGTTGGGACATCTTTCTCCCTTGTTGTGTTGACACCAGTTTTTGCAGTAGAGATTTTTTGAGCATTCATCTGTTTTCTTGATGTTATTGAAAATTTTTTAATTTTCTTCTCAATAATCTCTTGCTCAATTTTATCTCCAGGCGACGCTTTTGAACCTCTCCGGTTCCAACTATCCGGTAAACCGGCATTTAATGTTATGGACATTTGAGCGGTCTAATTGAACAACTCTTGCAGCCTCACTCTAGCCATCAAGTCTTATTTTTAGGAGTACTCCAGTTGTTTTAGGTTTGTGCGCGAGCTCCGCACTTTATATACCTATCTTACACATTTATGTATGTATGCTGATATGCTGACACCAAGTTAGTTTTTGTTTTATTGAGTGCATTAATAAAATTCTATGCAAAAATACTGTGAGCCAGCCTATATTTCTATTGATTTATTCTTTTTCTTTCAGCTGGTAACTGAAAGGCTGAGCTCCAGTAGTTTGCTGGTGGAGCCTTTCTAAATATTTAATAATAATTTATTCACTGCACTTGCCTCTGTGAAATTGAGGAGAAGCGCCGTAATCTCGCACAGGCGCACTGGCAGAGGCCAGAAAGATGGTGCATGAGCACTTCGATGCCACTGCCAGTGCGCCTGTGCGAGATTACGGCGCTTCTCTTCAGTTTCACAGCGGCAAGTGCAGTGAATAAATTTGCTAGGAGGCGGGGCTGGGCGGGGAGATTGCAGGCACAGGCAGCATCGCTTTGCTGCCTGTGCCGTTCACAGCGCGCCCTGCGCTGATAAAGTCCGGTCACTGGGCGGGCCGCATGACACGGCTTCGCGGGCCGCATTTGGCCCGTGGGCCGTAGGTTGGGCATCACTGGTTTAGATGTTCCAGGATTCTAACTTTTAGTTTTCTTGTTGTACTTCCCACATACAGCAAATCACATTGTGTGCATTTAATAATATAAATGACTCCTGCAGTATACCAATTTATGTAGGATTTAATGGAAAAATTGGTTGTATAATCTGAGTCACAAAACACTTTTGTGGGCACTACAAAACTGCATGGTCTGCAGGGATGACCGCCACATCCTGTGAACCCGGTATACTTGAGCCATGTACTGGATTTGTTTTTTCTAAAAGCATGGGAAAATAGGGATGGAGACAGCGAGGCCACGAGCGTATCAGGTCATCTCGAGACCACCCTGTGTCCATCCCTAAGTAATTCATATAGGGTCTCATCCTTATATAGGATGGAAATACAGTTAGAGACAACCCGCTGAATTAATGCAAATTTTCTACTATATGTGAGAACCAGGGTGGGTAATTTCTTGAAAACTCTCTGTCATGGATGAGATTTGCAGATAGCTGGAACTTATAAATAAACAAGCGACTGGCTTGATCCCAAACTAAGGAGCTATTAGGTGAGCCCTAAGAGCTCTCCCTGACTGCTATGCACATACAAGGGTCTCGATGGTAGACGATTGCATGCCCATGTACCTAAGCCTGTGTGACACCTGAAAACCCTATAATAGTGAGGGGACACAACCACCGGCTCCCTGCACTTAATACGGAGGGAGTCAGAGTCACCTAGAATCAAGCCAGCAAGCAAACACAATAAAGTAAAGGACTTATCTGAGCAAACAGCAGACGCAGCCTCCAGCAGTGAACACTTCATCCAGGAAGTAGTATAAACCGCAAAGCGAGGCAGTATGGGAGGGAATATAAAGGAAGACGATTATATCTAAATAAGTGACACCTGGCAGAAGGAAAGGAGATGAGAAAGTGAAACCAAAACAAAGAACATCATACAAGAGGTAGAGAAGAACGTCTGCCAGACCTTCTCACAGAAGTGGCGGTGACAGTACCCCTCCCTCTACGGGTGGACTCCGGACAATCAGAGCCCATCTTCTCAGGATGAGACCTATGGAAAGCCCTGATGAGACGAGTGGCTTTAATGTCCGCCACTGGGACCCACATCCTCTCCTCAGGACCATAACCCTCCCAATGAACAAGATACTGGAGAGAACCGCGGATAATGCGAGAATCCACAATCCTAGAGACCTGAAATTCAAGATTACTATCAACAATAATCGGAGGAGGAGGCAAAGAGGAGGGTACAGTGGGTTGGACATAAGGTTTTAATAGGGACTTGTGAAAAACATTATGGATCTTCCAAGTCTGAGGAAGATCAAGACGGAAGGCAACGGGATTGATGACGGACAAGATCTTGTAAGGCCCAATAAACTTAGGACCCAACTTCCAGGAGGGAACCTTCAGTTTGATATTCTTTGTGGACAACAACACCAGATCACCCATATTCAGGTCTGGACCAGGCACACGTCTCTTATCCGCCACACGCTTATATCTCTCACTCATCCTCTTCAGATTACCCTGAATCTTTTGGCAAATAAATGACAAAGACGAGGAAAATCTCTCCTCATCAGGTAAACCAGAAGACCCCTCTCCAGAAAATGTCCCAAACTGCGGATGAAACCCATATGCACCAAAAAATGGTGACTTATCAGAGGACTCCTGGCGATGGTTATTTAAAGCAAACTCAGCAAGGGACAAAAAAAGAATACCAATCATACTGATTCTCCGCCACAAAACAGCGCAGATATGTCTCCAGATTCTGATTGACACGTTCGGTCTGACCATTCGAC
Source organism: Bufo bufo (assembly GCF_905171765.1). Lineage (NCBI taxonomy): Eukaryota > Metazoa > Chordata > Amphibia > Anura > Bufonidae > Bufo > Bufo bufo. The sequence continues at coordinate 430,174,521 of NC_053392.1, read as the reverse complement.
TGCGGGTGAAAAGCAGAAGAGAACGACAACCAAAACCCCAAGCCACAACAGAAGGCCTTCCAGAATCTGGATACAAATTGCGTGCCCCTATCAGAAACGATGTCTGAAGGGATGCCATGCAATTTAACAATATGATAAACAAACGCTTGCGCCAGCGTCTTAGCATTGGGTAGCCCAGGAAAGGGAATGAAATGTGCCATTTTGCTAAAACGGTCCACTACCACCAGAATCACAGTCTTCCCCGAGGAACGAGGCAGGTCCGTAATGAAGTCCATGGACAGATGCGTCCAAGGACGGAAAGGAATGGGTAACGGGAGGAGAGAACCCGATGGCCGTGAATGAGGGACCTTGGTACAAGCACAGGTCTCGCAGGCTGCCACAAAACCCTCAACCGTCTTACGAAGAGCCGGCCACCAGAATCTACGAGCAATGAGATCCACTGTGGCTCTACTCACCGGGTGCCCAGCAAGCACAGTATCGTGGTGCTCCTTAAAAACCTTGTGTCGTAAAGCGAGAGGCACAAACAACCTCCCAGGAGGACAAAGATCAGGTACCTCTGCCTGGGCTGCCTGAACCTCTGCCTTCAAATCAGGATAAAGAGCAGAGACGACCACCCCTTCAGCCAAAATGGGACCCGGGTCTTCAAAGTTCCCCCCTCCCAGAAAACAACGTGACAGGGCATCCGCCTTCACATTTTTAACCCCAGGGCGGAACGTAACCACAAAATTAAACCTAGAAAAGAACAAAGACCATCTGGCCTGTCTCGGGTTCAGACGCTTGGCCGATTCCAAGTAGGCCAGATTCTTATGGTCGGTAAACACAGTAATAGGGTGTCTGGCACCCTCTAACCAATGGCGCCATTCCTCAAAAGCTAATTTGATGGCCAACAACTCCCTATCTCCCACATCGTAATTTCTATCTGCAGATGATAGTTTCCTTGAGAAAAAGGCACACGGTCGCCATTTGGCAGGAGAGGGACCCTGAGACAAGACCGCACTTACACCCACCTCAGAAGCATCCACCTCAACAATAAAAGGTAGAGAGACATCAGGTTGTACCAAAATGGGAGCGGAAGCAAAATTCTCTTTAATAGTAGAAAGGGCTTTAAGCGCATCTACCGACCACGAGGAAAAATCCATCCCTTTTTAGTCATATCAGTGAGTGGCTTAACAACAGAGGAATAATTCAAAATGAACTTTCTGTAATAATTGCCAAAACCCAAAAACCGCATCAGCGCCTTCTGATTCTCAGGAAGCTCCCAATCAAGCACAGCGCGGACCTTCTCAGGGTCCATCCGAAAACCAGAAGCGGAGAGAAGAAAACCAAGAAATTGAATCTCCGGAACCGCAAACACACATTTTTCCAGTTTAGCGTACAATTTATTCTCCCGCAGAATTAGCAAGACCTGACATACTGTATGTGGTCCCGATGAGTCTTGAAATCAGGAGAAAAAATCAAAATGTCATCTAGATACACCAGTACAAATTTCCCCATTAAATGATAAAAAATGCTGTTCACAAAATGTTGGAAGACGGCCGGAGCATTCATCAAACCAAAGGGCATAACCAAATTTTCTAAATGACCCTCAGGAGTATTGAAGGTCACCTTCCATTTGTCCCCTTGCCTGACCCTGACTAGGTTGTATGCCCCTCTTAAATCCAACTTAGAAAAAACTTTAGCCCCAACAATCTGATTAAACAGGTCCGGGATCAGAGGAAGCGGATATGGTCACGAATCGTGATATGGTTCAGCTCCCTGAAATCCAGACAAGGTCTTAAAGAAGCATCTTTTTTCTTAACAAAAAAAAAAAACAGCGGCAACAGTTGACTTCGAGGGTCGGATGTGTCCCTTTCTCAGGCTCTCAGAGATATACAGTAAGTACGCATAGCGACCCTTTCAGGTTGGGATAGATTGTATAGACGTGATTTTGGCAGCTTGGTGCCTGGGATGAGATTAATAGGGCAGTCTTACTCCCGGTGAGGGGGCAACTCCTGGACACCACTCTCGGAAAACACATCCGAAAATTCAGAGAGAAAAGATGGCACAGTCTTGGTAGAAACCTCTGAAATAGATGCTGTGAGGCAATTCTCTCTGCAAAACTCACTCCAACCATTTATTTGCCTTGTTTGCCAATCAATGGTGGGATTATGTTTAATGAGCCAGGGTAGCCCCAACACTAGAGGAGTAGGTAATACGTTTAAGACGAAACATGACATATCCTCAACATGAGTGTCACCCACAGTCAAACGGATATTGTGAACTATGCCCTTTAACGATATTTGGGAAAGTGGAGCGGAATCGATAGCAAAAACAGGTATATCCTTTTCCAAAGTGCATACCTGGAAACCATGCATTGTTGCAAATTGATTATTAATGAGATTGACAGCTGCTCCACTATCTACAAAAATCTCACAAACAATGTTCTTGCTGTCTAGCGCCACCCTGGCAGGTAGGAGAAAACGGGAACTACAAGCAAACAGCAAATCTTCAATTTCCGCATCAACCTTGCCAATAGTAGCAAATGGAAAGTTTTTAGAGTTTTTTTTTGGTTTTGTTTTGTTTTTATTACCCTCAGAAAACTTCATGAATCTCCTAGAGGGGCAAACATTAGCCAAATGATTTATACCCCCACAGCAGAAACAAACCCTCCTCTGAGAGCTGAATCCTCTACTATCAGAGGCAAGCATACCCAGCAGCATGGCTTCCTCCTCAGAGGTGATTGAGACAGACTGAGACTCCTGCGCACTGAATGAGACAGCCCCACTGTCCTTGGGCTGAATATGACAGGAAAGAGTAGTCTCCTCTCTCTCTCTCTCTAAGAAGCCTGTCAATACAAACAGCTAGAGACATGGCTGACTCTAAGGACGCTGGTCTCTCATGAAAAGCGAATGCATCTTTCAATCTTTCGGAAAGACCATGGCAAAATTGACTTCAGAGTGCAGCATCATTCCAACCAGTATCAGCTGCCCATCTCTGAAATTCAGAACAATATATCTCTGCGGACTGTTTACCCTGGCATAAAAAATGCAGTTTAGATTCAGCCAGAGCAATACGATCCGGGTCATCATATATCTGCCCCAGGGCTACAAAAAATTCATCCACTGATCGGAGGGGCCGTGCCCCCACCAGCGGCGAAAAGGCCCAAGACTGAGCATTATCCCTGAGCAGCGAGATGATGATCCCCACCCTCTGCTCCTCATCACCAGAGGAATGGGGAAGTAGGCGAAAATGGAGTTTGCAAGCCTCTCTAAAGCGAACAAAATTCTCACTACCCCCGGAGAACATATCCGGAAGCGAGATCTTAGGCTCGGAACAAACTCCATGAACGCCAGCAGAACCGGTCACCTGAAACTGAGACACAGTTTTATGGAGATCTGCTACCTCCAGCGAAAGACCTTGCATGCGGTCAATCAAGGATGAAACCAGATCCATGCTTAAGACGGATATGGCGGTTTATAATGTCACGGATGGTGTTGCAGAAAACTGGAAGCTATAAATAAACATCCGACTGACATGGACGAGATTTGCAGATAGCTGGAACTTATAAATAAACGAGCGACTGGCTTGATCCCAAACTAAGGAGCTATTAGGTGAGCCCTATAAAACCCTAAGAGCTCTCCCTGACTGCTATGCACATACAAGGGTCTCGATGGTAGATGATTGCTTGCCCACGTACCTAAGCCTGTGTGACACCTGAAAACCCTATAATAGTGAGGGGACACGACCACCGGCTCCCTGCACTTAATACGGAGGGAGTCAGGGTTACCTAGAATCAAGCCAGCAAGCAAACACAATAAAATAAAGGACTTATCTGAGCAAACAGCAGACTCAGCCTCCAGCAGTGAACACTTCACCCAGGAAGTAATATAAACCGCAAAGTGAGGTAGTATGGGAGGGAATATAAAGATGATTATGTCTTAATAAGTGACACCTGGCAGAAGGAAAGGAGACGAGAAAGTGAAACCAAAACAAAGAACTTAATTCAAGAGGTAGAGAAGAACGTCTGTCAGACCTTCTCACAGAAGTGGCGGTGACACTCTCCTATTGTCAATGTTTTTCGTAGTATCTTTGAAAAGCAAATCCCTGCGATTTTTGAGGATAACCTATTGCTAATAGACATGTGGTAATTTTTTGGCATTCACTTAGGAACAAATCATCCTTGCTACAAATTCTCCCACAGTAATTGCCTTAATCGTATGGGTAGGATGATGACTGTTGGCCCTGAGGATGGTGTTACCTGCAATCGATTTGTGATATGTTTGTGTTCGTACATTTTGGGTTGTAACACCAGTTAGGGTCAAATCCCAAAAAATTATTGTAGTAGCATCATATGAACAAACAAACCTCAAATTATAAGGGTTGTCATTCAAGTAATTTAGAAATGAGTGTATGGCAAGTACATCGTGGCTCCAAATAATGAACAAATCATCGATGTACCTGCCATATCACTCTATAGCTTGCATAAATGGATTGTCATGGCTATAGATATAACGTTCCTCCCAATATGACATTGAGAGATTTGCAAGTGATGGGGAAAACTTCGCCCCCATCGAAACTTCTTGTGTTTGCAAGTCGTCAAAAAAGAAATAATTATGCGTTAAGAGGAAATCTGTGACTTCCAACACATAATTAAATCTACACTATGACGACTGTACTTGGCGCATATGAAACTCCAGAGCAAGCAGAGCTATAATGGAAAAATTGGTTGTATGATCTGAGTCATTAAACACTTTTGTGGGCACTACAAAACTGCATGTTCTGCAGGGATGACTGCCACATCGTGGTGGTGGTGTTAGATAAACAAGTATATCAACACCAAATAATGGATATTGTCATGGACGTCTCCACTTATTGAAAATTGGAATAAAACCCCATTAAATGATACCAAAAACAATATTTGGATATTCTTTGCAAAGGCAGAGATCAGTGGTTTTTTAATCATAAAGAATATACATATTTGAATGTGGAGTCGCCCATTACACCAAGCATACATGCATTACCTAAGATACATAAAGAGTTAAATCCCCAACAACAAAATATCAAGAAAAGTACACTTATCTTCAGTAGAAAATGGATGATCAGGAACTCGAATGAGGACCACACACCAGCTCTTCCAACTCCAGGCAGAGAATATCAACCGCATGGTATGAAGTGTGAGTCCAGACTAAATAGAGGAGCAGTAATGACCACAAGCTACACCTGAGACAAGAGGTGTGGTCATTACCAACACTGCAAAAAATGAAAACAGATAGGCTGTCACATAACCCAATGTGCAGCCAGTCTCTTAGATCTTATAACCTCTGTCACTTGAGGGACCGTGACAGTACCCCCCTTCTATGGGTGACTTCCGGACACCCAGGATCGACCTTATCTGGATGGGCACTGTGAAAGGCTTCCACAAGGTGACTAGCATTAACGTTGGCCACTGGAACCCACATTCTCTCCTCTGGACCGTAACCCTTCCAGTGAACAAGGTACTGAAGGGATCTACGGAGAATTCGCGAGTTCACTATCCTGGCAATCTGAAATTCAAGATTACCGTCCACCATGACAGGAGCGGGAGGCAAGGAGGACGGTTCAGCAGGTTCGACAATTTTTTTCAGCAATGATTTGTGGAAAACATTATGAATTTTTAAAGCCTGCGGAAGTTGAAAAGGAAAGGCTACCGGGTTATTAATGGCAGCGATCTTATATGGACCAATAAACCTTGGACCCAACTTCCAAGAAGGTACCTTCAACTTAATGTTTCTTGTGGACAGCCACACAGAAACACCCACTCTCAGGTCCGGATCACTCGTTCATCTCTTGTCAGCCATCCGCTTATACAGGGTGGGCCATTTATATGGATACACCTTAATAAAATGGGAATGCTTGGTGATATTAACTTCCTGTTTGTGGAACATTAGTATATGTGAGGGGGGAGACTTTTCAAGATGGGTGGTGACCATGGCGGCCATTTTGAAGTCGGCCATTTTGAATCCAACTTTTGTTTTTTCTATAGGAAGAGGGTCATTTGACACATCAAACTTATTGGGAATTTCACAAGAAAAACAATGGTGTGCTTGGTTTTAACGTAACTTTATTCTTTCATGAGTTATTTACAAGTTTCTGACCACTTATAAAATGTGTTCAATGTGCTGCCCATTGTGTTGGATTGTCAATGCAACCCTCTTCTCCCACTCTTCACACACTGATAACAACACCGCAGGAGAAATGCTAGCACAGGCTTCCAGTATCCGTAGTTTCAGGTGCTGCACATCTCGTATCTTCACAGCATAGACGATTGCCTTCAGATGATACGAGATGTGCAGCACCTGAAACTACGGATACTGGAAGCCTGTGCTAGCATTTCTCCTGCGGTGTTGCTATCAGTGTGTGAAGAGTGGGAGAAAGGGTTGCATTGACAATCCAACACAATGGGCAGCACATTGAACACATTTTGTAAGTGGTCAGAAACTTGTAAATAACTCATGAAAGAATAAAGTTACGTTAAAACCAAGCACACCATTGTTTTTCTTGTGAAATTCCCAATAAGTTTGATGTGTCAAATGACCCTCTTCCTATTGAAAAAACAAAAGTTGGATTCAAAATGGCCGACTTCAAAATGGCCGCCATGGTCACTACCCATCTTGAAAAGTTTCCCCCCTCACATATACCAATGTGCCACAAACAGGAAGTTAATATCACCAACCATTCCCATTTTATTAAGGTGTATCCATATAAATGGCCCACCCTGTACTTGCTACCCATTTTATTTTTATTATTTTGAATTTTCCACCAAATAGGTGACAAAATAGAGGAAAATCTTTCCTCTTCAGGTATACCAGAAGTCTCAGTACCAGAAAATGTGCCAAATTGCGGATGGAACCCATATGCCCCAAAAAATGGTGACTTATCAGTGGACTCCTGCCTATGGTTATTTATGGCAAACTCAGCCAAAGACAAAATGAAGACCACGCCTCCTGGTTCTCTGAGACAAAAACATCTCAAATAAGAGAAGGACAGTTGTACCCCCAGGCGAGTACAGAACACTTTCCAGAATCTGGAAACAAACTGAGTCCCCCTATCAGACACCACATCAGAGGGAATACCATGTAGCTTCACAATGTTATCGACAAACACTTGTGCAAGAGTTTTAGCATTAGGTAGACCTGATAATGCTATAAAGTGCGACATCTTGCTGAAGCGATGAACAACCACCAGAATGACCATTTTTCCTGAGGAATTCGGCAAATCTGTGATAAAGTCCAAGGACAAATGAGTCCAATGTCGGGACGGGATGGACAAGGGAAGTAGAAATCCTGAAGGCCGAGTATGTGTCACCTTAGTGCGTGCACAAGTACCACAAGCTGACACATAGCCCTCAACACATTTACGCAACCCCGGCCACCAGAATCTACGAGAAATTAGATCGACCATGGATCTGCTCCCATGGTGTCCTGTAAGAACTGTAGAGTGATGTTCTTCAAACACCTTGTGTCATAATTCGGAAGAAACAAACAACTTCCTCGGAGGACAAGACTCCTGTGCACCTTCCTGGGCCTCCCACACCTCTGCCTCAAGGTCGGGATAAAGGGCGGATATTACCACCCCTTTAGCCAATATTGGACCAGGATCTTCCAAATCACCCCCTTCCCCCAGGAAAGATACCCGACATTCTTAACCCCAGGGTGATAGGTGACAATGAAATTAAATCTGGTAAAAAACAACGACCATCTGGCCTGCCTTGGGTTCAGGCGTTTAGCCGACTCCAGGTAAGCCAGATTTTTGTGATTGGTAATTACCGTAATAGGATGAATCGCTCCTTCCAACCAATGACGCCATTCCTCAAAAGCCAACTTAATGGCCAGCAACTCTCTATTACCCACGTCATAAATTTTTTTCAGCAGTTGAGAGCTTCTTAGAGAAGAAAGAACATGGGTGCCATTTACTAGGTAAAGGGCCCTCCGACAAGACTGCTCCTACCCCTACCTCGGATGCGTCAAGTTCCACAATGAATGGCTTTGACACATCCGGTTGCACCAGTATAGGAGCAGAAGCAAAGCATTCCGTCACCGCTGAAAGGGCTCGTAATGCCTCATTAGACCAGACTGAGACATCAAAACCTTTCCTAGTCATGTCGGTTAAAGGTTTAACCACAGTCGAGTAGTTCAAAATGAATTTACGGTAGTAGTTGGTGAACCCCAAAAATCGCATAGGCGCTTTAAAATTTTCGTGTCGATCCCAGTCCAACACAGCACAGACCTCCTCTGGATCCATACGAAAACCTGAAGATGAGAGTAAGTAACTCTGAAATTGCACTTCCTGAACTGCAAATACACACTTTTTTAACTTGTATACAATTTATTCTCTCTTAGGATCTGTAACACTTGTCTCCTGATGTGATCCTGACGTGATCCTGATGCATCTCCATGTCAGGAGAATAAACAAGAATATCTTTCAGATACACCACCACAAACGTACCCACCAGATGATGAAAGATGTCATTGATGAAATGTTGAAAAACCGCAGGGGGCATTAGTTAACCCAAAAAGCATGACCATATTCTCAAAATGACCTTCAGGGGTATTAAAGGCCGTTTTCCATTCTCCTTGATCCTTACCAGATTATATGCCCCCCTTAAATCCAACTTAGAGAACACCTTGGCACCAACAATCTGATTGAACAAATCCGGGATCAACGGAAGGGGATAAGGATCACAGACAGTAATGCTATTAAGCTCACAGAAGTCCAAACATGGCCTTAGAGTTCCGTCCTTTTTCTTAACAAAGAAGAACCCTGCGTCCACTGGGGATTAGGAAGGTCTAATATGACCTTTAGCCAAACTCTCGGTGATATATTCTCGCATGACTGCTCTTTCGGGTTCAGAAAGTTTATACAACCGAGACTTGGGCAACCTAGCTTCGGGAACAAGGTTGACAGGGAGGTAACTCCTGGTTTCCACTTTCAGAGAATACATCAGAAAAATCAGAAATAAACGAAGGTACAACTTTAGTGGTTACAACAGAAAGCGATGTGCTAACACAGTCTCGCTTGCCAATCGATGGTAGGATTATGTTTGCTTAACCACGGTTACCCTAGCACCAAGGGAGCAGGCAGACCCTCCAGCACAAAACACAAAATGGATTCTTGATGAAAATCACCCACTTTTAAATGGATGTCCCGCACTATTTGTGACAAATATTTCTGTGTGAGTGGAGCGGAATCAATTGCAAACACCAAAATATTTTAATCTTCATAATATTAAAACCGCGCTGCTCACCAGAGAATCCATCTATGATAGACAGGAAACCGCCTGAATTGTTTTATATGCCTATATTCCTTGCATGTTTAGGAGTACAATTAAAACTGGTGTGTGATTAAATCTCATTGCGATGCTTCACTATCTTTGCCTATCTGGCCTTGGCTGTTATAGGACAGGTGAATGGATGTGTAGCAAGGAACCAGTGATTGGCGTATTGATTAATGTCGACGCAAGCTGAAGTGGTCTGAGTGGATTCTCTGGTGAGCAGCGCAGTTTTTAGTATTATGAAGATTGGAATTTGGTCTGAATAGAACCCACCATGCCTGAAACCTGCAGCGCTCAAAGTAGGATTGACTATTCGGAACTGACTCTTATTTTCCAAAATAATTTTGTCTAATGCACTTGAAGTCAAACCATGCATACGGACAAACTGACCATCAACTAAGTTAACCCCTGCCCCACTGTCAATAAACACTTCAATTCCCACAGTTTTGGAATCTAGCGCCACATCGGCAGACAGGAGAAATAGGGTACTACCGGCAAATGACAAAAGTTAATTCTCAGATTCCCCACCCACACCACCAAGAGTGAGAGGAGGATTACATATTTTTTTCTTTTTCACCTTGACGCTGAACATAAGGACATACGTTAACAAAATGTCCCCTTTTTCCACAGAAAAAGCAGAGTCTCTTCTTAAGTTCTTATCACTAGGTCCAGGAGTAGCTCCTCCCAGCTTTATTGGTTCATCACCAGATATAAACTCAAGTGTCTCTCTACCCAAAATGTCGGAACCTTAGATCTCTCCCTCAGGCATCTATCCATACGGACAGCAAGGGACATGGCTCAGGATATTTGTGAAACGCCAACGTGTTCCTCAGGCTCTCGGATAACCCTTGACAGAATTGACTATGGAGAGCTGGATCATTCCACTCCGTATCCGTAGCCCATTTCCTAAATTTAGAGCAATAGGTCTCAACAGAATGCTCTCCCTGCCGTAAACCACGCAACTTAGTCTTGGCCTGGGAGATCCGATCTAGGTCATCGTAGATAAGACCTAGAGCTCTGAAAAATTCATCTACTGAACGGAGGGACTGTGATCCAGTCAGCAACGAAAAAGCCCAAGATTAAGTATCACCTATAAGTAACTAAATGATTATACCCACTCTTTGACTCTCATCCCCAGAAGAGTTAGGACGTCTAAAATGTAATTTGCACGACTCCCTGAACCGAATAAAGTTGTCACTTCCCCCGGAAAATCTGTCCAGGAGAGAGACCTTAGGTTTTAATGCAGGTCTGGTTCCCACTGCTAGAACCAGTTACCTGTGGTCTCTGGATCTGTGAGACGGTTGTGCGGAGGTCAGCCACATCCAAAGACAGCCCCTGCAGCTGTTTGACTAATGCAGAAATCGTATCCATCGCTGCACTGACACAAACAAAATGGCAGTTTTTCGCCAGTTGATAATGTCACAGTGTAGGGGGAGGGGAGGAACACCAGAAGGAAAACAGAAGGAAAATGACCAGGAACTAGGTCTCAAGGCTAGGGAAATGGAAATGGTGACCACCTAAGGAAACCCTAAGCCTAGCCCTGATCCTGTCAGTATGAATAGACCCTGAAGGTGGGAATATTCATACACCGGAAACCTAGTCCCTAGTAACCTTGAAAATCCCTAGGATTAGTGACAGGGTCTGAGACTACTGGTATCTTCCCAAATGAACGAACCAGCGTCTACCTGAGGCCTAGTAAAGAACAAGCAAATTGGAGCAACAAAATATCAAGAGAAGTACACTTATCTTCAATAGAAAATGGATGAGCAGGAACTCAGATGAGGACCACACACCAGCTCTTCCAACTCCAGGCAGAATATATCAACCGCATGGTATGAAGTGTGTGTCCAGACTAAATAGAGGAGCAGAAATGACCACAAGCTACACCCTAGACAAGAGATGTGGTCATTACCAACAACAACACTGCAAGAAGTGAAAACAGATAGGCTATCATATAACCTAATGTACAGCCAGTCTCTCAGATCTTCTAACCTCTATCACTGGAGGAAATGTGACATTAGGCAAGAGTCAGATAATGTCATTTACAACACAGAGCAGATAGTAGCTCAAATTCTAAATTTAACTTTATAACAATCACAGCGAACTAGTGTTACGGGCAGTGGGCGTGAACCCACTGTGCCAACTAAATGGATTGGCTTTGGGCTAAACCTAAAGGCGTTGTCTTGATGGTCCCCATTAACCTTTATACAGAGTTGTGGACTTCGCTGCAGGGTAACAACCAGGAAGCTACCTCCTGGAGTAGTCCCGATGTAGATGGCAGCTGCCCCACAGGGATCAGAGACACACTTGAATGGCACTGATGGGTGTCAGACAATATGTAATAGGTCTGGAGGCCTTAGGAGAAGATGTGCAATGGCCTGCAGATGATGCAGCGATGGCCACCACCGAAGCTGGAGGAAGGGGAGCGGGGCCGGACAGCAGGAGGACTGCTAGAGTAAGAGATGCAGCATTCGTGTCCACAGGAGAAGTGGGACCATGGCACGCAGGGGCTGTCAACATGACAGATAGTAGATAGGAAAAGCAAAGTAGAAGTCTTTTTGAGCTCTTGGAAGCTGATATTATCTCACCAAATCAAAACGACAATTTAACTGTAAATGCAAACACAATGCAACATATATGGACTAATGCTGTATTCACAATATAAAATGAATATGAGGTACATAGCAAATATATTTTGCTAAAAATTATTTGTGCTTATTCACCATGGCAAGATGACCTTAATCTTTAACCCCTTAGGGACCCATGATGTATCGGTACAGCATGGTTCCCGAGTCCTTAAGGACCCATGACGTATCGGTACGTCATGTGCTGTTCCGATCACCGCCGCCCGGCGGGCGGTGATCGGAACAAGGTGCCTGCTCAAATCATTGAGCAGGCACCTCGGCTAAATGCGCGGGGGGGTCCCGTGACCCCCCCATGTCGGTCAATTCAGACCTGCGGTTTGCGGCTTTTCTAAGTTGCGGCGGAGGTGGTGCCATCGGGTCCCCATGGGGCTGTAGGGGGGACCCGATGGCATGGAAGGCAGCGCGATGTCTAAGGAAGGCATCGCGCTGCCTACCGGTGAAGAGCCTGTGAGATCCCCCTGGATCTCACAGGCCGGAAGCTGTATAAGTAATACACACTGTCATTTTCCCCAAATAAAGTTAAAAAAATTTGGGGGAAAAAAAATGTATACATATTAGGTATCCGTATGGACCGGCTCTATAAACATATCACATGACCTAACCCCTCAGATGAACACCGTAAAAAATTAAAAATAAATAAACAATTTTTTGTCACCTTAAATCACAAAAAGTGTAATAGCAAGCGATCAAAACGTCACACGCACCCCAAAATAGTGCCAATAAAACTGTCATCTCATCCCGCAAAAATCATACCCTACCCAAGGTAATCGCCAAAAAACTGAAAAAATGATGGCTCTCAGACTATGGAAACACTAAAACATGAAATGGGGTCACTTTTTTGGAGTTTCTACTCTAGGGGTGCATCAGGGGGGCTTCAAATAGGACATGGTGTCAAAAAAACCAGTCCAGCAAAATCTGTCTTCCAAAAACCGTATAGCACTCCTTTCCTTCTGCGCCCTGCCGTGTGCCCGTACATCAGTTTATGACCACATATGGGGTGTTTCTGTAAACTACAGAATCAGGGCCATAAATATTGAGTTTTGTTTGGCTGTTAACCCTTGCTTTGTTACTGGGAAAAATGGATTAAAATGAAAAAATTGCCCAAATATTTTAATTATGAAATTTCATCTCCATTTGCCAATAACTCTTGTGGAACACCTAAAGGGTTAATGACGTTTGTAAAATCAGTTTTGAATACCTTGAGGGGTGTAGTTTCTTAGATGGGGTCACTTTTATGGAGTTTCTACTCTAGGGGTGCATTAGGGGGGCTTCAAATGGGACATTGTGTCAAAAAAAACAGTCCAGCAAAACCTGCCTTCCAAAAACCGTATGGCATTCCTTTCCTCCTGCGCCCTGCCGTGTGCCCGTACAGTGGTTTACGACCACATATGGGATGTTTCTGTAAACTTCAGAATCAGGGCCATAAATATTGAGTTTGGTTTGGCTTTTAACCCTTGCTTTGTAACTGGAAAAAAATTATTAAAATGGAAAATCTGCCAAAAAAGTGAAATTTTGAAATTGTATCTCTATATTCCATTAATTCTTGTGGAACACCTAAAGGGTTAACGATGTTTGTAAACCCAGTTTTGAATACCTTGAGGGTGTAGTTTCTTAGATGGGGTCACTTTTATGCAGTTTCTACTCTAGTGGTGCATCAGGGGGGCTTCAAATGGGACATGGTGTAAAAAAAAACAGTCCAGCAAAACCTGCCTTCCAAAAACCGTATGCCATTCCTTTCCTTCTGCGCCCTGCCGTGTGCCCATACAGCGGTTTACGACCACATATGGGGTGTTTCTGTAAACTCCAGAATCAGGGCCATAAATATTAAGTTTGGTTTGGCTTTTAACCCTTGCTTTGTAAGTGAAAAAAAATATTAAAATGGAAAATCTGCCAAAAAAGTGAAATTTTGAAATTGTATCTCTATTTTCCATTAATTCTTGTGGAACACCTAAAGGGTTCACAAAGTTTATAAAATCAGTTTTGAATACCTTGAGGGGTGTAGTTTATAGAATGGGGTAATTTTTGGGTGGTTTCTATTATGTAAGCCTCGCAAAGTGACTTCAGACCTGAACTGGTCCCTAAAAATTGGGTTTTTGAAAATTTCAGAAAAACTTCAAGATTTGCTTCTAAACTTCTAAGCCTTATAACATCCCCAAAAAATAAAATATCAATCCCAAAATGAATCAAACATGAAGTAGACATATGGGGAATGTAAATTAATAACTATTTTTGGAGGTATTACTATGTATTATTGAAGTAGAGAAATTGAAACTTGGAAATTTGCAATTTTTTATTTCATTTTGGGTAAATTTGGTATTTTTTTTATAAATAATAATGATTTTTTTTTACTTCATTTTACCAGTGTCATGAAGTACAATATGTGACGAAAAAACTTTCTCAGAATGGCCTGGATAAGTCAAAGTGTTTTAAAGTTATCAGCACTTAAAGTGACACTGGTCAGATTTGCAAAAAATGGCCAAGTCCTTAAATGATAACTGTCACACTTAGACCCTAATTTCAATTTTCATATATGTAGATACTAATAACATGATATTCCAGAATCAGTTACTATTAGACTGACTTACTCCATATTTAATAAGATTCAGCCCTTAGCAACCAGTCTGCATAAAACTGCAATTTCACTATTCAGTTAAGATGGCCGCCACTGCCCTCACCCTGAGGCTAATCCCGCCTGCCCTCACTAGCCAGTAACAATAGCCCCCCAAAAGTGTCAGTAACCAGAGCCCTCCCCCTTAAAAAGGGTTAATCTCCTGCAGCACAAAGGGGTCCTCTTCACATGTTGCTTTCATTTATACACTGAGCAGACACATATCTCCCTTCCCTGGTCTGCACTCTGCATTGTCCCAGTCTGCTGAGTGAGGGTAGCGTCTGCCAAGCGCAGGGACAGGGAGAAGTGCACACAGCCCAGGCACTGTTATCAGCTGCTGGGGAGGACCTGGCTTTAATCATTTACTTACAGTCCCTGGCTGTCTGTAATCTGACCTGTTGATAGACGGACCCTGCATAGCAACCCTATTTTAAGCACAGGTAAAAGTAGGCAGTACAGGAAACAAAACTGTGGAATTAAGGGGTAATTGAGTACACAGTGAAAAGTTGAAATAGGGCCACCAAGGAGATATTAATCACCACAATCCAATACTCCAAAAAAAAATAAAAAATATGACAGTTATACTTTAAGGTGAAATAGGGCTGAGTCCTTAACCCCTTAAGGACTCAGCCCTATTTCACCTTAAAGGGAACCTGTCACCGGGATTTTGGGTATAGAGCTGAGGACATGGGTTGCTAGATGGCCGCTAGCACATCCACAATACCCAGTCCCCATAGCTCTGTGTGCTTTTATTGTGTAAGAAAAACGATTGATACATATGCAAATTAACATAAAAGAGTCATATCTTACTTGTGTGACCAAAGAAGAGTCATATTTTCAAGCTCTGACTCATCTCAGGTTAATTTGCATATGTATCAAATCAGTTTTTATACACAATAAAAGCACACAGAGCTATGGGGACTGGATATTGCGGATTTGCTAGTGGCCATCTAGCAACCCATGTCCTCAGCTCTATACCCAAAATCCTGGTGACAGGTTCCCTTTAAAGGGTTTCCACCACCAGAAATACTGTTATGTAGCTGACTGACATTAGCGATGCACCAATGTCAGCACTACATAACAGTATGTTTCTAACATTAGTCCCTGCAGCCGTTTTTGTTAAAAAAAGCACTTTTATAGATATGCTAATGAGCCTCTAGGTGCTATGTGGGCGTCATTAGCACCTAGAGGGCTCCGTCCACTAACCATTTCAGCCGCCCATCGCGTCCCTCCAGCCCGCCCCGCTCCTGTTGATTGACGTGAAACTTCTCAGTATCTCGTACCAATTCCCGCGCCTGCGCCGTGCGCTTCTGTATTCTCCGGGCGCCGGCTTCCTCAATGCGCCTGCGCCAACTACGTTACAATGAGGAAGCCGGCACCAGGAGCGCGGCATTCACTCACTGCGCCTGTGCCGAATACAGGAGCGCACGGCGCAGGCGCGGGAATTGGTACGAGATACTGAGAAGTTTCACGTCAATCAACAGGAGCGGGGCGGGCTGGAGGGACGCGATGGGCGGCTGAAATGGTTAGTGGACGGAGCCCTCTAGGTGCTAATGACGCCCACATAGCACCTAGAGGCTCATTAGCATATCTATAAAAGTGCTTTTTTTACAAAAACGGCTGCAGGGACTAATGTTAGAAACATACTGTTATGTAGTGCTGACATTAGCGCATCGCTAATGTCAGTCAGCTACATAACAGTATTTCTGGTGGTAGAAACCCTTTAAGGACTTGGCCATTTTTTGCAAATCTGACCAGTATCACTTTAAGTGCTGATAACTTTAAAACGCTTTGACTTACCCAGGCCGTTCTGAGATAGTTTTTTCGTCACATATTGTACTTCATGACACTGCTAAAATTGGGTCAAAAAAGTAAATTTTTTTGCATAACAAATACCAAATTTAACAAAAAAATTTAAAAATTTGCAAATTTCTAAGTATCAGTTTCTCTACTTCTGTAATACATAGTAATACCCCCAAAAATTGTGATTACTTTACATTCCCCATATGTCTACTTCATGTTTGTAGCATTTTGGGAATGATATTTTATTTTTTGGGGATGTTACATAGCTTAGAAGTTTAGAAGCAAATTTTGAAATTTTTCAGAAATCTTCCAAATCCCACTTTTTATGGACCAGTTCAGGTTTGAAGTCATTTTGTGAGGTTTACATAATAGAAACCACCCAAAAATGCTAGTATAAAAGTTATCCACATAAAGGTGGTAACCCTTATCTAGCAGTGGGTACATAAGGTCCCACACGAGTTTCCCGCTAACACCCAGAGTGGGGGGACATTCTGGTGGTTGAATACGGGAATCTCTCCCCTCGTACAAACAAAATTTGTAAGTGTACCCTGAGGTACTCTCAAAAATTTTGTATAGCTTCACACCATACCTCGCCCGCTTTGTGGGAATGTATTGGCGGAAACGGAGTATCCCCTTGAATGCAACGAGAGACTCATCAACCGCGACCTCCCTTCCAGGTACGTAGGCCTGCCCAAATTTGGCCCCGAAGTGATCGATGACCGGCCGTATCTTATACAGAAGGTCATGGGCAGGAACACCTCGGGTGGGACATGCTGCATTATCGGAATAATGCAGTCATTTCCAGATGGCCTCAAACCGGGGACGTGTCATGACCATACTGTTGAGTGGGGTTTGGTAGAGGATGTCCCCACTCCAGTATTGCCTGACACTGGGTTTTTGCACTAGACCCATGTGCAGCACGAGGCCCCAAAATCTCCTCATCTCGGCAGCACTGACCGGCGTCCAGCCACCGGGTCTAGCCAAAAATGGGCCCGGGTGCTGAGCAACGAACTGTTGGGCGTACAGGTTCGTCTGCTCCACCATCAGATTCACAAATAGGCTACTGAACAAAAAAAAACTAAAAAAGTCAATTTCAGTAGACCCCACTGTGGGAATCTGGATTCCTGGATTGCCAGCAAAATCTGGAATCTCGGGCTCAAAGTCCACTGGGGGACACCAGCTAAGTTCATCGGAAGGGGGCTCCGGTGGGCTTATTTGGTGGGCCGGGAAACCAGTACGAACCCCAGGGCGGCTCGTACTAGTGTGGGCCACAGGATCCCTAGCATGTGGGGCCCCTGGCTCCGCCTGGCGGTATCTCCGCCGCCTCGGGGGCTCATCGACATCAGATGATGATGAGGAGGATGCGGATGACAAAAGGAACATGGGGTCATCCTCATCCTCACTGGTGCTCTCGGAGTCGGAGGCAATCTGGGCATATGTCTCCTCCACCGAGAACATCCGGCGGGCCATGGGTATGTGTGTGTGCGTGTGTATGTGCGTGTGTATAAACCTTTATTGTATGTGCGTGTGTGTGGGGGCACGGGTGTTCGCGTACTAAAAAGTTCAAGCAAAAAATAAAAAGTTCAAACTTGCTGATCAGCGGTACAAGAGTGCCGGCCAGTCAGTGCACGCAGAAAAAAAAAAGTGGTGGTGGGGGGGCTGGTGGTGACATGGGGGGGGGTGGCTGGTGGTGGGGGTATGGGAGGGGGGCAAGTGGCAGGGGGGTCTAGGGTCTGAAAGCTGAAACAAAAAAGTTTAGATAAAAGTGCTTCTCTTCTCTGCACCAATCAGCACCCTGGACAGCAGCATTCAGCACCAGGGCCAGCACCACCTCTTCAAATCTTCGAACTGTGATAGGTGGCCACCGATCGCAGTCTTTTTCCGGTTCATCGGGTCACCGGAGACCCGAATGGACCGGAAATGCAGCAAACCATAGGTCTGAATTCACCTGCGGTTTTCTTCGATCGCCGATACGGGGGGGTCAAATGACCCCCCCCCCCGGCGTTGTTACAGGATGCCGGCTGAATGATTTCAGCCGGCTGAATGATTTCAGCCGGCATCCCGTTCCGATTAACCCCCGCGGCGCCGGAATCGCGATTTAAAGCCATGACGTACCGGTACGTCATGGGTCCTTAAGGACTCGGGAAACATGCCGTACCGGTACGTCATGCGTCCCTAAGGGGTTAAGGGGTTAACCAAGCATTTTACAAGAGATAGTAAGGGCCCTTAAAAGGATATTCCAATCCAATAAAAGAAGACATTTTAGACCTCCGTTTATCAGATTGCACATACTCTACCTGTCCTGACCTATGGTTTTGCCTTATCCCTCAATGCACCACACTGCTGTCTTTTGACCCCCATGGGTTAGAAGTCACTTGAGCAGAGACTTCTTCAAGAGGTATTGGCCTGGTATTTCCCTGCAGTAGAGTAGATCCTTTTATAAGGGTTAAAGTTGAAGACCTGGGGGCCACTTAGATAAACCCTTAGAAGTAGCCCAAAGTCAAATCTCTTCAAAGGACACAGCGGATCCACATCTGCTCTGTTATAATGCTGATGTATTGACATAACATAAAATGTCTGGGAATGCCACTCACTGCAACCAGTGGTTGGCGGACATCATTATCAGACATTTCCTGTTGTGTTGGGACTTTAGCAAGAAATGGATCACAGCTGTGGCCCGGGCACTGCCAGAACGGCAGAGGCAGGGAATCTGCAAGATTTTACATTTTTAAACCATTTGTAGACCAGGTGACATATTTTTATTCGATTGAATTACCACATAGAGAAAAGTCCTGGCCCAGGCGGGATTACATTATTCTATTATACAGTATATCATTCAAAGAAATGGTCTCACCACATCTTGTACTGTGCTTTTTTTATAACAATGCAGTGAAAGAGATCCCTTGCCTCCCCAGATGTTGCAAGCTAGAAATACTTTAATACCTAAGGAGGTTAAAGATCTGTCACTGTGTCAAATGTATAGACTCAAATTTTTGCTTAGCAATAACGTGAAATTATTTTTGAAAATGTTGGTTAATGGATTACAACCACTGTTACCAAAATTAATAAACTCTGAACAAGTGGGATTTATCCCAGGGAGGGAAAGGAAAGCTCGTATTCACCATGTACACTTCATACAATATGCCACATATGGAAAGTCCTGTTAGGCTACTTTCACATCTGCCTTTTTGTTGTATTCGTCAAGGATCAGCAAAAACGCTTTCGTCATCATAATACAACTGTCTGCATCCGTTATGAGCGGATATGGTTGTATTATCTCTGAAATGGCCATCACGGATCAGTCTCTAAAACCATTGTAAGTCAAAGGGGGTGGATCCATTTTCTTTTGTGTCAGAGAAAACAGACCAGTCACCATTGACTTACATTGTGATCCGTCTTGCTCGGCATCCCAGGACGCACTCAAACACGCTGCTTGTAGCACTTTTGTGTGCGCCATGGGAATGTAATGAAACGGAACAGAATGCATTCTGGTGCACTCCGTTTCGTTCAGTTCAGTTTTGTCCCCATTGACAATGAATGGGGACAAAATTCAAGTGTTTTCCCTCGCTATTGAGATCCTATGATGGAAAGGGAAAGTGCAGATGTGAAAGTAGCCTCCTCAGAATCAAAAGAAAACATTCAATATGATTAACCCTTAGAGGACTCAGCAATTTTCAGTTTTTGCATTTTTAACTCCCTGCCTTCCCAGAGGGCTTTTATTATGAGGGTTTATTTTTTGTGGGACAAGTTGAACTTTCTAATGGTACTAATGTAATTGTATGTATGTGGGTCTTTTTTTTTTTTTTTTTTTAGAACGTTCATCTGTTACCTTCATTCTCTAGGTCAGTACAATTACAACAATACCATTTGGATAGTTTTTCTTGTGTTTTAATACTGAAAAAAATAAAAAAAATGCATTTATTTTTTTCATTACCATATTTTGACCCCTATATCTTTTTTTGTAGTTATGCATATGGGGCTGCGTGAGGACTAATTTTTTGCGGGACAATCTGTCGTTTTCCGTGATATTATTTTGAAGTACAGTATGTGTGACTTTTTGATCACTTTTTTTCATTACACCATTCGCCATATGGGATTAATATTGTTATA
Source organism: Bufo bufo (assembly GCF_905171765.1). NCBI lineage: Eukaryota > Metazoa > Chordata > Amphibia > Anura > Bufonidae > Bufo > Bufo bufo. The sequence continues at coordinate 430,154,066 of NC_053392.1, read as the reverse complement.
TTTTTAGTACAGGCATTTACGCATGTAGCAATGCCCATGATCTGTATTTTTTCTATTGGTTAAATTGTTTTATTTTGAGGAAAGGGGGGTGATTTGAACTTTTCATTTCAGTTGTCTGTCTGTTCTTTATGCACAGCCAAGTGACTGGTCCTGCACTAAATTTGGCATATAGATAAATGAGGTGCTTAGAAAGGTCTTAGATCAGGTTTTAGCTCTCTAGAATGCACAGTTTTTGGGATATTCACAAAAAAATATGGCAGCATCACATGACTCATATTAGGCAATAGAAGCTCGCAGGTCCTTCATTCATATTCTAACATACAAATGGTCACGTGACCCTTCTTAGACAATTTGGGTGGCCACTGGCTTCACCCAAGAAAGCCAGACCTCACTGGCCACGCCCCAAGCCAAGCCTACCTCACTGAAGCCACGCCCCCACATTCGTGAAGCCACACGCAAAAAAAATGGGGGGAGGAGAGGGAAAAAGGGAGGTGAGCTGGAGATGAGCTGGGGTGCTTCTCTCCCCCTCAGTCAGCCAGAGGGAGCCATGTCTGCAGCTCTAGTGACTGACTGGGGGTGAAAGAAGCCTCAGTCAGTTGCTGCAGCTCACGCTCAGACAGCGCAATGCTGCTGTCTGAGCGTGAGCTACTAAAAGGGTGGACATCCCTGTGTCCATCCAGGCTCTGTGCTGGACAGAGGACAGGTATCCTGAAAACCGGACTGTCCGACCTAAAACCGGACGTCTGGCCACCCCATAGCCAATAGATTCTCGCAGGTCCTTCAGTCTTTGCCTCACTGAAATAGACATGGTTTTACACCAGGTTTCCATAACAACACAGCCATTTTTCTTCACTGTTTTAGGGCCACTGTGGATGTCATAGTTATGGGGATACTACATACACAATGTGGCCATGCAGTAGGATCTCCATGTGGCTCACCGCTAATTGCTTGTCCGCTTGTTTACTTGCTGGGCCATACTTGTACATGCTATTTGAAACAAACTGTAAGTACAGCTACCGGCTGACAATTATAGGTGCCACCTGTCAATTAGTGGTGATCTCCACGTAGATCCTGCTGCCAGGTCACATTGTGTATGGACAGCCTTAAAAGCATTGCGACAGGACAAGAGAGGAAATTGAAAAGACAATTCAACAAACTGTGGCTGTCACAGACGATATACTCATTATTATAACTAGACCCGATTTAGCTTTTGAGGATATTAAAAATGATGAATCTACAGTTTTTCCTGCTTTTCGTTACTGTAAGCAGCCAGAGAATGCATTGAAGCTAAGTAAGTAAAAGGAATACAAATAACAAAACATGCTGTACTTGAAATGAAAAAGGAACTGGCATCTGAACTATACTTAGTGTTTATGTGTCAGATTCTAAAGTTACATAATAACAAAGCATTCTTTCACATCTAGAGAATGTGCTTGGGGTTTTAATTAAAGTATAGGGCTCTGAATGTTCTATTATATTTCTTTTTCAAGCTCTAATATGGATACTTCAAGACAGCTTTCTGATGCACCGTTTACTTCCAGTGTCTCAGCTCATTTACATAAGAAAGCCTTCTATTTTTCCTGTAAAGTTTGATGGCTGTTAAAATTATGATGAATGCTTTAGAGGGCTGCCTAAATTTCCTAAGCCAAGATATCTTGACAATTGGTTCCCTTTGGAGATTGGAGTACAGTTGTTCTGCCCAAAACAAACACACAAATGCACATTGATTCATTATGAACAGAATTGTATAGTTCTTGAAATTTACTTAATTTAAATGTACTTAATTGAAATAATAGTACCATATGTACCCAGTGTAAATCGAAAATGGGCTTTAAACTTAAAGGGAGTCTGTCACCAGGAAATTCACTGTCTGTTTCCCAGACACAGTGCCTTGTAGGGCTACCTCAGCCAAATGTAGTGATACTTTTCACTTAGTAATCTGTTGCTTCATTCTACAGAAAAATAACTTTTATTCCATATGCAAATGAGCAATTAAGTGCACCAAGGGCAAGTCTCTATGTGCATCTGCTGCTTTGTACTTTTTCTCTAGTATGAAGCAACAGTTCGCTGAGTCAAAGGTTTCATTACAATCAACCCAGCTATCCCTACCAGTCATAACTTTATTTATCTATATTTTAATGATAGGATGTTATAGAATATATATACACAATATGCTGTATATATGAATAGGTCATCTGTAGCAACTAAAACCGTTTCTGCTCCAGAAGCCAGGCAAAGAGGCAGAAGAGCGCATAGAATGAGAGATATGATTAGCTCACCTGAGCAGAGGGGACTTCATTTAAGAGTCAATCAGTTAGATCTGTGCTCCATAAACCCTTTTGCTTGATGACAACTATTAATCATTATCTTAGTTTGACTATATCTGAATTTTGGAGTATTTATGTCATGACCGGCGTGCCGATCACATACGTGACGCAAAGGGAGGGAAATGGGAAGGCCCTGTCCAAGGGAGAGGGAAAGGTGGTGACCCCTAACGCACCTGACTGCCCTGACGTCCCTAGATGGGTTTCTCACCCGTACACCGATCACGTGCCTAAACCCTGGGTTTCCCTGAGATGAGCCCTACATAGTGAATAGGGCGGTGGGAACACTAGTCCGCACCACTAACACTAAAGGAAAACACCAAGGAGAGGACAGACAATACAGACAAAACATATAATCCCAGGTGGGCGACAACAGCGGACAACAAAAGCCCAACAGGGATCCGGAGGGTAACGCTCTGGAACAACAACCAGGAATCACAGCTACACAGCTCCAGTGGGTCAGTATAGAAGTCCAGGCAGGAAGCTCTATATCTGGCAACCAGAGAAGTGGGAGAGGGGAATATAAGGAGGTTGGGAGTGCTGGACAAGAAACAGCTGAGGTGGAGAAGCTACGGATCCCTGAGTGAGCCAAAAAGGATTGCAAGGCAAACCCAGAAAGCTACCATTAAGAAACAGCACTATCTTTAGACATAGAGCGCGCAGCTACCCGCTGCGACTTCCTGACCGCGGGTATAACGGAGTCAGACGTGGCTCTTGACACCCTTGTGACAATTTATGACTATTCTCCTGCCTTTCATTAATGTGCTGTTTCTGTCTCTTGGTTTGACCTGGATTGTCTCTGTTGTGCATGCTGGTTACTGATTTGACTTTGATACTTTCCCCTCTCCTTTTGTGACCCCAGCTAGTATGACCACTCTTCCTGTTCACTTTACCTGCTGATAACCACCCTGTGAGCACAACCTAGGGTTCCATAACATCTAGAGGGTCCACTCAGGCTGAACTAGTTTAGGTTACTGAGTGGGATTGCCCTTAATAAGGTGACTATAGGCTGGGCCATACTTAGTGATAGGGGTGTTTCAGGGTAAGTCCTCCATACCCAAGTTCTTGCTAAATTGGGTGACTAGGACAAGTCTGGTAGTGGATGTGCATTTTCATGGACAGGTTAGCAGTACTTTTGTCGTACACTTTAAATTGACACTTAACACAGCAAAAGTCATTGTTAAAGTCGAGTTAAACTTTACTGCAATTGTGTGGTTTATACTTTAAGTGCCAAGTTGACATTTTCTACACCAGTATAGTGAGATACAGTATCATCTACAGAATGATTCCTATTAGACCATTACACCACTTTGTTTAAATGGAATCTGTCACCTGTAATCCCATCAAACATAAGTAATTTATATTGTGACATTTCTTTTAGTCAAAATTGCTTGCATTACCCTTGTATTTGCTTGAAAAGGGTCAGAGTTGCACATGTCAATCAGGAGTAAAACATGCCTTCACCTTCTCGGCACTCTGCACAGAATCTCAACCTGCCTCTCATTTCCCTGCATGGACTATTCTAATAAATGCGCTGTTTTACATGCAAGTTTTTTTTAGTCTATGAGATGCAATTGCGCTGGTTCATTGGGTAATTGGCTTTAAATTTACACCTCCAGATAATCGTTAACGAATGTTCCTATGAATGCTCACTAGTAGGTTTGAGCGAATCCGAACTGTAAAGATCAGGTTCGTACCGAACTTTAGGATTTTTGGACCCTGGACCCGAACCCGAACATTTCAGTAAAAGCTCGGGTTTGGGTTCGGTGCTCGGCGCTTTCTTGGCGCTTTTTGAAAGGCTGCAGAGCATCCAATCAACAAGTGGTTAACTGTCTGACCTTAGAAGCCATCACAGCCATGCCTACTAATGGCATGGCTGTGATTGGCCAGAGCAGCATGTGACCCAGGCTCTATATAAGCTTGAGTCACATAGCGCTGCACGTCACTCTGCTGTTACAAGTGTAGGGAAAGGATGCTGCTGGACTTGTGATTTCAGGGAGAGAATAGGAGAGAATCTAACTCAGCGATCTACATAAAAATAGTTGTGTGGGTGCAGGGCACAATCGTTTTACCCTGCCCTGAGCCCATTGACCCAAAAAAAAAATACTTTTATAATTCTGTTAGTTAGGTGGGCGGCAGCGGCGGCCATTTTATGCAAGCTCAGTGCACCAGCACTGCATCTGAGCTTTTGGGACATTGCAAATCACAATTTTTTGGGCAATCTACAACATCTGCATTAGTCAGTGTGCAATTTAAGCTAGAAATACAGCCATCATTTTCTGGGGTTTTAAAAACACACCCTTTTGCCAAAAAACAGTATTTTCCTGATCTGCAAGTGTTAAATTCAAGTTTAATATATACAGCATTCATATTCTGTTACCAAAAAAAAACTCTTTTTTGGCAATCTACAACATCTGGATTAGTCAGTGTGCAATTTAAGCTAGAAATACTGGAAATAAGTAAATGATATGGACTGGCACTCTATGTGTGTAGAAACAATAAAAATCTGTAATATATACGTGATCACACTAATTTAATGGTAATAGAAAATAACAATTGATAAAATATGCAATAAAATCACATTATGATAAAAACACACAAACTGCAAAGCATGTATAGTGAAATAAAATTCTGAAGTTTGGATAAACAGATGCCTATGAAGCAAAGGTATCAAGTTTTTTGAAACAAAGTTCCTTTCAATCAAACCGTGGCAAGTTTGTATGCTGTCCTTATGTACTATATAAAGTGCAATTGTTTCCAATGGATAGATACTGCTTTGTTTTATACTTGCAGATAATATGAAGACAGAAAGATAGTCCTTCTTGTGTTGGTTCCGGGTATTTGAACCCAATTGCCGCAGATAATTATAAATAGGATACTGCTTTTGCACTGTATAAAAGACAGGGTAGGTCTTACCTTGTCCTAGTAGATTATAGTTCGGTATATACAGTGTTTTCGGCTCTATATGTCCGGTATTTGAATCGCCGTAATACACCTTGTCCCACCTGCTGCAACAGACGCCGGTGTGTCATGAAATCAGCAGCGGGATTCCAGCTTGTGTCCTACAGCGTAATCTCGCGGGAACTGGTGCCGTGAGTTGAACGGACAAATGTTTCTTCGATTTGGAGCGCTCCAAGAAAACGAATATCTTTATCAGACTAGATAACCATTTGTATAAAGGCTTCTTTCAGTCTGTTGGTCTGGTGGGAGTCCTCAGCTATCACGCCAGATGCGTTTCAGGGACCTCTTACCCCTTCCTCAGTGGCAGCCTTTCTCCCATTTTCAGACCGGATATTTATAGACCGCTCATAAGACTCCTAAATCAGCCAAAGGAGTGGTATGGATTTGGCAGACAGGAATTTGGCTATATTTAGTTACCTGCGGTTTTCATGCGGTTTTGTTGCGTTTTTCCATCTACATATATGTTTTTTTGTTACAGTGTGCCCCATGAATAGTCTTAGTTATCCACTGAAAAATAAATATTGCATTGTATTGTTTTACTTCAGAAAAGAGTAAATAAATATTCCCATAATAATATTTTGCCATAAAACGCATTAAAAATCTTGAAATACAAATATAACTCAATAAAATCCAAAATGGAACACAAGTAGTTAAGGATGCATGCAGCCTGTATTTGTGGGCGGGGCCAGGTCACTCCTTTTAAACCCCCACTCCTGGGTTCTCTTCGCCACACACGCCGTCTTCGTACACTCCCCGGCAGCTTACGTCACTTCCGGTACGCACGCTGTCCATGCGAACGATCGTTTCTACCCCAGTTTTTTCTCCCACGTACGACTCACCCTACCCTTGCGAGAGGACGTGCGCATGTTCGCCGCCCTCGCTCCAGAGCTCTGCGGCTGACATCACGCGCCCTCCTCCACTTGGGGGGGGGGCCCACACCACACCACACCGCATGCGTACCCTGAGGACTCAGTTTCCCCCCCCCCAGCACGACATCTTCATGTTCCACACTGGCCGGGGGGAAGGATAGTACTGCTCCAACATGTCATTTGGGACATGGATTAAGCTGAGCGCTACCTATGTAACAAACTAGGTTTAAACGATACATACAGTCCGTGCATAGTTGTAGTCCCGGCACATCATACGTAGGTCATCCACCATGTTGTCAGGTCTCTTGTTTTCTAAAAAAAAAAAAAAAAAATTTAAAGGGAATGTTCAGGTATCCTCGGTTTTTCTGCCTCCACTCAGATACTGACCAGCGGGTCCGGATGGCCATCTCCGTTCCTGCCAGCACAATCCTGTGGCCTGTCCATCCTGTTTTAGCACAGCAGGTACTGGGCCATGCGGCACCCTGCAACTTACCTGGCCTGCTTGTTCCCAGCGGTCATACTTCGTCACTAAGACTCCTTTATTTCGCCGCGTCCAGCGAGCCCTGATCGCTCGTAATTTAATACCTTACATTTGTGTCCTCTTCTCAGGTTCCTTTTCGTGGTTTTGCCGCATCGTTTTCTTGACCTCCTGACGTCTCAGGTTTAGGTATTGGGATGGGTTCTTACGCCTATTGCTAAAAAACAAACAAAAAAAAAAAACATCTTTTTCCTACAGGCACTTCTGAGGGTCCCTGCCAGTCAGTCGAGTGGATTTCTTAGGCCTGAGGGTCTTTCAGGTAGGTTTTTAGTGCTGCACTTCGCTTTTCCGCAGTTCACTCGCTAGCACTATGGTCTCCCTCACCTGGTGAGGTTTTCTGTCCATCTTAGCCTGAAACGTTCAGGTGTCTTCCCTGTCCATCTTGCCTGAAGCATTCAGGTATCTTCCCTGTCCATCTTTGCCTGAAGCGTTCAGGTATCTTCCCTGTCCATCTTTGCCTGAAGCGTTCAGGTATCTTCCCTGTCCATCTTTGCCTGAAGCGTTCAGGTGTCTTCCCTGTCCATCTTTGCCTGAAGCGTTCAGGTGTCTTCCCTGTCCATCTTTGCCTGAAGCGTTCAGGTGTCTTCCCTGTCCATCTTTGCCTGAAGCGTTCAGGTGTCTTCCCTGTCCATCTTTGCCTGAAGCGTTCAGGTGTCTTCCCTGTCCATCTTAGCCTGAAGCGTTCAGGTGTCTTCCCTGTCCATCTTTGCCTGAAGCGTTCAGGTGTCTTCCCTGTCCATCTTTGCCTGAAGCGTTCAGGTGTCTTCCCTGTCCATCTTAGCCTGAAGCGTTCAGGTGTCTTCCCTGTCCATCTTAGCCTGAAGCGTTCAGGTGTCTTCCCTGTCCACCTTGGCCTGAAACGTTCAGGTCTCGTCACTGTCTTTTCAGCCTGAAGCGTTCTGGTAACACGACTCACCTCCCCAACCTGAAGCGTTCAGGTCAAACCTCTCTACTCGGCCTGGAACGTCCAGGTCTCCTTCTTGCTGCAGTAACCATGTCTCCTCCTCCTGGTACCTTGGACACTTCGGCATCCTACTTTCCTCCCTAGCTGTGTGTTCGCCTGGCTCTCGGGAGCCTCCTCTGGGTTTCCTGCCTCATCCATCCAACGTCACTCTGTTTTTTTTCGTGTCAAACCTGCACGTTGGTGCGTCTATCCTTTCGTCCATCTGCGCCACAACTGGTTGTTATATCCGGTCCCGCCTAACTCACTCACGTCGCTCCTGACTTTTCCAGTCCCCAGGGCGAGTCGGGTCTCATCCGTCAAGCCTCAAGCGGTAAGGCAAGGGTGTCGAGTCTGCAGACACAGGTACGTTCCCAATTACGTTTCCTCGTGAGCTTAGTAAATACGGAACACGGTCCTCGTGTCCTCTCCAGCTGCCATGTTTTGTCTTTAAATTTCAGGTCCTACGTAAGGTCTCTTCAAGGTCTTCCGAGCCATGTCTCAGGTGTCAGACGTGGACGACACATTGTCCCTCCCGGGTACCTCGGTCTCTGGTCAAGGCGGCCCAGAGTCCCTCAGGAGATGGACCGTACCAAAACTCGTCGCCGAATTGCACAGAAGGGGCATCAGGCATCCAGCATCGGCACGAAAAGCCGAACTATACAGGCTGTTGATGTCGGAACCTGGTCCTTTAGAAGGGGAAAATTCATCCCCATCCATTCAGCAATCTCTGGTGCAGTTGCAGGCCACCATGGATTCCCTCGCCTCTTCCGTGGCTGACATCAGGGCCAGGGTGGTGGACTTGGAATCCAGAACACTGTCGACATCCCAGGCGGTGGTCCCTCTCTCCGACCCTTCTTCATTTCAGCTACCGGCTCCAGGTACGGACCCAGCAGTTCCAGTGGTAGCACCAGCCCACTTCGTGCCGGAAAGACATCTTGGCAGGAAAGGATGTGAACCTGGCTTCAATTCTGATAGCATCCCATGATACCACTGACAACAAGACCTTTGATTGCGGGAAAATCTCGGTTGTCCTTAGGGCCAAGGATGCCCGTCTCAACCGTAAGCTCTCCGTCCCAGAGTTCGTTTTGGCCTTTAGCCTGTATAGAGACGTGGTCTGCTCCGCCTTCCCATCTCGGAGGGAGGAGCTGGATACGTATCTATACAGAGTCACTGATCTTAGGCACAAGTACGGCGGTACGGCTTTTCACGATTACCACCGCTCCTTCTCAGCTAAAGCCGCCGCCGCACTAACTCAATTTAAGTTTTCTGTTAACTGGGCCACTCTGGATATGGAGTTATTCTGCCGGCATTTCGCCGGTCTCCGGGCCCCCTCCTGTTCGACTTGCCAGTCGATCTTCCATTCGACGGAGTGGTGTCCTCAAGCAGCCACGGCTCAACCAGATAAGGTCACCCCCGGCCCCTCCGGTGTCTCTCGCAGCCCCTCCTCCATGGACAAGTTAGGTAGACCCATTGTCTATCTTGGCAACAGCCAAGTTTGTAATAATTTTAACTTTGGCACTTGTCTCTTCAGTGGCTGCAGGGCCCTGCACATCTGCACCTTTTGCTTCAGGGCTCACCCCAGGTCCAAGTGTCCAAAGCGGTTTTCCAAACAGCTATGACTAGCCGACTGCAATATTGATCTTTTGGCTTTCTTGTTGCGGGAGCATCCGGCTCTGGGATTTGTGGACTCCTTGATTTCCGGCCTCTGCTTCGGCTTCAACACTGGGATGGTGGCGCTCCCCCCACGCTAACTGGATGTGCGACAATCTTCAGTCGACCAGGTCGGATCCCGCCGCTGTTCAGGAGCTCCTGAACTCGGAGGTTGAGAATGGGTTCCTTCTGGGCCCATTCAACCTGATTCCATTTTCTCATTGGCGGATCAGCCCCATAGGAGTTGTATCAAAGAAAGATTCCAATAAAAAACGCTTGATATACGACCTCTCAGCCCCTCACAATTCCGTCATCCCCAGCATCAATTCATTAATTCCATCTGAAGAGTTTGCCATGAGGTATGCGTCCATTGATGAGGCCATTGCTCTCATCCTCAGGGCTGGGAAAGGCGCCTGGTTGTCTAAAACCGACATCGCAGACGCATTCAAACTACTTCCAATCGCTCCACATTTATGGCAATTCTATGGCATTCAATGGGAGAACAGGTTTTATTTTGCTAATCGGTTGACCTTCGGCTCTAAGAGCAGCCCATGGTTGTTCGACCAATTGGCTCAGGCTTTACACTGGATTCTGATCCAACACGGCAGTACTCCAGCGGTCATCCACTACCTGGACGACTTTCTCCTCATAGAACAACCACGATGCCACCCGTCAGGGCTTCACTCCCTCCTGGAGCTCTTTTCCTCCTTACGCATTCCCATTTCGCAGGGCAAGACCTCTGGTCCTGACACCTCCATCACCTTCCTGGGCATTTTCCTGGATTCCGACAGGATGGAAGCCAGGCTACCGGAAGTCAAGTTGGCCCAAATCCGCAAAGCCGTTTACGGGGCTCTAGCATCTTCCCAGTTGACCAAAGTAGAGTTGCAGTCCATTCTGGGTAGATTAAATTTCGCCTTAAGGGTGATGCCCCAGGGTAGGGCCTTCATTTCACATCTGCTCTCGCTCCTCCCAGCAGCCCCAGAACCCGACAGCATTGTCCACTTAGACAGGGCAGCCATGGCAGACTTATGCATGTGGGACAACTTCCTTTCAGCATGGAACGGGGTTAGCCTGTTTGTCCCTTCCTGGACTCAATCTTCAGCTAGGGTGTTTTCTGATGCCGCGGCTTCCCGGGGGTTCGCAGCAATCTTCGGGTCCCACTGGTTAGCGGGACCTTGGCCGCCTCAGATCAGTACTGATCCTCAGGCCCTTAGTTCTCCTTCATTTCTGGAATTTTATCCAGTCGTGGCAGCTGCCACAATCTGGGGTTACCTTTGGGCCAATTGCAGTGTTATGTTTATTTCAGACAGTCAAGACTTGGTGGACATAGTCACCAAGGGTCGGGCTAAGTCGGCAAAAATCATGTCCCTCCTGCGTAAACTGGTCTGGCTGTCCATGATTAACAATTTCCATTTTTCATGTTCCCACATTTCAGGTGTTAGCAACACTGCGGCCGATGCTTTATCTCGATTCAATTTTCTCACGTTTTTTCAGGAATGTCCAGAAGCCGACCAGACCGGGGCACGGATTCCCAGATTCAGCGACCTAATGTTGGATTAAGGTCACTGCTGGCTATGGCCAAGGACCTCATGCACCGATCCCTCTCTGTCAACACGGCCCGCAATTACCGCACCGGTTGGAAGCTTTTTTCAAAATTCACCATAGATCATCCCCAACGGGATACAGCTTTCACACCCTACATCATGGCTTTCATGGCCTATTGTCATGTCAACCTTAAATTGGTACCCAGCACCATCTGTTTGTACCTCGCCGGGGTGCAGCATTTCTTGGTGCTGCAAGATCCAGAGCATCGCTCTGCGTTCACGTCTCAATCCGTCAAAGCCACGCTCAGGGGCATTGAGAAGAGCAGTAGGGATACGACCCCTTCCCGACGGCCGGTCTCCGGCGGACTGTTTAGGCAGCTTTCAGCAATCCTAGATGGAAATCCTTTTGGCCCTTCCTTTAGTCTGGTTATCAAGGCCGCAATGTATTTGAGCTTCTACGGCTTCCTGCGCCCTGGAGAGTTCTCCGTCACTTCCCCAAGGGCGACCTTCCTGAAGAGGAAACAACTATCCTGGAACCTGGATCACTTTGTCTTAAGCCTTCCTTCCACAAAAGACGTCTCAGACCGGTCCTCCTATACAGATTTGCTTCTTTGAGTCCAAGAACGACTGGTGTCCGATTCTCGTACTCCGACACCTCTTAAACACCATACTATCTCCGGACCCTGAATCACCTTTACTTCCATTCCAAGGGAAGCCCCTATCCACGCGGCAATTCGTATCCCACATCAGGTCCCTGGTCGCAGGGTTGGGGGTGGACCCCAAAACAATAATCGGGCATTCATTCCGCATCGGAGCGGCATCTGCAGCCTCCAAACACAGGACACCACCGCACGTCATACGTCACATGGGTAGGTGGAGATCTGCCTGTTTTGCCCGGTACATCCCGGATCCGCAATCAGAAACCCGTGAAGTTTTCCGTTCGTTGGCTTTGTAATGTATATTAAATTACATTGCTTTTTCCCTACTCAGTGTCTTTTTGCCCTCTTTTAGGCCTACCCACGTGACGTGGCTCCAGGCACACATCAGCCACTGTTAGGGTCCCTTCCCTCTATCCTACGGACCGTAGCCACGGACACAAGTAGTTAAAGCTGCATGCAGCCTGTATTTGTGGACGGGGCCAGGTCACTCCTTTTAAACCCCCACTCCTGGGTTCTCTTCGCCACACACGCCGTCTTCGTACACCCCACCCTTGTTCCCCCCCTTTTTCTTTCCTGTCCCTTTTCACTCTACCTAGGGTTGGCCCTCTTTTAGGCCTACCCATGTGACGTGGCTCCAGGCACACATCAGCCACTGTTAGGGTCCCTTCCCTCTATCCTACGGACAGTAGCCATGGACACAAATAAGTTAAATATAATGAATGCACAGGTTATAATAATTTTATAATATACCATATAAAAATAAATATGATGGAATAGTAATAAAAACAAAAAGGGGAACAGATATACACTCACCTAAAGAATTATTAGGAACACCTGTTCTATTTCTCATTAATGCAATTATCTAGTCAACCAATCACATGGCAGTTGCTTCAATGCATTTAGGGGTGTGGTCCTGGTCAAGACAATCTCCTGAACTCCAAACTGAATGTCAGAATGGGAAAGAAAGATGATTTAAGCAATTTTGAGCGTGGCATGGTTGTTGGTGCCAGATGGGCTGGTCTGAGTATTTCACAATCTGCTCAGTTACTGGGATTTTCACGCACAACTATTTTTAGGGTTTACAAAGAATGGTGTGAAAAGGGAAAAACATCCAGTATGCGGCAGTCCTGTGGGCAAAAATGCCTTGTGGATGCTAGAGGTCAGAGGAGAATGGGCCGACTGATTCAAGCTGATAGAAGAGCAACGTTGACTGAAATAACCACTCGTTACAACCGAGGTATGCAGCAAAGCATTTGTGAAGCCACAACACGCACAACTTTGAGGCGGATGGGCTACAACAGCAGAAGACCCCACCGGGTACCACTCATCTCCACTACAAATAGGAAAAAGAGGCTACAATTTGCACGAGCTCACCAAAATTGGACTGTTGAAGACTGGAAAAATGTTGCCTGGTCTGATGAGTCTCGATTTCTGTTGAGACATTCAAATGGTAGAGTCCGAATTTGGCGTAAACAGAATGAGAACATGTACCCATCCTCTGATGGCTACTTCCAGCAGGATAATGCACCATGTCACAAAGCTTGAATCATTTCAAATTGGTTTCTTGAACATGACAATGAGTTCACTGTACTAAAATGGCCCCCACAGTCACCAGATCTCAACCCAATAGATCATCTTTGGGATGCGGTGGAAGGGGAGCTTCGTGCCCTGGATGTGCATCCCTCAAATCTCCATCAACTGCAAGATGCTATCCTATAAATATGGGCCAACATTTCTAAAGAATGCTATCAGCACCTTGTTGAATCAATGCTACGTAGAATTAAGGCAGTTCTGAAGGCAAAAGGGGGTCCAACACCGTATTAGTATGGTGTTCCTAATAATTCTTTAGGTGAGTGTAGATGTACTCTAAAAGTAGAAAATGTTCATTTATTTTTTTTTCCTCTAGGTCTTTGCCATGGCAGCGTGCACCTGCGCACTGGGAGGTGCTGACTAACCCCCTTTTTTTTTGCAGATTTACAATGCTGGAGATGTGGCACTCCAGCGAGTCGTGCACTCCTGATTAGCCTGTCTGCCCCATAGGCTGATTTTAATTACTTTCAGTATAAAGCTGTAGCCTGCTCTCACTACATTCATTGGAAGCTGTCTAGCACCAGGAAGGGTATAGAGTGGGCTCAGCATGCATGTTGGTACCTGCATCCCTTGTAATGGAGGCCATTTTGGCACAAAAAATGGAAAAGGGCAGAGTGGATCCAACATGCATGTGGGTCCAACACTCCCTGAATTTTATGGCGGTCTTCATGGCGCATAACAGGTAGTATTTAGTGTTAGGACCCGTCTAACAGAGATCGCCTTGACGTTCGGCAGACGGGCTTAGATGGTTTTGTACAAAATGCATTGTCCAAGCATCTCGCTTTTATAAATAAGCGTAGTATTAGCACCATAATTTTTGTAAGCATTGTTGTACTTTGTCTGATTTGCAGAGTGCTGCTGCATTGTCTTTTTTTTTTTTTTTTTCCTCTACTTCCAGCAGGATAATGCACCATGTCACAAAGCTCGAATCATTTCAAATTGGTTTCTTGAACATGACAATGAGTTCACTGTACTAAAATGGCCCCCACAGTCACCAGATCTCAACCCAATAGAGCATCTTTGGGATGTGGTGGAAGGGTAGCTTCGTGCCCTGGATGTGCATCCCTCAAATCTCCATCAACTGCAAGATGCTATCCTATAAATATGGGCCAACATTTCTAAAGAATGCTAATAGCACCTTGTTGAATTAATGCAACGTAGAATTAAGGCAGTTCTGAAGGCAAAAGGTGGTCCAACACCGTATTAGTATGGTGTTCCTAATAATTCTTTAGGTGAGTGTAGATGTACTCTAAAAGTAGAAAATTTTCTACTTCAAGCAAAATACTTTTAGAGTACATCTATATCTGTTCCCCTTTTTGTTTTTATTACTATTCCATCATATTTATTATTATATGGTATATTATGAAATTATTATAACCTGTGCATTCATTATATTTAACTTATTTGTGTTCCATTATGGATTTTATTGAGTTATATTTGTATTTCAAGATTTTTAATGCATTTTATGGCAAAATATTATTATGGGAATATTTATTTACTCTTTTCTAAAGTAAAACAATACAATGCAATATTTATTTTTCAATGGATAACTAAGGCCTCTTTCACACTTGCGTTGTCCGGATCCGTCGTGTACTCCATTTGCCGGAAGTGCCCGCCGGATCCGTAACACCGCAAATGAACTGAAAGCATTTGAAGACGGATCCGTCTTCAAAATGTGTTCAGTGTTACTATGGCACCCAGGACGCTATTAAAGTCCTGAAGCGCCCCGGGAGCCGCACGGACGGTTAGTATACTGCTCCCCCGCTCCCCACTACACTGTACCATGGCAAACAGGACTTTAGTGTCCTGGCAGCCATGGTAACCATTTAGAAAAAGCGAAACGTCGGATCCGGTAATGCGCCGAAACGACGTTTAGCTTAAGGCCGGATCCAGATTAATGCCTTTCAATGGGCAGTAATTCCGGATCCGGCCTTGCGGTAAGTGTTCAGGATTTTTGACCGGAGCAAAAAGCGCAGCATGCTGCAGTATTTTCTCCGGCCAAAAAACGTTCCATTCCGGAACTGAAGACATAGTGATGCATCCTGATGCATCCTGAACGGATTTCTCTCCATTCAGAATGCATGGGGATAATACTGATCAGGATTCTTCCGGCATAGAGCCCCGACGACGGAACTCTATGCCGGAACAGAACAACGCAAGTGTGAAAGAGCCCTAAGACTATTCATGGGACCCACTATAACAAAAAAACGCATAGGTAGATGGAAAAACGCAACAAAACCGCATGAAAACCGCAGGTAACTAAATATAGCCAAATTCCTGTCTGCCAAATCCATACCACTCCTTTGGCTGATTTAGGAGGCTTATGAGCGGGCTATAAATATCCGGTCTGAAAATGGGAGAAAGGCTGCCACTGAGGAAGGGGTAAGAGGTCCCCGAAACGCGTCTGGCGTGATAGCTGAGGACTCCCACCGGACCAAAAGACTGAAAGAAGCCTTTATACAAATGGTTATCTAGTCTGATAAAGATATTCGTTTTCTTGGAGCGCTCCAAATCGAAGAAACATTTGTCCGTTCAACTCACGGCACCAGTTCCCGCGAGATTACGCTGTAGGACACAAGCTGGAATCCCGCTGCTGATTTTGTGACACGCCGGCGTCTGTTGCAGCAGGTGGGACAAGGTGTATTATGGCGATTCAAATACCGGACATATAGAGCCGAAAACACTGTATATACCGAACTATAATCTACTAGGACAAGGTAAGACCTACCCTGTCTTTTATACAGTGCAAAAGCAGTATCCTATTTATAATTATCTGCGGCAATTGGGTTCAAATACCCGGAACCAACACAAGAAGGACTATCTTTCAGTCTTCATATTATCTGCAAGTATAAAACAAAGCAGTATCTATCCATTGGAAACAATTGCACTTTATATAGTACATAAGGACAGCATACAAACTTGCCACGGTTTGATTGAAAGGAACTTTGTTTCAAAAAACTCGATACCTTTGCTTCATAGGCATCTGTTTATCCAAACTTCAGAATTTTATTTCACTATACATGCTTTGTAGTTTGTGTGTTTTTATCGTAATGTGATTTTATAGCATATTTTATCAATTGTTATTTTCTATTACCATTAAATTAGTGTGATCACGTATATATTACAGATTTTTATTGTTTCTACACACATAGAGTGCCAGTCCGTATCATTTACTTATTTCCAATACTTTTTCCTGTAGGGGTGATACAGGCATTTGGACTAGAGCACCTGCCTCCTGATCACATAAGAGTGAGCTATTCCTATTATTGTTTCATAACACTTGTAAGCTAGAAACACACCCATCATTTTCTGGGGTTTTAAAAACACACTTTTTTGACAAAAAACACTATTTTCAAGCCTTCCAGCATCAGCACGTGTGAATTTACAGGTTTATATACTGCTGTCAAATTCAGTTGTTAAACAAACACTCGTTTGGGAAAAAAAAAATTAGTTGGCAGCCTTTGATGCAGATGTAATTGTGAGATACACCCTTAATACATTTGGGTTAGATTCAGAGATTTGAAATACCGCCATTTGGTGCACCAATATTGCATTCAGGCCTACACTGGTTCAGACCGTGTGAGATACACTCTCTACATACAGGGGTTTGATTCAGGCATTTGAAATACAGCTATTTTGGTCAAAGAAATCTTTAATTCAGGCCTACACTGGTTCAGACCGTGTGAGATACACCCTCTACATACAGGGGTTTGATTCAGGCATTTGAAATACAGCGATTTGAAATACAGCCATTTTGGGCAAAGAAATATTTAATTCAGGCCTACACTGGTTCAGACCGTGTGAGATACACCCTCTACATACAGGGGTTTGATTCAGGCATTTGAAATACAGCCATTTGAAATACAGCCATTTTGGGCAAAGAAATATTTAATTTAGGCATACACTGGTTCTGTCACGGATGGTGTTGCAGAAAACTGGAAGCTATAAATAAACATCCGACTGACTTGATCCCAAACTAAGGAACATATGGGTGAGCCCGATAGAAACCCCTAGAGCTCTCGCTGACTGCTAAACCCATGCAAAGATCTTTATGATAGATAATTGCATGCCCTCGTACCTAGACTGTGTGACACCTGAAAACCCTATAATAGTGAGGGGTCACGACCACCAGCTCCCTGCACTTAATACGGAGGGAGTCAGGGTCACCTAGAATCAAGCCAGCATGGAAACACAAATAAAAGAAAAAGACTTATCTGAGGAACCAGCAGTTGTAACCTCTAGCAGTGAACACAATCCAGGAAGTAGTATAAACTGCAAAGTGAGGCAGTATGGGAGGGAATATAAAGGGAGGCAATCAGTGTAAATAGATGACAGCTGGGAGAAGGAAAAGAGATGACAAAGTGAAACCAAAACAAAGAACATCCTGCAAGAGGTACAGAAGAACGTCCGCCAGATCTTGTAAGGCCCAATAAACTTAGGACCCAACTTCCAGGAGGGAACCTTCAGTTTGATATTCTTTGTAGACAACCACACCAGATCATCCACATTCAGATCCGGACCAGGCACACGTCTCTTATCCGCCACACGCTTATATCTCTCACTCATCCTCTTCAGATTACCCTGAATCTTTTGCCAAATAAATGACAAAGACGAGGAAAATCTCTCCTCATCAGGTAAACAAGAAGACCCCTCTCCAGAGAATGTCCCAAACTGCAGATGAAACCCATATGCACCAAAAAATGGTGACTTATCCGAGGACTCCTAGCGACGGTTATTTAAAGCAAACTCAGCAAGGGGCAAAAAAGAACACCAATCCTCCTGATTCTCTGCCACAAAACAGCGCAGATATGTCTCCAGATTCTGATTGATGCGTTCGGTCTGGCCATTCGACTGTGGGTGAAAAGCAGAAGAGAACGACAACCGAACCCCCAAGTAAGAACAGAAGGCCTTCCAGAATCTGGAAACAAACTGCGTGCCCCTATCAGAAACTATGTCTGAAGGAATGCCATGCAATTTGACAATGTGATCAACAAATGCTTGCGCCAGCGTTTTAGCATTGGGTAACCCAGGAAAGGGAATGACATGCGCCATTTTGCTAAAACGGTCCACTAGTACCAGAATCACAGTCTTCCCCGAGGAACGAGGCAGGTCCGTAATGAAGTCCATGGACAGATGCGTCCAAGGACGGGAAGGAATGGGTAATGGGAGGAGAGAACCCGATGGCCGTGAATGAGGGACCTTGGCACGAGCGCAGGTCTCGCAGGCTGCCACAAAACCCTCAACCATCTTACGAAGACCCGGCCACCAGAATCTCCGAGCAATGAGATCCACTGTGGCTCTACTCCCCGGGTGCCCAGCAAGGACAGTATCGTGGTACTCCTTAAAAACCTTGTGTCGTAAAGCGAGAGGCACAAACAACCTCCCAGGGGGACAAAGATCAGGAGCCTCTGCCTGGGCTGCCTGAACTTCTGCCTCCAAATCAGGATAAAAAGCAGAGACGACCACCCCTTCAGCCAAAATGGAACCCGGGTCTTCAAAGTTCCCCCCTCCCGGAAAACAACGTGACAGGGCATCAGCCTTCACATTTTTAACCCCAGGGCGGAACGTGACAACAAAATTAAACCTAGAAAAGAATAAAGACCATCTGGCCTGTCTCGGGTTCAGACGCTTGTCTGATTCCAAGTAGGCCAGATTCCTATGGTCAGTAAACACGGTAATAGGGTGTCTGGCTTCCTCTAGCAAAATGGCGCCATTCCTCAAAAGCTAATTTGATGGCCAACAACTCCCTATCTCCCACATCGTAATTTCTCTCTGCGGAAGAGAGTTTCCTTGAGAAAAAGGCACATGGTCGCCATTTGGCAGGAAAGGGACCCTGAGACAAGACCGCACCCACACCCACCTCAGAAGCGTCCACCTCAACAATGAAAGGCAGAGAGACATCAGGTTGTACCAAGATGGGAGCAGAAGCAAAAATCTCTTTGATACTAGAAAAGGCCTTAAGCGCATCTACCGACCAGGAGGAAAAATCTACCCCCTTTTTAGTCATATCAGTGAGTGGCTTAACAACAGAGGAATAATTCAAAATGAACTTCCTGTAATAATTGGCAAAGCCCAAAAACCGCATCAGCGCCTTTTGATTCTTAGGAAGCTCCCAATCAAGCACAGCGCGGACCTTCTCAGGGTCCATGCGAAAACCAGAAGCGGAGAGAAGAAAACCCAGAAATTGAATTTCTGGAACCGCAAACACACATTTTTCCAGTTTGGCGTACAATTTATTCTCCCGCAGAATGAGCAAGACCTGACGTAGAGGTGGTCCTTATGAGTTTTGAAATCAGGAGAAAAAATCAAAATGTCATCTAGATACACCAGTACAAATTTCCCCATTAAATGATAAAAAATGCTGTTCACAAAATGTTGGAAGACGGCTGGAGCATTCACTAAATCCAACTTAGAAAAAACTTTAGCCCCAACAATCTGGTTAAACAGGTCCGGGATCAGAGGAAGCGGATAAGGGTCATGAATTGTGATACAGTTCAGCTCCCTGAAATCCAGACATGGTCTTAAAGAAGCATCTTTTTTCTTAACAAAAAAAACAAAACAGCGGCAACAGGTGACTTCGAGGGTCGGATGTGTCCCTTTCTCAGGCTCTCAGAGATATAAGTATGCACAGCGACTCTTTCAGGTTGGGAGAGATTATATAAACGTGATTTTGGCAGCTTGGCGCCTGGGATGAGATTAATAGGGCAGTCGTACTCCCGGTGAGGGGGCAGCTCCTGGACACCACTCTCTGAAAACACATCCGAAAATTCAGATAGAAAAGATGGTACAGTCTTGGTAGAAACTTCTGAAAGAGACGCCGTGAGGCAATTTTCTCTGCAAAAGTCACTCCAACCATTTATTTGCCTTGCTTGCCAATCAATGGTGGGGTTATGTTTAGTGAGTTAGGGTAGCCCCAACACTAGAGGAGTAGGTAATCCGATTAGGACGAAACATGACATATCCTCAACATGAGCATCAGCCACAGTCAAACGGATATTGTGAACTAAGCCCTTTAACGATTTTTGAGAAAGTGGAGCGGAATCGATAGCAAAAACAGGTATATCCTTTCCCAAAGTGCATACCTGGAAACCATGTGTTATATCAAATTGATAATCAATGAGATTGACAGCTGCTCCACTATCTGCAAAAATCTCACAAACAATGTTCTTGCTATCTAGCGCCACCCTGGCAGGTAGGACAAAACGGGAACTATAAGCAAACGGCAAACCTTCAATTTCCGCATCAACCTTGCCAATAGTAACAGATGGAAAGTTTTTAGAGGGTTTTTATCTTTTTGTTTCTTTATTACCCTCAGAAAACTCCCTGAATCTCCTAGAGGGGCAAACAATTGCCAAATGATTTATACCTCCACAACAGAAACAAACCCTCCTCTGAGAGCTGAATCCTCTACTATCAGAGGCAAGCAAACCCAGCTGCATGGCTTCCTGCTCAGAGTGGATTGAGATAGACTGAGGCCCCTGCACACTGAATGAGACCGCCCCACTGTCCTTGGACTGAATGTGACAGGAAGGAGTGATCTCTCCTCTCTCTCTAAGACGCCTGTCAATACGAACAGCTCGAGACATGGCAGACTCCAACGAGGCAGGTCTCTCATGAAAGGCAAATGCATCTTTCAATCCCTCCGAAAGACCATGGCAAAATTGACTTCGGAGTGCAGCATCATTCCAACCAGTATCAGCTGCCCATCTCCGAAATTCTGAACAATACATCTCTGCGGACTGTTTACCCTGGCATAAAAGACGCAGTTTAGATTCAGCCAGAGCAATACGATCCGGGTCATTATATATCTGCCCCAGGGCTACAAAAAATTCATCCACCGATCGGAGGGGCCGTGCACCCACCGGCAGCAAAAAGGCCCAAGAGCAGCGAGATGATGATCCCCACCCTCTGCTCCTCATCACCAGAGGAATAGGGAAGTAGGCGAAAATGGAAATTGCAAGCCTCTCTAAAACGAACAAAATTCTCACTACCCCCGGAGAACGTATCCGGAAGCGAGATCTTAGGCTCGGAACAAACTCCATGAACGCAAGCAGAACCAGTCACCTGAAACTGAGACACAGTTTTACGGAGTTTCAAATAATATTGGAGATATGGCACTCAATATCTGGAAAATTTTTGCTCAAAACAAGTCACTTTATTGGTGCAATAAAATATTTAAAATGTCATACAAAGTACGTAATTTGTGCAGAATTTAAATAACATAATAATAAAAAGTCACAATCGACAATATAAAAAATCACTTATAGTGTATATATAAACACACATCAGACAGCAAATGGGTACTTGTCTATAATCTGATTGAATAGGTCCAGAAGGTTAAATTCTCAACACTAGAGCACTGAATGTGTTATTGCTCAATAGTTTTCAATGAGAAATGTCACCATTGATTCGGTATATATCACCGATTATCATTATTATAGTGCAGTCGCAGGATTTTCTGATTTAATAATAGGAGTTATTCCGAATATATATATATCACAGTTCATGGAACTTATCGGATTAAAGTTCAGAAGATGTTAGCTCTAGGTGGCGTCCCACCTTTTGTTTCAAGCTATTTAAATCCCTTACCTCCACTTCTCAATGCGGTTTTTTCAATCACCGTTTCCTCAGCGTCCCAAATATTCGATTTCTCCTTACTTGTAAATCAGAATGTCTCACTCTGAGGAGTTTTTGAACTTGATATAGGACGAGTTTATCACTTAGGAGGTTATTGGTAAGGGAGGTGTAGCTGTAGATCTCCTTGCGTACGCCAAAAATGGTGGTAATGTGGGGTCCAGGTTCCTCCCAGACGCGTTTCGAAGTCCCAAGGGGTGCTGACTTCTTCCTCAGTGGTGACCTGGCTCCCCCTAAACCACCTTTTTTATACCATCTTTGTTGATTGGTTCCAAATATCTCAAAGATCAGTCCTGGATCACAATCCAGGTACCATAGTGACAAAATCTGGTCTGGATTATTACAATGTACTATACTCAATAATAAAATTGAATATTTTAATGATGAAGTAAATTCAATCAGCAAATTAGCTCCCACATTTCTTCCATCAATATAATACATCGAAATCTTGCTATTTTTGAAAAAAACGCATATGCGGTAATGATGCGATTTCCATGCGTTTTTTTTTTTTTGTTTTTTTTTATGGTCGATGCGTTTTTTTCAGAAAAGCTGCTGAAATTACATCCTTAGTCATTTACATAAGGGATTTAATGTTATTTGCTTCCTTACTCTCATTATTCACAATAACATGAATTAAAATATATAAATGAATATAAAAAAATATTTAATTAATAAAAGATGTAATAAATAAGTGCACCTTCGCATATTTTTTCATCTAAGAATAGGTGAATCAAACTGACACAGTCCAATATGGAGGACTGTTGTCAGATTAGATGAACACGAGATTGTGGCTGAATGGGCGGTGGGTGCCGTCCACCAAGGCACGGGCAGATGTACGTAATTAATATACCATCTGACCATGTGTCGGTGGAAGGCAACCACCCCAGGCTTTAATCTGCTACAGGAAGCCAAAGATTTCTAACTCTGCATTTAATCCATGTGGTATAAGGGTGTCCAGTTCAAAAATCCATCTCGATTCTATTCTGGACATTTTCTCCACATGGTTACCTCCTCTCCAATCTACTTCCACTTTCTCTATTGCTGCAAAACATAGATCTGTTTGTTGACCATGATGTTCTTTGAAATGTTTTGACAGTGGGTGGTCCATGTGGCCTTTCCTGATATTATTGAGATGTTCTGCAATTCTTTTCTTTAACGTTCTTTTTGTCCTTCCCACATAGATTTTATTGCATGGGCAACTTATTGTATAAATGACACTAGTAGTATTACATGTGAGGTATTCTTTTATTTTATGTCTGAGTTGATTAGTCGGGGATATTATTTCCTGTGTCTTTCGTGGGAACTTAGTCGATCGGCAGTTAATACAGGTGCCACATCTATAGAAACCTTTGATATCTAACATTGCCTGTATGGTGGGTTTGTTGATTTTCTCCTTTTTTATTGTAGGGGCTACCTTTAATCCTAAATTGGGGGCCTTACTGTACACAATGTGTGGTGTAATCGGGATCAATGAGCCTATCAATCTATCTTCTTTAAGAAAATGCCAATGTTTTTTAATTATATGTTGTATTTTTCGGTATTGGGCATTAAAGGGTAAGACCATTCTCATAGTCCCCTCATCTTTATTTTTCTTTTTCACTTTAGTTGGATTGAAGAAGGATTTTCTGTCTAATTCTCTCACCTTACTTAGTGATGAGTCTACTAAAATTTCTGGGTATTCTCTAGTTACAAATTGTTCCTTCATTTTGCATGCTTCCTCTTCAAATTGCTCCTCTTTAGTGCAATTACGTTTTATGCGTCGGAACTGTCCATATGGTATATTTAGTAGCCATCTAGGTAGATGTCCGCTGGTATAGGGGATCATACTATTTTTCGCAACCTCCTTCAGAAAGGTATTACAGATTACTTTCTCTCCTTCAATTTGGATATTTAAGTCCAAGAATTCGATGTTTCCATCATATATCTTGGATGAAAGGTGTATATTTCTGTCATTCCTATTTAATCCATCTATGAAGGAGGCTAGCGAACTAGTGTCCCCATTCCATACTAGAATAATGTCGTCAATGTACCTATACCATAGCACCAGGTCCGTCCCCAGTCGTGGTAAAATACACCTCTCCTCCCAATCTGCCATGAAGAGGTTCGCATAACTGGGGGCGAACCTGGCGCCCATGGCGGTACCGCACTTTTGCACATAAAAACTTGAGCCAAAACAAAAATAATTATGAGACAAAATGAAGTTTACGCTTTCTTCTAGGAAGCTTATCTGTTCTTTTTTGAGTCTACCTTCCATTCAAAATTGATCCTTCATAGCTATCGTCCCTTGTTGGTGGTCAATAATTGTGTATAATGACCGTACATCTAATGTGCACATTGTCCACTTGGGGTCAAATTTTAACTTCTCTAGAATGTCTATAACTTGTGTCGTATCTCGGATGTAAGTTTTCATATTTTTTACTGTCGGCTGTAGATGGGTATCAATATATTTTGACAAATTACTTGTGATAGAACCAATTCCGGAAATTATGGGTCGGCCGGGTGGTTGTGTTGGGTTCTTATGTAACTTCGGCAGACAGTAAAAAATTGGCATTCTTGCCTGTGTATCACATATGAATTCATACTCTTGTCTATTTATTATATTTTGGGAGAGTCCTCTTTCACACAATTGTTTCAACTCCTCTTGATAGACTTTAGTCGGATCAACTTTTACTCTCATATATGTACTCTCATCCTCCAATTGTTTAAGACATTCCTTGTTGTAATCTTCCTCACCCCAAATAACAATGGCCCCTCCCTTATCTGCCGATCTAATCACAATTTTTTCTTTCATTTGTAGTTCCTTTATAGCTTTTATTTCTTGATTCGAAATATTACATCCCCTATTGTTATTTTTGATCTTTCTTAGATCATATTCAACTGATTGACGGAAAGCAATTATTTCCTGACTTAATTCCTGTATAGGATACTTCTTAGATTTCTTTTTTAAATCCGTGTGGGTATATTCTTGTATAACCGTCACTGGTCTCTCCACAGGGTTTTTAAGGTGGTATTTTTTAAGACATAACTTTCTAACAAATTTCTCGACGCCAATATAGGCATCGAAATGGTTTAATTTCTGCGTAGGTGCAAACTTGAGCCCCTTATTTAATAAACGCATCTGTGCTTCTGTAAGTGTTGTATTACTTAACCACCTCAGCCCCCATAGCTTAAACACCCTGAAAGACCAGGCCACTTTTTACACTTCTGACCTACCCTACTTTCACCGTTTATTGCTCGGTCATGCAACTTACCACCCAAATGAATTTTACCTCCTTTTCTTCTCACTAATAGAGCTTTCATTTAGTGGTATTTCATTGCTGCTGACATTTTTACTTTTTTTTGTTATTAATCGAAATTTAACGGGTTTTTTTGCAAAAAAATGACATTTTTCACTTTCAGTTGTAAAATTTTGCAAAAAAAACAACATCCATATATAAATTTTGCTCTAAATTTATTGTTCTACATGTCTTTGATAAAAAAAAAATGTTTGGGTAAAAAAAAAATGGTTTGGGTAAAAGTTATAGCGTTTACAACTATGGTACAAAAATGTGAATTTCCGCTTTTTGAAGCAGCTCTGACTTTCTGAGCACCTGTCATGTTTCCTGAGGTTCTACAATGCCCAGACAGTACAAACACCCCACAAATGACCCATTTCGGAAAGTAGACACCCTAAGGTATTCGCTGATGGGCATAGTGAGTTCATAGAACTTTTTATTTTTTGTCACAAGTTAGTGGAAAATGATGATTTTTTTTTTTGGATTTTTTTTCTTACAAAGTCTCATATTCCACTAACTTGTGACAAAAAAATTAAAACTTCTATGAACTCACTATGCCCATCAGCGAATACCTTGGGGTGTCTTCTTCAAAAATGGGGTCACTTGTGGGGTAGTTATACTGCCCTGGCATTCTAGGGGCCCAAATGTGTGGTAAGTAGTTTGAAATCAAAATGTGTAAAAAATAACCGGTTAATTCCGAAAGGTGCTCTTTGGAATGTGGGCCCCTTTGCCCACCTAGGCTGCAAAAAAGTGCCACACATGTGGTATTGCCGTACTCAGGAGAAGTTGGGGAATGTGTTTTGGTGTGTCTTTTTACATATACTCATGCTGTGTGAGAGAAATATCTCGGCAAAAGACAACTTTTCCAATTTTTTTATACAAAGTTGGCATTTGACCAAGATATTTATCTCACCCAGCATGGGTATATGTAAAATTACACCCCAAAACACATTGCCCAACTTCTCCTGAGTACAGCGATACCAGATGTGTGACACTTTTTTGCAGCCTAGATGCGCAAAGGGGCCCACATTCCTTTTATGAGGGCATTTTTAGACATTTGGATCCCAGACTTCTTCTCACTCTTTAGGGCCCCTAAAATGCCAGGGCAGTATAAATACCCCACATGTGACCCCATTTTGGAAAGAAGACACCCCAAGGTATTCAATGAGGGGCATGGCGAGTTCATAGAAATTTATTTTTTTTGGCACAAGTTAGCGGAAATTGATTTTATATTTTTTTTTCTCACAAAGTCTCCCTTTCCGCTAACTTGGGACAAAAATTTCAATCTTTCATGGACTCAATATGCCCCTCACGGAATACCTGGGGGTGTCTTCTTTCCGAAATTGGGTCACATGTGGGGTATTTATACTGCCCTGGCATTCTAGGGGCCCTAAAGCGTGAGAAAAGTCTGGAATATAAATGTCTAAAATTTTTTACGCATTTGGATTCCGTGAGGGGTATGGTGAGTTCATGTGAGATTAAATTTTTTGACACAAGTTAGTGGAATATGAGACTTTGTAAGAAAAAAAAAATAATTTCCGCTAACTTGGGCCAAAAAAATGTCTGAATGGAGCCTTACAGGGGGGTGATCAATGACAGGGGGGTGATCAATGACAGGGGGGTGATCTATATGGGGTGATCACCACAGTCATTGATCACGCCCCTGTAAGGCTCCATTCAGACGTCCGTATGCGTTTTGCGGATCCGATCCATCTATCAGTGGATCCGTAAAAATCATGCGGACATCTGAATGGAGCTTTACAGGGGGGTGATCAATGACAGGGGGGTAATCAATGACAGGGGGTGATCAGGGAGTCTATATGGGGTGATCAGGAGTGATCAGGGGCTAATAAGGGGTTAATAAGTGACGGGGGGGGGGGTGTAGTGTAGTGTAGTGGTGTTTGGTGCTACTTTACTGAGCTACCTGTGTCCTCTGGTGGTCGACCCAAACAAAGGGGACCACCAGAGGACCAGGTAGCAGGTATATTAGACGCTGTTATCAAAACAGCGTCTAATATACCTGTTAGGGGTTAAAAAAAATCACATCTCCAGCCTGCCAGCGAACGATCGCCGCTGGCAGGCTGGAGATCCACTCGCTTGCCTTCCGATCCTGTGAACGCGCGCGCCTGTGTGCGCGCGTTCACAGGAAATCTTGCGTCTCTCGAGATGACGCATATATGCGTGACTCTGCGCAGGGCTGCCGCCTCCGGAACGCGATCCTGCGTTAGGCGGTCCGGAGGCGGTTAAATTGACCACTAAATTTTGTGTCATATCTTCTATCTGTGTTTTCGTGCCCCTCTTCCCCTTTCCCCGTCGTATCTTCTTCTTTTTCCCTCCCAATGTGTATCTCTCTGTTCCCGTATTGGGGATCTGTGTCTCGTGTTCTGAATTTCTTGTTGGTCTAGTGATTTGTGTCTCACCCTGTTCTGTATTCCTTGGTGAGTTGGTGTCCGTTGTCTTATGTAATTCTGTGCTCTTTCTCCATAATTGTGAATCTGATCTGGCACTCTGTGTCGTAAATTGTAGTGATGTGTCCCTGGTGAATTCTGTTGGTGATTCCGTGTTGGAGAATGTTGTGACCTCTCTCGTGTGCGTACCCTGTGATGTGAAGGGGTCACATCTAAAAAATGTTCCTCTGTCAGTAAATCAAATTTGTTACTAACCGGGATAGTGTATTTATTACTCCGATCGTCTTTTTCTTGTCTCTCCCTTGTTGTATCCTTATTACTATTTTGTGTTGTCATATGTCTATTTGGCTCTTGTCTGTTGCCTGAGTAATTTTTCATTATTTTTTTGGACTTCCTACTTATAATTTCTTGTTCTGTTTTATCAAGACTTTTTATTAACCTTTGTTGCCACAACTCGTATTCATCATCCCTGGACAATTTATCTATCTTATCTTTTACTAGATTCAATTGACTCATTATATTTTCCAACATCACAGTCCTCCTTTTTATAATTAACAATATCAACATTTTAGACTGTTCTTTCAGTAATGTGTTCCATTCGATTTCAAATTCAGGGTCCCAAAGGTCCTGAGCTGGTATCTTACTCAGGCTCAGTCCCCTGGGGATAATATCACAATGGATATATTGTTGTAGGGATTTGATTTCCCATCTCTGCCTTAGTTGTTTTAACAGCAGAGTTTCAGCTTCCCTGAACAAATCAGTGGTTGATTGATTACAAATGGTCACACTTGTCTCAGAGACCTCAAAGTTAAACGCCTCTACATTTAATCTTTTGCTTTCAGCATGATTCCAGATATCCATCCCAATGGACCTAGTGAGCTCTACTCCAATTGGAGTTATAAAGAGTTAAATTTAACAAAAATGGAGTGGCTCTACTGCTCCGTAGGGTGGAGAGGTGCTCAATATCTAGGTGTAAACTCCAAACACCAGAAAGTAAAGAATTTCAAATAATATTGGAGATATGGCACTCAATATCTGGAAAATTTTTGCTCAAAACAAGTCACTTTATTGGTGCAATAAAATATTTAAAATGTCATACAAAGTACGTAATTTGTGCAGAATTTAAATAGCATAATAATAAAAAGTCACAATCGACAATATAAAAAATCACTTATAGTGTATATATAAACACACATCAGACATCAAATGGGTACTTGTCTATAATCTGATTGAATAGGTCCAGAAGGTTAAATTCTCAACACTAGAGCACTGAATGTGTTATTGCTCAATAGTTTTCAATGAGAAATGTCACCATTGATTCGGTATATATCACCGATTATCATTATTATAGTGCAGTCGCAGGATTTTCTGATTTAATAATAGGAGTTATTCCGAATATATATATATCACAGTTCATGGAACTTATCGGATTAAAGTTCAGAAGATGTTAGCTCTAGGTGGCGTCCCACCTTTTGTTTCAAGCTATTTAAATCCCTTACCTCCACTTCTCAATGCAGTTTTTTCAATCACCGTTTCCTCAGCGTCCCAAATATTCGATTTCTCCTTACTTGTAAATCAGAATGTCTCACTCTGAGGAGTTTTTGAACTTGAT
The DNA here is from genome assembly GCF_905171765.1 of Bufo bufo. Classification (NCBI taxonomy): domain Eukaryota; kingdom Metazoa; phylum Chordata; class Amphibia; order Anura; family Bufonidae; genus Bufo; species Bufo bufo. Next base: position 430,125,059 of record NC_053392.1, on the reverse strand, counting down.
ATAGGACGAGTTTATCACTTAGGAGGTTATTGGTAAGGGAGGTGTAGCTGTAGATCTCCTTGCGTACGCCAAAAATGGTGGTAATGTGGGGTCCAGGTTCCTCCCAGACGCGTTTCGAAGTCCCAAGGGGTGCTGACTTCTTCCTCAGTGGTGACCTGGCTCCCCCTAAACCACCTTTTTTATACCATCTTTGTTGATTGGTTCCAAATATCTCAAAGATCAGTCCTGGATCACAATCCAGGTACCATAGTGACAAAATCTGGTCTGGATTATTACAATGTACTATACTCAATAATAAAATTGAATATTTTAATGATGAAGTAAATTCAATCAGCAATATAGCTCCCACATTTCTTCCATCAATATAATACATCGAAATCTTGCTATTTTTGAAAAAAACGCATATGCGGTAATGATGCGATTTCCATGCGTTTTTTTTTTTTTTTTTTTTTTTTTTTTTATGGTCGATGCGTTTTTTTCAGAAAAGCTGCTGAAATTACATCCTTAGTCATTTACATAAGGGATTTAATGTTATTTGCTTCCTTACTCTCATTATTCACAATAACATGAATTAAAATATATAAATGAATATAAAAAAATATTTAATTAATAAAAGATGTAATAAATAAGTGCACCTTCGCATATTTTTTCATCTGAGAATAGGTGAATCAAACTGACACAGTCCAATATGGAGGACTGTTGTCAGATTAGATGAACACGAGATTGTGGCTGAATGGGCGGTGGGTGACAACAGTCCTCCATATTGGACTGTGTCAGTTTGATTCACCTATTCTCAGATGAAAAAATATGCGAAGGATTGTGATCCAGGACTGATCTTTGAGATATTTGGAACCAATCAACAAAGATGGTATAAAAAAGGTGGTTTAGGGGGAGCCAGGTCACCACTGAGGAAGAAGTCAGCACCCCTTGGGACTTCGAAACGCGTCTGGGAGGAACCTGGACCCCACATTACCACCATTTTTGGCGTACGCAAGGAGATCTACAGCTACACCTCCCTTACCAATAACCTCCTAAGTGATAAACTCGTCCTATATCAAGTTCAAAAACTCCTCAGAGTGAGACATTCTGATTTACAAGTAAGGAGAAATCGAATATTTGGGACGCTGAGGAAACGGTGATTGAAAAAACCGCATTGAGAAGTGGAGGTAAGGGATTTAAATAGCTTGAAACAAAAGGTGGGACGCCACCTAGAGCTAACATCTTCTGAACTTTAATCCGATAAGTTCCATGAACTGTGATATATATATATTCGGAATAACTCCTATTATTAAATCAGAAAATCCTGCGACTGCACTATAATAATGATAATCGGTGATATATACCGAATCAATGGTGACATTTCTCATTGAAAACTATTGAGCAATAACACATTCAGTGCTCTAGTGTTGAGAATTTAACCTTCTGGACCTATTCAATCAGATTATAGACAAGTACCCATTTGCTGTCTGATGTGTGTTTATATATACACTATAAGTGATTTTTTATATTGTCGATTGTGACTTTTTATTATTATGTTATTTAAATTCTGCACAAATTACGTACTTTGTATGACATTTTAAATATTTTATTGCACCAATAAAGTGACTTGTTTTGAGCAAAAATTTTCCAGATATTGAGTGCCATATCTCCAATATTATTTGAAATTCTTTACTTTCTGGTGTTTGAAGTTTACACCTAGATATTGAGCACCTCTCCACCCTACGGAGCAGTAGAGCCACTCCATTTTTGTTAAATTTAACAGTTTTACGGAGATCTGCTACCTCCAGTGAAAGACCCTGCATGCGGTCAATCAAGGCTGAAACCGGATCCATGCTTAAGACGGATATGGCGGTTTATAATGTCACGGATGGTGTTGCAGAAAACTGGAAGCTATAAATAAACATCCGACTGACTTGATCCCAAACTAAGGAACATATGGGTGAGCCCTATAGTACCCCTAGAGCTCTCCCTGACTGCTAAGCCCATACAAAGATCTTTATGTTAGATAATTGCATGCCCTCGTACCTAGACTGTGTGACACCTGAAAACCCTATAATAGTGAGGGGACTCGACCACCAGCTCCCTGCACTTAATACGGAGGGAGTCAGGGTCATCTAGAATCAAGCCAGCACGGAAACACAAATAAAGGAAAAGACTTATCTGAGGAACCAGCAGTTGTAGCCTCTAGCAGTGAACACAATCCAGGAAGTAGTATAAACCGCAAAGTGAGGCAGTATGGGAGGGAATATAAAGGGAGGCAATCAGTGTAAATAGATGACAGCTGGGAGAAGGAAAAGAGATGACAAAGTGAAACCAAAACAAAGAACATCATGCAAGAGGTACAGAAGAACATCTGCCAGAGCTTCTCAGAGAGCTGGCGGTGACAGGTTCAGGCCCTGTGAGATACACCCTCTACATACAGGGGTTTGATTCAAGCATTTGAAATACAGCCATTTGAAATACAGCCATTTTGGGCAAAGAAATATTTAATTCAGGCCTACACTGGTTCAGACCGTGTGAGATACACCCTCTACATACAGGGGTTTGATTCAGGCATTTGAAATACAGCCATTTTGGACAAAGAAATATTTAATTTAGGCCTACACTGGTTCTGGCCCTGTGAGATACACCCTCTACATACAGGGGTTTGATTCAGGCATTTGAAATACAGCCATTTGAAATACAGCCATTTTGGGCAAAAAAATATTAAATTCAGGCCTACACTGGTTCAGACAGTGTGAGATACACCCTCTACAAACAGGGGTTTGATTCAGGCATTTGAAATTCCGCCATTTGGTGCACCAATATTGAATTCAGGCCTACACTGGTTCAGACCGTGTGAGATACACCCTCTACATCTGTAGAGTGGGTTTGATTCAGGCATTTTAAATACAGCCATTTGAAATGCAGCCATTTTGGGCAAAGAAATATTTAATTTAGGCCTACACTGGTTCAGGCCCTGTGAGATACATCCTCTACATACAGGGGTTTGATTCAGGCATTTGAAATACAGCCTTTTTGGGCAAAAAAATCCTTAATTGAGGCCTAGTCTGGTTCAGGCCGTGTGAGATACACCCTTTACATACGGTTGTTCTATCCTACTATTAATTAAACAACCATTTAGGGCAAGATCCTAAATTCGAAAACTATTAGGAGAGTGTCAAATAAGGGACTGGCCCAGGTCGTGGTGCTGCTGGTGGAGCTCCTGTTGCAGGGAGAGGACATGGTCGATCTGTGCCAGCTACACGCACAAGTGAAACCCCTTCCTTAGGTGCGAGTAGGAGACAAAACCTGCAGCGGTATTTGGTCGGGCCTAATGCTGCTCTACGAATGGTGAGGCTTGAACAAATATAGGCGATAGTAGATTGGGTTGCTGACAGTGGATCCAGTTCCTTCACATTGTCTCCCACCCAGTCTCCTTCTGAAATACCACAGTTGGCACCTACAGTGGATGTCCATCAGTCTTTCACCTCACCCCCTTGCAAATCAGCCAAGCAGTCTGAGCCTCAAGTCATGCAGCAGTCTCTTCTGCTTTTTGATGACTCTGTTAGCAGGGTTTCCCAGGACCATCCACCTAGCCCTGCCCCAGAAGTGGAAGAGATTTAGTGCACCGATTCCCAACCACTTATCTTTCAAGATGAGTACATGGGAGGACCATCGCAGCACGTCTTGGATGATGACGAAACACAGGTGCCAACTGCTGGGGCTTTTGAAAGTGTGCAGACCAACAAGGAAGGCAGGTGTGAAGACTGGGTGGAAGATGATGTGGAGGACGATGAGGTCCTCGACCCCACATGGAATCAAGGTCATGCGAGTGACCTATGTAATTCGGAGGAAGAGGCGGTGGTTGCACAGAGCCACCAGCACAGCAGAAGAGGGAGCAGGGTGCAAAAGCAGAGCGGCCATCCTCTAGACAGTACGCCTGCTACTGCCCACCGCAGCAATTGACAGAGCACACCAAAGCCAGCTCCAAGGAGTTCCCTGGCATGGCAGTTCTTCAGACAATGTGCTGACGACAAGACACGAGTGGTTTGCATGCTGTGCAATCAGAGCCTAAAGCAAGGCATAAACATTCTCAACCTGAGCACAACTTGCATGACCAGGCATTTAATTGCAAAGCACGAGCTGCAGTGCAGTAGACACCTCAAAAACCAAGAAAGGTCTCTGGCTCCTCCTGCTTCCTCTTCTGCTGTAGTCTCGGCCTCTTCATCCACCTCTTGTCACGGATGATGTTTCAAATAGCTGGAACTTATGAACAAACATCCGACTGGCTTGATCCCTATAAAACCCTAAGAGCTCTCCCTGACTGCTATGCCCATGCAAGGGTCTCAATGGTAGACCATTGCATGCCCACGTACCTAAGACTGTGTGACACCTGAAACCCTATAATAGTGAGGGGACATGATCACCGGCTCCCTGCACTTAATACGGTCGGAGTCAGGGTCACCTAGAATCAAGCAAGCAAGGAAACATAATACATGAAAAGACTTATCTGAGTAAACAGCAGCAGCAGCCTCCAGCAGTGAACACTTCATCCAGGAAGTAGTATAAACCGCAAAGTGAGGCAGTATGGGAGGGAATATAAAGGGAGACGATTAGTCTAAATAGGTGACACCTGGGAGAAGGAAAGGAGATGACAAAGTGAAACCAAAACAAAGAACATCATGCAAGAGGTAGAGAAGGACGTCTGCCAGACCTTCTCATAAAACTGGCGGTGACAGTACCCCTCCCTCTACGGGTGGACTCCGGCGGACACTCAAAGCCCACCTTCTCAGGATGAGACCTATGAAAAAGCCCTGATGAGACGAGTGGCCTTAATGTCCGCCACTGGGACCCACATCCTCTCCTCAGGACCATAACCCTCCCAATGAATGAGGTACTGGAGAGAACCGCGGATAATGCGAGAATCCACTAGAGACCTGAAATTCAAGATTACCATCAACAACAATCAGAGGAGGAGGCAAAGAGGAGGGTACAGTGGGTTGGACATAAGGTTTTAATAGGGACCTGTGAAAAACATTATGGATCTTCCAAGTCTGAGGAAGATCAAGACGGAAGGCAACGGGATTGATGACGGACAAGATCTTGTAAGGCCCAATAAACTTAGGACCCAACTTCCAGGAGGGAACCTTCACTTTGATATTCTTTGTAGACAACCACACCAGATCATCCACATTCAGGTCCGGACCAGGCACACGTCTCTTATCTGCCACGCGCTTATATCTCTCAATCATCCTCTTCAGATTACCCTGAATCTTTTGCCAAATAAATGACAAAGACGAGGAAAATCTCTCCTCATCAGGTAAACCAGAAGACCCCTCTCCAGAGAATGTCCCAAGCTGCAGATGAAACCCATATGCACCAAAAAATTGTGACTTATCAGAAGACTCCTGGCGACGGTTATTTAAAGCAAACTCAGCAAGGGACAATAGAGAATACCAATCCTCCTGATTCTCCACCACAAAACAGCGCAGATATGTTTCCAGATTCTGATTGACGCGTTCGGTCTGACCATTCAACTGCGGGTGAAAAGCAGAAGAGAACGACAACCAAATCCCCAAGCGAGAACAGAAGGCCTTCCAGAATCTGGAAACAAATTGCGTGCCCCTATCAGAAACGATGTCTGAAGGAATGCCATGCAATTTAACAATGTGATCAACAAACGCTTGCACCAACTTCTTAGCATTGGGTTACCCAGGAAAGGGAATGAAATGAGACAGTTTTCTAAAACGGTCCACTACCACCAGATTCACAGTCTTCCCCGAGGAACGAGGCAGGTCTGTAATGAAATCCATGGACATATGCGTCCAACGACGGGAAGGAATGGGTAACGGGAGGAGAGAACCCGATGGCCGTGAATGAGGGACCTTGGCACGAACGCAAGTCTCGCAGGCTGCCACAAAACCCTCAACCGTCTTACGAAGATCCGGCCACCAGAATCTCAGAGCAATGAGATCCACTGTGGCTCTACTCCCCGGGTGCCCAGCAAGGACAGTATCATGGTGCTCCTTAAAAACCTTGTGTCGTAAAGCGAGAGGCACAAACAACCTCCCAGGAGGACAAAGATCAGGAGCCTCTGCCTGGGCTGCCTGAACCTCTGCCTCCAAATCAGGATAAAGAGCAGAGACGACCACCCCTTCAGCCAAAATGGGACCCAGGTCTTCAAAGTTCCCCCCTCTCGGAGAACAACGTGACAGGTCATCCGCCTTCACATTTTTAACCCCAGGGCGGAACGTGACAACAAAATGAAACCTAGAAAAGAATAAAGACCGTCTGGCCTGTCTCGGGTTCAGACGCTTGGCCGATTCCAAATAGGCCAGATTTTTATGGTCGGTAAACACGGTAATAGTGTGTCTGGCTCCCTCTAACCAATGGCACCATTCCTCAAAAGCTAATTTGATGGCCAACAACTCCCTATCCCCCACATCGTAATTTCTCTCTGCAGAGGAGGGTTTCCTTGAGAAAAAGGCACACGGTCACCATTTGGCAGGAGAGGGACCCTGAGATAAGACCGCACCCACACCCACCTCAGAAGCGTCCACCTCAACAATAAAAGGTAGAGAGACATCAGGTTGTACCAAAATGGGAGCGGAAGCAAAACTGTCTTTGATGCTAGAAAAGGCATTAAGCGCATCTACCGACCACGAGGAAAAATCTACCCCCTTTTTAGTCATATCAGTAATAGTGATGAGCGGCAGGGGTCATATTCGAATTCGCGATATTTCGCGAATATTTGTAGAATATGTGTCGAAAATTTGCAAATTCAAAAATTCACGTTTTTTTTTTTTACTAGAAAAATCGGAAAGGTAATGATTGTGTAATATGCGAATTTTCGGAATTCAAATTTTCTGATTCGAATTTTTTATTGAGAATTTTTCAACTTACAACTATTAGACAAAGAAGATTATAGCACTATATTAGCTAAATTGCTCTATATTCGATTTATATTCGATATTCTCTATAGTGCTATAACTTAGTTTTTTTTGAATATTCGTAATATTCTAAAACAAGAATATGTAGCAATATAGCGAATATTCAAAAAAAACAAATATAGAGCAAAATTTGCAAGCACTACTACTCCTAAAGTCAAGTATATTGCAGCCTTCTTATTGGCCTACAAGCTAGAGGCAGTGAGGGATCATGTGTACTGATAAAAAAATAAAAAAATAATCGAAAAAAAGATCAAAAATATTTTTTTTTTCGAAGTACCTATATTCGTGATAAAAATTAGAAATTCGAATTTTCGTGATCAACACTAATCAGTAAGTGGCTTAATAACAGAGGAATAATTCAAAATGAACTTTCTGTAATAATTGGCAAAACCCAAAAACCGCATCAGCGCCTTATGATTCTCAGGAAGCTCCCAATCAAGCACAGCGTGGACCTTCTCAGGGTCCATGCGAAAACCAGAAGCGGAGAGAAGAAAACCAAGAAATTGAATCTCCGGAACCGCAAACACAAATTTTTCCAGTTTAGCGTACAATTTATTCTCCCGCAGAACCAACTCTTTCAGGTTGGGAGAGATTGTATAAAAGTGATTTTGGCAGCTTGGCGCCTGGGATGAGATTAATAGGGCAGTCGTACTCCAGGTGAGGGGGCAACTCCTGGACACCACTCTCTGAAAACACATCCGAAAATTCAGAGAGAAAAGATGGCACAGTCTTGGTAGAAACCTTTGAAAGAGACGCCGTGAGGCAATTCTCTCTGCAAAACTCACTCCAACCATTAATTTGCCTTGCTTGCCAATCAATGGTGGGGTTATGTTTAGTGAGCCAGGGTAGCCCCAACACTAGAGGAGTAGGTAATCCGCTTAAGACGAAACATGACATATCCTCAACATGAGCGTCACCCACAGTCAAACGGATATTGTGAACTATGCCCTTTAACGATCTTTGAGAAAGTGGAGCGGAATCGATAGCAAAAACAGGTATATCCTTTCCCAAAGTGCATACCTGGAAACCATGTGTTATAGCAAATTGATTATCAATGAGATTGACAGCTGCTCCACTATCTACAAAAATCACACAAACAATGTTCTTGCTGTCTAGCGCCACCCTGGCAGGTAGGAGAAAACGGGAACTACAAGCAAACGGCAAACCTTCAATTTTCGCATGAAAACCCTATAATAGTGAGGGGACACGACCACCGTCTCCCTGCACTTAATACGGACAGAGTCAGGGTCACCTAGAATCAAGCCAGCAAGGAAACACAATACATGAAAAGACATCTGAGTAAACAGCAGCAGCAGCCTCCAGCAGTGAACACTTCATCCAGGAAGTAGTATAAACCGCAAAGTGAGGCAGTATGGGAGGGAATATAAAGGGAGACGATTAGTCTAAATAGGTGACACCTGGGAGAAGGAAAGCAGATGTCAAAGTGAAATCAAAACAAAGAACATCATGCAAGAGGTAGAGAAGGACGTCTGCCAGACCTTCTCACAGAACTGGCGGTGACACCTCTGGAGTGACAGTGCCACCTGCCACCCCACAAACAGAGGATCTGCCAACAACACCAACACCTGGGTCACCAAGCATCTCCACAATGTCCCACGGAAGCGTTTAGCTCTTCATCTCCCAAATGCTGGAGAAGAAGAGGAAGTACCCCCCTATCCACCCGCGATCCCTAGCCCTGAATGCCAGCATTTCTAAATTACTGGCTTTTGAAATGCTGTCATTCCGTCTGATGGAGACTGATAGTTTCAAAGGCCTTATGGCGGTGGCTGTCCCACAATACATCGTGCCCAGCCGCCACTACTTTTCAAGGCGAGCCATCCCTTTCCTGCACAACCAAGTAGGGGACAAAAAGTTGATAGAGCAGATATCAAATTGGATCGTGAACTTCATGGGGACATGCGACATGGTGGGGCAGTAAGTGTGCACACGCCTACACGAACTGACTGACAGGGGTCAGCCCCTGCAACTTCTGGGTCTCCAAATTGGGCAAATGGCCTGAGCTTGCCCTTTACCCCTTGGAGGTGCTGGCCTGCCCTGCAGCCAGTGTATTGTCTGAATGTGTGTTTAGCATAACTGGAGGGGGTTATCACAGGTTACATTTCCCAATGTTTTGGGGTGTACCCTAATTTAAAAAAATACAAATACATTTAAAACCAAAAAGAAGTGTAGGCTACCTCCTCCTTCTCCACCGCCACTTCCACCTACACTGCCACATCGAAGGCCTCCTCAACCTCCTACTCCATATGGACCTGGTCCTCCTAGAGCAAGATTATTATTTTTTATTTTTACGTATTTTATGTTATTTTAAGTCATTTCCCTATCCACATTTGTTTGCAGAACACTTGCCATGCTCTTAACCACGTTTTACGACATTTGCAGCCCTCTAGCCCTTTCCATGACATTTTTACAGCCATTTTAGTGCTCAAAAGTTCGGGTCCCCATTGACTTCAATGGGGTTCGGGGTCAAGTTCGGGTCCCGAACTTTTTTCTGAAGTTCGGCCGAACCCGTTGAACCCGAACATCCAGGTGTCCGCTCAACTCTACTCATTAATGATTACCCAGGCACAGCTTTGATGGTAGCCTGGAGCACTGAGAACCTCACAGTGTGTACAGCCTGATTGATCAAAATTGGTCTAAAGATAAGTATCTTATTTCCCCATAACAACCAATCTGATCTATCAGATTTCACAGTTTCACAGTGAGCACATAAAAATGAAAGATTGAATCGGATTTAGTGCTATTAAAGAGGACCTGTCACCCCTAAATGCAATGCAATCTGAAAGGCGCCATGTTATAGAGCAGGAGGAGCAGAGTAGATTGATATATATTTTTGTGGGAAAAGCCTCAGTAAAACCTGTAATTGATACATTTATTTAATGCTTTTTTGCAGCTGTGGGAAAAACTATCGGTACAGGAGGGAGAAGTTACCAGTGACTGACAGCTATCTCTCTATACACAGAATCATGGTTATCAGTGATTGATAGCAATAGAAAAATCCACAGCATCTGAATACAGTCCAAGATAATCCATTAGTACTTATCCGTTTAAGGAGCCAGTTCAGGTGGAGAGGAAGCATGTTCTCTGCTATGTTTTGGGGTCACCTTCCGCGTCCTCAGGCATGAGCTGTATTGGTCCTGGAGGTTTAAATAATCAAAGCCACCAAATAGCAGATGAAGAACGGGAAGGTGGGGCTTTCATTTGATTAGCCCTTTTATCCAAAAAACATAGGAATTAAGAGGGTCCTTTATTAAGACCAGCGTTTTAGACACCGGTTTTAACATCCCCTATAGCTGGCGGTGGATCCGCTGGAGTTATGTAGAGACGCCGGTCTCTAAATAACCTCGGCAGCTCCACCGCCGCTTCTAAATGTAAGACATCTTCATAGCTGTCTGTCACGGCGATGTCACGATCTTGTTGTGCGCCGTGACACATTAGCCGTGCATGCTGGTTGCCAGGGGCAACATGTTGTTTTGTAGCATGTGTGTGCTTTCCTCCTTTCTCCTGTTTCCTTCTCTGTCTGGTGCTGGAGGGGTTAACTACCTGGCTGGGAGTGGTTACTTGGTGTTTATAATGCCTGTGGCTTGTAGGCTGGAGTCAGTTGTACTCCAGCCTTTGTTGCTGCTGCAGCTTTCCTGGGTGTTCCATCTGCCCAGTCCCTGAGGGCCACCTAGTGGGACATTGATGTCTCTCCGATGTCTTCCCGTTGTCTCCTCTTCACTATACGTTTAGTGGTATGGTGTTGTTTATGTATGGGTGGGTGTTGTAATGTCTTGTTTGGTGCTCCATGACTGGTCTGTCTTTGGTGTATGCTCAGTCCTGCATGGATGCTAGACATCTCCCTGTTTATCTGTGCCTTCGGTGAGAGTGCCCCAGGGTTCCCCGGAGGGGGAACTACTACAAATCAGTGAGCAGCTCTGTCTGGTGCCTTCATGCATCCTATCCTCATGGGGGTCCAGACAGTTACTGGTGTGCTGGTTCCTATGTTTGGTGTTTGTACTGTGTCCTGTTTGGTGTGTGGGCTCCAGTACATATGCACGGGTTCCAGTCGTGTGGCTGCGGCAGGTAAGTGTGTTGTTCTGGCTCTTACCTTTTGATCCTATAGCTGTTCACGGTGTCCCCTTTTCCCTGCATCTAGGGCGGGTGATACTCCTGTTCTTCCGCATCTTGGAAGAACAGGTTGTCTAATGCCCTTGCATTATCTGTAGGGCTGTTCAGGGATTCCAGGGTCCGAGGTTCCTGGGTATGAGTCGTCCTACCTTCTGGGTCCGCTCATACGGTATGAGGAGTCAGGGCCAGGATTAGGATGGCTGTAGGAGGTGACCTGCTGCCCTTTCCCTGTGTCCAGGCCTAGTTGCTATTCCTGCTACGTTCGGTGGGGAGTTTCCCCCACTCCCCACCATGACACTGTCTTATATTTAGACCATTTTCTATGCCTAAAACAGGCGTAGAAAATGGTAAATGAGATGGGCCTCCCAGCCCATCCCCTCCCTCACTGCACCCAGTTTTTTAGACCTGGTGTGAGTGGGGAGGCATATTTCTGGTTAGCAAATGACCCCCTAAGTACTTTGATTTTAGATTGACAGAGTTTGCAGAATGGTGATGATATGACTGCTCACAGCTGGCTTCTGTCCTGAAATACATTGTGATTTAGTCTTTTGTTTTTAGATATTTTCCAAACTTTAAACAAATCTTTCTTCTTTTTCATTTTATCATTCAGTGGGCTCAAGGCCTCATCATCATAAGAAGTTTCTTGCTGTATTTACAGGGTTTAGCCAGATGCTATAAACACATAGTGTAAGAGGAAATCAGATATTCAACTTAGTCATTTCTGAAGTCTATCAGCTATTCAACCCTATCATTTATTTTTGGTGGTGTGTAGAGTAACTATATTTGGCCCATGACATGTGACACAAAGCATTTTTTATTGTGCTCTTTTAGTAATTATTGGAGTCTACTAAAATGGCAAGATAAGTTACTTGGGAGTTGTTACTGGGGTGGGGTCACACCCAAGCCCTAGGGCATGAGGGAGCCCTATGGCTAGATTAGTAAACCAGTATTAGCACTCATGCACACAAACATAGTTTTTTTCCATTTCTGTTAAGTTTTTTTTGCAGCCCGTATGCGGAACCATTCACTTCAATTGGGCTGCAAAAAAAACAAACAAACAAACACGGAAATGACTGTGTGCATTCTGTGTCAGTATGTTCACATGGCTATTCTGCAAAAATATATAATATATCCTATTAGTGTCTGCATTACGAACAAGGATAGGACTGTTCTATTTGGGACCGGCCGTTATGTTACGTAGAATGCGCACAACCAGTATCCGTGTTTTGCAGATCCACAATTAGCAGACTGCAAAACATCCAATGGATGTGTACATGAGCCCTTATGTATGATAGCTGGAGATTTTGTAAATTGAAGTCCAGAAGCTTAAAGTCATGCCTCTGGTTACTACATTTATGACATAACAGAAGTCAAAGCATTATTCTAAATGTGGTGTTACTGATTAGAGATGAGCGAATTTCATATTTTGAAATTTGTTCACACTTCATTTGGTGGTAAAAGGTGAATTGCGTTATGGACTCCGCTACCACGGACTATAACGCAATGCTATAACAAAATACCTTTAAAAGCATTCCGTTATTCAATCCATCATAATAGAAGTCTGTGGGCTGCAAAATGGATCCGTCCCTTTTCCGTTATGCAGGAGAGGACTCCCCTGCATAACGGAAATGGGACGGATCCGTTTTGCAGCCTCTAAAGGCATTTTGTTATAGAATTGCATTATGGTCCGTGGTAACGGAATCCATAAAGCAATTCACATTTTACCACCAAACGAGGTGTGACCGAATATCAAAATATGAAATTCACTCATCTCTATTACTGATCATTCGTAGACAACCACACAGCTAGATTTAATACCCGATAAAAGGGAATGAAATAATTCAAAATGAAAGGTAAATGCAAGAAAAAGTACAAACCATGAGTTCAGAATTACCACAACTAAAACCAAAAGTGCTTAATTTGTCCAGCAGTAAATATTACAGTTTATTTCTTTGGCTGTTGCAAAATCACACAAATGGAAGATATAAAACAGAAAAAAAAAGTAATTTATTTGGTTACTAAGCTGTCTAACTAAACTAATCCTGCTGCTTTTCATTACTCTTGCCACCATTACACATTATTCGTATATTAAGAAGTTGTCTAAGATAATTAAAAATCTATCCCAAGTCCCCAATTGTTATAAAATAAAAAATGATGCTATACTTGCCTCTTACTCCCATGCTGTTCTCTGGGCTGATAGTTCTCCTGCCGCTGCTTGTTTACAGGGTTGACAACATTCCCTTTAATTTGTTTTGGACAACTGAATAAAAAATCTAGGACAGCCCAACATTCGTATACACTGCCCCATTTTTTCTTTTTTTTTTGGAGACGATGCCCCCATTCCATAGCCCATAATGCCCTTGAATCACAAACCGCACAAAATTAAAAGGGTTGTCCAGTAGTGAAAAATAAATTATGGCAATAGCATATGTAAAATAATCCAAATTTCTCAGCAGTTACAACCCCCCCCCCCCCCCCCCTCCCACTCTAGCACAAATGTTTTATTTATATTTCTGCAGTTATGATGTAAGTGACGTGCTGGACTTTCTGGCATCATTGCTGTGACACCGAAGAAAAGGGTAGTATTAAATGCATCCCCAATACATGTATGCCACATTCTTAATCCAACCAACCATGCTTCCACCCGCTCCCACACACACATACTTCAAGCCTAGCATGTTAGCCCAGTAGTTATAATGCCCCTATAGTGCCCCAGTAGTTATAATGCCCCAGTGGTTACAGTGTCCCATATAGAGCTGCCAGTAGTTATAACGTCCCTTATAGTGCCCACAGTGACTATAATGCCACCCAATAGTGCCCCAGTAGTTGTAATGCCCTGCTATATTGTGACAGTAGTAATAATGCTGTGCTATATTGCCTTCCGTCATTAGGATGGTCCACTGTAGTGCTCCCAGTAGTTACAATGTCTTGTCTTCTATAGTGTTCCAGTAGTTTTAATGCCTCCCAATAGTACCCCAGTGCTTGTAATGCTCCATTATATTGCCCCCAGTAGTTATAATCCGTTCAGTAGTCATAATGATCTCCTATAATACCCCCAGTAGTTTTAAAAGTCTTCTACAGGGAGTGCAGAATTATTAGGCAAGTTGTATTTTTGAGGATTAATTTTATTATTGAACAACAACCATGTTCTCAATGAACCCAAAAAACTCATTAATATCAAAGCTGAATATTTTTGATAGTAGTTTTTAGTTTGTTTTTAGTTTTAGCTATTTTAGGGGGATATCTGTGTGTGCAGGTGACTATTACTGTGCATAATTATTAGGCAACTTAAAAAAAAACAAATATATACCCATTTCAATTATTTAATTTTACCAGTGAAACCAATATAACATCTCAACATTCACAAATATACATTTCTGACATTCAAAAACAAAACAAAAACAAATCAGTGACCAATATAGCCACCTTTCTTTGCAAGGACATTCAAAAGCCTGCCATCCATGGATTCTGTCAGTGTTTTGATCTGTTCACCATCAACATTGCGTGCAGCAGCAACCACAGCCTCCCAGACACTGTTCAGAGAGGTGTACTGTTTTCCCTCCTTGTAAATCTCACATTTGATGATGGACCACAGGTTCTCAATGGGGTTCAGATCAGGTGAACAAGGAGGCCATGTCATTAGATTTTCTTCTTTTATACCCTTTCTTGCCAGCCACGCTGTGGAGTACTTGGACGCGTGTGATGGAGCATTGTCCTGCATGAAAATCATGTTTTTCTTGAAGGATGCAGACTTCTTCCTGTACCACTGCTTGAAGAAGGTGTCTTCCAGAAACTGGCAGTAGGACTGGGAGTTGAACTTGACTCCATCATCAACCCGAAAAGGCCCCACAAGCTCATCTTTGATGATACCAGCCCAAACCAGTACTCCACCTCCACCTTGCTGGCGTCTGAGTCGGACTGGAGCTCTCTGCCCTTTACCAATCCAGCCACGGGCCCATCCATCTGGCCCATCAAGACTCACTCTCATTTCATCAGTCCATAAAACCTTAGAAAAATCAGTCTTGAGATATTTCTTGGCCCAGTCTTGACGTTTCAGCTTGTGTGTCTTGTTCAGTGGTAGTCGTCTTTCAGCCTTTCTTACCTTGGCCATGTCTCTGAGTATTGCACACCTTGTGCTTTTGGGCACTCCAGTGATGTTGCAGCTCTGAAATATGGCCAAACTGGTGGCAAGTGGCATCTTGGCAGCTGCACGCTTGACTTTTCTCAGTTCATGGGCAGTTATTTTGCGCCTTGGTTTTTCCACACGCTTCTTGCGACCCTGTTGACTATTTTGAATGAAACGCTTGATTGTTCGATGATCACGCTTCAGAAGCTTTGCAATTTTAAGAGTGCTGCATCCCTCTGCAAGATATCTCACTATTTTTGACTTTTCTGAGCCTGTCAAGTCCTTCTTTTGACCCATTTTGCCAAAGGAAAGGAAGTTGCCTAATAATTATGCACACCTAATATAGGGTGTTGATGTCATTAGACCACACCCCTTCTCATTACAGAGATGCACATCACCTAATATGCTTAATTGGTAGTAGGCTTTCGAGCCTATACAGCTTGGAGTAAGACAACATGCATAAAGAGGATAATGTGGTCAAAATACTCATTTGCCTAATAATTCTGCACTCCCTGTATAGTGTCCCCAGTAGCTATAATTGTCCCCAATTGTGCCCCAGTGGTCTGCAGGTACTGTAAGTAGGAACAAAAGAAAAAATTAAATTAAATACTTACCTGATTCCTGCTCCATACCACTGTCCACAACGCAGGCTGTGAGCCTCTTTCAGCCTGCAGCCTGAATTGTCTCTGTTCAGGGCAGGTGGTCCGCTGCCTGTGCCAGGACAGAGTCAACTCAGGCCACAGAATGCAAGAGTCTTGTGGCCTGCATTGCAGATGGCAGCATGGATTTCTTACCTCCACAGTATTCACAGCGCATGCGCTGTAAAAACAGATTATTTACAGACAGGCATTTTTTCTTCTGGACTCTACAAATGGAAGAGAATAATATCACCATTTTTACGGACTGTCTCTGAATTTATGAACAGTTGGGAACTCTGATACGACAAATGATCACTCCAGCCAATCACTGTCCTTAGTGGAACGCCAAACAGGGAAAGACAGGAAGAGAAATTAAAGGGGTTGTCCAGGTTCAGAGCTGAACCTGGACATAACTCCATTTTCACCCAGGCAGCCCCCCTGACTTGAGCATCGGAGCAGTTCATGCTAGGGCAGAGCTAAAGCACGCCCATCTGAGCCAGTGACGTCAACGAACACACTGCCGAGGGGAAGCTTCTGCCCAGCATTGTGTGATTGTAAACAAAAGAGCTCATGCCCTGTGCCATCTAGCGCAGGGCAAGGGAGCACATTGGAGCATGAGATGCTCCGATGCCAACATCAGGGGTGCTGCCTGAGTAAAAATAAGGCCTCTTTCACACGGGCGTGTCCGGATTAAGGTCCGGATGCGTCCCGGTGCATTGCGGCAAACCCGCGCAAGTAGGAACGCAATTGCAGTCAGTTTTGACTGCGATTGCATTCCGATGTTCAGTTTTTATCACGCGGGTGCAATGTGTTTTGCACGCGCGTGATAAAAAAATGACTGTGGTACCCAGACGCAAACTTCTTCACAGAAGTTCAGGTTTGGGTTAGTTGTAGTGTAGATTGCATTATTTCCCCTTATAACATGGTTATAAGGGAAAATAATAGCATTCTGAATACAGAATGCATAGTACAATAGGGCTGGAGGAGTTAAAAAAAAAGAATAATAATTTAACTCACCTTAATCCACTTGTTCGCGCAGCCCACATCTCTTCTGTCTTCATCTGTGAGCAATAGGACCTTTGATGACGTCACTGCGTTCATCACATGGTCCATCACATGATCCATCACCATGGTGATGGATCATGTGATGAGCGTAGTGACGTCATCAAAGGTCCTATTGCTCACAGATAAAGACAGAAGAGATGCCGGCTGCGCGAACAAGTGGATTAAGGTGAGTTAAATTTATTTTTATTTTTTTTTAACCCCTCCAGCCCTATTCTACTATGCATTCTGTATTCAGAATGCTATTATTTTCCCTTATAACCATGTTATGGGGGGAAATAATAATGATCAGGTCCCCATCCCGATCGTCACTTAGCAACCGTGCGTGAAAATCGCACCCCATCCGCACTTGCTTGCGGATGCTTGCGATTTTCACGCAACCCCATTCATTTCTATGGGGCCTGCGTTACGGGACAAACCCACAAAGAGGAGCATACTGCCATTTTCACGCAACGCACAAGTAATGCGTGAAAATCACCGCTCGTGTGCGCAGCCCCATAGAAATGAATGGGTCAGGATTCAGTGCGGGTGCAATGCGTTCAACTCACGCATTGAATCCGCGCGGAATACTCGCCCGTGTGAAAGGGGCCTAAGGGTATGTCCGGGTTCAGCTCTGAACCCGGACAACCCCTTTAAGCTGTTCTCTGTTAGTTATAATTGTTAAAAGGAATCCCCCCTCCCCAAAACAACACTTAGCCACTATGCACAGGATAGATGATAAATATCTAATTGTGGGGGTCCAATTGCGGGGGCCCTCACTGTTCATGAAAAAGTGGTCCGTATTTCCCTGATTTTTATAGAGTGGTGGTCCCACATGTCCACTGCCACTCCATTCAAGTTGATGGGACTGCTAGAGATAGCCAAGTTCGACCATTGCATTGGTCACCCATTCATGCTTGGTGGGGGACCCAGTGAGTGGATTTTGTGGGAAACCCTGTTTAAGGGAGAAGAACAACCGATTTTTCTGTTCAATAAATCAGTTGAAATGTGAAATGCAAATGTGATTTTAGCAAAAGAAACTTTGGGCCACTTGATTACCTCTGTGAAAAATCACTCTCACTCATAAGGAAAATGTGTGGCATCAACACCAATTCATTACTTCAGAAACACTACTGTGAACTGTTTTAGGGATTATACCAACAGGCCTCCTTCTCTTATCCAAATAAATATTCACTTTTTTCATAATATGTAGATTCTGTTCTTGATTATTTTAGAGGGATAACAGAATTGATGTAATAAATACACAGGTGCCTCTGTATTACCAGAAGTGAGTATTACATGGGTACTTGGGTAAAACTGTTGTCCATGAAAATGTGGTTTATAGTTAACCGCCTCCGGACCGCCTAATGCAGGATCACGTTCCGGAGGCGGCAGCTGCAGGCACAATCACGCATATATGCGTCATCTCGCGAGACGCGAGATTTCGCTCAAAGCCGGCCCGCGCATGCGCATCGCGGGCCGGCAAAAGTTAGAAGAGTATTTCGTCACCAGCCTGCCAGCCAATGATCGTGGCTGGCAGGCTGGCGATTTTGAAAAAATCAAATCACAAGCCAGATAACACATTATATTTGTAAATATGATGTGTTAAATGGCTTGTCTGCTCCTCTGCTGGTCCTTTTCGTCGGTTGGTTCCAGCAGAGGAGCAGAGATCACTGTGAGTACCCACCAACACTACACTTAGCCCCAGATCACCCCCCATCACCCGAATTAACCCCTTGATCGCCCCTGTCAATCACCTAGTGAAAGGAAAAAAGTGATCAGTGTAAACTTTTTTTTTCCACTGGTATTGACTGATAGGTTTTAGGATAGTTTAGGCCCCTTTGTTAGGTAGTTTAGCGTCAGTTAGCGCCCAGCCCACCCCACCGCAGTCACTGATTCGCTGATTAGCGTATCGCTAATCAGCATTTGTACTTTTATAGTATCTGTAAGTGATCAAAACTGATCACAGTCAGATCTATAATAGTATTAGTGTCACCTTAGTTCGCCCTCCACCCAAAACGCAGTGTTTGCCCGATCAGGCCTGATCGGTCGCCCACACGTGCGTTCACCCACGCCCGCCCCACCGCAGTGACAAAAAATATATATTTTTTTGATCACTGCACAATCACTTTCCAAGCGCTGCGGCGATAAAAAAATCAGTTTTGATATTTTTTATCAATCGCAGCGGCCTCCGGTACTTCGCTAGCCTCCCCTTTGTAAGACAGGCTTGCTTTTTTTCTTGGGTAGTCTCAGGGAATACCCCTAAATTTAGTAGTCCAAATGTCAAACAGGGGGTATTCTTTTGAAGAGGCCTACAGGATTCTGACCCAGTCGGATGAGGAATGGGAACCCTCATCTGACGAATCTAGTGGGTCAGAATATGAACCTGTAGAAAGCAGTGGCACTATGACCCAAAGTTCGGACGAGGAGGTTGAGGTCCCTGATAGAACCAGGCGTACCCGGCCCCGTGTCACTAGACCACAGGTTGCGCAGGATCCGCTTCAAGAGCAGCAGAGTGGGGCTGGCGCTGTCAGATCACGTGGTGAGGCATACACCAGCAGCGCAGCCCTCCCTGGACCTAGTACCAGCACTGCCGTACAACATGGTGAAGTGGCGAGCACCAGAAGGGCAGTTGAAGCTGGTACGGTGGCACGTGCAGTAGTTACCCCATCGCAGCCACCGCACAGACAGGCCCGTAGACCCCCTAGAGTCCCTGAGGTGCTCTCAAATCCTGATTGGCAGTCCCCAACTTCAGCCGCACCTGTAGTTCCCCCTTTCACCGCCCAGTCTGGAGTTCGGGTTGAGACAGCTCAGATCGGTTCGGCCCTGGGATTTTTTGAGCTGTTTTTGACTGCGGAGCTCTTGGACTTAGTCGTGGCAGAAACAAATCGGTATGCCACTCAATTTATATCCGCTAACCCGGGAAGCTTTTATGCCCAGCCTTTCCGGTGGAAACCAGTCCAAGTTTCCGAAATTAAAATTTTTCTGGGCCTTCTCCTCAACATGAGTCTAACCAAAAAGCATGAATTGCGGTCATATTGGTCCACGAACCCGATTCATCATATGCCCATGTTCTCTGCTGCTATGTCCAGGGCACGATTTGAGGCCATCCTGCGTTTCCTGCACTTTAGCGACAACACCACCTCCCGTCCCAGAGGCCACCCAGCTTTTGACCGGCTCCACAAAATTCGGCCCCTCATAGACCACTTCAACCAGAAATTTGCAGATTTGTATACCCCAGAGCAAAACATCTGCGTAGACGAGTCCCTAATACATTTTACCGGGCACCTTGGCTTCAAACAATACATCCCAAGCAAGTGCGCCCGGTATGGGGTCAAATTGCATAAGCTCTGTGAAAGGGCCACAGGCTATACCCACAAATTTCGGATCTATGAGGGAAAAGATCAGACCCTGGAGCCGGTCGGTTGCCCTGACTACCTGGGGAGCAGTGGGAAGACAGTCTGGGACTTGGTGTCACCCTTATTTGGCAAGGGGTACCATCTTTATGTGGACAATTTCTACACAAGTGTGGCCCTCTTCAGGCATTTGTTCCTAGAACAGATTGGCTGCTGTGGCACCGCGCGAACTAGTCGCGTGGGCTTCCCCCAACGGCTCGTTACCACCCGTCTTGCAAGGGGGGAGAGGGCTGCCTTGTGTAACGAAGAACTGCTCGCGGTGAAATGGAGAGACAAGCGTGACGTTTACATGCGCTCCTCCATTCACGCAGACACGACAATACAAATTGAGCGAGCAACCCGTGTCATTGAAAAGCCCCTCTGTGTCCACGACTATAATTTGCTCATGGGAGGGGTAGACTTCAATGACCAGATGTTGTCTCCGTATTTAGTTTCCCGACGCACCAGACGCTGGTATAAGAAGGTGTCTGTATATTTAATTCAATTGGCTGCATATAATAGTTTTGTTCTCTACAGTAAGGCTGGGAGAACACGATCCTTCCTCAAATTTCAGGAAGAGATCATCGAGAACCTCCTGTATCCAGAAGGTTCCGTGGCCCCATCCACCAGTGTAGTTAGCCGTCTACACGAGCGACATTTCCCCAGTGTCGTTCCTGGTACCTCAACCCAACCGTCACCCCGAAAAAGATGTTGTGTCTGTAGCAGGAGTGGAATAAGGCGTGACACCCGCTATTTCTGTCCTGACTGTCCTGACCACCCTGCCCTATGCTTTGGAGAGTGTTTCCAGAAGTACCACACACAGGTACACTTAGCATAGGGATTGCATCTCACAGGACTGGCACACAGGGCTATTAGGGCCCTTTTACTCACAGCTGCTGCAAACCTCTCCTTTCACCTGGGATAAAGTGCATAATGTACTTCGCCACATCTTTGGGCGATTTGCGCTTTGCACATTGTCCCATGGGGAAGGAGAGGTTTGTCCTATAAAAGGTAAAAAAAAAAAAAGAAAAACACCAGTAAGCAAAAAAGTTAACTTTCAGTTCAAAAAGTTTAAAAAAGTTTATCTGTTCTGTTCAAAAGTTATTATAAAGTTAATAAAATTTATTGCGTTGTGGCCTGTTTTTTTTTTTGTTTTTTTTACCTTCCAGGTGGACCAACCGATCGACTAGCTGCAGCACTGATGTGCATTGCGCTGCTGTCAGATTACACACAAGTCGGTGTATGCGGCGCTGCAAGACGAGATTTCTCCTCTGCAGTAAAAGATATGTTTGCCGAGGCATATGAGCTGAGGAGGCGGCGGTGTTCATATGCTTTGGCAAACACTTTGTATATATAAATAAATCCCGGCAATGATTTATTCATCCACATCGATTGATGTGAATGGATAAATCTGGTTTGCCAGGGCATACGGGCTAAGTGGGTATGGATGTTGGGCGGAGCTCCTATGTCCTGGCAGACGCCTTTCCCCTCCTTTTTTTTTTTTTGGCAGAGATTTTTTCATCCACATTGATCGATGCGAATGAAGAAATCTGTGCCATTCATTTTTTCTTTCAGCCAGAGGCTGAATGGAAAAAAAAAATCTCATTACCCGTATGCTCAATATAAGGAGAATAGCAGAAACTCCTAATGCTGGCCATACATGTAATGATTGCGGAGACCCTCAAATGCCAGGGCAGTACAAACACCCCACAAATAACACCATTTTGGAAAGAAGACACCCCAAGGTATTCGCTGAGGGGCATATTGAGTCCATGAAAGATTGAAATTTTTGTCTCAAGTTAGCGGAAAGGGAGACTTTGTGAGAAAAAACCCCAAAAAATCAATTTCCGCTAACTTGTGCCCAAATTTTTTTTTCTATGAACTCGCCATGCCCCTCATTGGATACCTTGGGGTGTCTTCTTTCCAAAATGGGGTCACATGTGGGGTATTTATACTGCCCTGGCTTTTTAGGGGCCCTAAAGCGTGAGAAGAAGTCTGGGATCCAAATGTCTAAAAATGCCCTCCTAAAAGGAATTTGGGCACCTTTGCGCATCTAGGCTGCAAAAAAGTGTCACACATGTGGTATCGCCGTACTCAGGAGAAGTTGGGGAATGTGTTTTGGGGTGTCATTTTACATATACCCATGCTGGGTGAGAGAAAAATCTTGGTCAAATGCCAACTTTATACAAAGTTGGCATTTGACCAAGATATTTATCTCACCCAACATGGGTATATGTAAAATGACACCCCAAAACACATTGCCCAACTTCTCCTGAGTACGGCGATACCACATGTGTGACACTTTTTTGCAGCCTAGGTGGGCAAAGGGGCCCACATTCCAAAGAGCACCTTTCGGATTTCACCGGCCATTTTTTACAGATTTTGATTTCAAACTACTTACCACACATTTGGGCCCCTAGAATGCCAGGGCAGTATAACTACCCCACAAGTGACCCCATTTTGGAAAGAAGACCCCCAAAGGTATTCGCTGATGGGCATAGTGAGTTCATAGAAGTTTTTATTTTTTGTCACAAGTTAGTGGAATATGAGACTTTGTAAGAAAAAAAAAAATCATAATTTTCCGCTAACTTGTGACAAAAAATAAAAAATTCTATGAACTCACTATGCCCATCAGCGAATACCTTAGGGTGTCTACTTTCCGAAATGGGGTCATTTGTGGGGTGTTTGTACTGTCTGGCCATTGTAGAACCTCAGGAAACATGACAGGTGCTCAGAAAGTCAGAGCTGCTTCAAAAAGCGGAAATTCACATTTTTGTACCATAGTTTGTAAACGCTATAACTTTTACCCAAACCATTTTTTTTTATCAAAGACATGTAGAACAATAAATTTTGAGAAAAATTTATATATGGATGTCGTTTTTTTTGCAAAATTTTACAACTGAAAGTGCAAAATGTCATTTTTTTGCCCAAAAATCTTTAAATTTCGATTAATAACAAAAAAAGTAAAAATGTCAGCAGCAATGAAATACCACCAAATGAAAGCTCTATTAGTGAGAAGAAAAGGAGGTAAAATTCATTTGGGTGGTATGTTGCATGACCGAGCAATAAATGATGAAATTAGTGTAGGTCAGAAGTGTAAAAAGTGGCCTGGTCATTAAGGGTGTTTAAGCTAGGGGGGCTGAGGTGGTTAAATCCAGCCCATTATTATAAACATTTTTAGCATTTATACAGTTGCAAGAAAAAGTATGTGAACCCTTTGGAATGATAGGGATTTCTGCACAAATTGGTCATAAAATGTGATCTGATCTTCATCTAAGTCACAACAATAGACAATCACAGTCTGCTTAAACTAATAACACACAAAGAATTAAATGTTACCATGTTTTTATTGAACACACCATGTAAACATTCACAGTGCAGATGGAAAAAGTATTTGAATCCCTAGACTAATGACATCTCCAAGAGCTAATTGGAGTGAGGTGTCAGCCAACTAGAGTCCAATCAATGAGATGAGCTTGGAGGTGTTGGTTACAGCTGCCCTGCCCTATAAAAAACACACACCAGTTCTGGGTTTGCTTTCCACAAGAAGCATTGCCTGATGTGAATGATGCCTCGCACAAAAGAGCTCTCAGAAGACCTACGATTAAGAATTGTTGACTTGCATAAAGCTGGAAAGGGTTATAAAAGTATCTCCAAAAGTCTTGCTGTTCATCATCAGTCCACGGTAAGGCAAATTGTCTATAAATAGAGAAAGTTCAGCACTGCTGCTACTCTCCCTAGGAGTGGCCATCCTGTAAAGATGACTGCAAGAGCACAGCGCAGACTGCTCAATGAGGTGAAGAAGAATCCTAGAGTGTCAGCTAAAGACTTACAACAGTCTCTGGCATATGCTAACATCCCTGTTAGCGAATCTACGATACGTAAAACACTAAACAAGAATGGATTTCATGGGAGGATACCACAGAGGAAGCCACTGCTGTCCAAAAAAAACGTTGCTGCGCGTTTACAGTTTGCACAAGAGCACCTGGATGTTCCACAGCAGTACTGGCAAAATATTCTGTGGACAGATGAAACCAAAGTTGAGTTGTTTGGAAGAAACACACAACACTATGTGTGGAGAAAAAGAGGCACAGCACACCAACATCAAAACCTCATCCCAACTGTGAAGTATGGTGGTGGCGGCATCATGGTTTGGGGCTGCTTTGCTGCGTCAGGGCCTGGACAGATTGCTATCATCAAAGCAAAAATGAATTCCCAAGTTTATCAAGACATTTTGCAGGAGAACTTTAGGCCATATGTCCACCAGCTGAAGCTCAACAGAAGATGGGTGTTGCAACAGGACAATGACCCAAGGCATAGAAGTAAATCAACAACAGAATGGCTTAAACAGAAGAAAATATGCCTTCTGGAGTGGCCCAGTCAGAGTCCTGACCTCAACCCAATTGAGATGCTGTGGCATGACCTCAAGAATGCGATTCGCATCCAGACATCCCAAGAATATTGCTGAACTGAAACAGTTCTGTAAAGAGGAATGGTCAAGAATTACTCCTGACCGTTGTGCATGTCTGATCTGCAACTACAGGAAACGTTTGGTTGAAGTTATTGCTGCCAAAGGAGGCTCAACCAGTTATTAAATCCAAGGGTTCACATACTTTTTCCACCTGCACTGTGAATATTTACATAGTGTGTTCAATAAAAACATGGTAACATTTAATTATTTGTGTGTTATTAGTTTAAGCAGACTGTGATTGTCTATTGTTGTGACTTAGATGAAGATCAGATCACATATTATGACCAATTTGTGCAGAAATCCATATCATTCTAAAGGGTTCACATACTTTTTCTTACAACTGTAATTACTGTAAGGGATCGCTCTCTCAAGCAGGCCGGCGATAACAGATACTGCATCAAACAGGGTGTTTAAAGTCCATACGATGCTTTATTTTGGCTCTTCAGCACCAGCCCCATCTTAAACCAAGCAAAATAAAACACCTGCCCGTGGGCTCTACCTAATACATAGGTTGTTTCTACCTCACCTATAGAGCGCAGTTCACACAATCAGTAAGTCCAGCTTATCTCAGCCTCTTGGCCCCTCAGCCCTCCTGGCTGAGACCACACAGAGCCTCGGAAGGCTTCCAGTTCCCAGTTTCCCTGGACTCCTACACTGAGGGCTGGTTTATCCAACAGGGATTAAACCCCAGCTGGCCTCACCTGTGGTGGAATAGGGGTGTGGACTAAAATATCCACCCCCTCCACACCTCTATCAAGTATATATGTCTGTCACTGCCTCACATATTCCCCTCCTCTGTTCAAACCTGTGGGGGTGAACATTGGCACCAAACCAGGATGCTCGTAACATGGCATACGTATTACCTACAGTTTTCTCTTTGTTCTGCCACACTCAGGCCAGCAGAGCTCGGTTTGTCACAAACACAGACTTTCTACCTAGCAGATCTTGTCTAAGGGACTCCTGTGCCCATTTAATGGCCAGACACTCTTGTTCCAATCTTTCACGAGCGGCGATGATGCGCTTTCGCATCCTTTTATTTCGCTCTCTTTGTTTCTTTATTTTACTCTCAGAGTTTCGGTCTTGGCTTCTGGAACTCCTTTCAGATGTTTTTTTATATAAACTATAGGCTCTCCCTTTGGATTCTCTGGCTCCCACACATGCCCTTTCTTGGACTGCCGCAACTCAAGACTGACCGGTTCACATAGTTGTTCCTGGCCATGTTCGTGTCCAGACATATCCTCTTTTACCTTGCGGAACTCCTTCAGCAGAGCTTGCTTGTCCCTGCTCACTCCTTTTAAACGCATCTGGTTCACTTCCTTGGCCTTTTGCAGTTTTCTTTCCAGGGACCTCAATTTTGTTTCCACTTCTTTTTTTTACAGATCTTTCAGCATCTCTGCGTCCAGACTTGCTAGTTCTAGGACAATCAGACGTTCTATTTCGACTCTTTTTTTCTTCTCTTCGGCAGTGGTTTCCTGAGGTTTGGTGGCAGCTTCAGAGTCATTGGCTTCTTTAGTGGCTTTTTCCACTTAGGCAGACTCTCCTTCAGCCCTATCTTTGTTCTCGGCAGCGTCTGAAGATTTCTCCCACTGCAACTCATCAGCCTTAGCTTCTTCAGTCTTTGTTTCTTTCGAGTCTCCATTCTCTTTGTTAGCCTTCTCATCCTTCTCGGACATAGCATCATATACCTGCACTCCTACCTCCTCCCTTTCTTTCTCATCGTGGTTGGAGGCACTGTGGATATTACGGTCCTTATCAGACTCTTCATCTTCCTCTTCTGGCACTCCCTCCAGAGTGTTACCCAGGACATTGTTTTCCATTTGTGCCAGCTCCAGCAGAGCCATCCCATAGAAGTAGAAGGCATCTGCACACTGGTTAGCCGTCTCCCCGTATTTCTTCCCCAGAAGGCTGCTTGCTTCCTGGAAGGCATTTACGGTGGAGGGGATGTCTTTCGTGACCAGGTCCCGGTTACTCGCTGCCATAAGTCTCTTGGTTTCTGCATCCACATCAACCCCATTCAATTTTTCCATCTTCTTTGTGTAGTGTCCCACTCCTGTGTGTATGGTCCACTCCAAATTGTTGTGTAATATGATGTTGTTTTATACTGTTTCTTTGTATACGCTGCTAAATCCATATTTCAGGCTGGTAACCTGCACTACATACTTTTTACCACTAGAGGTCTCTAACACACTACTTATATAGTGCAGACGCAGGAAGTGAAAGGGGTGTAGAGAATAGGAGTGGAGGAGTTAGGAGGCAGGAGGGAAGACAGTCTTGTCTCTGTCCTCCTGTGCCTAGCCCAGGATAATTAACTGGTTTCAACCATTGAGTCCAAAGATCAGGACTATAGGATCCTACGCTATAGAGTACCGTTCCGGGGTATCAAGTGAATTATGACTTTGAAGACCACAACCTATTTAAATAATGAAGCAGAGTGTTTACCTGCCATAAGGGAGATCACCCTTGGGTTGTTGGATCATTGAACTAAAAGACTATATTGACAAAGGAAGGTAACGGTCATTTATCAAACTCCCGACTCCTTTGCATCAGGTGGAGAGATTCTAAGCTTCTAGCAGCTCTACCATAATCAAGGACAGAAAGGCCATCTGTCAGAATACTCATTTACAGAGGATCTAAACTTATAGTGAAAGGTTGATTGATCAGAGCAAGACCAGGAACCAAGCACAAGTAAGAACATCATCCATCACTCGAGTGGGCTGGAGGTAACCTATGAACTTCACCATAAGTAGCCTGCTAATTTGGATTTTGCAGCTTTATCCTTTTTGCCATCTGTATGAAAGAATGAAAGACAAAGTGATGTTATTGGATGCCTTACTACATCTGACAAGTAAAATTCCTGCTTGGTTCAACCACTGCCTCTCTCATCATTCCACTTCTCCTCCTCATTGCACCTTACGGTGCTGGCGTCACAAACACAGGGCACCTCAACCAACATCTGGCTGGTGTTCCCTGCAACAGAGAGTGCCCCGGAGGATTTCGTGCTGTCTTCCCATCCACTGCACTGCCGGCCCCAAGGAACAACTAAACTGTGAGTACTACTATCCTCGGCACCTTATCACTAGGGATCCCCGGCATACTACATCTGCCTCGGATGGCACTGCAGCATCACCGTCTCCAGACCAATTCTTAACAGGCTCTGGCTTGGACTTCTTGGCATATTTCAGAGGATTCTCCTCCTCAGGTCTCTTATTTACCTTCTTCTGTAGTAGATGAGAGATGTCTAATAAACAGTTGGTTCCCTGTACAATGTAGTCCCCACTCTTCTCTGTTGCAGCAGCAGAGTAACACCATTCTCTTTTTGAAATCCTGAGGAAGTTCCATCCTGGGTCTCTAAGTGCTTTGTCTGTGTCTTCTGCAGTTTTCTGTGCCTCTTGAGAGACTAATCTTCTCCTTGATATCAAGTAGTAGACCCTTCAGTTCATCCATCTCCTTCTGGGTCTCCTTCTTTGACTTTTCTGAAGCCTTCTCCAGTTGTTCTGTGATGACAGCTAGTCTCTTCTCTATCGTATCTATAGATTGGGTGGAGAGAGAGAAAGCATCCTCATACTTGCAGCTGTACTGATATGGCAGGCCCAGCTGGTAGTGAGCCTCTGTTAGCAGTCGGTCCTGCTCTTCTAGACGCTCCTTTTGGATGGTCAGACCTGCCAGGAAGTCTTCCACTGCCTGGGTCTAGTTCTCGGACTTTATGCTGACCTCTCCCTGTTCGATCAGGTTCATGTCCTGAACCCGCCCAGGCTCTCTTTCATGTTGTATGTCACTACCCCTTCTATATTGTGGAGACTGCTGATCCGCACCCGGTACGTGTGGTACACGCTGCAGCACTGCCACAGCAGGGAAGCGGACAGCCAATGAGAGGTAGCACTAGAGCGGACAGAGAGGTGGAACTAGCAAGGTACCACCAAAAACGGAAGGGCAAGGCGGGTCAACTAGCCGGAGTCAGTCCAGGAGGTCACGTCAGTATGAGGGAGGAGACAGACAGATCCGAGAGCGGGCCAAGGTTAAAATCCGGGAGATCACGTCAGTACAAGAGAAGAGGCAAAGACAAAATCCAAAAGCAAGCCGAGGTCAAAATCCGAGAGGTAGCGTCAAGGTTCAGGGAGCAGGCAGAAGAGGTGTAAGGAAGCAGATCACGGGTCAAATCCAAAGGTAAGCTAAATAACAATAATAATACACAGCCTAAGGGACCAAAATCACAGGCAACCTGTAGCCAGCAGGTTGCCTGTATTTATAGTGGGGAGTGAGGGTCATGTGACGTGGCCAGCGTCACATGACCGACAGACAGGCAAGTCGAGCACCAAGTGATCAGCTCGGCGGTCAAGGCAGATCTAGGAGCAGGGAGCCTCCCAGCTAGCAAAGCCGCCCTGGGAACGAGGCCAAACACAGATCTTCGCTCCCGAATCTAAGCAGCAGGTCTGCGGCTGATGGGAGACCGAGTGCGCCTTCAGCGCCCCGTTACAGATGTGCTAATGTCAGCAGAACATAACTGTATGACTTATATCTCCCTGCCGGCCGCCGTTCGCGCTAAATAATTACTTTTATAATATGCAAATGAGCCTCTAGGTGCTAGTGAGGCGTTGCTGCAGCACCTAGAGGTTCCGTCATCTCACCGTTTGGCAAGCCCTTGTAAAGGTGATTGACATCCTCGCTCTCCTCCGTACCCCACAAATCGCACGCCTGCGCAGTTCATTTTAGTATTAGGCGCAGGCGCAGTGAGTGAAGGATGGCAGCAGGCAGCCCCTTCACTGGACAACCAGGCTTCTAACCCTTTAACTCCAACACAGTAACAAAGCAGCAGCTTTATCAAGACATTGGGCTTCCAGCCCTTTAAATGTCCAACTCAGTTTCATGCAAGATAGCAAGTGTTTGGATTAGCAGCATTCAGCAGCCCCTGCTCTTCTTGTCACGCCATTGCCCCTACCAACAATCGTTGTGCCCTTTTTGCATGGACATTGCCCGCATCCTCCACCACATGTAAGGGATTGTTCTCCCTCAGGGGTCGTCAATGACAGACTTTTCATCAAACAGGGTGTTTCGAGTCCATACGATGCTTTATTTTGGCTCTTCAGCACCAGCCCTAACATAAACAAAGCAAAATAAAACACTTGCCCGTCTAGGCACTACCTAATACATAGGTTGTTTCTACCTCACCTATAGTGCGCAGTTCACACAATTGGTAAGTCCAGCTTATCTCAGCCGCGTGGCCCCTCAGCTCTCCTGGCTGAGACCACACAGAGCCTTGGCAGGCTACCGTTTCCCAGTTTTCCTGGACTCCTACACTGAGGGCTGGTTTATTCCCCAGTAATTAAACCCCAGCTTGCCTCACCTGTAGTGGAATAGGGGTGTGGACTAAAATATCCACCCCCTCCACACCTCTATCAAGTATGAGGCCTGTCACTGCCTCACATTACTTAAAAAATTAACTCCCCCAGATATTACAGAAGTAATGTTAAAATAGCCTTTCTATGTCTACCTCAGCAATTACAGTAATGCTTTGTCACTCTCTGATCACTTGCTCAGCATTTCTTCTGACATGCATAGAAGACCCAGAGAGAGAAATCCTTTGTCATTATGGAGAGGCCTAGTATTGTAGGCCAGGCAACACGACTCTGGGTTTCAAGTTAGCGTAGCTTACATCTGGTGGCATCTTTACCCTTTGGCAGTAAATCTAATTTGCATATCTTTGGGTCTCTATGAAAGATATGCAAATTAGCTTTAGGGTCTCTAGTGTCATGGGCAAAATAAGCGGAGTAAGCTGTTATGTGCTGAGCTATCTGGTTGGTGTCATATTTGTGGACATGGTTATGAAATAAAGTATCTGATTATACAAAATAGGGACTTGAAACAAAGGATCTTATGTTAAGAAGGGACTGACAGCAGTGTGTGCTATATATGACTGGTAAGTTGAAGAGGAGAGAAGTCACTGGGATCTAAACCGTCACATGCCATTTATGGAATTACTGTCTTTTTACTTATGTAGCACCAGGGCTACTGTACTTGCAGCCAGTGGCGTACCTACCATATAGGCAGACCACACAGCTGCTATGGGGCCTGTGAGAAAGAGGGGCCTGAAGTGGAGGAGAGGCTCCGCCCCCTAATTGCTCCTGTCTAAAGGACCTTTGATTATGTCATCACAGGTCCTGTAAGGGAACTGCACAGGGTAAAGTGTAGTTCCCAGGTTAGAACAGTGCATCTGCCAGGACCAGCGATGACATCATCTTCAACATCACAGGTCCTGCAGGATCTAGCAAAGGAACTGCACCAAAAATGGTGTAGTTCCTAGATTTGAAAGGTACAGTTGCAAGAAAAAGTATGTGAACACTTTGGAATTTTATGGATTTCTGCACAAATTGGTCATAAAATGTGATCTGATCTTCATCTAAGTCACAACAATAGACAATCAGAGTCTGCTTAAACTAATAACACACAAATAATTAAATGTTACCATGTTTTTATTGAACACACCATGTAAACATTTACAGTGCAGGTGGAAAAAGTATGTGAACCCCTAGACTAATGACATCTCCAAGAGCAAATTGGAGTGAGGTGTCAGCCAACTGGAGTCCAATCAATGAGATGAGATTGGAGGTGTTGGTTACAGCTGCCCTGCCTTATAAAAAACACACACCAGTTCTGGGTTTACTTTTCACAAGAAGCATTGCCTGATGTGAATGATGCCTCGCACAAAAGAGCTCTCGGAAGACCTACGATTAAGAACTGTTGACTTGCATAAAGCTGGAAAGGGTTCTAAAAGTATCTCCAAAAGCCTTGCTGTTCATCAGTCCGCGGTAAGACAAATTGTCTATAAATGGATAAATTTCAGCACTGCTGCTACTCTCCCTAGGAGTGGCTGTCCTCTAAAGATGACTGCAAGAGCACAGCGCAGACTGCTCAATGAGGTAAAGAAAAATCCTAGAGTGTCAGCTAAAGACTTACAAAAGTCTCTGGCATAAGCTAACATCCTTGTTAGCGAATCTACGATACGTAAAACACTAAACAAGAATGGATTTCATGGGAGGATACCACAGAGGAAGCCAATGCTGTCCAAAAAAACCATTGCTGCACGTTTACAGTTTGCACAAGAGTACCGGGATGTTCCACAGCAGTACTGGCAAAATATTCTGTGGACAGATGAAACCAAAGTTGAGTTGTTTGGAAGAAACACACAACATTATGTGTGGAGAAAAAGAGGCACAGCACACCAACATCAAAACCTCATCCCAACTGTGAAGTATGGTGGTGGCGGCATCATGGTTTGGGGCTGCTTTGCTGCGTCAGGGCCTGGACGGATTGCTATCATCGAAGAAAAAATGAATTCCCAAGTTTATTAAGACATTTTGCAGGAGAACTTAAGGCCATCTGTCCACCAGCTGAAGCTCAACAGAAGATGGGTGATTCAACAGGACAACGACCCAAAGCATAGAAGTAAATCAACAATAGAATGGCCTAAACAGAAGAAAATACGCCTTCTGGAGTGGCCCAGTCACAGTCCTGACCTCAACCCGATTGAGATGCTGTGGCATGACCTCAAGAAAGCGATTCACACCAGACATCCCAAGAATATTGCTGAACTGAAACAGTTCTGCAAAGAGGAATGGTCAAGAATTACTCCTGAACGTTGTGCACGTCTGATCTGCAACTACAGGAAACGTTTAGTTGAAGTTATTGCTGCCAAAGGAGGTTCAACCAGTTATAAATCCAAGGGTTCACATACTTTTTCCACCTGCACTGTGAATATTTACATGGTGTGTTTAATAAAGCATGGTAACATTTAATTATTTGTGTGTTATTAGTTTAAGCAGACTGTGATTGTCTATTGTTGTGACTTAGATGAAGATCAGATTACATTTTATGACCAATTTGTGCAGAAATCCAGAACATTCCAAAGGGTTCACATACTTTTTCTTGCAACTGTACATTTGCCAGGACCTGTGATGACATCATCACAGGTCCTTCTACCCCTAACAGCAAGTATTAGAAGTTCACAATCAGCTCTGCATTGATCCATACAGACTGGAATGGAGTGGTAAGAGGAGGTCCTCCACTTCTCGTCATTTACCCCCCCCCCCCCCCCCGCCCTGTTTGTACTCATTGCTCACTCATGTATAATACTTCAGACAGGTGCAGTGGCCACTAACTCATGTACCTCACACACACAGTGACCATAATATATAACTGACCACATATTTCTGTAAACACTGCATCTACAGTATTATACCTTGTATGTCTCACATCAATACACTGCTCTGTGTATATATATATATATATATATATATATATACACACGCTGCATATATTACACAGTATTACAATATGTACAGATATATAGTATATATTGCAGTGTACTGATATGTGAGGTACGAGGTATAATACATGCAGTGTGTACAGGTATATAATATATACAGCAGTGCACTGATATGTGATGTATGAGGTATAATATATGCAGTGTGTACAGATATATAGTATATACAGCAGTGTACTGATATGTTAGGTATGAGGTATAATAGATGAAGTGTGTACAGATATATTGTATATACAGCAGTGTACTGATATGTGAGGTATGAGCTGTGAATACACTGCTGTATTTACTATATACCTGTACATACAGCATCTATTATACAGTACCTCGTACCTCACATGTCAGTACAGGCTGTATACACATTATATCTGTACACACTGCATCCATTATACCTTGTACCTCACATATTACACTACTGTATATACTATATACCTGTACACACTGCATATATTATACCCTGTACCTCACTTATCAGTACACTTCTATATATACTATATACCTGTACACACTGCATGTATTATACCTCGTACCTCACATAACAGTACACTGCTGTATATACTATACATCTGTACACACTGAATCTATTATAGCTCTTCTGTTTTGTAATCCCAATCTGGCCCTGATGGCATAAATTATAAATCGCAGCAGCAAGAATAGTTCATGGGAGAGGCCTGGAATGGGTAGTGGGAGGGGCTATAAAAGGGGAATGGGGACCCAATTTAGATTCTTGCTATGGGGCTCAATAATTTCTATGTTTGCCACTGCTTGCAGCCCCTGCTAAGTAGGCACCCTCATAGCTGTAAAATGCCTTGTGAGAACAAATCTTTTTGCCATAGTGTTTAAAGAAAGTATGTAAAATTTCCACTGCACTCTGAAATGTGCATTGCCAATTCATAAGTTTTCTTGAATCACATTGAATTCATACCATTTGACTACATAGTTAGTATCATGCCTAACGTTTTGGTCACAAGAGACCTTTTCACAATGGAAATCTGTACAGCCTAGGAAGGGGATATGTATCAGGGCTGATATATCTCCCTCTTAGGCTGCATGAATTTTCATTGAGAAAGTTCTTTTTTGACCAAAATGTTTGGCATGATACTAACCATACAGCCACACTAACATGTCTGATATGCTTTATAAATGCTTAGTCTGGATGTGATAAAACATAGTTAACATAGTTTGTAAGGCTGAAAAAAAGACGTCTATTCAGTTCAGTTTATTATTCTGCAAAGAGAAAGGTAAAAAAGTTCTAATGAAGTAGAAGACAATTTTTTTTATGTTATGGAAAAAAAAAATCCTTTCCTAACTTCAAATCTTGCAATCAGAATAAATTTCTTCAACGGCTACCCTTTTCCAAAAATCTAGAAAAAATACCTTGTAATATTGTTACATCCTTTAGATCTCTTTTAGCGACTTCACCATCAATCTTCTCTGGCAGCACGTTTCATAGTCTACTACTCTTACAGTAAAGAATCATCCTGTGTTGGTGTAGAGACCTTCTTTGCTTTTCACATACAGGTGGAGGATGCCCCATTGTTATAGCTGCAGTCCTGTAAATACATAGATCATGGGAGATATATCTGTATTGACCTTTAATATATTCACGCAAAGTTATTAGGTTACCACTCAGACATCTTTCTTTTCTTACTAAAAATAACCCCTACTTTTGATAATATTTCTGCTTGCTGTAGTCCACCTGTTCCAATTATTACTTTAGTTGCCTATCTTTGAACTCCCTTGGGATAATGAGGTGCATGCCGTCTGAACCATGAGACAGTTTATGTTTACATACATTAATTTTTTTCTTATAGGTCTTTAATGTTTATTCACTACCTTTTTGTTTTAATAATTTAAATACTTTCTGTTATTTAGTACAGTTATGAAGTATGTCTCAATGATGACTATATAGCCCTCAATGAACACAATGGGCAGTCTAATGATTGCCAGTTATAGTCACCCAGGGTGACTTAACAAAAGTAAAAAAAAAAAAAAGTTTTTAAAAAAAATATAATTATTTTGAAAAAACCTATAAACAATAAAATTAGAAAACAAAACTGTTCAAAACTATTAAAGCACTAGAAAAACTATGCATGTGTGGTATCGTTGTAATAGTTCTGACCTGGAGAATGAAGGTAACAGGTTAATTTTTCAACATAATCAATGCCATGAAAAAAAAAAACTGACTGTGTCAGAATTGTGTTTTTTCCAATTGTACCCCATTTGAATTTTTTTTCCTGCTTCCCACTACATTGTATGCAACCGTAAATGGTGTCATTAGAAAGTACAACTTGTCCCACAAAAAAATAAGCCCTAATAAGGCTATCTGAATAGAAAAATAAAAAAGTTATGACTCTGGGACGGTGGGGATTGAAAAATGAAAATGCAAAAATGTAAAATCGCCAGGTCCTTTAACCTCTTCAGGACACATGACGTACCGGTACGGCATGTTGTCCCGGTACTTAAGGACACATGACGTACCGGTACGTCATGTGTATTTCCGATCACCGCCGCCCGTTGGACGGTGATCGGAACAAGGTGCCTGCTCAAATCGTTGAGCAGGCACCTTGGCTAAATGAGCGGGGGGGTCTTTTGATCTCCCCGTGTCGGTTTCAGATTCAGACCTGCGGTTTGCGGCTTTTACCTGTGGTTGCGGCGGTGATCGGGCGTGCCATCGTATCCCCATGCGGCTGTAGGGGGGACCTGATGGCATGGAAGGCAGCGCGATACCTAAAGAAGGCATTGCGCTGCCTTCCGGTGACGAGCCTGTGAGATCCAGCCCCCTGGATCTCACAGGACGGAAGCTGTAGGAGTAATACACACAGTATTACTCATACAGCCAATGCATTCCAATACAGAAGTATTGGAATGCATTGTAAAGGATTAGACCCCCAAAAGTTGAAGTCCCAAAGTGGGACAAAAAATGAAGTGAAAAAAAAAGTTGAAAAAATAAGTTTCAAGTAAAAAAAACAAAAACGTCATTTTCCCCAAATAAAGTAAAAAAAAATTGGTAATAAATAGGGGGGAAAAAAAGACATATTAGGTATTGCCGCGTCTGTATCGACTGGCTCTATAAAAATATCACCTGACCTTACCCCTCCTATGAACACCGTAAAAAATAAAAAATAAAAACTGTGCTAAATAAACAATTTTTTTGTCACCTTACATCACAAAAAGTAAAACAGCAAGCGATCAAAAAGGCGTATGCCCACCAAAATAGTACCAATCTAACCGACACTTTATCCGGCAAAAAATGAGCCCCTACCTGAGACAATAGCCCAAAAAATAAAAAAACTATGGCTCAGAATATGGAGACACTAAAACATAATTTTTTTTTGTTTTAAAAAAGCTGTTAGGCTGCGTTCACACGGGCGAGATTTCCGCGCGGGTGCAATGCGGTAGGTGAACGTATTGCACCCGCACTGAATCCCGACCCATTCATTTCAATGGGGCTGTTCAGATGAGCAGTGATTTTCACGCATCACTTGTGCGTTGCGTGAAAATCGTAGCATGCTCTATATTCTGCGTTTTTCACGCAACGCAGGCCCCATAGAAGTGAATGGGGTTGCGTGAAAATCGCAAGCATCCGCAAGCAAGTGCCACGGTGATGGACCATGTGATTGGAGCATGTGATCTGATGTCACCACAGGTCCTTTAGCCCACAGCCAAATAAAGAAGAGACCGGCAACTACGCGATCAAGAGGAGAAGGTGAGTTCATTTTTTATTTTTTTTTAACCATCAATTGATCACCTACTAAGCATTCTGTTTTCAGAATGCTATTATTTTCCCTTATAACCATGTTATAAGGGAAAATAATAACATCTACACAACACCGAACCCAAACCTGAACTTCTGTGAAGAAGTTTGGGTCTGGGTACCACAGTCGGTTTTTTATTACGCGCGTGCAAAACACATTGCACCCGCCCGATAAAAACTGAACATCGGAACGCAATCGCAGTCAAAACTGACTGCAATTGAGTTCCTACTCGCGCGGGTTTGCCGCAATACATCGGGACGCATCCGGACCTAATCGTGTGAACCCAGCCTTAATGTGTAAAACTTACATAAATAAAAAGAATACATATTAGGTATCGCCGCATCCGTATCGACCGGCTCTATAAAAATATCACATGACCTAACCCCTCAGATGAACACCGTAAAAAATAAAAATAAAAACTGTGCTAAATAAACTATTTTTTGTCACCTTACATCACAAAAAGTGTAATAGCAAGCGATCAAAAAGTCATATTGATGGGGATATGATAGAAACTTTTAAATACATAAAGGGAATCAACAAGGTAAAAGAGGAGAGAATATTTAAAAGAACAAAAACTGCTACAAGAGGACATAGTTTTAAATTAGAGGGTTTAAAAGTAATATCAGGAAGTATTACTTTACTGAGAGAGTAGTGGATGCATGGAATAGCCTTCCTGCAGAAGTGGTAGCTGCAAATACAGTGAAGGAGTTTAAGCATGCATGGGATAGGCATAAGGCCATCCTTTATATAAGATAGGGCCAAGGGCTATTCATAGTATTCAGTATATTGGGCAGACTAGATGGGCCAAATGGTTCTTATCTGCCGACACATTCTATGTTTCTATGTTTCTATATGCACCCCAAAATAGTGCCAATCAAACCGTCATCTCATCCCACAAGAAATGAGACCCTATATAAGAAAATCACCCAAAAACTGAAAAAACTATGGCTCTCAGAATATGGAGACACTAAAACATGATTTATTTATTTTTTTTAAATTATATTATTGTGTAAAACTTACATAAATAAAAAAAATGTATACATATTAGGTATCGCCACATCCGTATGGACCGGCTCTATAAAAATATCACATGACCTAACCTCTCAGATGAACAACGTAAAAAATAAAAAATAAAAACTGTGCTGATTAAACCATTTTTTGTCACCTTACATCACAAAAAGTGTAATAGCAAGTGATCAAAAAGTCATATGCACCCCAAAATAGTGCCAATCAAACCGTCATCTCATCCCGCAAAAATCATACCCTACCTAAGATAATCGACTATGGAAACACTAAAACATGATTTTTTTGTTTCAAAAATGAAATCATTGTGTAAAACTTACAAAAATATAAAAAAGTATACATATTAGGTATCGCCGCATCCGTGACAACCTGGTCTATAAAAATACCACATGATCTAACCTGTCAGATGAATGTTGTAAATAATAAAAAATAAAAACGGTGCCAAAACAGCTATTTCTTGTTACCTTGCCTCACAAAAAGTGTAATATAAAGCAACCAAAAATGTACCCTAAAATAGTACCAACAAAACTGCCACCCTATCCCGTAGTTTCTAAAATGGGGTCACTTTTTTTGAGTTTCTACTCTAGGGGTGCATCAGGGGGGCTTCAAATGGGACATGGTTTTAAAAAAAAAACAGTCCAGCAAAATCTGCCTTCCAAAAACCGTACGGCATTCCTTTCCTTCTGTGCCCTGCTGTGTGCCCGTACAGCGGTTTACGACTACATATGGGGCGTTTTTGTAAACGACAGAATCAGAGCCATAAATATTGAGTTTTGTTTGGCTGTTAACCCTTGCTTTGTAACTGGAAAAAAATTATTAAAATGGAGAATCTGCCCAAAAAGTTAAATTATTTTCCATTAATTCTTGTGGAACACCTAAAGGGTTAACAAAGTTTGTAAAATCAGTTTTGAACACCTTGAGTGGTATAGTTTCTAGAATGGAGTCATTTTTGGGTGGTTTCTATTATGTAAGCCTCACAAAGTGACTTCAGACCTAAACTGGCCCTTGAAAAGTGGGTTTTTGAAAATTTCTGAAAAATTTCAAGATTTGCTTCTAAACTTCTAAGCCTTGTAACATCCCCAAAAAATAAAATGTCATTCCCAAAATGATCTAAACATGAAGTAGACATATGGGGAATGTAAAGTAATAACTATTTTTGTAGGTATTACTCTGTATTATAGAAGTAGAGAAATTGAAACTTGGAAATTTGCAATTTTTTTTACAAATTTTTGGTAAATTTGGTATTTTTTTTGTAAATAAAAATTTATTTTTAGACTTTATTTTACCAGTGTCATGAAGTGCAATATGTGACGAAAAAACAATCTCAGAATGGCCTGGATAAGTCAAAGCGTTTTAAAGTTATCAGCACTTAAAGTGACACTGGTCAGATTTGTAAAAAATGGCCTGGTCCTTAAGGTGAAATAAGGCTGTGTCCTAAAGGGGTTAAGAGTTAGCAGTGATATGATTTGGAAAATAATAGTTGTAGAAATAAAGTATGGATTATAGGAATTCCTAAATAAGTTAAACCTGCAGAACTACTGCTGAATAATTATTACAAGCTCTACATCTCTGCATATACACTCACCTAAAGAATTATTAGGAACACCTGTTCTATTTCTCATTAATGCAATTATCTAGTCAACCAATCACATGGCAGTTGCTTTAATGCATTTAGGGGTGTGGTCCTGGTCAAGACAATCTCCTGAACTCCAAACTGAATGTCAGAATGGGAAAGAAAGGTGATTTAAGCAATTTTGAGCGTGGCATGGTTGTTGGTGCCAGACGGGCCGGTCTGAGTATTTCACAATCTGCTCAGTTACTGGGATTTTCACGCACAACCATTTCTAGGGTTTACAAAGAATGGTGTGAAAAGGAAAAAACATCCAGTATGCGGCAGTCCTGTGGGCAAAAATGCCTTGTGGATGCTAGAAGTCAGAGGAGAATGGGCCGACTGAATCAAGCTGATAGAAGAGCAACGTTGACTGAAATAACCACTCGTTACAACCGAGGTATGCAGCAAAGCATTTGTGAAGCCACAACACGCACAACCTTGAGGCGGATGGGCTACAACAGCAGAAGACCCCACCGGGTACCACCCATCTTCACTACAAATAGGAAAAAGAGGCCACAATTTGCATGAGCTCACCAAAATTAGACTGTTGAAGACTGGAAAAATGTTGCCTGGTCTGATGAGTCTCGATTTCTGTTGAGACATTCAAATGGTAGAGTCCGAATTTGGCGTAAACAGAATGAGAACATGTATCCATCCCCTGATGGCTACTTCCAGCAGGATAATGCACCATGTCACAAAGCTCGAATCATTTCAAATTGGTTTCTTGAACA
This sequence comes from Bufo bufo, assembly GCF_905171765.1. Classification (NCBI taxonomy): domain Eukaryota; kingdom Metazoa; phylum Chordata; class Amphibia; order Anura; family Bufonidae; genus Bufo; species Bufo bufo. Next base: position 430,084,890 of record NC_053392.1, on the reverse strand, counting down.
TGACAATGAGTTCACTGTACTAAAATGGCCCCCACAGTCACCAGATTTCAACCCAATAGAGCATCTTTGGGATGTGGTGGAACAGGAGCTTCGTGTCCTGGATTTGCATCCCTCAAATCTCCATCAACTGCAAGATGCTATCCTATCAATATGGGCCAACATTTCTAAAGAATGCTATCAGCACCTTGTTGAATCAATGCAACGTAGAATTAAGGCAGTTCTGAAGGCAAAAGGGGGTCCAACACCGTATTAGTATGGTGTTCCTAATAATTCTTTAGGTGAGTGTATACCGTACAGTAAGAAACTTATTGGCTCTAGAGAGAGCATATTGCATTAGTACAGAGAAAATAAATCTGCCAGCATGACCTAGACCTGTGATGGCAAACCTCCGGTCCCCAGTGGAGAACACGTGAGGTTCACGACGGGCCGAAGGGTACAATAGTTTATCGGGTACTCACGGTTAGCAGATGCCTCCCTGGGCCAGCAGTTCAGTGGAGGGAAGAACAGCACTAAATTCTCCGGGGCACACTATATTACAGGGGACACCGGCCAGGTGGTGATCGAGGTGCCCTTGATGGTGATTAGATTTTGCTGGGTACTTGTGCGGCTGGGCCCCCGACCTAGGTAATGTCGTGATGCCAGCCCCTTGGTGTTGCAAAATGACGAGAGTGGATGCAGCATGGAGATAGAAGAACGAGGCAGGTTTTAAATCTAACTAAGAACTTTACTGTAACCAGGATCTTGACAGCAATTTTACATCCAGTTATAAAACAGTCTTTTGTGAACATGTAGGTTGGATGTGATAAATCCCAGTAACAGGCTGTATATGTGGCTATGTCTCAGGCTATAGTAGGAGGTTATGTACTCACAGGTATTTAGTCCTGAATCTGGTCCTTGTTTTCAGGGACGGTGGATTTAGGATCCTTATCTTCTACTTCAGTGTTGCTACAGATGGCCTTTCTGTACTTGTAATGATAAATGGTGAGGCTGCCGGAAGCTATGCATCCTTCACCTGTATACAAAGGTGCCTGAAAGCCTAGTAAAATGGTTATAGCCCTCCTTTGTCTTCATATAGAAAATAATCTTTCACTGGGCACCCCAGAAGGGTAAACCGTAGAAGCAAGGTCCCATCTTTTTGCCTATTTCCTTGGCCTTGATAACTGAGATAGGTCCGCGCTACTCTGGGCCATGGAGCTCTAGAGTGCTGAGAGGAGGGGCGTCCTCTCCTTCCCCCTGCTCCTCACTTCTCCTTGTACTACATCTAACCAACTCTTAACTCTTCTAACTAGGCCTGAACTGTGGTGTATATACTGTGGTGCTATCCCCATCTAGTGGTGGAATGTGTGAAGTGCACCTGACAGCCTGTTAACAGGGATCTTTATACAAAAGTGCAATACAACATGGTACAACATACAATATAACAGGATTTGCAGTGCCCAGGTACACTAGTGGGACGCTGCAGTGAGAGATGTATGGAAAGGGATCATTTGATGATCCTGCTCCACACGTGGCAGGTGGCACCCGGCCTTAATGACTTGAATAAAAAAGAAACATAATTGGTATTGCTTAATTAGAAAAATTGAGATTTGCCATTTTTTTGTCACTTTGCCCCTCTCAAAAAAAATTAATAAAAGGGATCAAAAGGGTCATATGTACCCCATAATGGTACCATTAAAAAGAAAAACAAGTCCTCACAAAACTTCATGGACAAATACATATCAGTGTCAGAATATGGTGATTGATGGAAAATAAGTTTTTTGTATTTGTTTTAAAGGTTTCAGTTTTTTTTAAAGTTGTAAATAGTGTTGAGTGAACCCAAACTGAGTTCAGTGTTCGGGCATTTAACAAAGCTTGTTGAAAGGCTGCAGGTCAGCCAATTAACAAGCTTTTAAGCTGTGGGCACTTAGAAGCCATCACAGCCATACCTAGTGATTGGCCCGTGCATCATGTGACCCAGCCTCTATAAAAGCTGGATCATATGTAGCAAAGCCCATCAGCCCTGAGTATTGCAGGAACAGGAAGCAGGCTGCTAAAGTGAGGGAAAGTGTTAGGAATCTCATCTGGCTATTTATACTGTGGTTGACCTATAGTGATTATTTTGTGGGTGCTATACACCAGCTTTGCACCCCTGACAAAGAAATATAATAATTAATCTGGGTGTTAATTCTGTGGCTGACCTATAGCAATTTTTTTGTGGGTGCAATGTACCATCTTTGTGCCCCTGACACAAAAATATAATAGTTAATACATTTGTTAGTTGGGTGGGTGACAAATACCTATTGTTTTTGTGGGGTACACCTGCACTGCATACGTGACAGGGAAATAAATCTAGTTAATCCGTCTGTTAGTTCGGTGGGTGACATATACCCATTGTTTGTCTGAGGTACACCTGCACTGTATACGTGACAGGGAAATAAATCTAGTTAATCCATCTGTTAGTTTGGTGGATGACATATACCCATTGTTTGTCTGATGTACACTTGAACAGTATACGTGACAGGGAAATAAATATAGTTAATCCATCTGTTAGTTCGGTAGGTGACATATACCCATTGTTTGTCTGCGGTACACCGGCACTGCATATGTGACAGGGAAATAAATCTAGTTAATCCATCTGTTAGTTCGGTGGGTGACATATACCCATTGTTTTTCTGAGGTACACCTGCACTGCATATATGACAGGGAAATAAATCTAGTTAATCAATCTGTTAGTTCGGTGGGTGACAAATACCCATTGTTTTTCTGAGGTACACCTGCACTGCATATATGACAGGAAAATAAATCTAGTTAATCCATCTGTTAGTTCGGTGGGTGACCTCAAAGAATGAGGAGAGCATCAAATAAGGGATGTGGCCCTGGTCCTGCTGGTGTTGGTAGATCTCCTGTTGCAGGGAGAGGACGTGGAGGTGGTCGATCTGTACCAGCTACATGCCCAAATGAAACACCTTCCTCAGGTGCACATAGGCTACAGAATGTTCAGCATTATTTTGTAGGCCCGAATACCGGTGTACGAATGGTGAGGCCAGAACAAGTAGAGGCGGTAGTAGATTGGGTGGCAGACAGTGGCTCCAGTTCCTTCACATTGTCTCCCACCCGGTCCCCTGCTGAAAGCGCAGAGTTGGCACCTGCAGCCCATGGGCATCTGTCTTTCACCTCACCCCCTTGCAAATCAGGCAAGCAGTCTGAGCCCCAAGTCATGCAGCAGTCTCTTATGATTTTTGATGACTCTGTTGGCAGGGTTTCTGTCGGCCATCCACTTTGCCCTGCCCCAGAAGTGGGAGAGATTGAATGCACTGATTCCCAACCACTTATGTTTCAGGATGTGGACATGGGAGGACCACCGCTGCACGTCTCTGATGACAAAACACAGGTGCCAACTGCTGTGGCTTTCTGCAGTGTGCAGACTGGCAAGGAGGGCAGGGGTGAGGAGTGGGTAGAAGATGATGTGGAGGATGATGAGGTCCTAGACCCCACATAGAATCAAGGTCATGCGAGTGACGTGTGCCATTTGGAGAAAGAGGTGTTGGTCACACAGCGCCAGCCTCACAGCAAAAGAGGGAGCAGGGTACAAAAGCAGAGTGGCCGTCCCCTATCCAGTATGCCTGCTACTGCCCACCGCACCCAGGGACAAAGCCAGCTCCAAGGAGTTCCCTGGCGTGACAGTTCTTCAGACAATGTGCTGACGACAAGACGCGAGTGGTTTGCACGCTGTGCAGTCAGAGCCTAAAGCGAGGTAAAAAAGTTCTAAACCTGAGCACCACCTGTATGACCAGGCATCTAAATGCAAAGCACGAGCTGCAGTGGAGTACACACCTCCAAAACCACGCAAGGCTCCTCATGCTCCCTCTTCTGCTGCAGTCTCAGCCTCTTCCTTCCCCTCTGGAGTGACAGTGACACCTGCCACCCAGCAAACAGAGGATGTGGCAGCAACCACAGCACCTCCACCTATCGTCACCCAGCATGTCCACACTGTCCCATGGAAGCGTTCAGCTGTCCATCCCCCAAACACTGGAGAGAAAGAGGAAGTACCCCTCTACCCACCAGCGATCCCTGGCCCTGAATGCCAGCATTTCAAAATTTCTGGCCTTTAAAATGCTGTCATTCTCTCTGGTGGAGGTGGAGACTTTTAAACATCGTATGGCAGTGACTCTCCCACAGTACGTGGTTCACAGCCACCACTATTTTTCCAGGTGAGCCATCCCTGCCCTGCACAACCAAGTGGCAGACAAAATCAGGTGTGCACTGCACAACACTATCTGTGGCAAGGTCCACATAACTACCGATACGTGGACCAGTAAGCACGGGCAGGGACGTTATATCTCCCTAACACTGGGTTAATGCAGTGGCAGCTGAGCCTGAGGCTGATAGCAGTTTGGTGCATGACCTTCCGCAACCGAGGATTGCAGCACGTTTCTCATTGAATCCTGTTGCCTCCTTCTCCTACTCCGCTTCCTCCTCTACTGCCTCCTCATCCTGTCGGCGTAACACCTGCACCACCAAGTTCAGCACAGCCAGGGGGAAATGATAACAGGCTGTTTTGAAACTTATCTGTTTGGGGGAAAAACCACACACCGCGCAGGAGCTGTGGACGGGCATGGAACAACAGACCGATAAGTGATTGGTGCCACTGAGCCTCAAGCCCGGCCTGGTGGTGTGCGATAACGGGCGAAATCTCATAGCAACTCTGGGCCTAGCCGATTTGATGTACATCCCTTGCCTGGCGCATGTGCTGAATTTGGTGGTGCAGAGGTTCCTGAAAATTTACCCCAATATGTCAGAGCTGCTGAAGAAAGTGCAGGCCATCTCTGCGCGCTTTCAGCGTTTTCACCCTGCTGCTGCTTGCCTGTCTGCGCTGCAGTGTAACTTCAGCCTTCCCGCTCACTGCCTCATATGCAACGTACCCACAAGGTGGAACTCCACCTTGCACATGCTGGAGAGATTGTGCGAGCAGCAGCAGGCGATAGTGGAGTTTCAGCTGCAGCACGCACGGGTGATTCGCTCTGCAGAACAGCACAACTTCACCACCAACGAGTGGGCCTCCATGCGGGAAGTGCGTGCCGTGTTGCGCTGTTTCGAGTACTTCACCAACATGGACAGTGCCGATGAGGCCATTCTAAGCATTACTATCCCACTTCTATGTCTCCTTGAAAAAACGCTTCAGGCGATGGTGGAAGAGGATTTGGCACAGAAGGAAGAGGAGGAGGAAGAGGGGTCATTTCCACTGTTATCAGGCCAATCATTCACAAGTGGCTCGTAGGGTGGGTTCCTGCACCAACAGAGGCCAGGTACACAACTGTCCAGCCAGGACACAGTTCTGGAGGATGATGATGAGGAGGAACCATGTTCACAGCAGGATGGCACCCAAAGCAGCTCATGGCCATCACTGGAGCGTGGCTGGAGGGATACAGAGGACATAGACGATACCTGTCCCACAGAGGACAAACGACCGCCGAGTTGCCCACATTCTAACCAGTGCTGATTACTGGGTGGCCATCCTGCTGGATTCCCGCTACAAGGACAACGTGCCGTCCTTAATTTCATCACTGGAGCGTGATCGGAAGATGTGCGAGTACAAGTGCACGCTGGTAGATGCGCTGCTGATGGCATTCCCACCTGACAGCGGGGGCTCAGTGGAAGCACAAGGCGAAGGCAGAGGAGGAGGATGAAGTCGCCAACGCAGCTGGGGCACCACCAGCACCTCAGAAAGGGAGGGTTAGCATGGCTGAAATGTGGAAAAGGTTTGTCAGCATGCCACAACAGCCAGCACCACCAGCTGATACGGAACGTCTTAGCAGGAGGCAACATTTCAGCAACATCGTGGAACTGTACTGTAACGGATCCGCTTCCGTTAATGGACGCTTCCTAGCTTGCGCCGAGGACCACAAGCACCGCACTGGACACCACAAGCACCGCAGACTCCACAACCGCTGTAGCTTAACTGGAGCCGCGCCTCTGTTAACCCTGAGGCCACGTTAGGAGTTAACTGGGGAGGGGAATTTGTACTTACCCCCTCCTCCTGTTGTCCTGGTGAGGGTAGTGGGGGATCTGGACAGGCTGTCCAGCATCCCGGTAGGTCAGGCGCAGAGACCACGGTCCCATCTGCGCCGTCTGGGCGATCGGTGTCTCCCCTTGTTAGGGTAAGCTGCCGCTGGGGAGACAGGGTGCTGCGCTCCTCTCCCTGAAACACAGGCTGCCGCTGGGGAGGAAGGACGACACCTTCAGCTCCCTGGGGTACACACTGCCGCTGGGGAGGAAGGACGACACCTTCAGCTCCCTGGTGTACACACTGCCGCTGGGGGGGAAGGAGGACACCTTCAGCTCCCTGGGGTTCACTCTGCCACTGGGGAAGAAGGGCGACACCTTCAGCTCCCTGGGGTTCACACTGCCGCTGGGGGGGAAGGACGACACCTTCGGCCCCCTGGGGTACACACTGCCGCTGGGGGGGAAGGACGACACCTTCGGCCCCCTGGGGTTCACACTGCCGCTGGGGGGATGGACGACACCTTCGGCCCCCTGGGGTACACACTGCCGCTGGGGGGGAAGGACGACACCTTCGGCCCCCTGGGGTACACACTGACGCTGGGGGGGAAGGACGACACCTTCGGCCCCCTGGGGTACACACTGCCGCTGGGGGGGAAGGACGACACCTTCGGCCCCCTGGGGTTCACACTGCCGCTGGCGGGGAAGGACGACACCTTCGGCCCCCTGGGGTACACACTGCCGCTGGGGGGGAAGGACGACACCTTTGGCCCCCTGTAACTCACGTTTTTGCTGGGGCGCAGGGACGGAATACTTCGCTATCTCTGCCCGATATTCTGCTTCCTGCTGCAGATACTCCGCCAGTTCTCTCCTCACTTCCAGTACAAGTTCCTCTGTTAGGAGGGGCCCGTAGGTAGCCAACCGCCTCTTCAGCATAGCGTCAAACCGTACGTGACTATACCAATACTCCAGCTCTGCTTGGTGTTCCCAGGATGCTGCTCCTTGCACTAGGGAAGCCATCCCACCGCTTGCCACCAATGTAACGGATCCGCTTCCGTTAATGGACGCTTCCTAGCTTGCGCCGAGGACCACAAGCACCGCACTGGACACCACAAGCACCGCAGACTCCACAACCGCCGTAGCTTAACTGGAGCCGCGCCGTCTTCCTTCCACCCTGAATGAACCTCCAGCATTCAGGACCGTGTGGGAAAGATCTCTCCTCCAGGGAATATGCAGAGCATAGTAATCCCCAGCGTGACACAGCAATTCACTCCAATAACAAGACGAGGCTGCGTTTTGAAGGGTTAAAACAGGAACTCCCTGTACTTCACGTACAGCCTCTTTTATTCACAAACCAAAAACATAGTACTGCCCACAGGGGTTTGAAATACAACCAATCAATATATTACAACACATCCCCACAAAATCCTCCCCTCTGTCCGTGATAGAATTACCTCACACTGGGTTGATGCAATCACCACAGACAGACGAATACACAATATCCTCTGTCCTGGAGACAACCGAGAAGTAATTCAATTATCTCTCAGGACAAAGGACATCGCCAATACACACAGAGAGACAACAGGACAGGAATCCCCACCCAAACACACAAAATCCTCCCTTTCTGTCTGTGATATAATTATGGATTAACATAACTATCACAGACAGTAAAAATACAGTTTTTAAACATACACTGTAACTTTAAAGGGCTTCTGTCAGCCCACTAAACCGTTTTTTTTTTTTTTGCTTAATAATAACCCCTACACTGCGATTTATCCATACATAAGTAAAATAATAATTTTGATTCAGTAGAATTTGCTAAAACCCTATTTTTATAATATGTAAATTACCTTGCTACCAGCAAGTAGGGAGGCTACTTACTGGTAGCAGCCGCATCCTCCGATGGTAATGATGCCCCCTCTGCTTGTTGATTGACAGGGCCAGCGGACGGGATCGTTCTCCGCTGGCCCTGCCTGTTTTCATTCAATATCTGGCGCCTGCGCCGCGGCCGTACCTATCTTCAATCGGCGCAGGCGCACTAAGAGGCGGCCACTCACTCGGCCGCTCCATCCTCAATGCGCCTGCGCCGATGACGTCACATCTACACCCGGCGCAGGCGCATTGAGGATGAAGCGGCCGAGTGAGTGGCCGCCTCTCAGTGTGCCTGCGCCGATTGAAGATAGGTACGGCCGCGGCGCAGGCGCCAGATATTGAATGAAAACAGGCAGGGCCAGCGGAGAAAGATCCCGTCCGCTGGCCCTGTCAATCAACAAGCAGAGGGGGCGTCATTACCATCGGAGGATGCGGCTGCTACCAGCAAGTAGCCGCCCTACTTGCTGGTAGCAAGGTAATTTACATATTATAAAAATAGGGTTTTAGCAAATTCTACTGAACCAAAATTATTATTTTACTTATGTATGGATAAATCGCAGTGTAGGGGTTATTATTAAGCAAAAAAAAAAAAACGGTTTAGTGGGCTGACAGAAGCCCTTTAAAACCATACATTCCATCTCCATAAAAATTACATATTTAAACTCTGCATACATCAAACATAAACACTTCCAAAAAGCACACAAATCCCTCCAGCGGATCAAAAGTTTAGTGGAAGTCCTTTATGACCGACCGCAAGCACAAGACTGTTGGTAAATAGGGATAAAACCCCTGGGGGGATGGGCCACCCGGTCAGGCCTACTTACAACCCATTCCCTTAAATAAGAGACCGACAACCATTTTACTTTTAATGCTGGGTGATGATCGGCCACAGCTTACTTTATTTAATCATAACACCATAACTGTAAATGGCGCAGTATGCCAGCCGCTGGCCTCCCAGCGGGCGAGTCTGCCTTGTGCCATAACCAAACTCCATACTGAATTATATACCGCCAGCTGTGACTTGTTTTCATAACTTCAAAAACATCATTTATATTTCCATCATCATCCTTCTTTCCTTTTTTCCTTTTTTTTTAAAATTTTTTTATTTCTTTTATATATTATTATTATTATTATAATTTATTTTTTTTTAAGTTTTTTTTTTTAGAATACCTCGCGTGAGGAAAACGGATGCAATACATCAAAACCATCAACCTTTTCGGGGAGGGCGGGTGGGAACCAGCACATCCACCGTCAAGAGGAAGTGAAACACTCACTCCCAGGAATATATAGCCCCTCAGCACCGCCCCATTCCCACTGGATCATGGGAAGGCCTCTGCTCACAAACCCTTAAAGGGGCCATGACCCCATTATTTACTCGGGGCAAAGGGGGATCAGGAAGTACCCCCAGTCTCTTATCACCCTCCATAGGCTGTCGGGCGCTCCCCAGACTGTTGGTAAATAGGGATAAAACCCCTGGGGGGATGGGCCACCCGGTCAGGCCTACTTACAACCCATTCCCTTAAATAAGAGACCGACAACCATTTTACTTTTAATGCTGGGTGATGATCGGCCACAGCTTACTTTATTTAATCATAACACCATAACTGTAAATGGCGCAGTATGCCAGCCGCTGGCCTCCCAGCGGGCAAGTCTGCCTTGTGCCATAACCAAACTCCATACTGAATTATATACCGCCACGGAGGAGACTCGTGCCTACACGTGGCTCCGACCACCACCCAGCAAAAACATAGCCTGCTCAATTCCATCCTGAATACCCGATAAGAATATATCAAGACCAATCTCATTAAGATGAACACCATCCGGCCTCATCAATGCCCGGTTGTCACCCTCTAGCTGCCTATGGCGAACAACCACTGCCCCCTTTGAACGCACAAACCGGGAGATCCGAGCGTTCACCGTACGCCTGCCCTTTTCTAAAGCCTCACCATCCAGGGCCCCGTGCCACACCACCCTTGGGACAATCTCTGACCATACTAGGACCATCTCCCTAAAAAATGACGGAAAACGCTCAACATCCGAACGCATAAGCGTCAACAATTCCGCCACTCGTAAATGGCATAGGTCATTACCTCCGGCATGGATCACCAA